>NW_027466479.1:2125000-2857500 GCF_050575085.1 Anarhichas minor | reverse complement strand
AGCCACTGTGTGTTCTGGATTTCTACATAGCAGAGAACTTTCAGCGACATGGCTACGGGCTGGAGCTGTTTGATTTCATGTTGCAGGTGAAACATTCCTCTCTCTGGGGCAAATTACTAGAAAGCAGGCTCAGTGCAGTGGAAGATGTTTTTACAGTCACCTTCAGGTTCCTTAGTTCAAAACATGAACAGGGTCTGGGCTTGATTGCTCGCCTTGATGTGTTGTGATAGAATACAGATATGAAGAGTGTTATTGTGACAGCACTGATAGACAGCCTGATAGAGCTGCAAAGGTTGGCTGCTTCCATAAATATTTTATAGTATTTATAAATATGCATCTGTGAAAGCTTTCTTTAATGATATCTACAATTATAGCCAGACCATTTCTGGATTTTTGATGCTCATACCGATGTCTATGTTTCAGAGTTTGTAAACTGTATAGATATATTGACCTGGCTAATCTCTGTCCAGCTCTGTCTCTAGTGTTCCTCAACATATACAGACAGGAGTCTCCTGGATTAATAATAATGTAACAGTAGTATGTAGGGCCCCTCAAGTGCTATGTCAAAACAGTAATACCCACTTTACGCAGCTAGCTGTGCAGATATGTGAAAGTACTGTTCTTTAGTCCTGATATCTTTAGTACTGATCTTGGTCTTTAGTACTGATCTTTAGTACTGATCTTGATCTTTAGTACTGATCTTTAGTACTGATCTTTGGTACTGATCTTGATCTTTAGTACTGATCTTTAGTTCTGATCTTGATCTTTCGTACTGATCTTTAGTACTGATCTTGATCTTTAGTACTGATCTTTAGTACTGATCTTGATCTTTAGTACTGATCTTTAGTTCTGATCTTGATCTTTCGTACTGATCTTTAGTACTGATCTTGATCTTTCGTACTGATCTTTAGTACTGATCTTGGTCTTTAGTACTGATCTTGGTCTTTAGTACTGATCTTTAGTACTGATCTTGATCTTTAGTACTGATCTTTAGTACTGATCTTGGTCTTTAGTACTGATCTTGGTCTTTAGTACTGATCTTTAGTACTGATCTTGATCTTTAGTACTGATCTTTAGTACTGATCTTGGTCTTTAGTACTGATCTTTAGTACTGATCTTGATCTTTAGTACTGATCTTGGTCTTTTGTACTGATCTTTAGTACTGATCTTGATCTTTAGTACTGATCTTTCAAACCCATGCTCATGTCCATCCTTACTTTGAAAGTTCTCTGTCACCTACATTGTTGATGCAGAAAAGGATTGGGACTTCAGAAACCCGGGATGCCCGAAATAACTTTAAAGACTAATTAAACCTCAAACTGTATATGGGTATTTATGAATACAATGAATACACATATCCCATCCTTGCATGTAAACTCAAATTCACAAATGTTTGAGTGTGTACTGTATTTCTCATGATAACATGCCCTTTACAGAAGTTACCTAACCATAATCACAACAGTAGTCAGCATGCTAGAGATTAGCATAAACACTAGTGATTAGCATCAGCTAATTCAAAAGGTAACCGCTTTAATGAATGGTAAGCTAAACACAGTAAAGTCCAGCTACATGTTAAAGTAAAGTAGACCAAGGCCAGCACTTCATGAGGTTTGACTGTAATGCTACAGTGGTTACGGAAAATGAGCTGACAATAGACATGACTGGTTGTGTCTTAGCCCCCCATCTCTACCCATGTTGATACGTTTTTGCATTTTGAATTTCAAGGTTTGAGGTACTTTAGCTAAAACTCTGGGGTTTAGTTAGTCTTTAACAACTTTGTTGAGAGAAACAACATCTGAATATTGTAAAACCAGTTATCTGTCACCTGCAGTACAGATGATGATCACAGTTCATAGCTTTGTGCTGTTTATCAGTGACAGCATGTTTTCTCTTTCCCTTCTGCAGCACAAGAATTTAGAGCCAGTTCTGATGGCTTACGACAGGCCGTCGCCCAAATTCCTGTCTTTCCTGGCAAAGCATTACTGCCTGACACCAAGTGTTCCTCAGGTACAGTCTGTGCTTTCTCTGGGTGTGTAACATAAGACAAAGCGGTAGTATTAGCAATCCAAGGTGCTAAAAGATAGCTTCACATCTTTAACCCTGTGCTTACATGAGCTTACTGTCTTTTAATGATTTTATTTTCAATGTATACACTTAAGTTGAAGTTAAACACTTAATGTATCCATCAAAAAGAATGGTACATAACACAAATACCAAACCCAGACGACCAACCATAAAACATCCTTCAATGACAATTAAATATGAATTGTTAATAATCATATGGACTTTAGGGATTTTCTTTAGGGATCACTTGGAACCCTAAAGGATATGATTTCAGCATAGTCCTCTCCATTAAATCTGTGATGAGGCCCAAACAGAGAAAAATCCATCCACGTCTGCTTGGAGAACATGTGTGAGCCTTTCCAATGGGACAAGAAGAAGTTGAAACAGATGGTTTTACATTGTTTAGCCGATGCTGTAAGAGTGATACCCGTCCACAGTACCATAGAAGACTAGTGCTGCGTTAACACTAAACCTTGTGTTACTCATGTGAGTTTGATCTCACATTTGTCTTTATTCACGTCACTCGTGCTAGCTGCACCAGAGAGACGGGGGGGGGGGGGGACGGGGGGGGGGGCTAACCTCCATATAGATACCAACCATGGCTGAAATAACCATTGCTGCTGCTTTGTTCTTGTTGTGGAAGTCCCAGATACGTCCGAAAACCGAACGCTGTCCTGTCTGGGTTCATAACATAACGTGTGAGTTATCACAATGTACAACTTTAAAAAAGCACGGTTTCCCACAGGATTTTATGAGACTATGGTTGGTGGAGGGTCCGAGGGCATTTTGTACATTTGAAAGTTGAATGCATCAATGTGGTGCACTTTGAGAGCAAAATGAAGAGGCTAGATCTATGAAGAACCTTGTTCTCTTATTCCAGCAGTGTATTCCAGACAGTATTAGTTATCCCGTCTGAATTGGGACATGAATTACACATAATGATGTTTGTCAATTTGAAAGGTAATTTTCCACGTCAAGAAAGTTTCAGTTTACTACATCTCTGTCCCATACACAAATGTGACGTTATCTTACCTGAACATGTTTTATCAAGCCTCTTATGAGTAATCTTATCTTTAAGACCGTGTTTGTGTGTGAGTACATACATCCCAGTACAAAACACACCGGCATCGTAGCTTCAGAGAGAGAAGTCACTTACGCCTCTCTTGGGTGTGTTGTTTTTCAATTACGTATTTTCAGTCTTATATGTCAAAAGTTTTACGACAAACTACGATTTGCTTGACTCCCAACATGATCCTTTAGATTGACTAACATCATATGAGTGATTCATGACGCAATTCACGGGATCAGAAAAAGTTTGTCCCTTGAAGGTATCCACCTAAATAGCCCAGTACCATATAGCATAGAAACTTCTCCAGTCAAGCGATATCTGCAATATCTTTGTTTTGCCCACATCTAAAAAAATCAGTTTGTCCGAGCATGTGAGCGTAGTCGAGGGTGGGCGGAGAGATCGTGGTTGGACCGCAGAGCGGATTTTTTATAAAAGTTGGAGCGTTTCCTCATCTACTATTACATTTCCAGCCCGGTACCGCTCGCAACATGAGTTTGAAGCCTGCCGAGGTAGCCCGCATCATTGTTAAACCATACCGAGCCCCTCCATTAAAACTCTTCACTTCACCACCATACAAACAGGGTCCCTTGGTGGTCCGCTGGAAGGGCAGTGAGACTTCTTCTCTCGTAAACCCATTAGCTTCATGTCATTCTACAAGGTAAACGTTATCAACATTTAAGATGATCAACTTGACAGTTTTGAATGATGAGCTCCAGTTTATGAATCAAATAGCTTGTGAAAGAAAGCTGTGTCAGGTTTAGTAGCTACAGCTAATGTTTCAGATCAACATTTAAGAACATATAAGAATCAGACTCAGCAATATTTAGGACTCGGATCAGCATCAGGGCCGAGCTGTCTGAAGTGCTTCTGGTGGTCTATATTGAGTGAGGCGTGTTTGTTCTGGTCTTATTCATCAGTCCCTCCTTCTACATGTTGGCCTAGAGTTCCAGCCACTTGTTTCCACTTGACGGCACCTTAGCAAGCATGAGATGTGGTTGAAAGATCCAAAAGCTAGTAAACTACATATCTTGCTCCTAAAGACTCAACCTCTATGCTCATAGCCACAGGAAGCTCGCTGCTATCCACGCCCGTATAACCAGCTCAGATCATGTAAACACAGGGTTACAGACAGATACACCGTCTGTGTAATGCCCTGCATCATTGTAAAACAACATTACTCACAGCCGCCTTTATCATGAGCACCTTAACTTATCTTGTCTTTCTTTTTATTCTGTCCAGGCCAATAACTTTGTGGTGTTTCAAGGCTTCTTCCTCAACAGATCAGGTAACTTTTCCACTACTCTGATGCCATGGCTTTGTTTTTGTTGTTGTGAAAGGTGTTATGTGATGCGTGGGTGCGTGGGTTCAAACCTGACGTCCCGACCAGCTGAACCTGTATTTGACTGGCTTCCTTGGAAATTCTATGTCAACCCAAAATCAGTTTACATGTGTCTGGAAAAAGAAGCTGCTCAATGCCATAACAACCACATACATTTGTAAATACTTGTGGTCAAGTTCAGTTACATCACATATGTTGCATGCTACAGCTTTACAGTGAATTCTTGCTTTTGGCATCACAATCAGTTCATCTTTTGTTGCACATGTCCATGTGGAAGACAAGGGTCCCCCTCATTAGAGATTCTGGCTCTCGACCCAGGACTGCTGCTCTGCTTTTATTCCAGTTCCAAAATCTTTTGTTTCATCAAACTCTCCCAGGCTCGCCCTCCTCTCTTCTGACGGATCAGGGGCTGTACGGCTGTTTGTAAGGACTTTTCTTTTCTCATACATCCCCAGCATCACGTCCTCCTTCCTCCTTCCTCCGCACAAAATAGGACAGACTGTAGACTGAATAGAAAAGGCTTCACTGTGTTTAGCGGCTAGCTGAAGAGAGCTGAAGTCCTGACGTTACCTCTGCTGTGTTTCTTGTTAGAATTCTAAAGCCCTCATGATTTAACTAAGTTTAACAACTTAACAGTTGGTTTCTGGTTTCCATAATATTATCCACCCTCATTCTCTTCTAAGTTTATCTGTCGGACTTCTTAGCTGTAGTCTCTGCCAACTAAAGACGCCTTCGCTGTCTGACACTCCCTGTCCTGCTACTGTTAGCCCTTTGTGGACTTCTGGCCTCTTCTGTTGAACTGGTCACGTTTATCCCTCCAGAGGAGAGAAAGGATGCTGTTCACTGAAGAAGGCTGAAAGGAGAACTAGTGAAGACATAATAATATTACTTATACTTATCAAGATGTATGGTGTTCACTGTTATATTATCGGGTTGCATCTTTCTAATATTCTGCGTTATTACAAAATGTCAGTGTGACAGTTTTCTATCATTTGAAACTAAACCCAGAAGATCTGGTTTCACCGTACCTCTGTTTACTCCTCAGGCAGCGAGTTACCTGCTCTACCTGGTAGCACGGCGGTTCTTTTTAATAGAAACTGACATTTGGCGATAGTTAAAGGAGTTAGCTTGATGATGTGCAAACTCAACTTTTACATTAATTCTCTAGTAAAGGAGATTACATTCAAACTTTCAGACTCAATGGCTTGATATAAATGTGTTTTTCCTTTAATCCATTTACACCATGATGATTGAAGTTGATGGATCGTACTAGTAATACATTATTATTTCATAATGATAACTCTCACCTGCATACTGCCTTAGGTTAACGGTGTTGTTGGTGTGTGCTGATTGTACATGTAAGAAACATTGGTTCTAACAATATGGCTGGTGTCACATGGAGGCTACCAATCATTGTAACCATTTGTGTTGAAGGCCCCTCAGTAAAGAAGCTTCAAATCCACCTCAAAAACATCTTAAACTACTCCAGTAACTGTGAGCAAGAGCAACTATTTCACATGGCAGAAGAGACGATTGTTAAGTCTCTCAATGAGTCCAGTCTTTGTTGACAGAAATGTTGCTCCTGTTCCCAGATCTGGTTCAAGTTGCTGAAGATCTCAAGACCAGTATGTGAATTGTGTTTTGGGGCGGATCCTCTCTTCAAGCTTTCACAGGCTTCACCACTGGATCATTTTCTAACACTGTTATCATGTAGCTTCTGAAGGACGGTGTGTGAGGGAGGGAGATCCCATCATGTTCTGAGTGTGTTCTCCTCCACAGCGGCGCAGTTGAGAAAAGTTCCCCTCAGAAAGCCGGACGGAGAGATCAAACCCTACTCTTTAATGGAGAGAGAAGGTGAACAGCCATAGACAGACACATTGTGACTGTGGTGTGGTGTATGAAAACTGATTTTCAACTGTCATGTTTGTATTTGATGAGGGGAGTTTATATTAAGCCTTCTACCATGAGATGGAAGTCAAACTGTATTATATTTAGGCCAAGTTGCTCTGCCTGTGCTCCTATTATGCCATATAGATCAAAGAGTTCATCACATGTTTAATGCCCTACGTTACAAAATGTAAGTACAAGGGTCAGCCCAGGTCTAACTAACCAACCGTCTATCTCAAATACAGTTCTATTAAATATGACAGAAACATTTAGATTAGCATTTACAGCCAGACATGTTTGTGTCTCAAAACCAAACACACTAAAAACAGCATTACTTGTTTCAGTCCTAATGGGGCACAATATTTGAATAGTTAAGAAGACATGGTGATGAACTTCAATAACTCCCTAAGTTTGTATGAAGCATGATGGGCAGGGGTGAAATATCTCACCATAAAAATATATATATATATTTATAATGTAGATTAGTAATAACTGCTGACTGGCAGGTGTATTTACTGCCATTTTAACTTTAAATGATTATCTTTGATTTGGTTTTAAAGGGCACCCCACCAATTTAAAACATCCGTTTACTGTCTTCTGTGTCTCTCGGGAGCTTTACCCCCATTACATCATCAAGGTGAGCATTTAACAGGCACAGAGGGTCTAACAAAAGACATGGTCGAGATAATAGGAAGTGTGGGATCTGGTGTCCTCCTCCAGCAGCAGTGCACTACTAAATTGCTGTAGTACTCTTCTGTAAGTCGGCAATGACTTCTGTGCACAGAACAGCCCCTGTGTTTTATTCACGAGTACTCCAGGTGGCCATCTCAAACTAATCTTATCAGTTGTTATGAGTAACATTTGGTACTTTTCTCAAGTTTAGACAAAGCGTTCTTTCAGGTTTGCCTGTGAAATCTCTAGATATCTTTCTTTGTTCCTGTTCAGTGGTGCTTCAGGAGCAGCGGGCTTGTCCTTGGCCGTTTGCTCCTCCTCACTCCCCCCAGCGGTCGGGATCCTCCCAGTGCTCCCCCTCGCTCAGCGTGGGATCCTCCCCCAGCAGGGCGCCCCCTCACACCTCCCCAGCTTCTGCCCCTGGGGGCCACAGGGACCAGAGCCCACAGTCGCCTCTCATCGAGCGCTGCAGAGCAAGACGCAGCAGGTAAGAAATAACAAACATTTACAGCTTTTAAAATGTTTTTTTAAACATTTTTAACAAAAAAACATTGCATGTTGCATTGCATGCAGGATGTAAATCCACATTTCAGACATTTGAATGAGAGTGTGTTGGGCTCAGTCTGTCAGTCAGCATGTGTAGACATTCAGTATACCTTCAGTAGCTAGCGTAGCACAGACATGCTAACGCTAGTTAATGATGTGCTAACTTACTAACGTTAGCTCCACAGGAGTCTACGTAGAAATGTAACGTCTTGAAACGAGTATCACTATTACTCAACGTTTACCATGACCAGCTCCAAATCCACTAAAGCATGAACATGAGGAACATCTGAAAACACTGATGAGAGTCTGTGGAGCAGAGAAGGGTAGTTGTTGGACACTGGTCAGAGCTGGGTGGAGCTGTGCTATGATTGGCCAGTCTGTGTTGGAGGGCGGGACTTAGCGAAGGGTCAATTGTCTCTGTAGCATCTGTTAAAACCCCTGCGTGTTCAGTGGATTAAGATTTTAAAGTTACAGGTTCCAGGTAGAATTTATAGTCATTCTCTCCGTACGGTATACTCTTCTTTCAGTGCTACGGTGTACACAATAATAACGAAACAATGATTTTAAAGACAAAAAACAAGTCCCAAGACAATAAATTGCAATTAAATTGAAGTTGCTAATCTAAGTGACACTTTTTGAAATTGGCCTTCTGCTTAAAGTTTTACTTTTTGCCACTGACAGGCTGAGATTGTTATTATAACTGTGTGGTTATGGAAAGAACCCTACAGAGAAGCAAAACATTTTTTGTTATAATTTCAGAGACCCACAGAGACAGCAGGTACACAGAATATGGCATATATTCTGTGTACCTGCTAGTGGTATACATTATCTGAATGCTCAGAACCTGAAGATTAATTGAGCTCAGTGGTGTGTGACATGTTTAGTCATAAATCAGAAATACATGTATTAATTCATTCATTATATTGTGAAAGCATAAATTGCGTCCATTAAACGTCCTCAGTCTCTAGTTTGACATTACCGATCCCTTGAGCCCTCCGTCCAGAAACGGAGTCTCTGGATAACCCACAGATCTCACTGTGGATAGTGTGTTTTAGGCTATTTCATTGGAAGAAAACGGGTCACAGTGAGGTCTGTGTCGCTGCACGTGGTCAGAGGTTCAAGAGACTAATACCTAGTGACTGAATGCAGTTTAACGGTCGTTAAAGTCCTCTTCCAGATTTAAATGATGTCCCAAATTATTCACATTTAATATTCTATCACTATTGGTGCCATTTAGCTTCTGCTCCATTCATAAATTGGTGTCTTTCAGTTGATTGAAAACTTTCTAAACACTGTCTCTGTCTCTCTCTTTTCCTTCATCTTTTGTTCTCCATTCCACTCCATTTATCTTCTGTTACTTATTTGATGTACACCGTCTCCTCTCACTGTCATCGTCTGCTCATATTTCATACGATAGTTCCCTTAATAGATCTCATCTGGGCTTCCATTGACCTTCCTCTGACTGGCACTCTTCTCTTTAAAGGAATGGCTGTGTTGCTTTAGAAGTTTCTGTGACATGAAGTGTGTTAACATGTGCACTAGTATCTTATTCTGTTTTTGGTCATTTTCTGAATATCCTGGGTTTTCATATCCCAGTATGAGTTTTCACCATCTCAGCTACTACGTTCTGTAAAAAGACACAATGTCCAGAATCCTGGTTAAGGTGTTGCAACAGCATCCTGCTGTCATAACCAGGACACTAGTGCGCATGTAGACACACTCATGAAGAAGAGGAGTCTGTTGTTAAAACATAGTGGTGATCCACTGGGCAGAGGAGAACACCATGGCTCTGTCTCTGCTTGCTCTTTTCTAGAACCCATTAAAGTATCTGCCACAGAACTCCACATGTGAGATTGCCTTCTGTCACACACTTTATTAGGGCCCGAGCAACCGACAACGTCGGTCCAGCAAAGGCCCTATTGAAATTGTAAGTTTTTGTTTGTTCTTCTTTTTTTTCTGATTTTTGTTTTTACACTTTGGGCGCATTTTTTGAGTATTTGCCATATTCCAAAACTCACCAAATTGTGCAGACTTCTCAGGTCTGGTGAAAATAGCCATCTGACATAGGTTGCACATTTGTGTGTAAAGAAATGGCTCTCTAGCACCCCCTACCATTTGGACCGGTGACGCCCCTCGGCCAGTATGTCCGATTGACTTGAAATTGAACACACATGTCCAATTCCGCTAGATCTACAAAAAAGCCTCTCAGACCCCTAAACTCCACCAACCGAAATTTTCCGCAATTTTGAATTTTATGAAAGACACATTTTTGCAAACACCTCCTACACGCTTGGTCCGATTGACACCAAATTTGCTGTGGGTCATTATTGGATGTAGGTCATCAAAAGTTTTCAAAAGCTTTTTGATATCCCTTTGCATGGACCAATAAACTTCTTAGGGGCGTGGCTTATATATCAATACACATAACTTCTAAACCATTTGTCCTAAACACCAGATTTGCAGCATATGTGCACACCACATCCTGTAACATACCCTGCCATTTTCTTTCCATTCAACCACTAGGGGGCGCTACAGTACACCTGCAATTTTGTGCTTTTTTTGTCACTTTTGGCATTTTTCAGCCTTTGTACTCGAACTCCTACAGAATTTATGCGATCGACTTCAAATTTGGTCAGGATGCTCTTAAGACCTTTGTGATGAAAAGTTATCAAAGTCGTGAGTTTTCATGGAAGAGCCTTGACACGTTGGGGCGGCGATTTTGCCTCATTCGGCATGAAAAAGGAAGTTGTTATAACTCCAAGGTACATTATCCAATCTGCACAAAACTTCTTATGCATGCTGCTACTTAAAGCTTGAGAACATTTGAATGCTAAAATCTTCACATAGTCATAGTGCCACCTACTGGCAAAAGGAAATGTCACATTTTATACTTGTATTTATTCCTCCTATCCAGTTGACCTGATGACTCTCACATTTGGTAAGAATAGCCTTAAGATATTGAAGATGATTCATCATGAATATTGTGAGTTTTCGTTGAACGCTGTTGTCCTGGCAACGCACCATTCACCATGAAAAAGGAAGCTGATGGTTCAGTGGCTTGCGATGCTCAAAAACTCATGGAACTTTGCACATAGGTCATAGATAATAGGAAGACATATTTTATGACAAATTTTCAAAAGGGCTGCCCCATCGCTACGTTTCACCTACATGTATGAAATTTGGTAGGCACATGTAACTCATAGAGACTTAAATAAATGTATCTTGGGACCAAGCTGTAAACGATACCGGAAGTCGGCCATTTTGACTTTTGAGTCATTTTTCGATAGATTAGTCGCTATACTTTAACGAACTCCTCCTAGGGACTTTGTCAGATCCACTTCAAATTTGATCAGTACAATCTCAACACCGTTGTGATTAAAAGTTATCAAAAGCTTTACATTTGACGGCATGGCTTAGCCGTAGCGGGCGGCTACTTTACATGATTCCCCCTCTAAAAAGGTGATGTAACTCAGCTGGACTTGTTGCAAACGGTCCCAAACTTCCCATGCTTGATAACACTCATGGCCTGAGGATGTCTACAAGCTAATTTCCACTAATACTCACAGCGCCCCCTGCTGGCAAAAGAAAATCTGCGCTTTCTGACAAACAGCATCCGATTTACATGACTTTTACAAGATGTGGTTTACACTTGATATAGAGCAACATAATGCATGTTTGCGCGTGTTCTGTAGCGCCACACAGCGGATACAGGACGCGGTGCACGATTTACTAAGCATCATTTCTAGCATCAGCAAAACCATCGAACTCGCGGACGCGCTGTCCGACGCTCGCGGACGTTCTTGGCCGCGCTGGCCGGAGTCCCGCCGGCACCCCCGACGTGCGGGACGATACGAGGGCCCGTTCATTGCTGCTCGCAGCTTTAATTATTATTATTATATGAGATGAGGCTGCTCTTTCTTCTCTCCTTCTTTTCATTCTTGGGCTTTTTATTTCTTATGAGTTTGGTTTTATTCATACACCATGTGTTTACTCATTCATGTTTTGTCATATTTTGGTTTTACTCAGTTTTGTAATTATGTCCTTTTTTTGCCCCCTTTATTTTCTTGCCCTTGTCTGTCCCAAACTGTCTTTTGAATTGCATGTCCATCCCCTCTTGTACTCCTGTCCTCTCTCTTTTTCACCCCACTCTGGATGTTTTGGGATGCTTTCATCCTCCTTGCTGGCGGTCACCATCTCTCTGGTGCAGGCTGGGTCTAGTTGCCAGAAGCAGCCTGTACAGTCGGCACATGGACAGCAGAGCTGCTGGGCTGCTGGACAGACCCTTAATACCAGGTAAGGTAAAGTGAGGATCAGTCACACTAATGCTTGGTTACTGTGTTGTACTGGTCATCAATATTACATGGTCAAAATGCTCCATTTCCATGTCCAGATTTCAACCAATCACAGAAGTATTGTAATTATTTGGTATAGAATAGATCCAAATTAAATTGTATGTATCAGTGTGACGATACCAAAGAGTCCTGCACACACTTTATTAACAACAATTCTTCTTCAGACATGAATGTGTGCAGACGAAAACATTATTAATAAAGCGTGTACATGATGGACGATGTGTGGATTCTTTGTTTTCTTAATAAGGCTTCATAGTGTGTAAGAAGTTTTTAATTATTACCTGTGGGTTGTCTTTGGATAACAAAATCCTCTTAACTCAAGGATCGCTTTGTCAGACTTTCCACTGCATGTCATGTTCTCATCAGGTGTCGACACTTCAGTTGCGTGATGATGAGTGGGCGTGGTGTAACACCTCAGCCACTGACGAAGAGTGGGACTTGGTTGAAAGACGGTATCAAATACATTCAGGCCACTTTATGTGTCCAATATTTGTCCTCGCTGTAGAGAGAGTAATGTCATAGAATAAAACAGGGTCACAGTCACATCCGTAGATGTGATGGGCAGGTGGCACCTTCAACAGCAGCCTCTGCAATCAGTGTGTGAATGTGTGTTCTGATGGTTGAATGTAAGCGCTGTGCACTACTTTGAGTGCTCAGAGGACTAGAAAGGTTCTATACAAGTCCGTTACAGTACATTAAGCTGTTAGGTTTCATCTTTTTTTCTTAAGTGTAATTTACAAGACTCATTCATTTTAGGGGTGAATTATTGATTTAATCTATTTTGAATTGATTTAAAAAGTGTAAAGATGCTGAATGTTGCTCTTGGCGGCTTCTACCCTGAGAATATGGAGCCCCTGAATGAGTGAGTAGTGCCGGAGCAGCACAGTCAGGGAGCTCTGCTCATGTGTTAGGACCTTGTGCCTCCTCAGGTCTGAGACCAGTGGGGGATCAGTCACACGCACTGGGATACACAGACACACAGAGGTCGGCCAGTATTCACACAGCAGGAAGCAGGTATTTACACCACTTCACTAGACACTTGGACATAACAAGCATGAAAGAACCAGCTACTGGTTCGATTAGTCTTTCGCCCCTATAGACGCCTGATTCTGAGCATGTTCCCTTATGTCCAGCCTGGATAAACATGTTCACGTTTTTATGCCAAGCAGCCAAGAAATGATACACCGCTTATGCCAGGATCAGACTGCTTGAGATCTGCTCAGCAGTGGACCGACCCTACAGATGTGTTTTTTACCTGTTGTGTCTCAGTGGAAGACAACAGACAGTCGGTGTAGACATCGGTCCTAAACTCATCTAAGTTCTTTACATGAACACACGCCTTGTCCTGTGAGCTACCAAACAAACATTCACCACAAATGTCACTGGTCTGTTTAGATCCTGGTGTGGTCCCTGCTCTTCAATACCACTAAAAACACGCTGTCTGCCCATGACATGTAGGCTACATTCATACGTACGCACGCACGCACACACACACACACACACACTCCAGCTGGCTGAGAAGAAAAGCAGCATTTCTGATATTTCCACAAAGTCCTTTTAATAATAAAAGCTCTTAAAAAAAGCTTGTTTGTTGTGATGTAGGGGATGTAAATGATCTCAGCTGGACTTGATACTAAATGTTTTAGTCCTTTTGAAGGCACATTGAAACGTTCAGTAGGACGTGGTGGCTGTCGAGTTGCTCTCTGCCGTGCGTTTTAGTCACACATGTCTGCACATAGGGTCATTATGCAGTGAATTGTTATGTCAGCTTTAAGGCAACAGTCTTCCCCTTCCTTCTGCTGACCCTGTACTGTCTTGCCCCTGAACCCAGATCCCAGCCTCTCTCACTTCCACCTCTGTGTGCATCCAAGAAGGATGGCATCCACAGGCAGACCTCCGTAGACAGCACAGAGAGGCTCCTGGATTCACATGCCAAGGCCTGTGGTGCTCAGGAGGAGATCAGGGTGTTGGACAGTCCACAGCGTCCAGCACCAGGCATGCTGGTCAGCCAGAGACATATGTTGGAGAAGGACAGTGACGGAGGCAGGCGAGGCTGGTCCTGGACTGTAGGAGAGAACTGCTACACCGCCCAGTGGGTGAAGCAGAAGCAAGAACACAGGAGCACCCGGCCCTGGTGATCGGGAGCTCGTTCTTATATTTAACTGTTTACAACATGTAACTGTATTGTATTCTGGAACCATTAAACACTTTCAGAACACAAATATGTGCTGAAGCAGAAACTTTCAAAAGTCACTTCAGGGCCCAAACTCTGATCTGTTGTAGAAGGGGTGAGTCTTAGTGCTCATCTAGAGTGCTGCAGCAAGGAGTCCTACAACCACCAACTGAGTCTGAAGAGAGAGTACATGAGACGACTACACATCCTCACCAGAACACTGTCCTCCTTTAGCTTAGTGGAGACGTGAAGACTGAGACTATCTTGAGTTTTTAAGCATGAAGAACAGCTGTTCATCAGATGAGTCATTTCTTTGAGATGAGTCAGACTCTGCTGTCCAGTTAGCTTAGAGGAGGGTCGATTCTGGGCTTTTCACCATGTTGCTACACACAAACTGAACCAAAGCAGGAAACACACCAGGATCCACATCAGCTGTGAATTATGCTTATATAATGTGCTTACAATCCATATGGAGGCCAATATTCTGTGACAGTCTATCAGCTGATGGATTGGTGAGTTACAGAAGATGTACTGATATCTACAACATGGCAACAAGTACGACTTTGATAGTAGACACAAGTCCAACCGTATGTTCTGATAGTACTCATCCCCACTGGCCTTTGGATTCCTGCATTGTTTTGGTGGTTTTCACAGACAACAATCAGGATCACGTCTTCAACAAGACTGAAAAAAACATTTATAACCAAGATAGGAGGCTCAAGTTCCTCTATTAATGTGTTTTTTATTTTTTCATGATGCTTACTTTCCTCTGTTACTGATATTATTACTTTTATCACTATTACTTATAATTATTACTATTATCATTATTATAATAAGTAATTACCATTATTGCTGTTTATTTCTGTCTATTATTAATATTATTCTTTTGTTATTTCTGTTTGTTTCATTGTTTGCTTTCAATCATTACTGTTATTATGATTTCCTCATTATTATTATTATTGTTAGTAACATTATCTATACAGCACGATCAAACGCTCACATGCACACACATGACAAACACAATCAATCTCATCACACAACTCTCCACCCAACCCTTGTCCTCCTGTGTGTGGTGCTGGCACTGGGCCTGGCCACTCCACTGAGTGACCCCGCCTCTCACTTTCATACTCCTCAGTCTAAACCCTTTATTGTCCTCAGTGTCCTTACGTCCTTTGTTCTCGTCTGTCTTACTTTGTATATTCCTCAGCTCGTATATGTGTTTATGTACGTGTCTGCACTTGTTTTGTACTCACCTCTCTACACAATAAAGAAAAAAGAGTTACTCTATTTACACAAGGTTGTGAAAAGGCCAGCGTCATCAGGGCCACAGCATGGGAGCAGTGCATACTGGGAATTCTTATGCTAACTGGTCTTGAGAATGATCTAAGCAGCATTTTGTGTTCAGCTCTGCTCTCCTTTGACAGCGATGCAGATTACTGCTGCTAATTAATAAGCAGTGACTCGCTGCTTTCACCTCAAATACACATCCTCAGCATGCTGTTGTGTGAACACATCAGATCATCTCCATGTGTGTATGATTACATGCTAATCAATCTCGTTGTTAGCTCTGTACAGGGCAGGGCTGGCTTTACTAATGCCAACATGATACCCGAGACCAGAACAACTGTATTGTGACTAAATAATTCTCACTCAAGGTCCACTTTCTAGCTTCCAGACGTAGGTCATGTGATGACAACAGAGCAAACTCCATCCACTTGTGAAAACCGGTTAAAAGCTCCAGAAAATAGTGAGGCACACTGGCTTGATCCCTTATTTATAGTAGTAATACTAATGACGATCACCTGGCCTGTAAATATCCTGGGATCCTCAGGAGGAGCTAGAGGAAGCTCAGGTAATCCACCAGATTCTTTAAAAGATCTCTATTCATACATTGAGTATAGTGCAGAATACATTTGTGTCTGATAAAACAGTGAATCAAAGTGATGATTGACACCAGAATGAAGTCCATATAAAAGAGGAGGTGGATTGTACCAGTGGATCGGTGTCGGACCAACCAGACTGCCGTGCTGCGTTAATGTTTGCTCTGGCCCTTGACACATTCGGCACGTCCCGTCACTCAGTATCCCAGCAACCTCTGCATGAGCAGACACTCCAACGCCACCTCTGACTCACTGCTGAATGTGAGCTCCATCTCTGCATGACTGCAGAATCAACACACACATCAGCTAAGAAAAACTGGACTTTATTCATTTCTCCTTAAAACTCTCAAACTCGTACGCTATTCTGTTTCTTACAAATGTTCTTCGTCATTAAATGAGGGTGTTTCAACTTTAACAGGACCAACAGTCGGGTCCTCTGTGACGAGTAGCATTTCCTACTCAAATGTTTTCTGAGGCTATTGTGTGCGTACAGCGTTTGTCTTTGAACAGTGGAACATTTAGGAGCAGAGTGAACTCAACTAGCTGCGTAGTCACTTTACCTGTCAGAGTCAATTTGCTCAGGTTTCTCTTCTTTGCCATTTAAGTAACTCTCGTAGTACTTTGACCTTTTCCAGCTGAGAGCTCATTCTTACTGAGCTTGTTTTTCTTTCCGTCAGCAGAGGAAACTCAGACGGGGCTTGTTGGACCATGAGGACATTAGCTGCTTACAGGGAGGATGTTTAATGTTTAATGATTCAAATGAGAGCTGCATAGTTTCGCGGGTCGCTTAATGTGAGGGAACAAAACAAAACTCATTTATGTTTCTCCACATTCTCAGGGCCAACAAGAAGCCCAATAAAGGAATTATTATTATTTTTGGGAAATTAGCTTATTTTTCATCTCTTTATTTATTTATCAAACTCATGTGCGATACGTACAGAAGTGGAGTCAGGGTTCGGTTAGCTTAGCTTACCATAGCGTAAAGACAGAGCAGGGGGAACACAGAAGCATGAAATTAATATGTATCTGGACATCTCGCTCTCCAAAAGGAAGAATATACTCATTTAACTGACTTACATTTTTTGTTACACTAACGTCACAGCAGCTCTATCCTTTGAAGACATATTTAGGTCTACAATGTTTAGGGGTCCTGGAAGCCTCCATGCGGCGTCTAGTCAGCGTCTCGCAGTAAGGAGAGGTAGACGTCGGACTGGAGGAAGCGGGGATAACAGTCTGTGTCCAGGAGCGAGTAGATGCGTTTCTGTGCGTGGGACAGAGAGGTGTGAGAGGGAGCCTGCAGCAGCTGGATGGTCAGATCCCTGGTCTTACTGTCCAGGTTCACCTACAGGACGACACACACAGTAAGTATGGACTACACTCACTTACAGGACCATCCAGAGTGTCTTTGGTATCGTTTCTATCAGCTCAACTGTTGGCTTGTGTCCAACCCGTCTGATCAATGGACTGTTGTGGGTCATTACATTTTAGACTTCTCTTTATTATTATTGGAAGCAAAATGACTATGAAAATGGATGTAGCCTCTACTGCAGCCGTATCCATGGATGTACTTTATAGTTCTTTTCTAGTCTTCCGACCACTCAAAGCTTCAACACTACATGTCATCATTCACCCATTCACACACTGATGACAGGGGCTACCATGCAAGGTGCCACCTGCTCATCAGGACTAACTAACATTCACACAGCGTAGTAACAGCCTGCGGGAGTGATCTGGGGTCAAGTGTCTTGCCCAAGGACACGTCGACATGGACTAGTGGAGCCGGGGATCGAACCTCTGATTGAAGGACGACCCGCTCTGTCACTGAGCCACAGTCCCCAGTTAAACGCTACCTTACAATAGTAGCACTGTCGGTCTGTACTTCTTTATCTCTATGAGATAGAGGTATGTATATGTAATTTATACTTATATCGATAGATATATAGATGCATCCATCAATGATTATCGAGGTTGAAGGGGTTTACTGCAGTCTGAAATAAAACCCTTTCAAGTCCCCGTCCTGAGTCATTAAAAGAGCAAGATCCCAGATTGGGAGCATTTTTGATTGCCTCTAAATGGCTCTCAACATGGCCGGCATCTCACAGCTAATGGGGCTAACAGCGCTAACTACGGTAAAAGTGTTAGCAGTGTTTACCTGAGGGGGGACTGGAGGGTAGGCACTATGTTTCCTTGACAACGCTGTTGGTCAGGAGAAACACATTCAAATAATTGAAGAGGTCTCGTCCTAAAGGGGACAGCTGGCCTCCAACAACACTTTCTTTCCTACCCAGTAGGAGTCGCTGTTGAATTATGTCAATAATAAAATATAAAATAAAAGAAGAGGGAAAAAATATTCAATATATTACATTTGAAATGATGCTGAGATTTGTTAGTGGTTTATTTCAGCCAATGACTCTTTTATATTTTGATGGAGCTGAGCCATCTGTTTTATCTCAGAACTAAAGGTCACCTAGTAAAGGCTGTAGAAAGATGGCTAGAGTTTGTAAATGATTACATGAAATCAGCTATTGATGCAATGCTGTGATGTGGAACTCAAAACACCCACACAGGCTTCCCAAAACACAAGGAGCATCCGCAACACAAAGAGCACATTGTTCGGAGGGAAGTGCATCGAGGGAAAAACAGACGGTATAGACGTGTGGCAGGACTGGAATTACACTTCCTGTTTCATGCAGAGCTGCGTAGCTTGAGGCGCATGCAGCTGAATGGATTATAAAAGCAGGCGTGTACCTCCCGGGGGGCACCTGTCTGGATGTAGGTGACGCAGATATCTTTGGCTCTCCTCTGTAGGCTGAAGTTGTTGGACGACTGTCTGTACTGATGACAGGCCAGATAGAACTGCAGATTCTCCTCGCTGAACTCAGATCGCAGGAATGCTCCAAACACTGACACACCAGCTGAGAGAAGGAGGAAGAGGAGGGAGAAGAGAAGTGGGGCTGGTTAAAAGAGGACACAGAACTCTGACACAGCAATCCCTCAGGCCTTATAAGCACATCTCAAACAGCTTCATGGTAAAACCTCGGCACACACCCATCGTCTCTGCTCGACTTCCTGTGATTCATGGCTTGTTTTTAGTCTGAGGTATCAAACGTGACTGACTGCTTTGTACAGGGCAGCTTCAAACTGCTGACACCACACCTACAACATGTCACAGTTCACATGTGTCAGCTGCAGAGGACTGCACTCTACATTAGCATGGCACTGATAAGGAGGCCAAGTCACACAGGGAGCTGGAGTTAGTCCTCAGGCTGTGAGTGTGTGTGTGTGTTCAGTACAGTTAAGCAGAACATATGACATATTGAAGCACACCAATCAACTCCCTATATCTCAGCTTCAAAGAAGATCAAATGACAAATCTCCATAAATAATCTGAATGTTAGGAGGCAGTCAGGAAAGCTTTGTCATATTCTTTGATACTGGGCTTCTTTACAGCAACATTTTAAAAGACTACACAACACATTCTTCCTCTTACACATTATTTATGAAGAACACATGGCCGTGTTCCCCTCAGCACACTGAGGGGTTTTGCTGCTACAGCCGATCTTGGTTTTTTTGTATTATTTTACTTTTTTATTTCACTTTTATTTAATGATTGAATGAATGAATTTAAAGATAAAATCTATTGAGATAAAATCTCTTTCTGTGCAATTCATTTGAATAAATACATTAGAGTAAAAACTAAAGTCTACGCATCAACAGAAGAGGTCTGGTGTGAACACGTAGCTTTAGATAGATATCACTCTAGAGCCACTATTGTTTTTAGGTGGGAACAAGTACTCCAAACCCAGCAGATTGCACTGGTATTTCATATAATGTGCTGAATAACATTTCCCACACAGTTGAACACAGGTGATGATGTGTTGGGCACACACACATGTCCTCCTCACTTTGCTGTTCTAGTGCTCAATCCCCCGTTAGTATGTGCTGTCAGGATGTTTGCTTCACCTTGTTGTCCTGCTGCTTCATGTTTGGTAATCCTCTCAGAAAGGTGCCTGAGATCCTGAGAGCCTGTTCTGGACCAGGTCTCTCCCCAAAACACACATGGGAAGCAAAAGAAGGGATTCTCTGACCAACTAGCAGAAGCCTTTTTTCCTGCGGTGTGGTTAACATGTCCTCTGTGCTGCTGGGCACAGATGTGTTTCATTAGAAGATACTCCACACTGTTCATGCTGACCACAGTTACCGTCATCTTTAAATAAAATACTAACTTCTGCCAACTACGACCAAATGCCGTCAACAGTTCTTGCCAAATAGCCAATCAAATTGCAGTGGGACAACAGGAAATAGGCCCCTCTTGGCATCAAACTTGTGTCATCTACTCTGATTACCACTCTGATAACCTACAATGAATAGAGATCCACCTTAAATCTCAGCAGTTGTGAGATCCCGTCTAGTTGTTTGTCTGGACAGTCATGGGGCTAGAGTTATGTTATTTTTGTGTGCTAATCTCAGATTATTCTGCCCTTTTATCATCTCTAGGCAATGATAATTGTGATGGATTACCTTAAAGAGACCTCCAGTGATTTAGTATTGAACTTTCATAAAGTTGGTGCATTTGCAAGAGACATATTCAATCAAAATCAAAGCAGCAGAGTCCCAGACATCCTGCTTTTAGTCTCTAGAATGGGAGAAGCTCCAATATCACATTTCCAATAATGACACTTGGTAGAACCTTTCTTCCTGGTAAACATTCAGAATCCCTTATTTAAGAATTATGACATATGTAGTGAGTGGGACATTTTTCAGTGTCAAATTAAATGCTCTCTAATATGAGCTCTCTGGTGGAAATGAAGACACTGTTAATGAATCGCCCCGCTTACATGCTGATATAGTCTCGCATAGCCAGAGCATAGCCAGAGCATAGCCAGAGCAGAGCATAGCCAGAGCATAGCCAGAGCATAGCCAGATCATAGCCAGAGCCATCTCTACAGCACTGTGTCAGCGCTAAAGAAAGAACGGTGCGGCTCCACACATTATCATTCATGTGTGTATATATATATAAATTCAGTTCACAGAAGCATAGCGTACTCTTTTATCACGCTTACAACATATGACATAAATGTACTGCTGTAAGACATGGTGTAGCTGGAGAGACTTTTAGAGCGACTCTGTTACAGCAGTGATTTATATTAGTCTCTGTGTTTACCAGCTGTTCTATTCATAGAAGCAGCAGGTCAGGTGAAGTGCTGCTCTTTTAGCTTTATTGCACAGCACACAGGAACCAGTGACGTCAGCTCTGATGTCAACATCCCTTCAGCAACATGGGAGTTCAGATAAAAGCAGGGCGACCTTGAGACTGATTGGACTTTTAGTTGCACAAACATTTCTCCAAGGAAGACGTGGTCAGTCAGCTACAAGTAGACGTGGTCAGTCAGCTACAAGGAAGACGTGATCAGTCAGCTACAAGTAGACGTGGTCAGTCAGCTACAAGGTAGACGTGGTCAGTCAGCTACAAGTAGACGTGGTCAGTCAGCTACAAGGTAGACGTGGTCAGTCAGCTACAAGTAGACGTGGTCAGTCAGCTACAAGGTA
Source organism: Anarhichas minor (assembly GCF_050575085.1). Lineage (NCBI taxonomy): Eukaryota > Metazoa > Chordata > Actinopteri > Perciformes > Anarhichadidae > Anarhichas > Anarhichas minor. The sequence continues at coordinate 2,835,968 of NW_027466479.1, read as the reverse complement.
GACGTGGTCAGTCAGCTACAAGTAGACGTGGTCAGTCAGCTACAAGTAGACGTGGTCAGTCAGCTACAAGTAGACGTGGTCAGTCAGCTACAAGGTAGACGTGGTCAGTCAGCTACAAGTACACGTGGTCAGTCAGCTACAAGTACACGTGGTCAGTCAGCTACAAGTACACGTGGTCAGTCAGCTACAAGGTAGACGTGGTCAGTCAGCTACAAGTAGACGTGGTCAGTCAGCTACAAGTTAGACGTGGTCAGTCAGCTACAAGTAGACGTCGTCAGTCAGCTACAAGTAGACGTGGTCAGTCAGCTACAAGTTAGACGTGGTCAGTCAGCTACAAGTTAGACGTGGTCAGTCAGCTACAAGGAAGACGTGGTCAGTCAGCTACAAGTAGACGTGGTCAGTCAGCTACAAGGTAGACGTGGTCAGTCAGCTACAAGGAAGACGTGGTCAGTCAGCTACAAGGTAGACGTGGTCAGTCAGCTACAAGGTAGACGTGGTCAGTCAGCTACAAGGAAGACGTGGTCAGTCAGCTACAAGTAGACGTGGTCAGTCAGCAACAAGGAAGACGTGATCAGTCAGCTACAAGGAAGACGTGATCAGTCAGCTACAAGTAGACGTGGTCAGTCAGCTACAAGGTAGACGTGGTCAGTCAGCTACAAGTAGACGTGGTCAGTCAGCTACAAGGTAGACGTGGTCAGTCAGCTACAAGTAGACGTGGTCAGTCAGCTACAAGGTAGACGTGGTCAGTCAGCTACAAGTAGACGTGGTCAGTCAGCTACAAGGTAGACGTGGTCAGTCAGCTACAAGTAGACGTGGTCAGTCAGCTACAAGTTAGACGTGGTCAGTCAGCTACAAGTAGACGTGGTCAGTCAGCTACAAGGTAGACGTGGTCAGTCAGCTACAAGTTAGACGTGGTCAGTCAGCTACAAGTAGACGTGGTCAGTCAGCTACAAGGTAGACGTGGTCAGTCAGCTACAAGGAAGACGTGGTCAGTCAGCTACAAGTAGACGTGGTCAGTCAGCTACAAGGAAGACGTGGTCAGTCAGCTACAAGGTAGACGTGGTCAGTCAGCTACAAGGTAGACGTGGTCAGTCAGCTACAAGTAGACGTGGTCAGTCAGCTACAAGGAAGACGTGGTCAGTCAGCTACAAGGTAGACGTGGTCAGTCAGCTACAAGGTAGACGTGGTCAGTCAGCTACAAGTAGACGTGGTCAGTCAGCTGCAAGGAAGACGTGGTCAGTCAGCTACAAGGTAGACGTGGTCAGTCAGCTACAAGTAGACGTGGTCAGTCAGCTACAAGTAGACGTGGTCAGTCAGCTGCAAGGAAGACGTGGTCAGTCAGCTACAAGGTAGACGTGGTCAGTCAGCTACAAGTAGACGTGGTCAGTCAGCTACAAGTAGACGTGGTCAGTCAGCTACAAGTAGACGTGGTCAGTCAGCTACAAGGTAGACGTGGTCAGTCAGCTACAAGGAAGACGTGGTCAGTCAGCTACAAGGTAGACGTGGTCAGTCAGCTACAAGGAAGACGTGGGCAGTCAGCTACAAGTAGACGTGGTCAGTCAGCTACAAGGTAGAGTGTAGAGAAAAGAAGAGCTGTCTTGTAACATCAGAGGCTACCTGTGGAGCTTTCATTGCTATAAAGCATCATGATTAACGCCTTACACAAGAATGTTGAATGAATTTCCTGCCGCATAAAGAATTTGTAAAGCCTTGTTTCATGTCTTAAAGTCTGAATTGTTAGCTTCGGGTCTTCTCCTGTTTTATTGGCAAACCTTTTATGTTTTTTTAAGAAAGAGACAAAATGGACAAAGAAGTAGACACTAAGAGTTAAGTTAAAATAAGGAGTGTGATGACATACAGTATATTAAACGTCCAATAGTAGAGGTTACATCTGTTTAAATCGGGTAATGTTGAAGGGGGGGCTGAGTTATGCATGTGTGGGGGGGAGAAAGTAGAGGAAATAATATTAAACATATAATAATACTGATGTCCCAGTGCTGAAGAAAACTTGCAGTCAAGATACAAATTTCATGGCCTGTGCAAGCAGTCGCGGCGCTTGGTCCACCTCTGAATTGAACTTGCTGCACGATCAGAACTCAAATCTGCTACGCTGGGGTCAAGACCGCGAGGAGATGGACCACCGAGGCTCAGCTGGAGTCACAGGCCTGCAGTGACGGCACTGCTTGGACCTGGATGAACTCTGCACAACTCAGACAGCCTCATCAGTCTGAGGAGACAGACTGTAGATCCAGACCAGAAACACACTGACAGCAAAGAGCAGCTACTCTGAAAAGATGCAAACAGCCACTGCATCAACTTGGAAGGGCCTGTCTTTTGTAGGCCGAGTTTCTTTTCAAGAGAAAAAAAGAAAATCGTAAAACGCGTGTGATGTGAAAAGATCCGAGATGTTGTTTTTAGGCCGCCCCGCCCAACACTGTACTCTACTGAAAAAGGTGGAGCATTCCGTATCTGTCATACGGAATTATGGCTGGACAGTGACATCATCACTCCAGTGGGAACAGATACCTGCTGCCTTCAGGTGACTGTAGAGAGTGAGCAGTGTGAAGGAGAGGCCTTCAGTATAGAACTACCAGCGGTCATGACACACATGTCATATAGAAATGTGTAATTAGAGAATCAACAGATTTGAACCATGTATCTGCTTGAGGGACAGGCAGCATTGACACGTAACAGTTAATATGGGGAAGTATTCCCATTTTCATAAGTGCAGTTCATCCTGTGAGGGACACGCAGACCTATCAGCTATCCTCAGGCCCCACTTCTACCTGGGTTCATAGGTTAGCTTGGGACCAGACCTCTGAATTCAATCCATTTCTCTGGTTTGGGCTCACTGGCAGAGCGGCTCGTCCTCTAATGAAGACCAGCTCCTCACTCCCCATGTGGAAGATTTCAGGCAAGATACTGAACCCCAAATGGCAGCTGAAGGCTGTGCCATCAGTGTGAGTGTGTGTGAATGTGCATGAGTTTAGATCCTGATGAGCAGGTAGCATCTTGTATAGCAGCCTCTGTAATCAGTGTGTGAATGCATGTGTGACTGGGTGAATGATGAAGTGTACAGCTCTTTGATTGGTCGGAAGACTAAAAAGGTTCTATAGAAATGTAAGTCCGTTTATGACTGAATCAACCTTTCCAGAGATTTCAAAGGTCATCAAGTGTTCGTCTACATCTCACCTCAGAACGGAGCAGGACTTACTTTGGCTGAGCAGCAGCTCGTTCAGGGACTCCGCCCATTTCTCCAGCTCTTCTTGACTGATCTTCCTCTTCTTACTGTGGCCCACCTGACTCCACTGACGCATGAAGAGCAGGCGAGACCTCCTCTCTTTGGCACTGTGCACCAGGACCACCAAAGGACAGAGAGAGTTCATACCAAACAGTAGTGCACTCATCACATCTCACCGCAGGCTCACGTGAGGCTTCACAACAATCTCATGACAGACATCACAGACTCAGAACCAGATGGGTTTGTCTAAGAACAGTACATTAAAGGCACAGTAACAGTTGTGAGATGGAGCCATCAGTTAGCAACAATTAGCAACTGAAAACATGTATGATTCTCACCTGTCTGTCTGTTCTGTGTTGGACAGGTTGGAGTTTGAGGAATGAGGACTCTGAAAGAGAAAACACAAAGTTAACTGTGTTTCTTCTTCCTGTTGCACTCGGTGAGAGCCCAATGAAGCAGCTTTCCAGGTTTCACCATCACATAGAACTGGGTTTACATCTCTAAACTACGCTAACAATAAGATATGAGTAAGCAAACCCGGACAAGTTAAAAGTTTTATGAGCAAATAACATCTTTTATAACTAATAACAATCCCAGCTCAAGGGTTTCCAGCGCTTTCAACCACTTCACCTGGTTGTCTTCAGCAGGTGGAGTCGCAACAGAGCTCAGTAGCTGGAGGATGAACCCAGACATTATGTTTGTATAAATGTTAAGCTCAACTGTTGAGTGTAAGCAGTTAATCTAAAGTATCTACAATCCATATTAATACGGGCGGCCGTGGTTCATTGGGTAGAGAGGGTCGACGGTTGGCGGTTCGATCCGAAGTGTCCCAAGCAAGACACTGAACCCCTAACTGCTCCCTGGGCACTTCTCAGAAGCCCACTGCTCCCAACATGCTCGGGAGGTGCAGAGGTCAAATTTTATGTATATGTAAAAATGTATAATTTTTACATTAAGTTTAAGTTAATACAAACAGGCGGGAATCCATCATGCTGAAATGTTCAGAGACCAATGGAACCCTACAGAAGGCTTACAAAACGTGCAGCAGAAACCGAACGTTTGGGAAGATTTGTAACAAATGACCAAACCTTGACTATGGATCATCTTTAGGACCCGGCCTATATACTGCCCTACTGTGTAGACTGAAGCTGAACTGGTTTCCCACCTGCCCGAACAGACTCTTGAGGTGCAGTTTAGCAGATGACAGTTTGGGTTTCTGGTGGTGCCTGTGATGGAATTTGAAGGGGTTGGAGGAGGAGGAAGGAGACGTGGAATGCAGATCGTCGCTCTCCATGCTCTCCGTGCTGCCCTGGGCAGCCGGGACCAGCTGGCCGTCACTGTAGGCCCTGCAGCCTTCACTGATGACACACACTCTGAGGTGGTTCTTGCCCAGTTTCTCCAGCTCGCACAGGTTCTCTGCGCTGACGCTGTGCTCCTTGATCAGCTCCTTCCTCCCCGCCTCGCTGGAACTGGCTCTAGGCTCCCGGATGGTGGGGGTTGGGCGGGTCGAGCTCCCTTCCAGCTCATCTTCCTCCGTGTGAGGGGTGTAGGTGTCGGACTTCCGGTTCTTCCCATGATCTGAGGTCTTCAGTGCCACCCTCTTCCATGGGAGGAAGTCCAGATCCAGGAGGGATCCCTCTGAGCTGAATCTGCGCATGGTAGCTGTATAAGAAGTGATGGAATAGAGCAGGAAAAAGACAAGTACAGGCCAGAGATGAGGAGGAAGGGTTGAGAGGAGATGGGAGCTGCAGTGAAGCTAAATAAAGCAGAGAGGATTGGGGATGGGAAAATTGGACAATCAGAAAAATGGGTCAAAGAATGAATGAATTGCTCCACATGAACGATGAGCTTAGGGAACAACGTGCCTGATAGAAAGTAGAAACGCCTTTCAAACTCTTCATTTACATACACAGTTGAATTAATTAAAATACACTTCAAAATAAACACATTGTAAGCGTAGACTATTTTAGATCCGACACAATGATCAGATACTAGGTCCAATGTTAACAACTTTATCATCATTTTGGCTTAGTTAGATACAATTATACATAATATTGGCTTATTATTTGATACATTTCTATAGCATGACTTTAATTTGATGAGAAAAGTCAAGTCAACTTTCTGCCTCACATTTTTTACAGTAAAAAGTCATAAATTGTGCTTAGTAGCTCATTATTTTAAATCTACAAAGTCAAATTGTGACAAAATTGTGAGACATTAAACCCAAATGTTGCCTTAGCATGAGTATTTTCATTTGTATCATTCCTCATTGTTCAGTCCTTTGTGGCAGGTGGCACTAAGGGTCGCTGGTAAAGTATGCAGGCCTCCTTCCATGTTGGCGAGCAGAAAAGACGAGAGGGCAGACATAAGCCTGCTTTCTGTCTGCGACGTGTATTGTTGTTGTGTATGTCAGACCTGCTTCCTTGCAGGGTTGAAGGCGGTAGGACAACTGATACGTATGATGTAGCAGGTATTTTAAAGTTTAGTCATGCTTTCTTTTCATTTTGTTTATTGTCATCCTGCTTCCCCACCAATCATAACTGCTCAGGATGAATCTCTGGGTCTTTCTCACTTCCTGACTTTATGCCTGCTTAATTCCTTTCCTCACCTCCTCACCTTACGTCTTAGTCCCGCCCACAGTAGACTTGGAACAGGCATTTAACAAATGAGACACTGTTGCCTCCAGTGTCATTTTAAAGACATCAATTAAAAATGACGTGTGTCACAGCTGTCCATTGTTTGGTTATACTGCTGTATTTTATGATCTCTGTCAGATGAGCATAACAGAGCTCATGACACCTTCTAGAAGAATGTACGGATGAATACACACACACAATATTTGTAGTGCTTCTATATATCATTGTGGGAAGTACTACAAATATTTGTATGAAAAGTACTGTACAACTAAAGAGTGACATATTATATACAGTATATGACTGAGTGATATATATTATGTACACACAAACAGTCCTGTCTATCTATACGACAACATAAAATACAGCAAAAAAGTGGTGAATAAAGAGAATGTTGATATAATAAGCAGCTGTTTGCACTTGTAAACATCATGTCACCATTATAGCAGTTGAAGTGGATGCAGGCTACAGTCAATATGAAAGTAATAAAGGGGGAATGTCTTTAAGTAATGCTTTGGGATTATTCCAGCTGTGTGTCAAACCTCTTTTATTTGTTTTCGGATGCTGAAAAGACTTCCGTAAAGGATACACCTGCATTTCCTTGCTCACAGCTCCTCGGGCAAGCCTCCTCGCTCCTCGAGATTTCCGGGTCCCAAGCCGGAGGATGGAGTAGTGAGAGGTGGTTCTTTGTTTGCAGTGAAAGGAATCACGTGTGTAAACTTTGTGAAGTGTTAACTCACTTAGCGTGCTAAACATGCAGTGTGTAGGTGTGCTAGTGGAGCTTAGCCCCTCCCTGTTAGTATAGCTGGGGAGTAAACAGTGAGACTGAGGTTAGGAGAGTATGAATTGTAAAGCTGAACTTCTGTAATTAAAGCGTTCTACTCTTTATCTCCCGGATTGTCCTTCTTCACTGTCACACTTTTGTTCAGTTTTTGGTGGAGCCGCGTTTTCTTAAATACAAGTCAAAAATATGATATAGAGAGGAAGTACAATTAGTATTAATAAAAAGATGAGATTATGTGTAAATAAACGTTTGATATGATTTAGTCTCATCATTTTCCAATTTGTGACAAAGTATTTTAAGTTTTGACTTAAAAACTTATCAACTTCTACATAGTGTCTTCTATTTTGACTTCAAATATAATGATTTTACTTTAGTATTTTGACTTATTAGGAGTATCTCAATGTTTGTCCTTTCCTGGCAGGATTGGGTTTCCATAGCCTACCGAGTAAAAGGAGAAAATAAACACGGCTATTGTTATCACTAGAACCAGTCAGCATATAAGGAAGTGGACCTGAATGCTACCACTGTGCCATTGTATACTGGTTGATGATCCTTGGAATTCATGTCATGCCACCCAGCCACATAAAGCCTTCTCACGGCACTGGGAACAGCAACAGCTGGCTGATGTTTCCACTCATTAAGACATTCAGAGAGCACCAGTGTAGATTTACCTCTTCGTCCTGCGGTTATTAAGCTTACTCCATGGCAGATACTTCCATTCCTCCAGATCTCATGAGCAACAGGACCCGAAGGTTCCGGATACAGCAATGCCGATTTCAGGTCCCCAAAGACAGCGAAATCCAACCTGCGACGCTCCTGCTGTCTCCAGTTCTAGGCTCAGTGACCCGCGCGGACCCGGACCTCTCTGTCCTCCTACAACACTGACTCGCGGTGAAGAGACAATTCCGGTGTCATAAAGTTTCCACTCGTGACACTTCTAAGGTAGAGACAGGCTACCTTGACTGCCGCCACACCTTCAGTTCTGTCTCAACTTGTCCGTCAGACAAGAGACTTGAGGAGAGCTGCCGGCAGCCTTGTTTTACGCACGCAAGCATGCACGCGCGCACACACACACACACACACACACACACACACACACACACACACACACACACACACACACACACACACACACACACACAACAGACACACGTGTGAATAGAAAGTCTGAAGAATAGAAAATACAACCCCACTTTACAACATCGAATTCTACATTCTACCACTACAACAACCATTAGCTAATACCACTACCACTAATAATAATGGTAACAATAATAACAATAATAACAATAACAACAATAATAACAATAATAATCACTTCATTTATTTTCGTATCTTGATATATAATCATATATTAAGGTGAAAGTAGAAATACTGAGCAAGTTTAACACTACGAACAGTTTTAAATGAAAGTTATAAACTTTGCCAAAGTGACAGCTATCAGGCATGAAACAGACGCGTCTCCCTACGTCATTGGGGTCCTTTCACGTTGCGTTCACTGCCTTGTTTAATTTGGGAAAACTAAGCTAGTTAGCTAACGGATCAACCGGAATCCGGTCACACTCAAACCAGAATTTCCCTTCAAATTGGAATTCCCCAGGTTGTAGTATACTATAGCAGACTATAAATGAAGAACAGCAAGACCTCCACTGTACGTGGATAGCGATCTCCCAGGGGAGCTCGGCTAGTTAGCACTGTTATCGTTCCGGTAACTGGGATTATTACCCAATGTTAGCTGGCTGGCTAAGCTAATAACGTCAACAAGGCACTGAAGCTGTCTGTAACTGGCGCTGTCTTATTATTTAACCACTTAATTAGTTTGGTGGTGGATAAAGGTTACTAGGTTGGTTCCTTTCTCCTTAATGGTTGAAATTAACGCTAGCTACCTAACGCTTAATTTACGGTTCTGACTTTGTTTCAGACATTCTGAAATCTGTCTTGAGTCTGACGGTATGATAGAAGTCACTGTGAAGACTCTGGACTCCCAGAGCAGGAGCTACCAAGTCAGAGGCGAGGTAATGCTCTTACCCTGATTCAAACACTGCTTTACTGAGACTCCTCTTTCCCCTCCCGTTTCAATTGTGTGTTGTGTCACCAGCTGACAGTGAAGCAGTTCAAGGAACACATAGCTTCATCAGTGGAGATCCCAGTAGACAAGCAGCGGCTCATCTACCAGGGCAGAGTGCTGCAGGATGACAGGACGCTGACTGAATACAGTGAGTACATGAAACCTGCTCAATATATTTTTAGTTTTAAAACGACCTCGAACTATCTAATTCAAAAGAATAAGAATTATATTATTTGTTTATTTTCTTATGTTTATTCTCCTCTTTCCCTCCTTTTTTGTTGTGCTGCTTGTATTCCACCCTGCTATGTCATTTGAATGTTGACGTAATATGATGACCGGTCAGTGTGGTAAACTGTGAGGTGAAATTGAATCCAGCTGAGCTTTGGAGTTTGACCACCAGAAATCCTACTACTAATATAACTTTACTAAGGGTTGCAACCATTGGTTATTGGTTAATCTAGGTTTTTTTCATTAATTATTTCATTGTTCAGTATGGTAGTGTATTGCTGCTGCTTTGCCAACATTGTTTGCCAAGTGTCTCATTAAAACAACATCTGTTTTAAGTTATTACAATATGTGTTCATATATTACAGTATGAAGTCCATCTCTTTGTTTCTCCATCAGATGTAGATGGCAAGGTAATCCACCTGGTGGAGCGTGCCCCACCTCAGGCCACCATGTCCGGTTCCAGTGGTGCAGGTGTTTCTCCTGGGGGACCAGATGGCGGAAGCAGCAGCAGCCATGCTTCTACCTCCTCCCAGGGTGCACCGCACGACCGTAACAGTTACGTGATGCTGGGGACCTTCAACCTGCCCGTCAACATCATGGACCCTCAGCAGATCCAGGTGGGGATGACCCTGCTTCATGCAAACCAAAGCTTCAGTATCATTTTGTGGATTTTCATGCTTTGTGATAGCTGGAATTTGTTTTGTAGATGTCTGTTCAGCAGATGATGGCTGGAGTCGGTGAAGCTGGAAGGAACACCAGGGTCAGCACCAGCTCCGGGGTAAAGGCTCATTATTCACCAGGCATCATCTCATCAGTCTTTAAGTCCTTAATCTCCCTCTTCCTGTACAGCTGACTGATGTCTGTGTGTATAGAGCAATGGCTCGGTGGACGTGCAGATCAACTTGGACCAGTCAGTGCAGAGTGAGCCCAGGATGAGGCTGCAGCTGGCTGAGAACCTGCTCAGAGACACTCGCTCTCTGATCCACAGGCTGGAGGTACGGTGCACATGCTGCTTTTGTTGCCTTGGCTGTTATTTACAGCCTCATAGCATCGTCACTCATATCTTAGCTAGACAAGTCATAGACCATGTTCAGAGTAAGGCCCTGTAGTGTCTACACGTATACAGATATAGTTTTTCAAATGGACATTTTCCTCTACGTTTTAAAATACGATTCTGTTCACTCGACTTTTGTTTTACAAAATATCTCGGTCCACACTAGAACGATAGACTGTATACATGGAGTGGACGTAGTCATCGTGACATCAGACATTGTTTTGTGGACTGCCGTTTTGAAGCCTCGATTTTGCCGTCGCCATCTTGGATTACAGCAGTCACCGTGTTGTTGTTTTTCACAACCAATGAACAGAAGTTACCATATTTGGAATGCAGAGGAGTGATGTAGAGACGCCGTATAAGCATCCCCTGCTTTATGGTCTGTTTGACTCTAAATGGACCATAATGTACTAAATGAACATCATGCTGTATTGAAGAAGACTTGAAACTAGAGATTGAGACCATAAACTCATGTTTACAATGTTTACTGAGGTAATAAATCAAGAGAGAAGTAGAGTCATTTTCTCATAGACTTCTATACAATCAGAGGAGTCGCCCCCTGATGGTCATTAGAGAGAATGCAAAAATAACTCAAAAGTAGGTGTCAATAGAGGCTTTGTCAACTGTCTCAAATACCACAGAAGAGGATTCTGAGCATGCTCAGTAAGCTTATTTTCCTTTGACAGTGTTAACAAATAGTAAACAGCAGTTGTTGGGAACAGATAACTTCTATGCCCCGTTCTCTTCCCCTTAAGCTGGTCTACTAACTAGATTTCCACTTGAGAAAGATGCCGACTAAGGAGCCACTGGACAAAACAATACAAAAGGGAGGACACTACCCCTGCATGTAAAGTTAGTTTTGCAAGGTTAAAGCCAATGGACTGCTTTGCCAAAAGATGGACAAAGCACTTCTTATTCTGAAGCCCATTATATTATTTCTTGACATGTAGCTTATTAGCTAGCTAGCCAGCCACCTGCTCAACATTAGCATACCAAAACCACTGTCTCTGAGTAAAACCTTTTTTTCTTTTGACTGATGTCACCTAAACAATCTACACAGTACTGGCCTAATGTTACTTGTGCTCTCCGCTGTCTCTCACTCTTCAGCCACTCTTCTCTCACTCCTACTATCGTGACTCTGCTTTCCCGTGTGCCGTTTATCCCCCAAAAAAGAGTTTCCTAGCAGTGACCCTTATACTCACACATGCAATGTAAATACTACGTAGATATTACATTCTTGTGCATCTGCACTACATCAGCTACTCTCGGTGTCTGTTTGCACTGTATCGATGGAAGAACACTTGATTGAGAGTGTCTCATTTACTTGATTTTGGATGTTTATTGCCATTGAATATTGGAGAAATATCACTGGTAAACTGGTACATTGTGCTGATGCCTCCAGTATGTGTATTGTGCATGCGTGTTCCCATTTGACTAAGTTATGATTTCTTAGGGTTAAAGCAATACACCAAGTTTTTCTCCAAAACCAGAGGAGAGTAAAGAACCTCATAGCTGTGGAGCTTACCTGCTCATCAGATGGATGCATTCAATTTCCACTTGTACATAACTTCTATGAACCAACAGTACAGACCACAGTACTGAGTGCGCATTGTACTGTGATGTGTTCATGTGTTGTAGGGAGTGTCCAGTGACAGCAGATCCCATTCACAGCCAGAGGTACCTCAGTCCTCTTCCTCCCCACCGCCATCTTCCTCCTCTATTAGAGGGGCTGTAGCATCACAACTCATGGACAGCAGCTCACCACCTGCTCCATCATCCTCCACCTCCACCCAGACCGAGGGACCAGCCAACACTGGGCCCAAGTAAGTCAGAGTTATGGACTGAATGGCTCCAGTAACAACTGATATAAACACGTAATCCGTATGTGGATACATTATGTTGATCGTGACATCCGATCTGTAGGCCTTTGCACTTAAACATGGTATAGACCCCTTGTCTGTTAGTTAACATGACGACTTGTTTTTGTGGGTGGAGGCAGAATAATTCTCTAAACACGTTAGTTAATGCTAGCTATCAATGTTTGGTTGGCTTGTTTTTTATAATGGCTGATGAAAATATGTGTTTACAGTCCCTCACTGTCTGGGATTGGGTGTGCTACTTGAGAAAGTTAACATTAACCAACAGGACCAGATTAGCAGAGCCCTATGCTGTTGGCAGACTGCTTCGCAGAAGGCCAAGCTAACCCTAAGCTACGCTATTTGCAACATTTTCTCTCCGTCTCTGAAACCCTTCCCCGATATTGTAGCTTGCTCGAGCCTCGAATCACAGTTTGTCATCTCAAATTTATGCTATATCAATTCTAGCACCCAACAAGACAGCAGGGTGACATTTCTGATGTGTAACTTAAGCTTTTTTTAGTTTCAGGTAATAATACACGAATGAAAACCTAGTTATGATTATTGTTTTTGGTTTCGCCAAAGAGATCCCTCGAAGTGCTTCACACTGGCCCTTTAAGATTCAAGCCACTGCTTTGTATTACCTTTAAAGAGCACTAAGATTTTTAGCAAATGGCTGCAATGAAACAAAGAGTAAAAAATGTAAAGGGGTCTGAATACTTTCCGTACCCACTGTATATATATATGTATATACATGTATGTGTATGTGTATGTATGTATGTACTCGGTGGTATCGAATAAGAACAAGCTTCCCTCTGTAGATATGTTGACAATCTCAATTTTGTTACTTAGAATATATCATAAAAATCTTCAAAGAATTTGACATGGATATAGTAATCATTTTAAGCCAGAATTTAGATTATTTCTGAGCTTGGTCTAACAATTATTATAAGTTATTCAACTCTACTGAATCCAAAACATCTGCACACACAAAAACACCGTGCCGACATTTAGCCCTTTTCACTGAAATCTGCTCATAACATTAAGACCACCAGGCTGCTCTGGATCCAGACATCATGACATCATCTTTCTAATCACACGTATGGCCGATCACCGGGATCATCAGCAGGGCCGTTGTGGTGCTGACTCCTCCTGTTCTCTGTTTGTCCTCAGTCACCCGAGTCCAGCAGAGTTTGTGGAGGTTCTGTCTGAGGTCAGGAGGGTGGAGGAGAGGTTACGGCCCTTCATAGAGAGGACCCACTCAATACTCGGGGCAGCCACCTCAGCAGACTACAACAACAATGTAAGGAGGGAGTGCAGCTGCACGAGGCAGAGAACAACTGCAACAAAACAGATTCACCTCTTAGAAATGAGACTTGTCTACTGAGGCTCATGCTGGTGAACACTGATCATCGCTGTTGTCTGTTTAATGTAATGCCCTTTGTGGTTCGTGGAATGTGCTGTGAACCCAATTTCATTCTACATTCATTCATTTTCATTAGGTTGTTTTTTTAAATGATTCTGTTGAACCACAATTCAAAAGCAATGTCTGATTTTCATTAGTTCATTTTCAGTACATTTTTATTTATTATTACTTTTGTCAGTTTCAAGTTATTTCAGGGACCATTGTGGGTTTTTCTTTCTTTAATGGAAGGGTACCAACTATTTTGTCCACGTGTGTATAAGTGATGAGGAGCTGTTTAAAACACGACTGTTCTACTCTAAAATAACCTTTGTTGTTCCTTTGCATATGTTTAATATCCACTGACGGTATGATTGTCAGTGGAAGATAAGCACTACATTATCAAATCAAAGGTAACATTTATTGAACACATATCATTCTCCTTACTAATATTACATTGACACAGTGCTTTGTGGGGGACATCTTTCTGGCCACATTGCCATGAAATTTGCGGTATAATTCCTGTTAATTATTTAGATGAACTCTTGACCTTTTCTCTAGAGTTATTATTCCGAAATGTTCAGTTGTACCCATAAAGTAACTATAATCTAAAAGGCAGAGTGCCATGAAGTTTACAGAGTAGATTCATGCTGACTTTCCTTTAATTTCACCCTGAGGACAAACTACATTTTTAGACCCGACAAAGCTGTAAGAATAGATAAATAAAGTAATATTAATGGATGTACTTGTATTGTTCTCTTCTAGTCTTCCGACCACTCAAAGCTTTAACACTACATGTCATCATTCACACCCTGATGACAGGGGACCATGCAAGGTACCACCTGCTCATCAGGACTATCTAACATTCACACAGCCACCGATGCAATCTGGGGTTAAGTGACATTGACATGGACTAGTGGAGCCGGGGATCCTCTGGTTGAAGGACGACCCGCTCCTCCACTGAGCCACAGTCACTAGTGTGTTCTTTGTTCTGTCATCTGTTCTGTTTCAGGTCAAACGTTTGACCTGAAATCACCCAAAGCTGTTTAATACAAGAGTCTGTCTGCTTTCACAGACCCAGGAAAGAGAGGAGGATCAGCGCATTCTCAACCTGGTCGGAGATGCTCTGCGTCTCCTTGGCAACAGCTTAGTTGTCCTCGGTGACCTACGCTGTAACCTGGCGACCTCTCCTCCACGTCGCCTGTACGTGGCTCGTCCAATGGCCCACTACACCCAGCCGGTCCTGCTCCAGGCTGGTTTGCCTCACATGCCCCTTCCAGTAGGTTCACAGCACTCTGACATTGTGTGTGGAATCATTTCTGTCAGCTGTGGAGAAATGTTGTAGTGTTAAGAGATACAGCGATAACAGAAAAACTTCAATTCAGGTAGAAAGTGAGTGTCATTTATTAAGGCTCATCTAATGTACTTGTGAGCAGGCTGTGGGTTTTCAGAGACATCTGTTCGGTGCCTCACACACCAGACAACAGCCAAAGTGATGCTGTTATGGTGCGTTCACACCAAACGCACTGCCGGTCTCGCCGGGAACCATTTGTGTTCATTCGCGTGAATTGTGCTAGACGCGCCAGAGAAGGGGCGTGACTTATCGCCCTAAAACGTCCGCCATCAACCATGAAAAAAATAACCTCTATTTCTGCTTAGTACATGTTGTGGAAGTCCCAGATATCCCGGGAAACTAAACGCAGTCATGTTCATAATATTGTCCAGAGGAGCTCTGTGGATTTTATCGAGCTGTATTCACTGTGTCTAGCAAGCCACAGGTCGCTGTTTACTACAGCTGTATGAACACAAAATAAACAGATTTGGCTGTGATTTAACTGCAATAAACGGACAAAAATCGATGCCGAAATAACTACGTAATGACGCCGATTTGTAAAAAGTCTGAATTCATGTTCTGTTAGTTCTCTCCGCAAGACGACAAGCAAATAACTTTTTTTAATACTTGTTTTCTCAATGGAGCAGGGATCGATCGGTGATATTCTATGCTAACATAGTAGCAGCTCCAGCAACACTCAACATAACGTCATACAGACGTAAATACGGCAGCGTCTATTCATTGTTTGTACCACATGGTTTACACACACACATTTATACACATCGTTTGGTCCGGTCTCTATTGATATGAGGTATCGTAGAGCTCTGGGTGAACACAGACGGATACAGTATTTGTTTCCTGATTCAACAACGGCAGGACGTCACGGCAGTGATGACAGGAGAAACATCTCAACGCTGATAGGCTATCGCGCCGTAGCGTCACGCCATTTTTTCGCCGGAGTTGAACAATTTGAACTCACGCGTTTTGGCGATTGACGCAAATCGCGCCGCGATATCGCAAATTCGTGTCACTCCAGTCTCATCGCGTCTGTGCATAGACTTTGTATGTAATCTACTCGCGTGAATAATTCATGCAGCGTTTGGCACCAGTGGCAGGCCGTGCATTTTATACCTGGGCCTTCAGTGCTGGCCTGCAGCTGAAACACCACCTAATAACCTCATTATGACGCCACAGCTACAGTTTTTTGTTTCTAGGGGTGTAACATCACGTATTCGTATTAAACTGTTCGGTACGAGGCTTACGAACCGAACAAGACGTTTGAATAATACTAGTGCATTTAGAAAATGCAGAAGCTTAAATTGTGGGAAATATAATGTTTTTGGTGGAGCCACTGCGCTCACGTAGGAGACAACGGGCTTTGTGTCCTCTGAACCCGGAACAAAAAAAACCAAAACAAAAGACAGCTAAGGCACCGCACGGGTGATCTGGGAGGCTACGCTAAACTAGCTTAACAAACAACAACTCATGACGGTATGCTTCGTAATTAACGGACAATGCATATAGTCCAAATCAATATAATTAACACAATGACAACAACAAACTCACAAGAACCAGTCACATATATTCATATGACAACAGAGCAACAAATCAATTCAGCAGACACGCATTCTGCTACACACTCGAGGGCCATTCAGATATTAGATATAAAGAAACAAACTCAGTTGACTGACCAAATGCTGTTCACTTAAAGACAAACTCCATCCTCCTTTCTTTGTTGACAAAGAGTTTAATCCCACGGTTAAATCCCAACTCACAAATCCGTTTCTCCTCCTTCAGCCATTGAGTGTTAAAACAACAAAGCTAGGTAAAAAAAATAATAATGTACACCAAGCAAAATGCAAGAAATGTCATCATTTCTCGCATATCTTTCAATTTGAATTCTTACTACTCCGACTAAGCTCTGCTGGCTACGTTAAGTTTCGGTTCACAATAGTCACATGCTCGCCCACTGACCAATCACAGCACACGCTGCACCTCACTGCAGAGCTGCACCTGAACACTGAGCTGCACGTAATGATGACGTACTTGTAGGCCAGCTAGCAGGCTCTGACACATCAAAGAATACGCCCAACATGTCAAACTAGAGATCTGATTGGTTGAAGACTATGACAATCAACAATTTCGTCCCCATTCACTTAAACTGCACGTGAGACTCTGCAGGCCTCGGGCCTCTCTTCTTACCTCGAGACACAGAGGTGAAATCTGATTGGATAAAAGTTCTACTTAAAACAAGCTGCACTGGAAGCAGAGCAACTGAGGAACACAGTAGCTGTGCAATGAGAACATAAGATGATGGGGGAAATAATTAAATTACAAAATAGCTATAACTTTGTGATTGTGTTTAGGCCAGCAGAGAAGGCCTTGCTGGCCCTGACGGCCCACCACTGGAACGCACCTACCTTTAGTGTTACCTACTGTACTGTAGCTCTGGGTTCATGGCTTCATGGTGCATTTCTTTTTACCTACTTTAAGTTCACTTTAATCACATTTTCTAAACTACTTACTAATAAAGAAGACAAAACACAGAAACATAATTATACACATACAGATCTGTAATTTCCTAATACTTAAGGAAACGTCCTCTTAAAACCCACTGATCCCGTTTTCACAAAGATTCTGACATTCACCAATGTTTTCTTATTATGGATTTGTTCTTAAATAAGAACAGAATCTACTCAAGAGCACACACAACATTTTAGTGCTCACACATTTGCACAAAGTATTTGGTTATTGCGTTTCCTTCAGTTCTACAGTTGTATAACATAGGATTCAAATTCCAATATTTTATTATAATCTTAAATAACTTGTTTTACACATACCTATTCATACTGGCTTTGTCTAATTTCCAACAACTTCTGAATACAGTTAGGAAGCAAATGGTTTGTGCTTCACACATTATGTAAAAACAAAAGAAGCTAAACTACTTCTAATGGAGGAGTGGATGAGTCTCACAGCCTGAGAGGAGCTGCGCTGTAGTCTGCTGGTACCACAGATGATGCTCCTGTATCTCTTGCCAGACGGCAGTCTACTGTTGCTATTGAGAGCGCTTAATATGTCAATATCCATGACAGTCTTATAAGCTAGACTTATAAGTCTTATGACACTCATGGTAAATGGACTGCACTTGTATTTCTCTTTTCTAGTGTAACAACCACTCAAAGCTTTAACACTACATGTCGTCATTTACACCCATTCATACACTGATGACACAGCCTTCGGCAGCAATTTGGAGTTAAGTGTCCTGTCCAAGGAAACATTGACATGGACTAGAGGAGCCGGGGATCAAATCGCTGGTTCTGTGATTGAGGGACGACCCGCTCTACCTTCTGAGCTCATTTCAGAAGATCCCACATCTCCATCTTCTCAGCCTGTGCTCGGTGCCATCTTCCTCACTACTACAGCATCTATAATCCCATACTAGAGAGATTTCTCAATTCCCAGTTGTACATAAATATAGAAACACACTGAACTGAATTCATATCAAACAATCGCATAAATAATCTGGAAATAACATCAAATATCACTCTGCTCTACAGTACTGCACAAATAGCTGTGCAAACAATTTACTCTCAAATAAGAAGTCATTCAACTGGAGAAAGTGCAAATGTCTTTGCAACATTTCAGTTCAAGCCTCTTTCACAATGTGACATGCTTTTCTCCAGAACTCACTCTCTAATGAGCTGCTGGGATGTGGTGATGTACATCCCATCATCAAGTCCACTCCTCTTTAGAAAGCTTTGTACATCAGTAACGGTTAGATTCAAACTTTACATCACGATGTCTGTCGTTTACATGAGTCTGTGCTGGACCTTGCAGTAAATCATGTATTTCTCCTCTAGATAAACTTAGGGACAACAATGACCATGACATCTAATGGGAGACAGACAGCTGAAGGACAACGCCAGCCGTCTCACAGCGCTGGCCAATCGGATCAGCAGGCGACAGGCCAGATTCAGTCAAACGGGACCAGTCATCAACAAGGACAGGGAGGACCCCGAGTAATCCGGGTCACCCACCAGACCATGGAGCCGGTAGTCATGATGCAGGTGAACGTTGATGGTATGTGTGTCATGTCATCACAGAACCTGACTATAAATGTACTGACAGAGGAAACAGCCAGTATCCCATGTATTTCAATGGATGACAACACTGATGGAGCATGAGGAGTGCATGAAAGTACAGACAGACAAGTGAAACAAGGAACTGAGCTCAGATCATCTGCATTAGCAGATAACGATTCATGTGGAATGAATATGGAAATATATAAATAATAAAGACAGTTATGTTTGTGTTAAAAAATGATAGGACATAAGTCTATACAGAGCTCTTCTTGTGTTGAACAGGTGAGTCAGCTGCTGGGTCTCAGGTTTCAGGACAGCCAAACACCGCAGGTACTGGACAGCCTGGTGAGTTGTTGCTATGGTAATAGCTGTCTCCTCCTTCCGGTTGCAGTGATTCTTCTTTTGGACACTTTGGGTCAGAAGACATTTAAGTGGACACATTCAAAGATCTGTTTTTCAGGACAAACTTCTTTGTTTCCAGGACTGGCCCAGGTCCACTTGCCAGGCCTGCCCCCTGAGTTCATGCAGGCAATTGTGCATCAGATCTCCCACCAAGCTGCCGCCATGGCCACTGCAGTCTCAGCCGACCACCCAGCACAGATGCAGTCTGTCCCTAGCTCAGCTCCCAACGTGGAGGGAGCTGCTTCCCCACAGCCCCCCCACCCATCTCAGGCGAGGGTGGTCATCACCAGACCATCCTTCTCCCCCCACATCCCTCAGCCTGTGGGACCCCGAGGAACCACCATCAACCTGCGGGCCACAGAACCCACAGCTGGTCAGCAGCCAGAACAGGTAACACCAACACAGAGTGAAAAGAGACTAAAGATTCTCATTATCGATTCAACTGAAAGTTATTGTCTTGACGAATAGATCAATTGTTTGGTTGATAGAACATAAGAAAACAGTTTTAAAAGCCCATCGAAATTTCCCAAAAGTTCAAAAATATTAAATTGACCATCATGGAAAGCTGTTAAGTGAACCAAAGTATAAATGAGAGTTCTGTAGGCCTATACGTCTGAGCAGAACCCAGTGATAGCAGAAAAAACAACACATGGACAAGGAAAACATTTGGAAAGTTTAAACAAAATTCTTATTTATTTTACTTTAAAAATGAATTAGAAGATTCAACTTGTATCTATCTGCCGATTCATTTTCTGTCGATCTCTAGCTATGTGCTACAGAGTATTGAATAATCCAGATGAATTACTGTTGTGCAATGAGCGTGAAGCTGCTTGTTAATCTCTGCCTCCCTCACCCCTCTGTGAGCAGGGCCCCCCTCTGGCTCCCTCCTCCCTCACCCAGATGATCAGTGGTCTGGTGGGACAGCTCCTGATGCCGGGGCAGACAGGTCAGTGTCAAGTCTTTCATATAGATATCTTTACAAAGTGCAATGGTAGCTGATTATGCCACTTCTTTTTATTACTTTCTTGATATTACTACTATTTATCGGTATGTGTGGTGTGTGGATGTTGTGGTGCTTTCTCACCTGTAGTTCGGTTCTTTTGGTCCAGACCAAGAGAAAAAAATAATACATTGTTGCGTTTTAGTTCCTGTTCACACTAACATTTTACAAATGAACCAAGAGGAGTAACATAAAGTTATACAGACTGACAGCTAACTCCTTGATTGGACAGTTCTGCCATCATTACACACTGGCATGTGATGTGCACGGCCCAGGAGTGCTCTACAGCAGGGGATTAGTGACCACCTGGTCACCTGTGTCTACTGTTTAATGGAGAACAGCTGTTAATCTGTGAAAATACCTGTGGTTGGTCCTTTAGCTTTCACAAAGCTCACCAGAATCGGACCGAGGCCTACCTTTTCAAGAAATCTTGTTTCGGTTGTTCGGTCCGCACCAGGTTTTGAACTTTCACACCAGGCAAAACAAACTTTACTAACAAGGCAAAAGCACCTGATGTGTTTTTAACCAGAGCAAAGAGGTTAGGTGTTAAAGCACTCTGAATGTACCGTTTCAGGAGCTCACAGTCAGAGTAGCTAACAATATAACAGCTTGACTTAAGTAGTCCTTCACTGTCACATTGAGTCATTATTGTCGTCCTTTAACCACAAGGTTGGTGGTTAGATACTGAGACTCTGAACCCCAAGCTGCTCCCAACAGCAGCCTGCGACTCCTAAAATGCTGGATGGGTGAAATGCAGAGGTGGAATTTCATTAATGTCTCGTATATGACGATTGATATCAAGTTAAAGACTGTTACGTTAAACTGTAGTTGGAAGTATGTAAGTGCACATTGATTTTGGAATGTCACTTCTGCAGTACCACAACTTGATAACTTTCACAGCAATGCTTGCTGGAATCAGTAGTAGTTATTTTCAGAGCTAGATAAATTGACGAGGACGATATATCAATCGATAATAACTTATTGCATATTTATTGCTGTTGTGTAGATGTCGACCAATACGTAACAAGAGACGGCACCACAGAAATGTCCCACCAGGTTTGAGGTCATTTAGAAGTCCACCAGAGAGCATTGACAAGTTGATCCCACTCATGTATCTTGGCCCCATTTTATAAAGACAAAAACAAATCTAAGGGATCTGCATCACCATTGTTTATGTTGTTTAAACCTCCTCCAGGTGATCCCATGTCCACGTCCTCTTTGTCCAGCTCTCAGTCCTCCTTTTCTACCTCCTCCTCGTCTGATTCATCCACCACATCCCCCCCCCCTCCCTCTGCCAACACTTCCGGACAGACATCCACCCACACCACCAATACTACCTCCATAGGCCTGCCAGCAGAGGGCAGTCCTGAGGGAAATCTGGCCCAGCTGCTGGGCTCTCTGCTGGGCGGAGCAGGAGGTCCTGGCTCTGGAGCGGCTCCCTCCATCACTGTGACAATGCCGGGGTTGCCGGCCTTCTTCCAGGGCATGTCAGACTTCATACAGGTGAGTTCACTTAGTGCTCCAGAAAACCAATATATGGTGGCATGCGTACTTTCTCCTGGTTCCCCTGTCACATTATACGCTCACAATGCATAACATTTAAGAAATGTAGTAAGCAGACAAAATGTAAATGTTACACTTACACAGATTACCAAACTTTATCTGATGGGATATCAAAGCAATATTTACTATGTATTACATAGTTTTCTAAATGGTGTTACCCACTTTGACACTTTAAAATCACCCGAAAGGTTGTTGGGAAGTTTCAGGAGTCCAGGTACCTCGTGGATCAGATGCTAATGGTAAATTAACTTAAATTAGGGCTGGGCGATATGGCCTAAAATGTATAACACAGTATCATTTTGAAGCACAGACGGTATATTTGTTTTTCCTTGAATGTCAATAGAAATGCTTTTGAAGGGGAGAGCACTGGTATGGTAACTGCATGGCATACAGCCAATCATCCCAAAGTCAATGTAACCTCTCACACATTCTAAATGTTGTCTTTTCTCTTTGTTGTTGTCATCTATAGTGGTTATTTGCAGAAAACATGCAATTCAAATGTTAGTATTTTTATTTTAAACTTCTTGGCATTAGTAGTTTCAATGATGAGCTCGTGTTATAATTAACAGATCATAATTCTCTCTGTGAAAACATCTCCTTCAACAACTGGATTTATTCAAGTTTCTCACCAAATTTACATCTTATAAGATTACATTTCAACCCATCATGATAGCGTAACAATGTACCTTCCCAATACTCATGTTTGCTAAGTAGAGCTTGGAAATCGACACACCGTGCAAGTCAACACAACCTCCGTTAGCTGTTTAGCGCCAGTCACTGAGATGACTCTGAGCAGCATGATGGCAATGAAAAACATTGAATGTCTGATTAAGTTAGTTGTTCTCCACCGCTTATTCTGGACCTGCAGTTCACTCACAGACACACAAGCCATTCACCCATTCACACACACATTGTGACACTGATGACAGAGGCTGCCATACGAGGTGCCACCTGCCCATCAGGATCTAAAGTAATGCTCAGGAACAGCCTTCAGGAGAAACTCTGAGTTCAGTATTTTGCTGACATGCGGACTGGAGGAGCCGGGGATTGGGACGCTAATCTTCCGATCAGTGAACGACCCGCTCTACCTCTGAGCCACAGCCACCCCCATATATGATGCATCCCGTTCCATTCCAGCCAGGACCTCTGTTGTCAGACACCTCTCTCTCTCCTTGCTGACTTTATCCACATTTCCAGATCTAATTTGCTGTACTGGTAATGGATTGCCCGTAGGTGTCATTAAGTTTAAGTCAATAAGAATGACATATAGGATATGTGTTGCCACTGAAATGAATGAACTACCTCAACAGGACAGACTGGAATTGAGGATCAGAAATTGTTAAGCTGATCAGTTGAGTATCTTTCAATTCACAGTAGCTAATGAAAGGGGATCAAACGGACAAAATGACGATGATGAACTACACAATATTGATGTCCCAGTGAAAAGCATCTGGTTACTATCAACATCAAATATCCGTATGTGCAGAAAAAGACTTGATGTGAACATGAACCTGCTAAATTAGTTTTCTCTGCCCAGCCAACTGCAAGTGGAGCTAGTGCCCCAGTCCCCCCTCAGTCCAGTGGTCCCGCCCCCGCTCAGGCCGGCGGCGGTTCGGGTGGAGACTCTCTGAGCCCGGAGCTGTTCACCGGCATCGTGCAGGGGGTGCTGTCCACCATGATGAGCTCTCTGGGGGCCCATCAGGGCCACGGAGAGAGCATCGCCCAGTTCATCCAAAGACTGTCCCAGACCAGCAACCTTTTCACTCCTGGCTCTGGAGATGCTGTGGGTGAGTCATACATCAGCAGAAAGTCAACACTGACCACTGACCTCTGGTTTATGTTTCAGCCGGTGTGCTGGGATCAGGCCAAAACATTGAACACATCCCATCCGAAGAGTAATTCCAGCATTTCTCATGATTGTTATTGGTAAACCAGCTCTCATCCCGGCAGGGTTCTTTGGTGATCTGCTGTCCCTGGTGTGTCAGAGCTTCTCCATGGTGGACATGGTGCTGCTGCTTCATGGGAACGCCCAGCCTGTGAGTCGCATCCAGCCGCAGCTCACTGACTTCTTCACTGAACACTACCTTCAGGGCAGAGAGCCCACTGACGCTAACATAGCCGTAAGTACTGTACAGAGAATCCCTCACACTTTGTTCACACACTACTTGATATGTTACTTCATTGTTCATGATATTATGTGACATTGGTCGGGCACAAGAAAGAATGCGTATTTGATTAGCTTTTGGCCAACAGTTTAGTCTTTGTCAAGTTTTTATGCCACGTATTTCATCCTGTGTGATGCAGCATGTGACACCTGCTTGTTAACTGTCCAGTAGGGATGTCCCGATCTGATCTCAAAGAACAGGTAGGACAGGTAGAACCATTTTGAAAAAGAGATCTAATTGCAATCATTTTGGCTGATTTTGCGATATTGGAGGAAATTATTATTTTTATATTCTCATTCTCATTTTCATTGAAAAACACATTCAAATGTTATTTTTGCGGGGATCTGTACCAAACAAAGATGTTTCTCCGTCTGTAGAAGATGATGTGTAAGCAGCACAACTATATTTCATTTGAAATGGTATTTTGACAACATTTCGCCTTTTAACAAAAAACGCAATTAGAAAATTGCAGAATGCCATATTGGGATTTTGATTACATTTTCATGCATTGTTCAGTCTTAGTATCGTCCCACACAGCGGCACACTCCAAATCTCAGGCACACACAAGCTTCTCCTCCACGACACGTGACGATCCACAGAGAAACATACACTCAGTGTCACTGTGGCTGGGAATACAACTTGTATTTCCATGTAAATGTAAATAACTTCTTGATTGTATCATTGTGTTCTGCTTTTACGTCTTTTGAATGTGTGTTAGCATGTTAGACGTGTTTCTATTCACAGTCCTTGCCTGAGGTTTGCACTGTGTAGCTGTATTATCCAGAAAATCGTGACTCTGTATCTGAATACATTAAATATTCAATGACTCCATCAGAATTGGGATTTGAGGTAAAAAAAAACTAGATCGGGACATTCCTAGTTGACGGTGTTGAGTGCTGTTTGGATCTGTTGATTTGTTGATTTGATGTTGCACAGTAAAGACTTTCACACATTGTCCTCTCTGCAGACAGCAGCCGAGGAGCTCATTAACGGACTGGAGGAGTACGTAGCTGAGAGCTTTGTAAGGACGACCTCTTACACACACAGACCTCTACAGTCCATCTAATGCACTGTGCTGTGTGGCAGGTACGTAGTGATGAACATCAGTGTGTGTGTGTGTGTGTGTATGTTGTGTCTAGGCCACGGTGACGGTGCGAGACGGAGTGGACATCGTTCAGAGCAACCTGTCTTTCCTCAGACAGCAGTTCACGCAGATAGCCTCACATATCCTGCACCACAATGGTAAGTCAGTCAGTGGCTGATCAACAGGTTAGCCATCATCCTTTGCCTCTCTGACTCAGGTTAACGTGTTTAATATTCCACTTTCTCTAAGACTGAGCCGTTGTCAGTTACCTAGAATACGGCTGGAAGACATAGAGCCCAAAGGCGACAGATCCTCAGGGTAGGAAATCAGTCCTAAAGATTGAGGTGTTCAGAGCCCTTCATCACCGCTCTGAACTCATGACTCTGATCTGTGCTGATATCTAGGAGAGGAGTCCCACCTCTCTGAGGAGCTGCAGGAGGGGATGTTCATTGTTGACTGTGAGCTGATTAAAGGATACCATTCACAGTCCTTGTGAAGCAAAGGAGAAGATATGTGACAGGGAAAATACCGCTTGATTATTCTGTCATAACCTGCTGTTTTTGATGTAATAAACTTATATTACTTTCACATAATGCACAGATGAATTCATTTCCCCAACACCCAGCTCACCACGTTTAAAACTGTATTTAAAATGATTGTTTAATCTATGTAAGTGGGATACCTTTGGCTACGGCTAATGGTTTAATCAATACATACATGAGAATATTAAAGGAGGTCATTTGATTGAGCTGCATGAACAGACTTTTGAGTCATGTGCATTATCTGAGGAGCAAAGTTTGATTACTGCAGAAATTGCTTGTGTCAGAGCAACTTCTACAGACACAGCATGTTCTCTGTAAAATGATTATGTTGTTCTCAAACGTATCTTGTAATAAGATCGTTGACATTAAGGGCTCCATATTGTCTCTCCTCTAGATATGTTTGTGCCTGAACACCGCCTCCTGCAGCTCCTAACATGTTAGGATGTCTTTGATGTGAAGATGAGGAGGTGTGAAGGGTTTTCTGTCTTCATGCAGATCACACGTTTGGCCCCCATCTGCTGCTGCTGTGCACTCAGGGCCTGTTTGAGTGTCTGGCTCTGAACCTGTACTGCCTCGGAGGAGAGCAGAGATCTCTAACTGCCGTCATCAACCACCGCATTGTTAGTACTCATCATGTATGACCGCAGCATTCTGGGATACAAGTCACAGCTGGATGTTACTGCATGTTTCTGTGTGTGTGTTTGTGTAGAGGAGGATGTCTGCAGAAGTCAATCCCAGTCTGGTCAACTGGCTGACCAGTATGATGTCTATGAGGCTGCATGTCATTCTGGAATACAACCCGATTACTGAGGACCAGATCCAGCACTACATCATCTATGCACAGGTAATCAATAGTCATTAGTGAGCCAACCCACCGCACTGCAGAAGAAGGATAGGCTTTGGAGGATGAGGAACAGGATGTATCAGGCTTTGCATACACAAGCGATACTTATTAGTAGGACGGATAGAACAGTGTTGGTGGGGCTCTGCACATGAGATTTGTTGAAAAGAAGAAACCTTTAGAATCTCACCAGACTTACCCTTTAAGAAGGTTCATCACTTTCCGCAGGAGAGATGCTTGATTTATGGTGTGTATGAGTGACTGATGATTTTAGTTTTTAGGGTCTGTAATTATATATATTGGAAATAATGAACCACTTTATTTTACTGTGAACAACCAGTGTAGTAGGAAAATGTCCAGATGTTCTTAGATGCAGAAAAACATCCTGAATCAAAAGAATAATGAGAGATGAAAAATCATTAATACAAATGAACACACACAAAAAGTGATTCCGGATTATTGCCTTGGCCAAGACCATGCAGCCCAACATTGTACCCTTTGAAAGTGTGACGAACTTTTCTCTGTTACATTCACCAACTCTGACCACATCCGGTACAGTCTGAGTCAACAGTTTGTGTATCTGCTGCAGTACTAATATAAACATGTAATAGGAATGAATGGGTCATGTGATCAACCCCTCTGTCAGATGGAAGAGAGTTTGTCTCCGGCTCCAGCCACCACAGCAGAGGAGGCCATGGCTTCGTCAGGCGACAGTGGAGAGAGGGGAGCGTCTCCCGGAGAAAGCACGGCCTTATCAGGGGACACTCCTGCTGGGGCCCCGACAGGACTGGAGGGGGCGGCCCCTGAGGTGGAGCCATGGGCAGCAGCTGTTCCACCTGTAAGGAATGAGGGTTTTCCCAGGATTATATCGATATCAAGGTTTAATGCCTATTGCCAACCATGGCTATCAAGCAGCACAAATCTAGGTTTTCAAACTGCCATTCACAAAAAATACCTGTTTATCTGATCCAACCTGGAAAAATAGGACTTTAACCTGACCCCTACCTGTAAACAAACGGTAGTCTCCTGCTGCCTCCTGCTGCCATAGGCAGGTTAGATCCACACTGAAGGTGGCAGGGTGCTGTAGGGGACACAGCCAGGGACATAGAAATAACCAAATAAAAGATCAATGAAAAACAACACAATGACACAAGTAGACAGTTATTTACAGTGGTACAATTCCAGTCATAGTCTTGTTGGACCTCATGCCTTTTAGTGCTGTTAGCAACATTAGCTACGAGCCGCCAGCTCAGTCATCGCCATGTTGAGAGGCATCCGAATCCTTGCCAGACGAGTTCACACAATGCTAATTAGGCATATCAGCACAAGGCAATGCTCAGTGTATTTCACACCAGCTGCGGGTGTCCCACACTGCTGCTAGACACAGTCTACGCTGCTAGATGCAGTCTATGCTGCTAGATGCAGTCTATAGTGCTAGATACAGTCTATAGTGCTAGATACAGTCTATGGGGCTAGATACAGTCTATGGGGCTAGATACAGTCTATGGGGCTAGATACAGTCTATGGTGCTAGATACAGTCTGTGGTGCTAGATACAGTCTGTGGTGCTAGATACAGTCTATAGTGCTAGATACAGTGTATGGGGCTAGATACAGTCTATGGGGCTAGATACAGTCTATGGTGCTAGATACAGTCTATAGTGCTAGATACAGTGTATGGGGCTAGATACAGTGTATGGGGCTAGATACAGTGTATGGGGCTAGATACAGTGTATGGGGCTAGATACAGTCTATGCTGCTAGATACAGTCTATAGTGCTAATACAGTCTATGGTTCTAGATACAGTCTACAGTGCTAATACAGTCTATAGTGCTAATACAGTCTATAGTGCTAGATACAGTCTATGGTGCTAGATACAGTCTATGGTTCTAGATACAGTCTATGGTGCTAGATACAGTCTATGGTGCTAGATACAGTCTATGGTTCTAGATATAGTCTATGGTGCTAGATACAGTCTATGGTGCTAGATATAGTCTATGGTGCTAGATACAGTCTATGGTGCTAGATATAGTCTATGGTGCTAGATACAGTCTATGGTGCTAATACAGTCTATGGTGCTAATACAGTCTATAGTGCTAATACAGTCTATAGTGCTAATACAGTCTATAGTGCTAGATACAGTCTATGGTGCTAGATACAGTCTATGGTGCTAGATACAGTCTATGGTTCTAGATACAGTCTATGTTGCTAGATACAGTCTATGGTGCTAGATACAGTCTATGGTGCTAGATACAGTCTATAGTGCCAGATACAGTCTATGGTGCTAGATACAGTCTATGGTTCTAGATACAGTCTATGGTGCTAGATACAGTCTATGGTGCTAGATACAGTCTATAGTGCTAGATACAGTCTATGGTGCTAGATACAGTCTATGGTTCTAGATACAGTCTATGGTGCTAGATACAGTCTATAGTGCTAGATACAGTCTATAGTGCTAGATACAGTCTATAGTGCTAGATAGTCTATAGTGCTAGATACAGTCTATGGGGCTAGATACAGTCTATGGTGCTAGATACAGTCTGTGGTGCTAGATACAGTCTGTGGTGCTAGATACAGTCTATAGTGCTAGATACAGTCTGTGGTGCTAGATACAGTCTATAGTGCTAGATACAGTCTGTGGCGCTAGATACAGTCTGTGGTGCTAGATACAGTCTGTGGTGCTAGATACAGTCTATAGTGCTAGATACAGTGTATGGGGCTAGATACAGTCTATGGGGCTAGATACAGTCTATGGTGCTAGATACAGTCTATAGTGCTAGATACAGTGTATGGGGCTAGATACAGTCTATAGGGCTAGATACAGTCTATGGTGCTAGATACAGTCTGTGGTGCTAGATACAGTCTGTGGTGCTAGATACAGTCTATAGTGCTAGATACAGTCTATGGTGCTAGATACAGTCTGTGGTGCTAGATACAGTCTGTGGTGCTAGATACAGTCTATAGTGCTAGATACAGTGTATGGGGCTAGATACAGTCTATGGGGCTAGATACAGTCTATGGTGCTAGATACAGTCTGTGGTGCTAGATACAGTCTGTGGTGCTAGATACAGTCTATAGTGCTAGATACAGTCTATGGTGCTAGATACAGTCTGTGGTGCTAGATACAGTCTGTGGTGCTAGATACAGTCTATAGTGCTAGATACAGTGTATGGGGCTAGATACAGTCTATGGGGCTAGATACAGTCTATGGTGCTAGATACAGTCTATAGTGCTAGATACAGTGTATGGGGCTAGATACAGTGTATGGGGCTAGATACAGTCTATGCTGCTAGATACAGTCTATAGTGCTAATACAGTCTATGGTTCTAGATACAGTCTATAGTGCTAATACAGTATATAGTGCTAATACAGTCTATAGTGCTAATACAGTCTATGGTTCTAGATACAGTCTATGGTGCTAGATACAGTCTATGGTGCTAGATACAGTCTATGGTGCTAGATACAGTCTATGGTTCTAGATACAGTCTATGGTGCTAGATACAGTCTATGGTTCTAGATATAGTCTATGGTGCTAGATACAGTCTATGGTGCTAGATATAGTCTATGGTGCTAGATACAGTCTATGGTGCTAATACAGTCTATAGTGCTAATACAGTCTATAGTGCTAGATACAGTCTATGGTGCTAGATACAGTCTATGGTTCTAGATACAGTCTATGGTGCTAGATACAGTCTATGGTTCTAGATATAGTCTATGGTGCTAGATACAGTCTATGGTGCTAGATATAGTCTATGGTGCTAGATACAGTCTATGGTGCTAGATACAGTCTATGGTGCTAGATACAGTCTATGGTGCTAGATACAGTCTATGGTGCTAGATATAGTCTATGGTGCTAGATACAGTCTATAGTGCTAGATACAGTCTATGGTGCTAGATACAGTCTATGGTTCTAGATACAGTCTATGGTGCTAGATACAGTCTATGGTGCTAGATATAGTCTATGGTGCTAGATACAGTCTATGGTGCTAGATACAGTCTATGGTGCTAGATACAGTCTATGGTGCTAGATACAGTCTATGGTTCTAGATACAGTCTATGGTGCTAGATACAGTATATGGTGCTAGATACAGTATATGGTGCTAGATACAGTCTATGGTGCTAGATACAGTATATGGTGCTAGATACAGTATATGGTGCTAGATACAGTCTATGGTGCAAGATATAGTCTATAGTGCTAGATACAGTCTATAGTGCTAGATACAGTCTATGGTGCTAGATACAGTCTATAGTGCTAGATACAGTCTATCGTGCTAGATACAGTCTATAGTGCTAGATACAGTCTATAGTGAGCACATGTCAACAGTGACTGTTTGTACTCTCACTGCCAGGTGTTCAACTTTAATGTCTTTTTATATGTTATGTAAAGCACTTTGTTGTTTAAAGCGCTATAGAAATAAACGTATTGCTATGTAGCACATCAGTTTCATAAATTAGCGTGATGATCCGCTCGTTGGATTATGACTATGTATAATAATGTGTTTGTCAGGAATGGGTTCCCATCATCAGACATGACATGCTGTCTCAGAGGATGATCAAAGCTCAGCCGCCGCTGTCCGACGCCTACCTGCACGGTATGCCCGCCAAGAGGAGGAAGGTGAGCCGTGCTCTGTAGTCTGAGAGAAACTGTCCGAATGTTTGAGCTCTGTCCAAAGTGAAGAAATGAGGGGACTTGTTGACAATAGCTTGCTTGCTAATACAATAGAACAGCGTTGTTGGAAGACAGAGCCAGGTTAACCATTTCCTAATGCTTCCAGTCTTTGTGCTAAGCTCGGCTAAATATGTCCTGAAGATATCTCTGTCCTGGACAAGCAGAGATATCATAATGTTCCTATAAGTCTAGTTTCTGTCCAGTGTGAAGGGCCACACCTGTCCCTGTCAGACGCAGTGAGTCAAGCTGCTCGAGCTACAGGAGCCCATCCTGCCACTGACCCACACAGCCTGCAGGGGGAGCTGGAGAGGCCAGAGATGCAGGAAGCATATGCCAAACAGGTAATGTCCCGAAGTGAATTCATGCCAGCATTGTTGTTAGTCATCTTAACCTATAATGTCCATTGACATCTAGCTTAAATCTCAGGATAAGGATTGATGCATGGTCTTTGGTGAAGTTCTGCTGATTATTTTGAAATGAAGGCACCAAGAGTGAATCGTGGAAACCAGTAGGACTCGTATGATTGGCTGGCATGGCACTGTGGCTGCACATCGCTTTTCTAAAAAACACTGGATCCTGAATATGAAAATTAAAAAAGGGCCCAAACAATAGAAACCGATTTTGAAACTGTCTCATTCGTCATTATAATTACAGGGGCAGTGTACACGTAATAGAGAGTGCTGCTCCGCCTGTGAAAAGTCTCTTAAGTGAGAAAATAATCCTGATGATGTCATAATGATGTCATCTCAGCTTGGGTTTGTAGACGACACATTACTAACAGAACACCTGTGTTGCAAACTGGAGATGTGGAGTTTGAAAGACTTGGGTGTTTACCGGGCACTATGGGAAATGAATGATTAAGTGTATTTGGACTGGACACCAGACATGGCCGTAAGAAGCCACAGCTGTGAAACCTCTCTCCAGAGCTATATATCCTCACCGCGCCATCAACACACCTCCACCTGAGAAATACAGAAAAGCCTAGAACAAGAAGTTCTCAGAGGCAGATTCTCTGTGGTTGAACAAGAAATAGAAACATACAAATAATGTGATTAATTAATACATCTATGTATGCAGTCTTTACTTATGTAATTACATTCCATACATTTTACTACCTGACTGCCAAATCCCAATTTAATGCTGGTACAATTTAACCCTCATTCTTCTAATGGGGCCTATAAAGATGAGAGTGGTCATTTGTATCTGGAAGTGACTTCATGTACAGAGGGACTTAACCTTGAAAACAGTTGGCCCGTCAACAGCACAGAACTGGAGGATTGGTCCCTTTGACTGCTTTGAAGAACAGAAAAATAAAGCCCATGTAAGCTTCATATACATGAAGAACAGGAAACAGGAGTTTTAATATGAAGGCCATTCTCTCAGTGACCTGCTGTCTCTCTGTCTGTCCTCCTGCCAGGTGAAGAGGGACATCAGAGAGCGAGTGAGAGACAATCCAAACTACAACACCCGGCGATTCCCCAACACACACCAAGCTTTCTCTATAGAGGACTCGTAATCTTCCTCCGCCTTGTGCTACCAGCAGGTCCACAACAGGATCTCTACACACTAGCTGCAGCATGGAACTCTGTGGTATCGTCCCATTGTGAACTCGGCCTGAAAGGACCACAGCTGCTGACTTCAGTGAGTGTGACATCCCCTACTGTGGTTGGTTAGGATGGAAAGACCTGCCGACTGTGGACCTTCCACAGCACACGGCTGAAAGAATTGTGAGCTGCGTCATCTCATTACCTCTGACAGAACAATGATGGAATCAGTTAGTGCAGTGTCGGGATACCTCACACTGAATAATAAAGTCATAATGTCATAATATTAGCAGAGTACTGTTGTAAAATTGTGAAGGACAAAGTGGTAAATTATGAGATAAGCTTGACATTTTACTTCAATACAATATTTCAAGAACAAAGTAAATATTATGAGCAAATACTAATCATCCCTCGTAGTAAACGGTGACATTGTCTCAACACAAGTCATCTGCAAGAACTAATAGTAGCTGTTCCATATGTTTATGGACTGAAGATGCAAAATCATGCACAATGCAATGTGATCTGTAATTACATTAAATGTGATGTTCTTTGCAAACTTTTGCTTAAAATATCATGACTTTATTCTCATATGGCTTAATTCTCAAGATGACTTTGTCCTCAAAACCTCAGATTTCTCCCCAGCAGTGGTCCTGAGACTCTGAGTGCTTCTCTCACGCTCTACAGATGTCGTTGCATTATATATCTGTCCAAGGAAAAGCTGTAAATGATTGTACATAGTAACTGGTAGGTGATGTCAGGGTCAGTCTGGTAGGTAGTGTTGCTCACATCCTGCTTTTCAGTAAATGATGACTTCTGGACTGAAGACTGAGACCGTGAGGCTCGCTGTCTGTGGGGGGGAGGCGGGACTATTGCACACAATGTATTTGTTATTAATGATAATTACAATATCAACGTTCATTGCATTCCTAGTTAGTTGATTTGTTTTTGACACTGTGAATCCATAGCAGCCATCTCCATCAGTGTATCGGCCCAGAGCATGTGCAAATAAATCCAGAACACAACCACAGCAGCTCATAGTTTTCAGTGTTGTATGGGCGACAGTAGCCTGGTAATATTTCAACAGGACACTTCAGTGATGTGTTCATAATCTGTGAGTGAGGCACAGCTGCAGTCAATAGAGGTTTGTCAAACTCAAGGGTTGCTTTGTGCTTGTTAACATCACTGAAATAAATTGACTTCTGAATAAATGTTTCAGAATTGCTTTATTAACAAGGAATCTCAGGTTTAGAGTTATACGTGACAGTGGTTCATAGAGGGGCTGCAGAGATTAATCTATGGGGTCATGAGATGGATAAGACAACACAAGAAGAGGGTCTGCAGCTGTGGGGAGCTGAAAGAAAGGACACTGAGCCTGTGATGTGTTAAGGCAGCGGTTCCCAAACTTTTTAGGCCACGCACCCCCTTCTACATCCCGACTGGGTTCACGCACCCCCAATCCCCCACACCTTAAAAAAAAAAAGCAACAGAGCCTATTTATAGCCGCATAAAAATCGGACCAATGAGAGAACAGTTTGCTCGCGCGTGGCGTTTGTTTACAAGATAAAAAAGACAAAAAATCTTCCTGCACCGTGCCTTCGAAAAGGTAACGGACGTACACCAGAAGATTGGCCAGATTGGCCACATCTGTAGACTCATCTACTTGCAGAGAGTAAAACTCACTCTTCTTCACGCGACCGACTAATGTAGCCAGGATGTCTTCGGACAAAGCATCGATGCGGCGCGACAGTGTTGTTGGACACCGGGATCATGTCCAACTTTTTTGCTTCTCTCTCTCCATCATACATTCCACCATCTCTTTGGCAGCTGGCGAGCACACGTCTTCGGCGATTGTGTGAGGTAGCCCCTTTCTTGCTATTCTGTAACTGAAGCCTGTAGTGCGTGTTTTGTAGACCCAACACATGAATGAGACTGCAGTTGTTTTTGGCTGTTTTGTAACTCCTCCAATTTCGATATAAAAAATGTAAGGGGCTTTTGACTTGCACTGGCATGCTTGGTGTTCAGGTGGCGACGTAAATAAGAGGGCTTCAGACAGCTGTTAGCCAGAACCTCACTGCACACCACGCACTGTGGCTTTGGGCAATCTGCATTGCCAATCCAAGTGAAGCCCAGAACCAGATCATTTTCATCATATTTCCTCTTTTTTCACCTTGACTCCGCGATGGGCCTATGTGCTCCCGATTTGTCTGTGCTATCCCTTCCTCCTTTTCGGTCTCCTCCGTCTCATCTTTCTCTGACTCCCGCTCGATTTCTTCTCCCGGTCTCTCCCCAACGCACCTCTCCGTTTCTCTCGCCTCCGCTGAATGAATGAAGTTAGCTGTTAGCTGACGTTAGCTGCACAAGCTAGGCTAGCTGAAGTGCATTTATTTATTAAATTGTCAGTTTTTAAATTTAAATCTTACAATGGTAATTTTTATAATTCATGTAACAGACTGTCTCATGTTTGTCGTTCTGGTGTTGAAGATAATATGTCCCTTGAGGGTTTCCGTAGCGAAGGGGCAACCCCCGCCTCTGGCCGAAGGGGGAAACAATAATAAAGAGAGTAGCCATGGGCTGAACAAGATGTCTGGTCTCCCGACTCCAGTTATTACTATTAGATAAGTGCCCTCATACACGAACCCAAGACGCTCGGTCACATTCATGTTTTTATTTTGTGAAAAATCCCACTGGAATTATTTTAAATTATATTTAATATTAATTATTACACCATTAGACCACCACTACATTTTTCCACTCGCGCACCCCCACCATGAATAGCCACAAATGTCAATCTGGTCTGTGCTGCCATATCCTCCTCTGGACCACAGACGACACACAGAAAATGATAAACAACGTAAAAAAAAAATGTATTGTTAGTCATAAGTTTATTTTATTCATACAACCAGATCACACAGAGGTTACTGCAGCAGTACATAGCGGCATAGAACCTGAGCAGTCATGTTTCTATACAGATGTGGCTGATGTACCAAAGCTACTGTCACAGCATGCTTTATTGCTCGGTTTCCAGAAGCACTAAATATGATCATGCTGTGTCAAACAGTTACAGTGAAGTCTAAACGAATGCTTGAGCACCCAGTCGAAGTATGTCCAGCATTTAGGTACACTTCACATCCTCTCCCTCCTGTACAGAGAGGATGCATTTTCCTAACAGTCACATTGAGTACCGCTCAGGTCTTTTCTAAGGGACAGTTTGAGGCATTCAACACACTGTATAGTTCACAACAATGTGTACTGAGTCTCTGTTCGTTCATGTTCCACAGAGCTGAACATCCAGCGTGTCGTCTGTCAACTTTGTGTTGGCAATACAATAAAGCACTAGCGTTTGTTTTACCATCTCACGAAGCAGAGCGTCTCTTGGCTCCCAGCTACTGAGCTACTGTTCTGTGTCAAACTGGTGGACGGCTGATTGATGAATTTCCAGACTAGTGTCTACAAAGATACAAGAACAAAACCCACAAGGCTTCAATATAGATGCTTCCTTATTCATTTATGAAATGGCACAAAACTATATCTGACATATTGTAAAGGACTCTTAAGAGGTTCTGTGAATATGTCCTACAAACCTTTTAATTAGAAGTTACTTAAGTTACTCACTTCCTGCTAGCCTTTATTTTGTAAGTCCCGTTTTACGTTTTGGGTCCTTTATTTTGAAATCTTTTTTGGCGAAACCGGAAACCGATCCAAATCTCGTCAGAGAATGTTAACTTTACTTCGCCACAAGAAAAGTGTGAAATTCACGGTACAGACTAAAAGGAAAAGTATTATAAATATATTACTCCGCAATAAGAGTTTAATAATTAACGGTTAAGCACCTAGCTGGAACGGGAACAAGGTATTGTGTGTTCATTGTGTTTTATGTGTTGGTGTTTCAACTGGATGCTAATGTTAGCTTAACAGATATAGCTAAATGACTAGGCTGTGGTTTTGAGCTGGCACTGGCATCTGGTTGAAGCATTAATATATGCTCCCATGTATATTTAAATGTTATTTTCTGAATGTTTAAACTCATAAGAGCTCATTTATGTTTTATCTGTTCTGTAGCTCTTATGGTGTTTTCTGGAGAAAGGAGAAAGGTCAATTTGTGTTCAAAATAAAAGCCACAACGGTTGAACATGAATAAAGGCCTCTGAAACATCAGTACGTTTCACCATTGTCCGGCTGGGGTCCGCTACACATATATCTTCACTGCATTTTTCTGTTGTGAAATTGGAGAGTGACAGCTGATGACTTCAAACAAGAACATTTTCTTAGGGCAAATTTGGGAGCATTAAATGTCAAACAAAAAAGGCTCCATAATGACCCTGCTAACATTACAGTATAATTTACACTGACATGAACTAAATATTTGGGATTGCAACATCCTGACACTTTAAGGGTTCAGTATCTCGCCATGGATTGAAACGCTGATCTTACGATTCCTCCTGTTAGAGTCATGTTTGATAAAACAACAGTGAGCAGCGGTTTAAAGACAATTACTCAACCCTTTTGGTTGTTTATTAAAATGGCACCATATATATTTATTTTACGTTTTAGAGGATTTACATCTTCGGTAGGAACCAATGGGCTTCAGAGTATTGAGCGATGGACTAACCCATGGTTGGGTTTGGTCTGATAAGACGAGTACAGGATACCATCAGCCTCATACACACATCCCTGCTACTGATTTCAACTCATTTTATTAAAACTAACACCAAAGACGTGAAGATGCATTAATTGGCAATTGAGTTACTTGCAGTGACTGAGTTAGTTTCACTGTTCGTGACGAGTCACGGTATAGTGCTGCTGTTTTTAACATCAACTATCAACTGCTTACTAAAATAAACCAAACTATAGATGCAACATAAGGCCCTTAGTCTATTAGTTTTTATATAAACTGTAATCAACGTCCTCATTTTCATCCTGCTCATGGGAAAACAATTCAACACATTAGTCTGACCACAGGTGGCTGAGGTTTGGTTTTCTCAGCGGACGAGCTGAGTCTGTTGGTCTGGTTGTTGAGTCTGTTGGTCTGGACTACAACCCCCAGAACATCACTGGTACCATTAGCATCAGTGAGAAGAGGAGCCTGAGAGGAGCTGAAGGTTAAAGACTAAACACACCACAGCCACCTGTTCACCTGCTGCCGTCTGGAAAGAGATACAGGAGCATCAGCTGTCGTACCAGCAGACTTCAGATCAGCTTCTTTCCTTGGACTGTGAGACTCCACCCTCCACTATATAAGATAGTTGTGTTTTTTTAAGGTAACATTGACACCTTTTATGTGGATGTCCGATATGTTCTGATGGTTAATGTCGTCCACTGAAGAAATAAATTACCCAGTCCACGTTACATTAACCAAGAAAGCTGATCACTCCTGCTGCAGAGCCCTGCCTGTTGTGCCTACATGTACCAGGATGCATTGCGGGCGAGCAGCGATTTTGCTTCTTAGAAACACAAAAAACGTCAATGATGAATATATTCTTATACGTTAACCAATTATTTTTTAACCTGACTAGGACAGGCTTAATTGACTCATTGTAAAACACACTTTATTCCAACTGGACAGAAACAAAATAAAACCAAAACCATTAGTCTGTTTTGTCACAATGACAAACATTGGCTGGTCTTGGTTGTCTATTCCAGTTGATCGGTAGTCTCCAGCATACCTTTGACTGAGTGAGGAGGAAAACTTGCATCGTCATGCACACAAAACTCGCTCTCTCTGGGCGGACATTCATTCCAGTAGAATGATTCCATTTCTGTTGGCATCAGAGGGCAGTTTGAGCAAAGGCACCACGAGCTGGTGTTCAGGTTCTGGAGGGTCCCCGTCGGCCATATCCTCCCTGCTGCAGCCTGGAGCGGCCTCTCTCCGGCTGAACATTGGAGTCAGCCGGTACACTGTCAAATCTACACTGTAAAAAATCCTCATCAATATTTTGGGATGCCATTTCCGCTGTTTAAAATGTAACACAAGCAACGTGAACAATGACGTTTTTGAGGGTCATTGCGCCCAACAGATGCCAGAGCTGAAGCAGCTCTCCGTAGTCCTTCTGTGCACCAACCAGCCGGCCTCTGGTGGACGGGACACCAGAGAACAGCAGCAACTGGAGGCCTTTTTACACTGAATACCAAACTCAGATAGGAAGAGATAAGGTTGAAGAAGGGGACAGTTCAAACAAATACAACACAAAGCTACTTTTATTAATGTTACCTAATGTAGCTGTGAGGTCTCAGTGTGCGTGCAGCAAATATTTTGTCCAAATGTCATATGCTATACTTCTGAAAATGAAAGATGAATCTCTATAAACAGAAACAGGTTCTTAATTCAACAAGAAAAGGTTTTGGTATTGGAAGTGTTCTGGTTTACATTTTTTAGTCAGAGTAGTATTGACCAATCACGTTTAAGCAGGCTCTGGTTGACAGCAATGCCCAGAATGCAATGTGGGAACCCACGATGATCGAGCTATTGATTGGTTTAAAATGAGCTTGTACACAATCCAGTCATACCTCTCGTCTCTCAACTCAAACTAGTCTCAAAGTGCTGACCCGAATGTAAACAATGAGCAGAGCAGAAATGGAGTGTTGGTCTGAATATCTGCTGGCACCAGAACCCCACAAATACAGCAGAGGCTCTGTAAGCAAGCCATTCAAAGCCACTCCCTCTGTGGCGCTTCAGTGAGCTGGCTTCTGTCGTTGTTGGTAACCAAAACTCAGTAAATACAACTTTATATATATATATATATACGTATATATATATATGTAAAAATAAATAAATATATAATATTGTTATTAAATATCTATTTATATATCAAGCGTTATTTTCTGATTGTTTCACGGCGGTTATGTTCTAAAGCACCAATAAATGCAGCCCAAACCTCTTCTGCCTCTGTGTGTGTGTGTGTGTGTGTGTGCGCGCGTGCGTGCGGCTCAGCACAAACAGAGCTGCAGCTCCTCACGCATCAGACACAGAGTGAACAGAGGAGATAGACGGACACGGAGAATGAACCTGGTAGTTACATCCCAACCTTCCCTGTGCACTGCTCTTGGCCGGGGGTTACACACCTATGCAGCACAAAGGCTCTTTGCTGATGCCAAGAAATGTCCCAAACAGAGCAAAATATGAAGACAGGAGAAACTCCAGGCCGAGGCCAGGGTCTCTGCAGATACATGTGTGTGTGGGTTAGAAGAGACTAAAACTAAATTCAGGAAGAGGCTGCATGGTGTACCTGTAAGCTGAAGCATTCTGACAGTGTTACACTTGTGCTATAATGGAATGTGGATACATCACAAAGCTATGTATATTTATTAGTTTGAAAGTGTCTTAGCTACACTAGCATGCTAACACATATCTAACATTAGCTTGCTAACAGCTAACTTGTCCCATTATCACATTAACTATCAACTGCACCACTATTAGACATATGTGCTGCAGTAATCCTTTGGCATGCTGAAATCGGATGTTTTTAGCAGCTAACGGCATTTTGTTAGCGTTTCAGCCCTTCTTTACTTATTATGCTGCAGATTGTTTTTCCCCATTCGGTGGGCGTGGTTCTCAGAGAACGACACGTTGCGTTCTGACTCTATGAAGGATGTTTTGATGGTCGACAACATCTGCAATGGTGAGTGTTGTATCCAGGTTAAATATAAAGAAAGTTTAGGTTTACATCATCAATTGTTAAATTGATGCCTCTGACAAAAATGTTCTATAAGTTTTAAAAAGTCCAGGGGTCTCATTTATAAACCAGTGCGTAGAATCCACACTAGATCTATAGAACCATGCGTACGCCTGCCTCTGGGCAATTTCTTTTTATAAATCCCCAATCAACCCGTGACTGTGTGCCGCTGGTTCAGCCTCTCATACACGCCCTTATGGATGCTGATGCATAAACATGAGCTGCTGATCAGTGGGTCTTTATGGTGAATCATGGAGACTACCGAGAGGAAGAAGACTTGTTCCCTTCAGTCTTCAGTCAGCTCACAGTACCAGAGTATCTATCGTGCAGCGTAACACATCACGAGTCTCACCGGAGCATTTATGTTTACAGACGGATTGCTTCCAAAATGATCACATCAGTGGTTTATTTATTTACTTTTGTTTTATTATAGAATTATGATTAGGACTGATAATGTTGATATGGAGTGATCGTACGAGAGCCGCCTCTGGCTTTAGTTCCACAATCCTCATGTGCAGGTGGTGAAGATGAAGGTGTGTGACATCACCATGGTGACTCCTCTGCTCCAGACAGCTCTGGTACATCAGAGCTGTTTACAGTCTGTCTGTGTACTGTACGCTGAATAATAAACCATACATTAATACATAAAGTTGTGTTCACTGCAGCTATTTTAATAACAGACAGCTCTGAGGAAAAATTAGGTTTGAGTTTGTTTACATCTTTAACAATCGAACTGTGCTTACAGTCATCTACACTCGTACAAGCACTAACAGCTGCTGGCTTGACCGTTTATGATAAAGAGAATACATATATCAGTGCAAAGTAATGTGTGATATGAAGTGAAATGATTGTGAGAGGCATCATTATACGTGTAATGCCTCTCACATTCATTTCTACAGTCTGGCTTCAGTTCACCACCTCACCTTCTGTGTCTAAACGTTCGTACGCACGGGTCCGTACAGGTGATCATGTTCTCCCGTCAAGTAGCTTTTGATAGATCACAACGTCGTACGGTTATAAATGAGAGCCCTGGTGGTTGTGTAGTAGTCGGTTTTAAACGTGTGCGTGTTTTCACACACACACACACACACACACACACACACACACACACACACACACACACACACACACACACACACACACACACACACACACACACACACACACACACACACACACACACACACACACACACACACACACACACACACACACACACACACACACACTAAATGTGAAAAAGGCAAAGCAGTGCTAACTCTTGACTTTGTATTTAAATCAGGGGCAACACTGAGGTTTCAGGATGGAGAGCCTAACCCTCCACTTTAATGTGTTCCTATGTTGAGAATGTTGGGAGTCATATGGACCTTAAATACACTGGCCATTGTTCCTCTAATGGTGATCCTGGGTCAGTTTCTGCTCTGTCGCAGAGAGGACAGGAGGAGGGGCAGCAGGTTGAGAGCAGGGCGAGGCTCCTGCACCCCCAGGGCCACCAGAGCCCCCGCCAGCAGAGAGGTCACTGTAGGCAGGACAGGGGGCTGATCCGGCATCACCTGCAACACAGAGCTCAGTCAAACCGGAAGCTCAGCTGTCCAGCTCCTCTTCTGTTTGACCTCATCAAACGAATAGCTTCATCGATAAAGTGCTCTTCCCCTGGACATTAGGAGGTCATAAAAACACAAGATGTTAACAGTTCAATGTAACTTTCTTTATCGAGAACAATGTTATGAAGTATTCGCTGACGTCCGTCCATTTCATGAATAAAATGTAACACAACATAAAAGACAAAAATATTGAGAAGGAAAATGATGAAATCTCTGTTCATTATGCTGTGATGAGTAAAGACGAGACGTTGGCGTCTTCACTGTGCTCTCCGCTTGCTGTAGGACACACATGTAAGATAATGATGCTGCTCGTCTGCCTGAACTAAAGCGTTCAGTATTCATTCACTTTGAATGAACAGGCACACAGCAGGGCAGACTCTACTCCTCCATACCTCTACAAGGATAGTAGTGTGTGCTGCTATAACAATGCTCTGAATCCCATATATTCAACCATTTAAAGACGCTTCGTCCAACTATTGTTGAAACTTTCTGAAGCAGTCAATATGTTGGGAGTCGCTGCTCAAAGCATTACACACCTGCTTACCTTTTCAACTTTATGACAGTGAATGAGTCCATCCTGTCCAATGTAGAAAGTAGAGAATGCATCATATGACCTATAGAAGATGACATTTGGATCAAATTAGATTCTAAACCAATGTAACAAATAAAAAGAAACCTATATTACATTTTATTAAGACAAAGGCTTTTAAAGCCGTGATTAAAATAAATGCCCGTGTTAGATTTAACCTAGTAACAGCTGTGTAACAACACCAGCTCCAGGCTGGATGCACTGTGTGTTACCTGTACAGGTGAGACTTGTCTTTGCGATAGAAGCGCAGCAGCAGAGAGTAGAAGGGAAGGCCCCGGATCCTCCAGCGAGCCTTAATGGTCCCGTCCTCCACGTGCTTAGTGAGCTTCAGCACCTCCAGCCGAGCCTTGGCGTAGTAACACAGACACATGAGGCGCCACAGGGAGAGGGTGAGCTGGTACACCGTACGGCCTCTGACCAACACACACAGCACAACAGCCGGGTCACACAGGGTCTGATCAGAGCATACCAGTGTCTGTAAGCAGGGATCACCAGTTGCCAAAGCTGAATGAGCAGCAGTACCTGGTCTTGGTATTGATGAGCCCGTTGATGAATTCCATATCATTGGAGTACATGGTGTAATCATGGTTCTTCATAAAGAAACTTGGAAGCTGCAAAACAACATTCAGGTACAGTTTTACAACGAGTTCCCATACAAGGGGAAGTACAACTATTGCAAGTACAACTCCAGTCTAAAGCAATCCCAAGAGCTGGAGAATACATTGTAACTGGTGTATAATGTGTTTTTATAGAGAGGCATTCATTCGTCTCTTCTTATACTTTATCACGATCTGAAGTTACCCTGTGACTCAAACAGCATCGTGTCAGCGGAGAAGCAGAAGCTTTTTACCCTCCGACACATAAGGAGGACACGCAGCGTAGCGCTGTCCTAAGGACACGCAGCGTAGCGCTGTCCTAAGGACACGCAGCGTAGCGCTGTCCTAAGGACACGCAGCGTAGCGCTGTCCTAAGGACACGCAGCGTAGCGCTGTCCTAAGGACACGCAGCGTAGCGCTGTCCTAAGGACACGCAGCGTAGCGCTGTCCTAAAGACACGCAGCGTAGCGCTGTCCTAAGGACACGCAGCGTAGCGCTGTCCTAAGGACACGCAGCGTAGCGCTGTCCTAAGGACACGCAGCGTAGCGCTGTCCTAAGGACACGCAGCGTAGCGCTGTCCTAAAGACACGCAGCGTAGCGCTGTCCTAAGGACACGCAGCGTAGCGCTGTCCTAAGGACACGCAGCGTAGCGCTGTCCTAAAGACACGCAGCGTAGCGCTGTCCTAAGGACACGCAGCGTAGCGCTGTCCTAAGGACACGCAGCGTAGCGCTGTCCTAAGGACACGCAGCGTAGCGCTGTCCTAAGGACACGCAGCGTAGCGCTGTCCTAAAGACACGCAGCGTAGCGCTGTCCTAAGGACACGCAGCGTAGCGCTGTCCTAAGGACACGCAGCGTAGCGCTGTCCTAAGGCAGTGGTTCTCAAACTGTGGGGCACGCCCCTCTAGTACCGAACCGATAAACAATACTAGTATTGATAAAAAGGTGTTGGTACCCATCCCTAGTCACAGGTTCATCCTGCAGGGATTTAGTGACACTATAAAGATACTGTAAATATCACTCATCTATTCACAGATCAGCTCTGACCAACAATGCTGTTTTGATAACATTAAATATTTTTTATGCCGATTCATGATGCATCTAATGGTTGTAAAATGCTTAATTAAATGACTTTATTATAGAACATTTTCAGCATTATTCCCTTAATGCTTCACACTTCAGTATTTATCTTGTTCTTGTTGAGATCAACAGATTGGCTGAGGAGTGACTTCATCTCACAACAGACGTGAACAGACTGATGCCTGTTCTCAGCACAGCATCCAAGACACATTTCCACCTAAATATCAACAACAGGCTTTGCACCGCCTCACTTTAATGTCTGCACCCCTTACAGCCATGTCATGTGCTCTGATCCCCATCTGTACGGACTGGATCGGTTCACTATTCAGTTTACAGGAACCGTTTAGAGTGACAGCATGTGGAGAAACATTCGCTAAAGCTCAGCTGTAGCTCCACATCACATTTTACAAAGTGCTCCGTTTATGGAGGAACTTGACTTTTTCAAAACTATGATGAAACGTCGTAAAGACTGTGGAGGTCAGTGCCTGCTCAACGGCTTTCACATTAAAGTGATCCATACAATCCTACAACAGTATTACGGACACTCTTAGTGACAAAGAAATATTTGT
The DNA here is from genome assembly GCF_050575085.1 of Anarhichas minor. Classification (NCBI taxonomy): domain Eukaryota; kingdom Metazoa; phylum Chordata; class Actinopteri; order Perciformes; family Anarhichadidae; genus Anarhichas; species Anarhichas minor. The sequence continues at coordinate 2,791,373 of NW_027466479.1, read as the reverse complement.
AGAATGAAAAATACAAATTCATCTTTTATCCTTATAATCTCAGACAACATTCATGCCAACAGAAACATATATATAAAAAGACAGAAAAAAGATTGTTAGACGTTATTGAATTGATAGAATCCTTTAAATCAGGGATTCCCAAAGTGTGGGGCAGCTCGCGAGTGGAAAAATGTAATGGTGGTCTAATGGTGTAATAATTAATATTAAATATAATTTAAAATAATTTCAGTGGGATTTTTCACAAAATAAAAACATGAATGTGACCGAGCGTCTTGGGTTCGTGTATGAGGGCACTTATCTAATAGTAATAACTGGAGTCGGGAGACCAGACATCTTGTTCAGCCCATGGCTACTCTCTTTATTATTGTTTCCCCCTTCGGCCAGAGGCGGGGGTTGCCCCTTCGCTACGGCAACCCTCAAGGGACATATTATCTTCAACACCAGAACGACAAACATGAGACAGTCTGTTACATGAATTATAAAAAAAAAATTTAATTTAAAAACTGACAATTTAATAAATAAATGCACTTCAGCTAGCCTAGCTTGTGCAGCTAACAGCTAACTTCATTCATTCAGCAACATTCATGCAAATATGATAAACTGGCTGAAATCAGGGAAACTGTCAGGTGGGACATCTGAGAGAGAGAGAGCGAGAGCGAGAGCGAGAGCGAGAGCGAGAGCGAGAGGGAGGAATCGGAGGCGAGAGAAACGGAGAGGTGCGTTGGGGAGAGACCGGGAGAAGAAATCGAGCGGGAGTCAGAGAAAGATGAGACGGAGGAGACCGAAAAGGAGGAAGGGATAGCACAGACAAATCGGGAGCACATAGGCCCATCGCGGAGTCAAGGTGAAAAAAGAGGAAATATGATGAAAATGATCTGGTTCTGGGCTTCACTTGGATTGGCAATGCAGATTGCCCAAAGCCACAGTGCGTGGTGTGCAGTGAGGTTCTGGCTAACAGCTGTCTGAAGCCCTCTTATTTACGTCGCCACCTGAACACCAAGCATGCCAGTGCAAGTCAAAAGCCCCTTACATTTTTTATATCGAAATTGGAGGAGTTACAAAACAGCCAAAAACAACTGCAGTCTCATTCATGTGTTGGGTCTACAAAACACGCACTACAGGCTTCAGTTACAGAATAGCAAGAAAGGGGCTACCTCACACAATCGCCGAAGACGTGTGCTCGCCAGCTGCCAAAGAGATGGTGGAATGTATGATGGAGAGAGAGAAGCAAAAAAGTTGGACATGATCCCGGTGTCCAACAACACTGTCGCGCCGCATCGATGCTTTGTCCGAAGACATCCTGGCTACATTAGTCGGTCGCGTGAAGAAGAGTGAGTTTTACTCTCTGCAAGTAGATGAGTCTACAGATGTGGCCAATCTGGCCAATCTTCTGGTGTACGTCCGTTACCTTTTCGAAGGCACGGTGCAGGAAGATTTTTTGTCTTTTTTATCTTGTAAACAAACGCCACGCGCGAGCAAACTGTTCTCTCATTGGTCCGATTTTTTATGCTGCTATAAATAGGCTCTGTTGCTTTTTTTTTTAAGGTGTGAGGGATTGGGGGTGCGTGAACCCAGTCGGGATGTAGAAGGGGGTGCGTGGCCTAAAAAGTTTGGGAACCGTTGCTTTAAATGATGACACCTGTTGCGTTAGAATAGAATACCATGGCTTTGTTAAGCATACTTCATGGTACAGGGTACTTTCATTGACTTATCCAGACACAGTGTGCATTCTTACCTCTATCCTCAGTCTTTCATACATCACGGCCAGTCTCTCCTCTTCCTCACTACCTCCCTCAGTATGGTCCCCCTCTGCTCTCTCTGCATGGCTACACAGAGAGGTAGATGGCAGCAGAGGCAGCTTCACAGGCCCGTTGTCTAGTTCAATATCCTGCCTGGATTTCAGCCCGCTGCCAGGTACCGGCTCTGTGGCTGGGCAATGAAAACAATAAAACTGGGAGCCGTACATGAAGGGTGCAGGACACCTCTCTGCTTCAAACAGGCTTCTGAAACAGCCATGTTCTCTCTTGAAGCTGTCAATGCTGATGTCATCCTCTCTGCTGCCTTCCACCGTGGTCAACAGGAAGGAGAACCCGGGGGACTTGCGAGGGCCCGGCGTGAGGAGCTCTCCTAGTTTATTGTGAGCCGACAGAGGGATCTCCAGCAGTGTGTGGAGGCCGTCTGACTCGCCCTGTCGCACAAGCACACACACGCTGACAGACTCCCAGTCTTCCTCATAGAAACCTCCTGTTTGAGGCTGGCTAGCATGGTGGAACGGATGGGACAGGACCGACTGCTTCATGCTCTGATATCTCAGGCCGTTGGGGGGCACCAGGGCCCATGATGCACTGCTCAGGGGGCGGGTCGGACGGGTCCAGTGCCAGTCGACTGCCTGAAGGAGCAATAAGGACATGGTAACGTTGTACTTGACAGAACAACACTTGCTCACATAGTGTGTTGATACCTTTTATCACGATAGTCTCACATTTGAAGAAATCAGAATCACATTTATTGGATAAGTATGTGAACACAATGTACACAAAAATGTAGGTGTATATAGAAATATATATAGAAAGCACCAATGACTGACAATAACAATACAATTAGGACAAAACATCTATATGTAGGTCAATGGTTCTGTAAGTTGTAAACTATACAATTAGTGTAAATATTACAGTTGGCTGTTAAATATAGATAGACATACTTCAGTTCTCTCTGCGTCCAGTACAGAGATTGTCCTGGACCTGGCTAAGCTATCTTAGCACAAAGACTGAAACGGCTAGTCTACAAGTTACAAGGTTACACAGTTCATTTATTGGCTTTGTATAATTTAAGCTGAAGAACCTGCTTACTCAGACCAGCCAGTGGAGATTTCACCCTTAAACGAGGAGAATTAGATTTGCCATTTGATGAAGCAGGTACAAACTTAGCTGATCTAACAAAGAAAAAGGAGGATTCCCAAACTACGTCTTCTACTTTAGATTGTCACGGTAGACAGTCATTTGATACTGCTACAATTAATGTCACATTTACAAGTTCCTATGAAAATGTGTAGACAGCTAAAAGCTGAGTGCCCAGAGCTAATGGACACATTCTCCTCCTCTCTCTGTTCCCCCAGCCTGTCTACTCTCAGTGTTTCTATACTAAAGGAAGAGAGATTGCCTGCTACTAAAAGGGATGCAGTCTGGAAAATCTAGTAATTAAATGTGGATCTGAGGCTCCTCTCAAAGAGACTTGAATGAGGCTCATCACTGGTTTATCAAAGGTCAGAACTCATGTTACAATATGTGAGGGATTTTGAAAACCATTCAGCTTTCAGTCAATATATGGGTCTGGGTGTTTCACTGAAGAAAAACACATCTGACCGGGTTGAATGGCCTTGGCTTACCGTTCATGTGATGGGTAAGTTACTATGTACCAATCCTTACTAATGTTTCCTGATCTTCCACTTTCTACACCTAGAGGGGTACGACGCAGGGTTGTCCTCTTCCACCTCTCCGTTTGCTCTCGCCATAGAGCCGCTGGACGTTAAACACTAACATACACTAACCATAGCAGACTAACTCTTCTACCCTTATTGAGATCACCAGCAAGTTCAGTCTCATCCGGGTAAAGAAATGGCCCTGGGCAGTGTAAAACTAAAACCTCAAATTCAGACTCCCTTTACTTTGAAACGGTCCCCCACAGGCTCTGTATATGGGAATATATCGAACACCTGCTTTAGAGCAAATGTACAAACCTAATTCCTCTGTTGGAACGCATTAGATTGGATTAGTAAAGGTGGACGGGTCGTGTTGCTATGATGAAAATGAACATTCTTCTTAGGTAATTAATTCAAATGATACAAATTCTCCTCTCACACAAAACTATCAACAATTTGAATGGCTTCATATGGGCTCAGAAAAAGACACGGCTCAAAATGGCTTTTTCTGACACCTGAAAGTGACAGTTTATGCTCATCTTCACCTCGTGGCCGACTGGGTGCAGAAAGAGTCTGCATCTGTATGGTTAGATGTGGAAGGCTCCATGTCAAAACTCCCCTGAACAAAGTTAAAACTTTTCTTAAAATGCTTGAATCTCTGACATTTGCTGGTAACAAACCCATTACAGTAGAGCATGCACAGTAGAGCATGTACAGTAGAGCATGCACAGTAGAGCATGCGCAGTAGAGCATGCACAGTAGAGCATGCACAGTAGAGCATGCACAGTAGAGCATGCGCAGTAGAGCATGCGCAGTAGAGCATGCGCAGTAGAGCATGTGCAGTAGAGCATGTGCAGTAGAGCATGGCAGGCTGTAAGAAGGTTACAGGGCAGATCTTGAATCCAATATGTGATGATAATAATCATTGCTTGCCAGGTTAAACAGACTCTGGTGTCTGGATTTTGGCAACTGAACGCATTTCTACCGTAATCTGTGTGGTTTATTTGACAGACCTGCTTTAATGTCTTTTAATGTCATCTAAAGACACAATCTTCAAAATCAGGATTTTTTCTTACAGATATGAGATTATGTTAGGAGGGACGTTCTTCATACACAGAGAGGCAGCTTTTCTTATTACAGGTGGGCAATTCTAGAAGCTTTTCCACAGTATGTTACTACAGGGACCCTTAAAGGAAACATGTGAAAATAACTTACAAATGTAGATATTACAAATGACTAACAGGAGACTGCAAGAACCTCCCCTGAGAATCTGTAAGAGAATAAAAGCTTTCCAATTCTAAATGTTAAACCAAGCTCATATATGCTCTTCTTCATACGTTTGACACTGACTTTTCTCCTTTATGTCTCAAGTGTAAAATAGAGACGGACAGTCTCCCCCATAGCCTGTGGTCTTTATGGAAACTACAGAGATTGTGGCATATTATAAGGCAGCAAATTAGCGATTAATCTAGAAGTAATCCAAAATGCATTCTGGCATGGTGCTATAAGCATAAGAGAAAGTTGTATAACATGATAACATTCCAAGCAAGAAAGTGCTTCTGAACTAGATAACAGACAACGTCCCAACTAAAACCCAGTGGCACATGATCAAACTTAATTATGTATGCAAATAAAGAGAGGATCTTAGAATGAAGCAGATTACCTGACTGAGACTCCAGCTCGGTTTTCCGATGGCTTGCCTTCTGCCATGGCTGCGGATACAACCCACCCAGAAGGCGACGCCCCCTCTGCTTACAGCCATTCACCACAGGGGCAGAGGCAACCCCAGTTACCAGCTGACCATCACCCACAGCACTGAAGATAGCAAAGACAGAGTACCAACCCCTCGTGACTGGACGACTCCCAACTACAGCAGCAGGCTCTCTACCTCTTCAAACCTGAGACCACAGAGGGAAAAGGGAAGAGCTCGTGAGTGCTTCAAAGTCTCCTCCCGACACCGTTAGCAGAGTGTTGAAACCAAGGGCTTCTGTTCAAATGCTACCAAACTAAGTGTTTTTTATGTGCTGAAAATATTCACCAACAATCAAATTCATGGGTCTATTGACATAAATTGTGATGCTGGAATGATAATTCTGATCATTGTCAGTCATTTATCAAGCAAAAATATCACAGCTGCTGGTCCCAACATCTCAAATGAGAGGATTAGTCATTACAACGTGCTGCAACGGTTAATCGATAGCTGATCACTTTGACATATGGTAAAAATTGTGACAGTCTTTTTTCACAATATTATATATATATATATATATATATATATATATATATATATATATATATATATATATATATATATATATATATAAAATAAATAAATAAAAGATTTGGACCTGGTTCTTCTACAAAGGTTTTCAGAGACTGTGCCAAGAGCACATGACCTGCAGCAGACCACACGTTTCTAATCAGAGACTCCATAGTGACAGCCTGACTGAGCTGACATGAACAGACTACAAAAGAAGTGTCTCCTTGTAATGTGCACAAGTGAAAATGAGTACACATAAGTAAATCTTCTTTGGGTCGATAACAGCTAAGTTACTTATGCAGACTGATTTGGTAAGCTGTGAATGGCATGTCGTGTGGCAGACATTTGACAAAATAAACAATCTAAAATACCCATACAGTGAGCAATAACGAAAAGATACACTAAAGTTGCAGCACTAACATGTGTGACATGCAACAGATGACATTTCTAAATGTTCCCTGATTAACTGGTGCTGCTATTGTCTTGTCATGCTAACACTCGGAATGAATCAAGAAGGACTTTTCGGTGACAGAAGAGGAGAAAACGTCAACGTTATTGGAACTTCTGTTTGATTCAATTGCACTAATAGGTGACAATGATTAGGCTGCGATTCATCACATTAGCTTGATCATTTTTTAAATGCCAATCAACATTTATGTGAAATTGGAAACAGCTGTATTTTAAATTGCTACTGATAACTATTTAGACACATATGTGGGACACGGTTTTCTTAACAAATAGCTGGGACATGGGACTCAAGATATCTTCCCTTAAACGTTGACATTACCTGCAGTGCTGTTAGCTAGCGCTGGCTGCCTCACTTGACAGGCAATGATAGCTGCTAGCTTACAAGGCTAACTAGCCACCAGCTAGTAGCAAGCTAACTACCGGCTTGGCAAACGTCCCTTTAATGTTACCTTATAGATCCTACAACCCGCTGGAGTCGGTCTAGACGCAATGGTTCTCCAGGTCACGGTTTGTGCTGTAGGTTAAGGCGAGTAACAAGCTGTTCAGCCTTCAACGCAAGCTCACTTACACAAATGTCATTCCAGCCCTGTGTGTCCTTGCCCGGCCAAACACGCCTCTCGCAGCGCGTCGTAATGCTGCCTTCACTGCTATTGGAAATACGGGTACTATCCCAGTCAAGGATATGTCAATGATTTTTAACATTGAATTTGATGAATTCGTATTTTTGTGCAGTGTCATATTTAAAAATACAACAAAACAAACAACCTCATTCTTGGCATCTTAGAGGACAAAAAATGTCACCCACTCAAACTGCTATTGAAAAAATAAATAATAATAATAATAATACACTTTATTTACAACATTTTTCAAACTTAGTTTCAAGGCTGCAGATATTGCTCTATCTCACTCACATAAATCTCTCACACATAAAATACTTTAAAATGAACACTTACAAATCAAAGTTTTACTAGATTATGGTTGAATACATTTAGTCAGCACACGTCTGTCACTCGTTTCCTCTGTTTCATTGTTGTCTGTTCTCACACTCGTAGCTCTGCTGGTGGCTGAAGTCTCTGTAGCACTGGAGAGCCTTTGTGCTTTTGTTCGTTTACAGTTTTTTTGTGAACTTCACAATAGTTGTGCTCAACAAAATAAGCAATAATGAGAAAAGGAAAGTCCTATAGTTTGTGTCCATTGTCCTCCTCAAAGCCACAAACAATGACTTCAAACTTCCGCTCCGTAGGGCTGATAAAGCTGCTGGACACACGGCTCGCAAAGCGCTCCAATAACAGCTGCTTCCTCCGCATGTCGGCAGTAGTCGAAATATAAAACTCAGAATTTAACTGCACAACAGCTGCTAGTATAGACAACAAGGTCAGCAACGCCTGTAATCAGTTATCCATGTTGAATTAACCTGGTAGTCAATAGGTAATCAGGGCTGATGTTTGTTTTCAAGGTCCCCGTTTCTGCCCCAACCCACACTACAATGCAACCTCAGAGTTCAAACTAACAAGGCATCAGTAGCGTTTTCAAACGCATCCGTTTTTGAGGTTCAAAAAACTTCGGAGTAGTGTGGATGCTAGTCCTGAACGCAGCAAAACATATGCATTTAAAACGTGAACGTAGTAGTGTGGATGTAGCCTCAAGTCCGTGGTCCATCAGTAAGGGCGGGACTTTGCCTCTCCATATCCCTAAATACTACATTAATATTATTTTCCACTTTCACTGGCTTTTGATTCATTTTTATTTTTGTGCAATATTATGTCACCTGTTTTTTTATAGTCTTCTAATAGCCTATTACCTTTGCTCTATAGAAATAAAGATCACAAGATCACTTTGAGCAACAACCCACTTGAGACCCACTTGCTTTGGGCTCATATGGTCATGCAACACATACACTGGCATGTGAGCACAAAAGTACACTTCTACAAAGATGCACACAAACGCACACACACACACACACACACACCGCACCGCACATCTTCAAAACCCAAATGTCCTCGTTGTGGGACTAATAAAGGATTATCTTATTTCAATCGCCTTTATTGTAACTCATACAGAAATGTACTGCACCTAAGAGGTATATTCTGTTCTATAGACGTGCATGTGCATGCATGTGTGTGTGGGTGGGTATGAAGGCAAATCACTGTCAAAATCCGAGAGCGCAAATGAGATCCACGCGCCCCCGTGTGTAGAGGTCCCGCGCGTGGAAAGTAAACAGCCGCGCACGTATTTTACTTTGACAAGCGCTTTTACATCACTCCGCGCAGAATATCTCTGCTCGTGCAAGCAGAATTTGCAGCCTGCGAGGAGAAAACCATGCTTTAGGTGCGACTACTATCACTGCTCTTCTGCTCGCGAAACTTTTACTTGATTTTGTTTTTGACAGTAAGTGGGCGGACCCAGTCACCATTGTATAACTACATTGAATTGGTTTCAATCCTCGTCTTTAGATCGTCCGGATATTACTCTGACACAGACGCTAGGTCTGTAATAGAGGTGGTTTTCAATACACTACTAAACACTACTCCACTACATAGGTAAACTGTTCAGACTGTAGAGGCTGATGAAATACAAAGTATGTTGTTTGTGTTTTGAAATACAATAATTAAAAATGAGTTTCTCTAAACTGGAGTCAAATTGCACAGATTGATTTGACTTCCCTCCAACATTCTATTACATACAATGTGTGTTTGATAGTCAAACCTCTTGTGATAACAGCTCAAAGAAACTCTTTGATCTTAATTGATTAAAACATGATGTGATAATATTTAATCATACCGTCATGTTTACAGAAGTTAACGGGTATAATGTAGTTGTATATACTATGAACAACAATTTGGAGCCGGTCAAGGATCTGGAGCCACGGTTAGGAACCACTCTTTGTATAATAACTGTTTGCCAAGTGAGTTCCCAAACTTAAACCACTGACAAGTAATTAGTGGATGAAAAACTATTCAGATCCTTCACTGCAGTAAAAGTACTAATACCATACTGATGAAACAATCCACTACAAGTAAAATACCTGCATTCAAAACCTTAGTCAAGTATGTTATTATCAGCAAAATGTACTTTAAGTGCAGAAAGTAAAAGTACCCGTGAGGTAAAATGTACCCTGTCAGTGTTTTACTATTATATCTGATGTTTTAGGATATATATTGCTGCATTAACGTGTATGCTGCATGTTTTTAACTCCTTTACATACTGTTAGTTAGTTTAATCAGCAATGCATCATATTCTATAAGATCATTGTATGTTTTAGTGTCAGTACAGTACATTATTTACCTCTGAGATGTAGTGCAATCTGAAAAACACCTCTATACCGCCACCTAGCGATTGTGTCAGAGTGATATCTAAAGACCAGGATTGTAACCAATTAAATGTAGTTATACAATGGTGCCTGGGTCCGCCCACATAGTGTCAAAAAGAAAATCTACTCGCGAGCGAGCAGGTGAAAGACTCGCGAGCGAGCAAGTGAAAGTTTAGCGAGCAGAAGGGCAGTGATAGTAGTCGCGCGCTACGGGACGCCCCTCGCACTCAAAGCATGGTTTTGTCCTTGCAGGCTGCAATTTCGCTCGCGCAAGCAGAGATATGCGGAGTAATGTAAAAGCGCTTGTCAAAGTAAAATGCTCCACACGCGCGCGCGTGGATCTTATTTGCGCTCTCGGATTTTGACAGTGATTTGCCTTCATAGGTGTGTGAGTGTGTGTTAGAGAGAGATCGAGAGGAAGGGGGGAATTATTATCATTATTCTTTTTTAAAGCAAGACAAAAAGGCAATACATTAACACAAACAGTGAATACAGGCCCGTGACACGACATTTAGTCAGTGAATGAGAGAACAGGGTGATGTGGCTATGTGTTTGTGCGTGTTTACATGTTTGTGTCTGAGCAATGGGAAAGCGAAATTAAATAAATAAGTTTATAAAGTAAATAAGATAAAATATATTATATCATAATTTACATAATCATAACATCAATAATCATGTACACTTATTTTTAAATACCACTAGTAACACTTAACTATAACAATAATAATAGTAATAATAATAATAAAAATAACAACAATAATAATAATCATGATGATAATAATAATAATAATGGATGGCTCCCTGGAGGGAGCTGGTCCATTGTGGGTTCGATCCCTTTAAAAGACAAACAGTCCCCAGACCCTAAGGAGTGGCTGTTTATTGCCTTTTGACAGTCAGTTGAATCTGTTACTGGTGGCCCAGCCATCCTTCGGAAGGGGGGGGGGGGGATTATGAGGTTACCTCGCACATACAATGCCTCTCACATTCACTACTGAACCTCTTACACACACACACACACTCAAAAAGCTCTATGCTCACACATAAAAAAAACCTCACACATCAGTGGTGGGCCGTCAGGGCCTGCAAGGCCTTCTCTGCTGGCCTAAACAGAATCACAAAGTTATATCTATTTTATAATTTAATATTTTTTCTTAAATACACTACATATATTATAATTTATAAAAATATTTTTCCCATTATCTTATTTTCTCATTGCACAGCTACTGTCTTCCTCAGTTGCTCTGCTTCCAGTGCAGCTTGTTTTAAGTAGAGCTTTTATCCAATCAGATCTTACCTCTGTGTCTCTAGGTAAGAACAGAGGCCCGAGGCCTGCAGACTCACACGTGAATCCATGTGCAGTTTAAGTGAAGGGGGACGATATTGTTGATTGTCATAGTGTTCAACCAATCAGATCTTTAGTTTGACATGTTGGGCGTATTCTTTGACATGCCAGAGCCTGCTAGCTGGCCTACAAGTACGTCTGCATTAACGCAGCTGGCTCAGCATTAGCGTGAGCCGTGATTGGTCAGTGGGCTAGCGTGACTGTTTTGAAGCTGAAGCAGCTAGCAGAAGTTAGTATTAGTAGTAACAGTTCAAGTTGAAAGATATGTAAGAAGTTATGACATTAACATGACATTTTTAGCATTTTGCTTGGTGTAGATTTTTTTTTTTTTTTTTTACTTAGCTTTGTTTTGTTTACACTCAGTGGCTGAAGGAGGAGAAACGGATTTCTGGAGAAGGACATTTAAGGAAAAGCTGGACATCGTAAGAAAGGGTCGGCCAACCCCACAGCTAGCAGCCCTGAACCAGCCAGGAAAAGGATTTGTACGAACGGTATTTCAGCATCGGAGAAGCGTTGCACATTTTATGGCTGGGAATGCGTTTAATTTGCAACTGAGCGTCTTGGTGTTTGGAGCTACGCTACGCTAACCAAGGCAGGAAAACTACACCACGACAGGACACTCACAAGCTACGGTGTTTTTGAAAACTTTTGGAGAGACCCGAGTGGATCTACAACTCAACGAATATATTTGCAGGAGGACCTCTGACTGGAACTGAACTGAACCGATGTTCTGTTCAACCACGTCATTAAACTCTTCATTAACAAAGAAAGGAGGATGGACTTTGTCTTTAAGTGAACAGCAGCTTTGGTAAGTGAAGTGCTTTTGTGTTTTTACATCTGCAGTAGCGTTACTACTGTGTTCATTTGTCTATGGTGTCGTTTTCATGATATGGTTGATATTGTTCCCTCTGATGTGAATAATATTTGAATGGTGCACTTCAGTGTGCGGTGGAATACGTGTTTTAGCGCCACAGAGTTGCTGGATTGATTTGTTGCTTTGTTGTCATATAAATATATGTGACTGGTTCTTGTGAGTTTGTTCTTGTCATTGTGTGAATTACATTGATTCTGACTTGTCCATTAATGATGAAGCATCCCGTCATCGCGGGGTTAGGGTCGGACACCGAAAACATTATATTTCCTACAATTTAAGCTTCTGCATTTTCCAAACGCACTAGTATTATTCAAACGTATTGTTCGGTTCGTAAGCCTCATACCGAACGGTTTAATATGAATATGTGTATTGTTACACCCCTAACTCAGCAGTGTGATGTGTGTATCGGCTGGTATCAGTTTTCTTTTGCTACTTATTCCTATTTATTTATTATTTAATCATGTTATAGTGTTTCAGTTGCTACTATTATTGTTATATTATAAATATATTATTATTATACTTGGGCTATGCATCTTCTATAGTAGGTCCATAGTAATAATACTGGTGTCATGTTTTATGGTTATCACCCAAAAAAATGAGGAAAATATGAGTTGCATGCAGGAGAGTAAATAGTTTTTTTTCCATTTTCTGTTCATTTTTGGAAATTATTGCATCTATCTGTCATGTCTCGTAATTTTTTGTCATTTCAATATTTCCTGTTTTATTTTACTCTTGCTTCAGTCTTCACTTCCTCCATTTGTGTGTTTGTCAGCCTGCCCCATGGTTGACTGTTGCGTTTAATTTTTCTGTAAGCTATTAATAATAATAATTTGAATGTCAACATTATGAATGAAGCTTCTATATATTCGGTACAGCTCTACGAGCAACATTATTTTGAATTTGACAGATACCAATTTTGGAGCAATCAGCATATTATTGTATTTTTTTTAGATGCTTTTATTTTGGTTTTTGGTGGTTTACTTTGACGGGCACAGACAGCCTACATTCATAGCACTGGGAACATGTTTCAAGTGTGTGTGTTTTTGTGTAGGTGTGTGTGTGTGTGTGGGGGGGGGGGGGGGGGGGGGGGGGGGGGGGATATGTGTGATCCAAATTCCATATAAAAAAATATCTGATGTGCATGTTTTCTTACATGATTATGTGGCTTTTAAAAAATAGTAGTATACTTTGATGAACATACATTTGTCTGAAAGGAATGATAATCGTGTAAGAAAACATACACATAGCTGATGACAGCTCCCTAGCTGGAGCCACTCCCAGCAGCACCTTGGAGAGCGCAGCTCAACAATACACACACATTCAATAGCATTCAATGGCTCACAGTAAAGCCAGATTTACTCTGTGTATCCATCAATGATATGCTACAGTTCAAATATATATGAACAACTGCTAAACAGCAACTAATAAATAAGCTGTTTAGTGAATCCCGTTTTCTATAAAACCATGGACTGCTGTGCATGACAAGCATGACACCTCAAATACATTTCAAAAAAGTAAAATGCTCCCTGGTGGAATAGCAGATGTCAGATTGGATACCTGTACGTAGTTTACATTTTATATTAGTTTTTTATCACAATGACTTCTCTTCTGTCTCATAATTCTAGGTTAGGTGTTAGGTGTGTAGGCGTTTGCTGAAGCACACCAAATGGTATGATGTATTTTGGGTTCAAAGAAGCGCCTGTAATAGGTGGATAAACACTGTTGTACATTCTTCACTGTAAAAGTCCCTGTTATTTTCCCTGCTTACTCGTTCTGCAGCAGTATTGGTAAACTGGTAAATGGTAAACTGGTAAATGGTAAACTGGTAAATGGTAAGTTGGCAAAACTGGCATAAGCAAGCCCTTCTAGCTTGGTAGATATGTTTTGTCCACAATTTCTCTCACAAAACTTTTCTTCATATTTAATGTGTAATGTAATGATGTAATTCATACAAATCCTTATTTCTTTCCTAAATGGTTCCAAAGAGACATAAATCATATTCTCAAGCTTTTTGTAAATGGTAAATGGATGTACTTGTATAGTCTTTTCTAATCTTCCGACTATTCAAAGCACCCATTCATACACTGATGACAGGAGCTATCATGCAAGATACCACCTGCCCATCAGGACTCTAACTCAGTCACACACACCGATGGCCTTCAGGAGCAAGTGTCTTGCCCAAGAACACATTGACATGTACTAGAGGAGCTGGGGATTGAGGGACAACCCGCTCTATGTTCTGAGCCACAGTAAGTGTTTCATTGATCAATAGTAACTAAGAAACAATCGTGGCGCATGGGGTAGAGAGGGGTGTCCACTAACCGCAAGGTTGGAGGTTCAATCCTTGGCTAACATGTGTCCTGTGGCGAAGTGTCCCTGAGGAAGACACTGATTTCAGTTTCTCAGCAGCCCACTGCTCCCTATAATATACACGTGTTAAATGCAGAGAATACATTTCCCCACTGTGGGACTAACACATTGATTGATTTTATTTATTTATTGAGAAATAATTAATTCTGCAATAAACACATTTTCCTATAAATCTTCACAATAAAGTTCTGCTGTTATTTTGTTATCGCAAAGCTTTTATTTTGAAGCAGCAAAATCAGGAAATGTTACGTTAAGTTGATGAGAGACCTACGTTTGACGAATTGTCCAGATTGTGCCCACATGCTGTCCACACCTCACTGTACACCACCGCATGTGGCCTGGCTCCCACATCCCACAAGCAATATCCAATCTGGGAGCGTAGACTTGATAGTTAATGTGTGTGAGCATGATCGGATGACAAAGAGTAACAGCAGCATAAGACCATTCTCCATTCTTTGACTTCAAACTGGCAGCAGGAGTAGGATGGAGCAGGATTTCAACCTTCCAGTTCAAGATTTAAGAGATTTAACCTCTAACACACTACTGTGATGATTTCACACACACTGCTGAAAAACACAGACAGAGGGCCGACAGCAAATATTTTGAGTTGATATCTGTGTATATGTGTGTCTGTGAATATGAGGTCCAGTAGAGAATGCAAAGGTATTTGTGTGTGTTAGTACATAATAGTGTGTAAAAGGTTTCATATTTATGAGTGACAGGTTCACTTCTGAATGTGCAAGCTCTTAGTCTGTGTGTGAGAGGATTATTTGTGTGTGTGAGCATGTACACAGTATGTAAGGGCTCTTTGGGTGAGTGTAAGAGGTTCACTCATGAGTCTGAGAGGCATATGTAGGTAATTATGAATTATGGCCTATATGGCACCCCATAATACAGGGCTGTTCTGTCTCAGAGATTTTGTACTAATTTTCTATAGTGAAGGGCTAGCTAGCATTGAAGGTTTGTTTCCAAAGGGTTTAATTGCATCAGTTTATAAAGAAGATGTAATTGTTCTCATGAAAACCCAGGAAGAGATTTAAAAAGTGGAGGGAATTGTTAAAGTTAACCTCATCAGCTACAAACACCCGCTACAAACACCCGAAAAGTACTGGCAGTTGGGAGTTGGTGTGTGTGTGTGTGTGTGGGGGGGGGGGGGGGGGGGTCTGCTGCTCAGGCTACCAAGGGGTTGACTTGGAAGAAGGATGGTTTCAAATATCTTGGAGTGTAAAAGAAAATTGTCGCACACCACGACACAAAAAAACCAACGCTTCGACTTGACAGTCTTCTTCAGGGTAATGAACTGCCATGTTGAAGCGTTGGTAAATTATATAATCCTTTTTGCAGCGTGGCTACGAATGTGCAACAATTTTCCTGTACACTTAAGTTTTCACTGTGGTCAGCACCTTTCCAACAGTGGTGTGGGTTCCCCCTCTCTCTCATCAATGATACTATAGCCCAAAAGAAGTGGGAGGGGGTGGTAGGTAGAAGAAAGACTTAATAAATGGAAATAGCTGAAGCCACGAATCTCCTTTAGACCGGTGGTGGGCCGTCAGGGCCAGCAAGGCCTTCTCTGCTGGCCCTGAATACCTTTGCACTTTAAGTGAATGGGGACGATATTGTTGATTGTCATAGTGTTCAACCAATCAGATCTTTAGTTTGACATGTTGGGCGTATTCTTTGACATGTCAGAGCCTGCTAGCTGGCCTACAAGTACGTGATTGGTCGGTGGGCTAGCGTGACATGTTGGGCGGTGACAATCCCAATATCTGCTGCCTCTGTCGAGCGACATTTTCAGCCCTCAAACGCATTAAAACGTATTCAAGAAATACAACTGGGGAGGCTCGACTGTCTTCACTGGCGTCCATGAATCCAGAAGGACTTCTTACTGGAACTAAAACGCACGGATGTACTGAACAACCGTGAGATTAAACTCTTTGTTAACAAAGAAAGCAGGATGCACTTTGTCTTTAAATAGTGAACAGCAGCTCTGGTAAGTTAAATGCGTTTGTTTTTACATCTGCAGTAGCTTTAATATGCTTGTTTATATATTATTAATTGTACAACTTGTTTTTATGAAGATGGATCTTGTTTGGTTTTATGTGTGATAGGAACCATTGTTACGTCCAATGTTGCTCTGGGGACATATTTAGCCGGTGCCAGTGTTGGCAACTTGACGACTTTCTCGCTAAATCTGGCGACTTTCCAAACCCTCATGGAGACTTTTTTGTCAAAAGCTACTAGTGACAAATCCAGCGACTTGTTCTGGTGTTGTTGGAGACTTTTCTGGTGTTTTGACTCGTGACAGCACGTACCGTTCTGCAGTTACTGCCGTGAACGAGCAGCGGGTGCTGCCGTGAGCCCCTCCGCTGCCACTAAGCACTCACAGGTGGGTACTCTCACAGCAGCCTCGCGCAGCAGTCCCAGCTGCAGTCAGAGCAGAGAGGAGACGCACTCTCGGCAGTTAGTGTATCTACAGGTGTTGGCTTCATTTTGACACAAAACAAATAATAACCCTAGCTGTGTTTCAGCTGCAGGACAGCAGTGAAGGCCCAGGTATAACATGCACGGCCCACCACTGCTTTAGACAGAACAATTATCATTAGCAACCTGGTATCTGCTCTGTGGCATCGGTTGGCCTAAATCCAGCCTAAAGTGCTAATACAAAAGTTATGGATTTGACGTTATGCATTTGAACCTCTGTGGATTACCTCCTTTTCTTTTCTAAGACATGGAACCTTTTTAAATGTAAGAGACTGGAGCCTATGTTCTCGGCCCTGCCGATTGGAAGAGCCTCTCATTAATGGGGCTAGAAGGGGTGTTCAAGAAAGCACAACACCACGCCTCACCACCTCACCTGTCTACCACTGGAGCACTCAATCGGAGAACAGTAGATGTAGAAAAAAACAAAACATTAAATGATCTAAAAACATTGCCGTTGAACTTCAAAAAGCCAACTAATAGTATTTAATCACTGTCACTGTGCTTGCAATAATTTCACCAAAAACAAATATTTCAGAGAAAATCTTAACTTTTGACTTACTTAATCATCAGCAGAAGAACAGACCATGAAAACGCAGCTCCTAAGTTCAGCCGCTCCACATCAAAAAAAAACAACAGCTGATGCAACTCGGTTCCTAGAAAAGTTTCACCGGTCAAATCCCAGCTCAGCTCCAAAACTGAGCCAGTGCTGTAGGAATGGTTCAGATTCATTGTGCATTGCATTTTGGAGGACGATCACATGCATGTAGTCAGCAGCAGAGAGCCAGTGACCCAGCCTACTTCTCAGGTTACACCCTATATATAACACCCCCCCTCCCTCCTCCCTCTCCAGCACAACTTCCCTGGAAGCTCGCTCTCCTTCCACACTGGTCCTGGCGCTCTCCGCTGTCATCTGAGATCCCCCTCCGCCTCTCAATGTTTACCCACCATCTGCCTGTCAAACGTCTGCATGCTCAGGATTACCCGAGACCCTTTTATTCAACGCTACCATCTCTGCCTTCCTTCAACGGTCTTTCTTTTGGAATCAGGGGGGTCTGGAGGTCTGACCTGAGAGGGGCAGGAGGGGAGAGCTGAGACTCAAGCTGCCCACATCTCTGGCTTCCTCCTCCTTTCTTCTAGCTTGTTGCTTTGGGAGTTTTGGTTCAATCTGACAGGTAGGAGTTAGGCTTTGGAGGACTACCGCACCATGGATCACTCTTTAATTGGTTGTCTACGCAGCCCTCATGCCCCGGCCCAAGGCCTGCACCCCGCAGTCACCCACTCGCCACTGACCCTGCTCGGCCAGAGTGACCACGTCTCCGATCTACCCAGCTCCTCGCCCCCCTGCAGCTACTCTGGAGGAGAGGACAATGGAGTGTTCAGCAGCACAGGCCACCTGCCTCAGCAGCAGCACCCACCTGGCTGGCCCGTCCCCCCCCAGATGCTCTCACCTAACAGTGTCTGCCTGCCACTGCTCGAGGCCACGGCAGCCCCGGAACCGTGCTCGGGGGGCCAGAACCTGTGTGGCTCCAACCCCAGTTTGGACAGCGGTGAACCCAAGGGTGCGTCGTGTGTAACTGGGGAATATGGCCGTCATAGTCTGTCTTCAGAGGAGCCAGACAGAGGGAGCAGTAAAGGCACGAATGATAACTCAGGTAAGAGCACGAAGTCCAGTTTCCCAAGAAACTGTATTTTTGTATAAAGCTCACAGTTTAATTTCCTCTGCCCTGCAAACACATTTGTCTTTTCATAGAACCTGCTCCCCTTAATGAAAGAACTTTTCCAATTTTACAACCTTTGCATACAAAGCTCCAGACAGATTTTCTTTTAAATGTATTTTGCTTGTCTTATGATGGTTTTCTGTTGTTTACACTGCCAAAAAAAATCCATCTTAAAAAGCTTTCTAGTGACAGCTAAACTAAATATGCTTAATTTTTTTACATTAATAAACAAAAAGATCCAATGTTTAACATGAGCATATGCCTTATGTAATAAAATCATAAAGTATTTTCTTCATGTTTGAGTGAAAAATAAAAATATTTATTTATTAAGAGTGTAAAATATAGTGGAATTCATTTTCGTGCACAATATGTCTAAATCAAGCGGCAACCTCTGGTTCTGAAAAGTGAAGCAAATGCAGAAGTACATTAAAGCTGCATTCTCTCTAGTGTCCACCAGGGGGCGACTCCTCTGGTTGTATAGAAGTCTATGAGAAAGTGACTCTACTTCT
Organism: Anarhichas minor; assembly: GCF_050575085.1. NCBI lineage: Eukaryota > Metazoa > Chordata > Actinopteri > Perciformes > Anarhichadidae > Anarhichas > Anarhichas minor. Next base: position 2,772,623 of record NW_027466479.1, on the reverse strand, counting down.
CTCTTGATTTATTACCTCAGTAAACATTGTAAACATGAGTTTATGGTCTCAATCTCTAGTTTCAAGTCTTCTTCAATACAGCATGATGTTAATTTAGTACATTATGGTCCATTTAGAGTCAAACAGACCATAAAGCAGGGTAGGCTTTAGGGCGGGGCTGCCTTGACTAAAATCCAAGATGGCAATGGTCAAAATGTCGAACCAATGGGTGATGTCACAACGATTACATCCACTTCTTATATACAGTCTATGATCTTTTTTAAGCCAGTATGAACAAAAAGTCCAAGTGTTGGATATATTGTGTAAACTCCGAACAGATTGTTAAATCCCCTTACAAAACACAGAGGTCATGACCTCAGTCTCTTCAATGGTAGCAGAGGCCCAAAACAGATTCATCTATACTGTTGGTGGGACTCACTGGTGAAAGAAAGGGAAGGCGATGGTGAAAGTGCAGGTCATGAAATCTAACTTCCTTGCATAACTTTTAAAGGTCTTCATCTGCACACATATGCTTCCTCCTGGTAAAAGGAGACAACGATATATCCACTCATCATTTAGCCCCTCTGACGAGCAGCTCAAAGCAGTTGCCAAGTTGAGAACTTTCCGATTCTCCCGAGTTTATGTCCCGGCCAGAAGAAAGGGAGCTTTGACTGACAGAATGAACACTTTGACAGGATATGCTGAAGCTGCCAGCGTCCTAAACCAAATCCAATTTCCTAACACTAACTTCATTGGCACTCACATAAAGCCACAGGACTTTTATTACAGTTTTCTTCGGACTTAATGTTCTCAAAAAAGGATCTAGTGATGATGAAATATGCATAGTTATTATTGACCTACAACCCTGAAAAAAGCAAGCTGTATGCACAGTGAAGCTGTCAAAAAGTGACCTCCCTATGTATCAACTGCACTGATTCAACTGTCACAATAACTGGAAACACAAATCCTGTAAAGTCAAGAGTTCAAGGCTAAGTAGAATCTAATCAAAAGTAATTAATTACACTCAATAAAATATCATGACAATAGGATAATATGAATGTCTTTGTTTAACTCACTGGGTGGCTGTAGTTTCACATTATGGCACAAACTCTTTCCTGGCACACTGCGGTTTGTCAGCACATCCCTCAAATACACAACTAATGAAATGTCAGCTGGATTTATGCACTGGGGACATTAGAACACAGTGGAAATGATTATTCAGTGTTTTTTAACCATGAAGCATTACTTTCAAAACGATCTCCTCATTGTCATCATTCACTGACCACAAATACATAAAAGGTATCCTTGAAATATGTAATGACAGACAATATGAGTGGGGAAAATATGATTTCACCCTTAGAGCAAGAACAATCTGGGAAAAGCTCAGTGTTTGTGTTCAATAACAGGACTAAAAGGTTTCTCTAAGACTTCATATTGACTTTTCCCTTTATTCTGAAACATCCAGATAACTGTGACAACATACATACTGTCACAGACACAGACAACATATTCCATTTATTCTCTTAATAATAATAATAATAATAATAATAAGATTGTACTCATCAAGTTAATTGCTAAGATTTCACAACCAGAAAATATCGCCAGAAAAAAACCACATAAATGGTATTGAAGGATTCAGCAAAACTGAATTACATCCAATGCCAATGTTTTCTCTATCTAATATATCTGCACCCTCTGGCTACAGATATAGTCAAATAATTATTGGGGTTATGGCAAATAAAAATGTTTAAGGAGTGGTTAGGTTTTGGCAGCAAAAATATTCTGGTTTATGAAAGATTATGATATGAAGGAAAAATATTGAAGGTACCTGGTAGAATGTTGACTTCTAGTAGTAGAGTTATAGAGTAATGTTTTGATGATTGTATCCCTGTTTTGTTTGCATGTGCACAAGGAAACACTAACTGGTAGGTGGTATTAACACACCAAGAAGATTAGCAATGTGTCAGAAAAAGGCAGGAAGTTAGCCAAGTAGAAAACATGGATCTGAACAATGCAGGTTTCAATAAAAATAGCTTTGTAAATGTTTTCTGCAGTAAATTCTTTAACAACAGATTTGTTTGAGCTCAAGGATATAAATACTCCTTTTTTGTTAGATATGCTGAATGTTAAAAGACCTTTGTTTAGTACAGGAGTGAAGGAGTAAAACTCCAGCGGATACCTTTAACTATCAGACCTCTTAACAATCCAACATCACCACAAAGAAGTTTTTTATGAACATGCATTAATTTATTGATTTTTAGATTTGTTAAACTAGACAGTTCACAAAGATGAATTGCAACAAAACATAAAACAATTGCACTAATGTCGCGTTATAATAATAAATCAGTAATTTTCTTCTCTTTGCCATAACCTTCATTTCGCTTGCTACAAAAACCAGATTAGGGCAAACGGACTGAATTTAAGGTATTTTTAGAAATACATTTTATAACTTCAGTTCTTTTATACTCAGGTTCTTTTTTTTTATCATTCCCCATATTGGTGAAGAACATGAAAGTAAAGTAGATTCACCCAAAAACAACTGTACTTTGTGCCAGACACTAATTGTGTTTCTCACTGTGAGAAGTGAGCTTCTTTAGTTTCTAAATGTATAAATAAGTGTCAAGCTGCAAGCCCTTGGTATAGATACTTTCAGTTTGTACCCACGGTAAGTAAGGCTCAGGAGAGGCTTGGGACCTTCGGGTAGAGGCTTAGCCCTAAACTGTGCAGTCCAAAGGTTCCACTGTAAATGAGGTTCTTGTAACTCTCCTCTCTCATATGGCACTCAGTTATTCCAAATACATTTGGTAAATAGTTGCTTCATTCTTCACCACAAAAAAGTTAGACAGGGTAAGAAATGAGCAGTCGGGCCGGTGGTGAACAAAATGCCAGGTTAAAAACGTAAACTTATAAAGGGCAACAGTAAAATTATTTTTTAAAACTGTCCATCGGAAACACCAATCACAGTTTACAGACCCACTTCCTGTATCGTCTTTTACCGGCTATACTTAGCTGGGCACTCACAGTTGTAATAAACTGAAATGATCCTTTAATAATTATTTCCTCTAAAAGCGTATTTAGAATGTTTTAATTTGTATTGTAGTTGTTAGAAATGAGAACATTAATCCCAAACAAAGAGTTTTACTTTCCCCTCTTGATATAATCCAGCTGTCTGGTAGCCAACCCGCTGCTTGGGTTGAATAGCACAGGTCACAACAGGTCACAACACCACGTTCTCTGCAGTAAAAGGTGATTGGCACTCTTAATCGTCTTGCTTTCATTGTATTTTTGTTTCAGATGGGCCCCTGCAGTTTGACAACCCCCCCCTCATTTTTTTCAATCCTGTTTTTGTTCTTCCTCTCGCTCTCTTTTGGAGACTAAGCTGTGGTTGGAAAATGTTCTGTTTTTCATTTCAGAGTCCCAAGACAGGAGCCTTAAGTCAGACATGACCAGCAAGCCCAGGAAGGAGCGCACAGCCTTCACCAAAGAACAGATCCGGGAACTGGAGTCCGAGTTTGCACACCACAACTATTTGACCAGACTGAGACGCTACGAAATAGCTGTCAACCTCGACCTCACGGAACGACAAGTAGGGTACCTACTGAAACACTGAATCATTGTGTGGGCAGTGGAGGAGAAAACAGGAGCAGCACCATAAATATTGTAGCCATCAAAATCTTACTAGCTAATGTACTCTAAGCAAAACAATATAATTAAAGAGGGACACAATGCGCCATGGTTTTTATTTATTGTCACTCGACAGGTATCACTGACAACCACTCAAGTCATAACACTGGAAAGTTATAAAATAGCTTTTTAAAGCAGAGATCCGTCTCTTTGTCTTGAGAACAAGGGTTTTGGTCTTCATAGATGACATATGTTATGTTGTTTAGTGGTGGAAACGGGAGAAGAAGTACTTTGATGGGTCAGATTAAATGATAAATATCTGTGTGTTCAGTAACACACAATTAATTAACGTTGCCAAATCTGAAAGCCGTGCTTTGTACATGTACTTTTGGACTTCGCTTGCAGAAATAGAAAATATCCAGTATTTCTGTTTCAAGGTGTTTCTTAACCAACAGTTTCTTTGCAAGGTGTGAACACTATCATAAGTCTACTACCGAAGAGCCTCGTGGATGTATTGTGATTACTTTCTTGCAAACAAGACGCAAGATACAGCCAGCTAGCAGTTTTTATCCAGACTTTGTGTCAAGCTAGGCTAAACATATCCTGGACATATCTCTGTATAGACACGCAGATATGGAGCTGATACCAATCTTCTCATCTGACTTTGGGTAAGACAACTGTTGTCACTGTTGGACAGTTTGTTTAAATGCTCTGCACACCCACACAGGCGCTTCATGAAGTTGGGGGTAGTTATGCTGGGAATTATTTGTGGCATGAACTAATACAAAGCATTAGGTGTAGGCTGTCCCGCCCTTAAAGGTAATGGGAGAAGTCAATGAAGGGCACGTCCACACAGTCCTGTGGCTGGGCAGTTGTCAATGTTCTCCAGAGAAATGACTTCACATCGCCTTTGTCAATTTATGCAATTATTATTTGAATACTGATTAATCCCATTTAAACATTTTGTAAAAGCCAAATTGATGCCTACAGGCATTTCCTGATTAAGGTCCAAAATGAACAATCTTTATCATCCTTTACTGAGAATGTCAAGCTGTGATTGAGGGTGTGGAATAGACAGCTAATGAAATAAGAAAGAGTTCCTCCTAAAATGGCAAATGGTTCATTTCTTTTTTTCCACTTAAACAAATTATACAAAACATGTTTATTGCTGAGCTTTCAATGTCTTATTATGTGTAGTTTGGATAGGGCCAGGCAAGTTGTTTCCTCATGCTTCCAGTCTCTATGCTAAGCTAGGCTCATTATGATCTTACTTAAATCATTTATCAGTGTGGATTTCTAGCCATTTAAAAAAAGAATAATGACAAATAACAAAAAAAGTATCTTGATCAATAATATGACACTAGTGTTATTGTAGGGCTCATATGTATTATCTTTAGATTACAGGACTGTTCTTATAGCCACCAGTTTCTGATACATTCAAAAAAGTGAAACATTTAGTAATAATTGCTTTAATTTCCCACATATTCAAATAAAACATTGACATCCATCAATGTGGATGAAGACATTATATATATATATAGCTTGCATTAAAAAACTGTACAGGAGAAAAAACCTCAGTGTTTTGACATTAGCAAACGGTTGGACATGTCACACTAATTCTCTGAGGCGAATCGATTCCAAACCACAGAGACTCTTTGACATGTCAGCGTGCTGCTCTCAGTGTGTGTGAAGTGACTTTTTGATGCTGTGTAATACAGTCCAGATGCTTTTCTTAATGCTTACAAAGAAACATTTGTATGAAGTTAGCATTACTGCAGATGTGGACACCAGCCCAGCCTCATTCTGGGTTTTAAGTGTTCGGAAACACTTGTGTGTTAACAGTCATTGTGAAACGAGTCAGATGACTGCTTCAGGGTATTTATGGAAAGTATAGGGAGTAGTGTGTCAGCTGTATGGAATTTCTGTTAGCATACTTTAGTAATATATTACAGTATATGAGATAATACTGTTAAGTCTGTAGGGAAATGATGATAGACGTTATCACTATTGGTCGGTGCTAATGTTCGGCCCAGATTATCTGGTAATGTGAGCAACAGTAAACGTTCTCGCCCTTGAGGCTAACGCTAGCTAGCATATTACTGTTGACAGATATTAAATCTGACAGTTCAAATCTCACCTCCAGTTCTCGCTGAAGAATAGGCCGTGTTCACCGCTTATCCCCAGCCCTGTTCTCATTCAGACTTGTTTAGCTTTCTGGTTTTGTTTCTTCTCACTGCAAAGCTTTTCTACAGCAAGTTGTAGCACCACGTCATCCTCTGCTTCGTTCACATCTGCACCCCCATGAGATCACGTGAGGTACGTTGCTCTCTCTGCCACAATACTCTTAATAACATTCTGTAGTGTGTGATGTGCCATTCCTGTCAAATCTTGTAGTTTATGCATGTTTGAGGTTAGAGACAAGACTATCTGTGAAGATTCTTCTTATGTGTGTGATGCGACCGATTTCAAAATCTGTCGTCTAATAGTGGCATGAAACAGACCAGTGAACAGTCCAATAAAGTAGTCCAGCATGCTCCAGATAAAAGCTTGTACAAAATATCAGCAGATGAAGTTTTCCTATTTTGTGCAGCGTTCCAGATGACCAGTGGTGATGAAAGGTTCATTCAGTGACACAGGAATCTCTCTGAAGCACTAGCCAATATGGTTGTTAGTTATTCAGGTGTGGAACAAGCAGGGGTTTCCTCGTCCTTGTTACCTCTCTCCTACTTGGTCTGATGGAAGCTGTCCAGGGAGCTTCGGACTGTTGAGGTGAGGACTGTAATAAGCAGAGAAGAACAGGTAGCATGACAGCTTTCTATGATCAGAGTTGGTGTAGAAAAACCTGGTAAAGGCTGATTTATACCTCTTACTTCCTCTTAGCGATTACATTTGTTATCGTCATTTTTCATTGGTGGAAAGGTCCACATCTGACTAAGCATGAATGTGGTTAAAGAAAGAAAAACTCAATACTACTAAGATTAATACTAATAATCATGTCCTGTTCTACTTCGGTTAACTCATCTGGAGTACTTGACTAATCGTACAGACATTCTAAGATGGTGGGAATCCTACCCTTGGCTAGGCTGTCAACTGAAGATCACAGAGCATATCAGACATGAGTAACGTCACCAGCTGTGTGTGTGGGCATAGTCAACTGCAAAGTCTGATAAAAACATATCCACTGCATTTATAGTTTTGCAGGATAACCCCCACTTGTAGTCAAGTTGTATTGAGATTCCAATAGCAAATGTATGTGACAGTGAATATTGTGGTCCCTGGGTATGATTGGAGACAAGGCACCTGACTCTTGAATGATTTTTCTCTGGAATTTTGTTTCTTATAGTTTTATGACCTGACTGGGACGCGGTTGTCCCTGACAAATCCAATAGGGTTTTTGTGTGGTTTAATTTGGTAACGATGTACAAGTCTGCAGGTTTGCTCTTTCTGGCCTTTACTAGCCCTAACTCTCCCCGGTACACAACCGGGGAGTTTGTCCGTGCTCACATGGGTACCTGACCAGCATGTGAGGAACTTACAAGCAAGTCTCCCCCATGGTTGAGCTGAGGTGTAGTACAACACTTTCTTCCCCACCTAGAGTTCATCATGGGAAGCATTTTAGTTGTAGTAGGATTTACGGCCTTCTGCACTCTTGTCCAGATGTTTGTAGGCGAAGGCGAAGAAACATCTGGTGTGTCATATATGCTTTTGCAATGCAAGTTGGCATGTAGAGCCAGCCGGGTGTAGTGGAAGGATCATTTGTCTGCCTGTCATCATTTTGAAGGGAAATAACCCAGTTGTTTCTGGGTTGCTCTGATGGCCACCAAGACCAAGGGAAGTTTGGCATTCCAATCTCTGTGATTGTCTCTTTTTTGTTGACCAGAGTTCGGTTTCCCCGCTCTACCTGACCGGAGGCTTGAGTGTAGTGGCTGATGTGAAGGTTGGCCTCAGGCATAGTACCCGCCAAAGCTTGCGCATGACATTGGCAGTCAAGTGGGCTCCCATGTCAGAGTCGACCTGACTGGGAAGACCAAACCATGAAAAGATGTGATTCATCAATAAGAAGGCGGTCATCTGAGCTGTGTCTTTTGGGGTCAGTAAGAACTCCAACTCTTTGGTGAATTCGCATGTGACCGTGAGGAATGAAGGATTTGTTGCCTCTGATTTGGTGAGAGGCCCTACCCAGTCAATTTGGATGTTTAACCAAGAGGAGATGTCTATTCGATGTAGTGAAGTTAGTTTGACGGAATCGAATTTGAATTGGAAACCAAGAGGCCCTTGATCCCCCGCAGAGACGAGCGTTTGTTAAAGAGGTGCGCCAAGTCTTGGACAGACCAGAAGTCGGTATTGAGCTTAACGCGACCAACAGAGTCATCTTCAAGGCTTGAAAGATGGCATTGGTTTTTGTTGGTTTGTTATATGCCACCTGTGCATCAGGGTGGTCGGGGAGCAATGGAGGGGGAATGCGCCTGAAAAGGAAAAGTGTTAAAAAGGAGTGCTTTGTGAACAAGCACATCTTTAAGCGCCCTCGATATAAACGTTTTTTTTTTTTTTTTTTTTTACCATTCCTCTGTTCAGGAGTGGATGTATGGGTAGTATCAGTGAAAGAAACAGTTATTTCAGCTGAGAGTTGTCAAATTTCGTTTTTTTATATTTGTTTGCAGTTAGAAATGAAATGCACATGAAAGAAAGATCCAGTTTATGTTTGTGAAAGCATGTTTTACAGGTTCTATAAACGGGATTCAGAGCATTCTTAAGCATTTAGTACAAAAAGGATCTGACTGTTAGTTGTCCATTGAGTAAGTTGTGGAGTTCAGCAGGGACTTTGTCCTCTTCCTCCTGGGTTACACTGTAGAGTATGAAGAAACCACCATTTTCATGTCTTATTGTTTTGTGTTTCCTCTCAGGTGAAGGTATGGTTCCAGAACAGAAGGATGAAGTGGAAGCGTGTGAAGGGAGGCCAGCAGGGGGCAGTAGCACGAGAGAAAGAGCTGGTGAATGTAAAGAAAGGGATGTTACTGCCATCTGAGATTTCAGAGAGCATAGGACTGAAGCGCTCTGCCATCTTGCAGAAGCTGGTGACCAAGGATGACAGCCACGACAGCGACCAGAGCTCAGAGAATTCTAACTTATGATGTTCATGGTGTTCTTGGACTGAACTGAAATGAAGGAAACATTGGTGAGACATAAAAACTACATGCAAACAGCTTGCTGTGAGCAAAGTCTCCTAACAAACTATAAAATGAGACTTACAGAACATTCCAGAGATGCTTATCCTTGATGAAGGGCTTTTATTTTACAATGTCCAGAATTTGTTTCGGTCAAACTCTATTGTACTTCTAGTAACAATCAACACAAACATGTTTATGTTGCATGTACAATAAACTGAAGATCAAAGAGGTCCCAAGAGTTTAACCACCATACACCCAAACTTCTCTAGCTATTTTTTTGCATTGAAAAATAAGTAGCTGGTTAACATGTGTTAATCTCCTTGTTCTGCTTTTCGCTCCCTCTAAAGGTTTACATGCTTTTTACTTGCAAAAACTTGGATTTCCAATGCAAATAAATGAGAAAAATCCAAATGTGTTGTTGGCGATTTCTTAACATGTATACATACCATTAGGCACAGACAACTGCCTGGGGCCCCAATCAGCTATAGATTTATCATGATGTACCCATCAATAACTTGGAACAGATTAATCTGTTCCAACAGAGTAATCTGTTCCAAGAGAATATGCAGCAAGAGGTGCATCCCGGTTGTAGGATAATCACATTCTGTTCCATTTTCCAAAACTGCTCTTAAAACTCATCTGTTTAAATCTGCTTTTAACCTGGAAAGTCAGTTATGTATGTTTCTTTTTTTCATGTTGTTCCTTACCGTTATGATGTCATCCATTTTGTTGTTGTTATAATTGCTTTGATTGTTTCTGTTTTTGCCATGTAAAGTGTCTTTGAGTGCCTTTTAAAGCACTATATAAATAAAATGTATTATTATTATTATTATTTTGAGTCACATGCCTGCATTCAAATTGCATGCAATGCATTATATAAAGATTATAAGGCACTACAACTATGAAGGGAGTATGAAAAGCTGATGTGGAGCGGCAACATCCTGTGCTGTCCGTCAAGCCTGTTTCCCCAAACCTTCTCATTACGCCGGAGATGTCAGCTGAGGAGCTCCAGCTGACACTCCGCATCAGCTTTAGAACTAAAACACCAGTCTAGTGTCGCTCCCCAGTCACCTGTTACACAGCAAACCCTTTACTCATCCCGTTTCGCGCATCGCCTATTTTTACGCCCTACGTTGTGATGCGTGCCCAGGTTCTCAAACTGGGTGATTTAGTGGATCTTTATGATTCATTTTTAAACACGTCTGATGATGTTGTCAGCCCCTCCTGAAGTAAGAAGTGTGCCTTTTTCTGTTGAGGTGGTGACAGATGAGGGGACATCACGCAGCCAACTTGTACCCGCCGTGTCTGATGGTCATGGAAATGTAGAGCCGCATCAACCAGCGTCCAGCCAGTACAGATGTGCACAGCTCGCAGCTGTAATTATTTGTCTCACTTCGAATTAATTGCATTTTCAAGGGGTAAAAGTTGCTCAATAGCGCCCCATACAAAATGTTACACAAAAGCCCCTGTGTTACCTTTCTCCTAGATGTAACATGGGCAGTAGCCTACCATCTTAAGACATTGGATTGGGATGCTAAATTGTTTGTGAAACTATGTTGCAGTGGCATTGCGGCAAAGAAAACGCCTTTTGCCTCAAAATAGGAACTTGATGTTACATTGCCACGGCGACGCAGCAAATTTGATTGTTTTGACATGAAAAAAGAAATAGTTGTAACTTGACTTCACATTATCAGATCTTTTTCCAGATGTGACACTACTGAAAACATATACAGTGTCATGTTGCACCATAGACAGAGCGCCACTTACTGGCCACAACATTTACAGTAGCCATACTTTGGCATACTGTTCTTTGCAAATGAACCAGATCACCCTCAAATGTAGTCAGTGTAGAGTTAAGATGTTAGTGATGTTCATTAATGAAGGTTTTAAGTTTTTTGTGGAATGCGTTACTGTGGAGATGCAGTCACTTGAGCATACAATTTCCAATCTGCTCAAATTTCACATGCTGGATCAGAGTCCAGGCCTGAAGACAGCTACAGGTCTTGTCTGACAAACAGTGATTTATTTATTGTAACATTCTTTTATTTATTCCTCTCAATATTTCCACATTCATTTTCTCATTATTTTACAGATGTATTCCTTATTATGACACTCTTATGCCTCCATATTCTATGGCAATAAAATGGCATTGAAATAAAGTTTTCAAAGAAATGTTTGCTTCTCGCCGCAATTCAATCCGATTCTTTCTTTGCAGGTTGCCTCTGTTTGAGTGACAAAAACAGGTGACCTGCGTGTGCGTGTGCCCGTGAGCGCAGCAGGCATGGCATCACCTCAGATCAGTCAGCGTAAAGAAACTGCATCAAGTCATCTGTTAGGCAGACCGAGACAGGAAAGCTCGCCACCATTCCTTCGCAATAAAAGTGTTAAATACGTTTGGAAACCAGGGTATCCAAGACAAGAAAATGTGGGCAAATTAGAAAATTACAAACTGGAGTGCACTCAAATAGATCAGCAGTTTTTATATAGAATATCTGACACCTAAGAAGTAAACTAAATCAAGCCTTTTCCAGAAGTCAAGCAATAGTTGGAATTGTACCTATTTGATCTCTTTACAGTACAGTCTATGGTGTAAACCCTGACTATTTGGATCTGTATCATTTTCAGACCTAATACTGTATGAGTATGAGAGGGTGAAGAGAACGTTTTGTCTTTATCAGTAAAGTAACTCAGTATCCACTTTCCAAGCTTTCTCGTGGGCTTCCTCAGCGATTGAATTTGATGACTTGACAAAAATCTGTCAAACTATGAATTGTTGTAAAAGTACAAAACAACAAGTCCTGTTGTTTTGAGCTTTGCTAACTGATTTCTTTTTCAAAAGAATACACTTGAAAAGGAGTTGCATAGTAGCTCATGAGGGCTTTATTTTGAAAAAGCGTAGCGGAAATGGTGTTGTTTGGTAGTGTGTCTTGGTGCCTCTAAGGAGCGAGAGGGAGTCCTCTCAGCAGAGCGGCTCAGTGGGGCTGAAGCTGTGAGAGCACGCAGCACGAGCACGCAGCACGAGCACAGCGCCTCGGAACACACTTTGAGCTTCTGCTGGACCAACGGCAGCACTGGTGGAGAAGGTAAGTTTCCTCCAGTGATACTACGGATTGTGTAGAACACACCTTGATTACCGCGTCAACACATTTAGCTCAACAGCTGAAAGAAACGATTTCCCCACATTAATACTGTTCTCCATTCCTCTGCGCTGTCATGTAACGTTACCGTACGTTTCATTCGCGTTACATGTAAATGTGCAGGCCTAGCTGTCAGCCACACTGGGCCCAATAAAGCCAATTTAACTTTTATGATTTTCAACACTTGTTGGCATCATAGCCTGAAGTGGAGCCTGCTCTGGTCTACCGTTACACGCCAGGGTCCGCTTAAGACCCTGCACTGTATCTGCATCCAGCTATAACGCTAGCTTTATATTTTCTCATTTGATAAGAATAGAGATATTCCCTGAATCATTAGTTACCGTGTACCAATCTACCTCACCGAGCGACACTGCGTTCCACTCTTTTACCGGTCACGGTATTTATTCCCAGTCTCCCGTTAACGTACCGTGCAGTGGACAAGGGGACCGTTATTCAGCTGTTAACCAATTATGAAAGTCGAAATTTATTGCAGTTGAATGCGGACCAAATTTACCCGAACATGTTTGAGTTGCCACAGGGCTTCTTTAGGTGTGCGTGCGTGTGTGTGTGTGTGTGTGTGTGTGTGTGTGTGTGTGTGTGTGTGTGTGTGTGTGTGTGTGTGTGTGTGTGTGTGTGTGTGTGTGTGTGTATTTGCAGCAAGGCTATATTAATTAACATATTTTTGAAATCCAAACCTTGTCCTTTCAGCAGAGGAGAGAAGTAAGTATGTTGCCAAGCAACACGTTTTTGAAGCCTAGACTGTATTTGGGTGTGATGTGAAACATGCTCCCGATCTGTCCCCATCACTGAACACTGGCTCAACGGTTACATCTGGGATTTTGGTCAAATTCAAAAGCCTTCATTTGGTTGTTTACTGATTGACGCTCTACTCGATACTGAATAGAAATTAGCGTATGAAATCCCTGCTGGCTGCTGTGGCGCTACATGTGCAAATGGGGTGCTCTCCACCCTGCTGCTTTAGTTCTCATTCATCTCTCAGCAGCAGTATACTGTGAGGTTGGGTACTCCATTGAGAGAGGGGATATATTCACTTGTTGGGTGTTTGGTCTTTCATAAAGCTATGAGGTGCTGGGTGTTTGTGTGCTGCCACTGCTCTGACTTATTATGCATGCTGTGCTGACCCCCCAGGCTCCTACTGAAGTCCCCTTGGAATAAAAGCAGCCTGTTAAACGTTTGGTGAGGACTTCTCCTGCTCTACCAAGATGGGGAACAGATTATCAGATCATCACTCCCTCTTACCCTGCCTGCCGTCCTTCCAGGCTCTCCACATTGTCATTCTAGGACTGGACTGTGCAGGCAAGACCACTGTACTGTACCGCCTGCGTTTCAATGAGTTTGTAAACACTGTCCCAACTAAGGGTTTTAACACAGAGAAGATCAAGGTGTCTCTTGGAGGTAGCCAACGGACAGCGTCCTTCCACTTCTGGGATGTAGGCGGTCAGGAGAAGCTGCGTCCTTTGTGGCGCTCTTACACACGATGTGCTGATGGCATCGTGTTCGTGGTGGATTCTGTGGATGCTGAGCGCATTGAAGAGGCCAAGACAGAGCTGCACAAGATCACACGGCTGACAGAGAACCAGGGGGTGCCAGTTCTGGTGGTGGCTAACAAACAGGACCTGAGGAACTCACTCAGTATGGCTGAGATGGAGAGCATGTTGGCTCTAGGTGAGCTCAGCCCCGCCACAGCCTGGCACCTTCTGCCTGCTTGTGCTATCATTGGTGAGGGACTGCAGGAAGGTCTGGAGAAGCTGCATGCCATGATCATGAAGAGGAGAAAGATGCTGCGGCAGCAGAAGAAGAAGAGATGATGTGCTAACAAAGGGAACTGTAAAATGTGAGATGAATCTAAAGCTACATAAGAACTCCTGTGAGCTGCGTACGATCTGCTGGCCCACTGTGACCGGTCATCTGGCTTCCCTTTGAAGTCTGATTGGCTGAGTTTGATCCTTGCAGTGTAACTGTTTGTTCAGGCTGGCCAGTGTTAGGCTCCCACAGAGGACAGTGGGGTTGATTTTGCCCTGTGGACTTTGGAGGCCAACAATCTCGTCAGCAACAGCCATTCATCAAGGAAGTCCAGTATTATGCTCTTCAGCAGAAAGCTATGAAGTTTACACTGAACTCTCTAAAGTGGACAATGAGCTCTGACTTCTCTGTTTATGTTTCTTGTTCAAATGTGTCGCTACCAAAGCTTGTGTTGGAGCCAATTGATAAACGCTGCATATGTCACTGTAGGGACAAGTATTTTGTATCCATGTTGCACAATGGGGGGGGGGGTTGGTCAAAAAGAGTAATGTTCAGGATGCACAATAACCCTAACATGTAAACACTGTTATCTGGTGTCATAGAACATGTCAATCCATTTAAAACATTACATTTTGTTGTCAATCCTTCTGAATGAGAGAGGGCGGGGGTGTCTTTGTAGAACCGTCACTTCACCAACAGGAAATCAAGAGCAGGAAGGGAAGGACGTCCACTTCCTCCACTGACCGTAGCCTGAGAACAGCAGAACTCAGTGCCGGTCATGGCTGATCGGTCCTCTGTGCCACAGTAAATAATGCACAACCTCTACTTGACTTGCTCCTCTGTAACTTGCATGTACAGATCATACCACAGTTAATAATGGAAAGTATCAGTCAAATTGAATACAATGTAATAATCTTAAATTATTATTATTTAGCATTGATTATGAATTAGGGGTACACCAATGATTATATTTTTGCTGATATTTGCTCACTTTAGATATGTCAGTGTTAATGTATTCCTCGGCTCTTGAGAAACAAAAAATGTCAGTATGGAAATGCCAAAGATATGATTGAGGTAACTTAGAGGAAACATCAAATGTTAAATATAAAGTGTCTCATCTATCTGATATGTAGACTAAGTTACCACATCCCAGATGCTTGTTTCCTGGGAGCTAACTGAATGGTTGGATAGCTGATTACGGTTGGTTAAGGGATGGTTGCTTGCTAGTACAGCTGGGTATGAGTTCAAAATTCTATGTACTAGTGCCAAATTCAATACTGTAATCAAAATGCTCCCTTTACGATACCTTGCCTGAAGGAGTACAAACATGGTGTCCTACAAAAACCTTGTTCATTCAAAAAAGACACCAAC
This sequence comes from Anarhichas minor, assembly GCF_050575085.1. Lineage (NCBI taxonomy): Eukaryota > Metazoa > Chordata > Actinopteri > Perciformes > Anarhichadidae > Anarhichas > Anarhichas minor. The sequence continues at coordinate 2,757,580 of NW_027466479.1, read as the reverse complement.
ATGCTCAAATATTAAATGTCTAAATTCAAACAGCTGTTCAAGTAAACAAGATTACATATTGGACCAGACATTCATTACGTGACAGTTCTAGACTAGTGCTGCGGAGAGTTCAGTGTCACAAAAGCAGTGAGGACCAATGCCCTTCCTTACTTTCTATTGAACAGATGTTAGTGCCGGACTGTTTGGAGTTCATTTGAAACAGTTTTGATCACCCACAATGCACTTTGTACTTAAAGTTAGCTTAGCTAACTTGATTAGCTTTGGTAACAGGTATTTACATCTAGATCTATGAAACAACTCAGAAGATGGCACATTTAGTTTGAACCCACTAGGTGTGTGAGGATGAACCGATACGACTCAATCAATACAAGAGTCTCAGATGCTGCTACGTCAATACATAACTCTGAATCCACTTGAAATTTTGAGGGGAATCATAAACCAATACAGTGTTACGTGTGAGCGGAGAGAGACAAAGTTCTCTCTCTGTGTGGGGGGTGGGGGGGGGGGGGGGAGAAAACATGTCCATAGGCTAGATAAAAACTTAAATCCAACAACTGGAGAAAGATGAACTGCCATAATCAAGACGAAGACACAACCTTTTGCTTTTATGACATGACATGACAGATTCAACTTGAAATATAGTATCCAAATGATGTGACTTGTGTCTTCTATAATTAAATGAAATTGAGATGAACGTAAGGGTTGGCGATATATTAATATTGTGATATGAGACTAGATGTCGTCTTGACTTTGGATATCGTAATAATTTACCAGCAGACTGTTCTAGCTGATCTATTATTTGCCTTTCCCCACGTAGCCATGTTCTGTCAGAGATAATGAAATATGTCTCCAGCACGCTCCTCTGAAGAACTTCAAATGGGAAGATATCTATGCAAGTCTTTTATAAACTCGCGTCAGTTGGAGCTGTGCATAAACCACATTCAGAGTGTAAGAAACCTTTATCACTGATGTATTAATATTTGTTTTCATCATTGTGCTTCCTGGCTGGATCAGTAACAGTGACATACTGGATGGAAAAGTAGAAGTCCTCATTGACTGACTGTGAACACAGTTGGTCCACTGCCCTTCCTGCATCTGGAGCATCCTTCCTCTCCAGCAATATGGCTGCCTGCCCAGTGGCCATAAATATTTTCCATTACACAAAGCTCACACAGGGCTGGGTGGCATGCCAGGTTAAGCCTCTCCCTCTTCCCATGGCCCTTGGCTGGAGGACGACAGATATGCTTTCACACAGTGACGGAGGGGGCTTTAGGGGTCACTTGTTCCCAAACATCCATGTCAGCCCACCTGACTTCCTGGCCTGGACTCAGATCCTGCGCAGTAATTAACAGTGGATTAGTGTGAGAGCAACGGGACCAGCTGAGACGCAAGACACACAACATCTCTAGGATCCAACAGGTATATTTTTTAATGCAAACGGATCAGGAACACCGAAGGATGACGTCGCTCTTTCACTGTTTTGTTTTTTTATCCTTGGGTCCCCAGATCTATAGTTACATTTAGAAGTTATTGTCCCTCATGATCAAAGCCTGGCACTTCAAAAATGTGAAAATGACCAGTTGCGTTACAGACATGAGGCACAAAAGTACATGCAAAATAGCGAAGACAGCGTTTCTTATATTTCGTCATCTTTTGACTGACACTAAATGTATTTTCATCTGAGCCCTCCTTTCAAGAGTAATGCTTGTCTGATGAATGTATCTGAAATAGATCTGAACTTGATTTGAAACTGATATATTGATCTGATTGCACATCAAATGAATAAAGATTACATATTTTAAGTAAAAGTGAGCTGAGGATTCAGATTTCGTTGTTCACAAGATAAATAGATGATAGGTGTAATTTCAATGTGTAAATAGGGGAAATATGAAATCCACATTTCAGATGTGCTCTTGGCCACATTTACTGTATAAGTGAAAACACATTTGACAGGGATCAGATATCTGATTTAGGTTTTTTTTTGTGTGTTTTCTTATGCAGCAAAATGGGTTTGACGGCGAGTGACACGATGTCTGCTGCTGCATGGGGCCGGTGATGTGGACCTGGACCTCATCACTGGCTCGGTCCTTTCTATGTCGACCCCCGGGCGAGTCAATTTATGGCGGGTCTGGCGGCGGAGAGGGGAGTGTGTACGTCAAGAGAAGGGGCTATGTTTCACACGGCCCAATTGATCTTACACCTAACCAGTTTGGGCTTCACAATCAACTGTTGAGGAGCAGGCCCCTGCCTGCACCTTGAGTCTGACACGAATGGTGCAACAATGTCTTCACATGTGCTTTCAGCTTTTCTCGAAGATAAAAGTTTTTACAACAATGAGCTCTCCTGCTGCAGAGGGTGAGGGAGAAGCCGTTGTCGGTCATTCCGTGAGCTCCAGTTTGCTGCTTGGCGCCACAGTATGCAGAAGTTACTCAGATGATGGCAGCACAGCCCTGGACCATCCCCCAGTTCTCTCAGGCTTGGCTCCTGAGAGTGACAGGCTGTGGAGGGCTGGTTCTGTCCGGCAGTGCAGACCATCCAGGCAGCTGGAGCGGGATCCACCATTGCCTGTTGTGAGGCAAAGTGGTCAGGGTTCCAGTGTGCGAGGAAAGGAGGCTAGATCCCCTATCCTGTGCAGTTTGGTCTATTTCCTTTTTTTGCAATGGTAAGTAGATAGAGGTCTGTCTCATGCAACTGGTAAAGTTCATGCAGCAGTCAGTTCTGTCTGCACAACGGTTTTGTCCAGAGAAATGCCTGGTGGGATGGCTTTGTGAGTGCATCTCCCGAGCTTTGTCCGTTCATATAGTTCCATCTCTTTGAACTAGGATATAATTTAACAACTTTAAATGGCAGCAAAATACGACTTTAAAATACACTTTCTTTGAGCCACAAGTCTAACAGTGGCATAAGCTTACTAGTTAGAAATGTCATTATATATGTGAATGTTTAATATTGAGGAGGAGCTTGTAAAATTGTGATAAGTGAGCCGTCTAATTACTACACAATGGCAGCTTCTTATTCTGTCTTTTCAGTTTAAGGGGTTGAGACATTCAAATGTTTACAATTCAGCTGGGTTACAAGATTAGAAATTTAAGGAAAGATCAAAAACAAAACAGAAATTTAGCAATACAAACAACATAAAGCATCAATACTGACAGGTACTCTATCTACAAAAAAGAAGCTACGAGCGGCTTTAATCCAAAAGTTTCAGTGGTGGTATCAGCTTTAAGAAACCCATAGTAACCGGACCCCCCCTGTCACAGGGCCTGACAGTTTTTTATTTGTAATCCAACATTAAAGCTATCATAGAATGTACCAGCGCATGAGGTCAGTAAATACTTCAATAAAGGAATGTGGAGCAGGTCTGGACTCTTAAACCTTTCACTTCCCCTGCTCCTGACATTCAGATACAATATAGCCATAATATATTTGATTCAAATATATCAAGATGACAGGATCTTGCAGTTTTCTTCTCAACTATACATTTGTGCTTGTGTATTTCAGTCACATTTAGTCCACTCTTTGATCCCTCACTTTCCTACAGCTGAGGAAATGGAAATGAAAGCCCAACCATCCCTCTGAAGAGTGTGTATTCAGCAGGACAGATGGGAGTGTAGTGGGGTTTGTTTAGTCTGATTGATGACTGTGTGAACTGCTATTCTGTTTCCCAGTCAGTGTGAGCTGTAGGGGTGTAAACGGTATGGTCGTCAGAGTGTAGGACAGGATATGGTGATAAGAGTTGAGGAACCACTCCCTGCCGGCCTTGGTTTCCTGAGAATAGCCTGGCTGTCTGCTACTGCAACCCCACCCCCAACCCCTAAGCACTCACTAGGGAGATACAGGACACTTTGAAATGGTCAACTGTCCTGTTTGAAACGAAGACTCAATGTTAACTGATTGTGCCATGTCAGTTACAAGGTCATTGTATTGTCATTGTACAACAGGGTTCCACAACAAAATTCAGATTGGAGTCCGATTTTGCGACACAACAAAACATAAAAAAATGATATTATATATGGATGGTGGAGGATACATTAAGGAGTCTCACAGTCCAAGGAAAGTAGTAGACGGTACCAGCAGTAGACGGTACCAGACGGTACCAGTAGTAGACGGTACCAGCAGTAGACGGTATCAGTGATGTTCTGGTCAGCTTTAATCCCCCGCTGTAGAGCCTCCTGTCCTGGTGTACACATCCCATGAGAGTCTTTTAATGTTTCAGTCACAATGCTTTCTATTGCTCCTCTGGAGAAGTTTCTATAAGAAATACAGTCGTGTATGAGCTTCATTCACGAGGATGGAGATGTGTGATGACTGTCAGGTTGTTTCTGATGCTAAATCCCAGGAACTAAAAGCTGTTGCTCCACCTCAGCTCCATTGATGTAGACAGGAACCCGGTTCGAACCCCGGCTCCGCTAGTCCATGTCGACGTGTCCTTGGGCAAGACACTTAACCCCAAATTACTCCTGTAGCTGTGCCTACGCTGTGTGAATGTAGTATGAATGTTAGGCCCTGTCCACATTACTCCGTTTTTACTCCGTATTTGCTACGTTTACACTGAGCGGCCACACTGCGCTGGAGTTTTGGAGCACCCTAAACGGAGGAATCTGAAAACTCCGCCGAGGTTGGAGGTATTTGAGAACTCCGGGGTTGCGTTTGCGTGTGGACGGTCGGATACGGATGTGCTTAGAAAAAATTACGCCCACACCCGTGTTCGCTACTGGATTGGTTCTTGGCAACCATGACGTCTCCGTCCCTGATTCGTCACACTCACTATCACGTGACCCGTACCCGGAAGAAAACAAACTGGGCTACCAGCAATTCATTTCAACATGGATAGCTAATTGCAAGCGTTGCTGCTAGCACAACAGCTACATGATGTTGCTGCTAGCACAACAGCTAGCAGCAGCTATGCAGTAAAAGTCTGCATATCTGTGGAGGAAGCAGCTGTTATTGGAGTGATTAGCGAGCGGCGTGACCGTCATCAGCCCTATGGAGCAGCTCGTTGTTTTTAGATTCTAATGACAAGACACGCTGCACTAACGTTTTACTTCTTCCGTTTGGTAGCCTTGAGAGACCTTAGTCTGTAAGTATGTATTTATGAAGCATGAAAAGATGTACGTAGATATATTCTATTCGCGTGTTTAGTATAACATTTGTGTTGTATTAAATGCTAATCGCGGTTAGCATTTCTCCATTGGCGGTAATGTTAAAATTAGCTTAGAAGCTAGCTAGGCGGACATGTTACATGCTGGCTATATCATGGATTGTTTTGTATTCATGTAATGTTTATAGGGACAGTTTGTAAAGCCATATTTCATATTGTGTTTCCAGTTTTACAAATAAGAAAGATTCACACTGAAGTCTTGAAACTCTTCTATGGATTCCATGGTCTTTATTTCACGGATCTACTGTTAGCGATCTGCTAAGCTTTCCTGCACGAAGCAAGAGCAGAATAGAGTGAGAGACGTGTGTTGACCACATTTATGGACCCATATTCTAGTAAACGTTTACGTGTAAGTGTTGATTTTAAAGTAAATTTGATGTGAGAGAGAGAGATAGACCCGCAGCGCTATAATGCTAATCGCGGTTAGCATTTCTCCATTGCCGGTAATGTTAAAATTAGCTTAGAAGCTAGCTAGGCGGACATGACGTTCAGAGCTACTAGTGAGAACAGACATCAACAACACGGAGGAAACGAGTGAGAGACCACATTGATCACATCACATAATCTAGTAAACGTTTATGTGTAAGTGTTGATGTTAAAGTAAATTTGGAGAGTGAGAGACCCGCAGCGCTGTAACTACGTCTGAAAAATAAAACTTCTAAAACTTTCCACGAACTGTCTGTTTGAGTTTATAGAGGGAGATTTTAGAGGAAGATCTTAAGTATCAAATACAACCTTTCATTATTAAAAACTACTTTATTACTCTGTCGTATTTTTTTTTTTTTTTAACTAAGCAAGCAATCCACTTCCTGTTTACACCGTCACGCGCATGCCCAGTGTACGTAAATGGTCACGTGCTGTCCGCCTTCGAAGGCTGCCGTGTGGAAGCAGATCAACTCGAGAATGATCCTGAAACTCCCGTGTGGACGGAGATCGTTTCTATTTGACAAATCTGCATCCAAGGAGAAACGGAGTAATGTGGACAGGGCCTTAGTTAGTCCTGATGAGCAGGTGGTACCTTGCATGGTAGCTCCTGTCATCAGTGTGTGAATGGGTGAATGATGACATGTAGTGTTACAGAGCTTTGAGTGGTCGGAAGACTAGAAAAGAACTATACAAGTACATCCATTTACCATTTACTTTCAATATGAGTGATGGCTGAGTGGAGAGCAGTGGAGACAGCATCCTCTGTGGATCTGTTGGCTCTGTATGTAAACTGGTGAGGGTCCAGGCTGGCTGGGATGTTGGTTTTGATGTGCTGGAGAACCAGTTTCTCAAAGCACTTCATCAGAATGGGGCTGAGTGTCATTTAGACTGGACACTGCAGACGTTTTAGGTACAGGAACAATGAAGCAGGGGAACTCTCTCCTGTGACAGATATGATGAAAATATCAGTGATGACATCAGTTAGCTGGTTCGTACATGTTCTTTGTACACTGTTACCGTGTTGTCTCTCTGTTCTCTCTATCCCACCCCCAGTGTCCATTTAGGTGCCACCCTTGTTCCTGCCTAGCAGCTGCAGCTTGTGAGTAAACGTGACTGGGCTCAATCACCTATTAGTGCCATGGTGGGTAGGAGGCCGGGAGATCCACACAGACAATCCCGTGGGCCAAGTAGCAGCGTTCAAGCTTTGTGTTGGTGTGTTGATCTCCTCTGTTCAAACGTGTATGCTACTGTTAGTAGTGTGACGTTTCCAGTTTCATTATTAGGCCTACTGCTGTTGGTTAGTGTCGCTTTCCTTTTAAGAAAGTTGTTTTCCGTTCTTGCCTTTGTGAGCATCTTTTGGTTAATAAATCATTTTTTGTTTATTCATCCGTTGTCCATGATTCTTTTTCCCTGAGTTATTTACTTTGTTACTTCCCTCATCCCCTAGAACTTCGGAGTACGTAACATATACGACCAGGGATGTTAGCAGAAACAGCAGCTTTACTCATATTCACTCTCATCAGGTGACTCTTTAGTACAGGGGTCACTAATAGGCGGATTGCGGTCCGAGTCCGGACCCAGACGCTGTTTTATCTGGACCTGGACCTATAACTGATAGATAATTGAGAATTATTACATTTTGACAGAGCGCTTCTATTTTAACCGGCGCAGTCTTTACGGCACTCGTTCAGCGGTCCAGGAAGCACACCAACCAATTACGCGTTATGCGTTGTAAATCGCGTGATGATACTCAGCCAATCAAATATGTGTATACTGATAAACTTCCCGACTCGAGTGACAGGAGAATAATACGTGAATCAGAGAAGTTATTTCACATGACTTTCTCCAAAAAGAGGAGAGTGGACAGACTCTTTTGAGCAAACGTACCCACTCACATCCGAAATTAGGCACAGACAAATAAACCTAAGAGCCCAATATGATCAGAATCCTAACACATGAATTCACTTCACAACAATGATGTTAACAGAGAGAATAGAGCTGAAACAAGTGGTTTAATAACCACAGATAAAGTCCATGCTCACTGATTTCTCTTTTTAGAAAATGACAAGAATATAATATCTTTGCTGTTTTGATTGACATCACTTCACACCTGAATGAACTGAGTTTAAAGCTGCAGGACAATTCAGTTATATTCATTTTTCTAAAATGAATTTCTTTGTTTTAAGATAAACATTTTTCAAAAGCTTTCTGTTATGTCAGTTATTCTTTAATCCAGCCCTTATTGTACTTGAAATGAGAAACATTTATTTATTATTAGATTATGTATTATTTATATCCAGTTCAATTTGAAAACTGACAAATATGTATTTGATATTTTTTATTATGATATTTAATTGAACTTTCTTTATTTGATTTGACAGCCAGTTGTTGACTAACAGACGTTAATACAACTGTTGGCTACTTCAATATATATGGAACTAAATCATAGAACAAGTTAGACATTACTGTGATTTTCTGGAGCTTTGATGAGGAAATTCTCTCTAAATAGACCTTGCTGGAGGCAAATGATGCTGGATGATTGTAAGAAGACCTAAAAAGTGATTATGTGAAAGTATTGAAGTGTCGTTGAGATTCTAATTATTATTGTTTAATAACTTAAACATCGGAGGTATAGTCTACCTTGATTCTCTCTCCCCCTCTCTGACACACAAGCGACACGGTGCTCCTCATCTTTGTAATTATCTTAGTGCTCAGTCCAAAAGTCTATTAAAAAATGTTTTTAAGGTAAGCTAATTGTTAAAAAAATTCATAAAATGTTTTGTCGAACAAAATATTGTGCTTCAATCCATATTTCCAGATCTTTATGAAAGAACAAACGAGCCAGTACTGCCGCTGCCTCTTTATTACTACAATGCCAGAACACAAAGCAGAATGAGCATCAATAGGCTAACACATCAGCTACATTATGTTGCAAAGCTGAGGAAAGAAATAAATGACACATATTTGATATCTTTTTTCATTATAAATGCAGTGTAATACTATTGGGATTACTTGTCATTGAAATGCTATTACTTTTCAAGCATGATCACACTGAGGATCTATTAATGCCATTTAGTTTTCCAATCTTCCCTTTTGTTAACTGACACAGCAGAACACACAACCTGCAGCCCCATCTACAGGTCAGCTGCAGCGTGCAATATGACAGGAGGGGTGGAGGCTTTAGGCCTTAAAGCCGTTATGAGGAGTATGTGAGAGTTAAAATGAAACAGAAGTTGTATTATGTGTTACAAGACAGCAAAGACGGAATGTGCCCTTAGCTAACTGCAAGTTTAAGAAATAGTTTCTCATAAGTGACTACAATCTTACTTTCTATTTGCACATAAACCATTTCCAGTTTATTTTACTACCATAAAGTAGACTTGTGCCCAAATGGTTTCCTTTTGACAGGATATCATCGGTGCTTTCTAAGGAATTATAGTAAACGGCATTCTAACATTTTGAAGAACAACATAAAAAAAGACATATTAGTTGCTGAGATGCATTTGCAATCACTTTTGACATGTAGGGCAAAAACTAGTACATCTTTCAATGTCCAATAACACCCATTCTCATACATTTTCGAACTCCTTACTAACTCTGACCAAAAGTCTAAAAATCCTAATTTGCAGTGCTGTGATTGAGAAATAAGCAATAAATCTGAAAAGCCTAACAAGACTCCATGGAAAGCATTATTGATACTGGGTGGGTTATACTTTCAAGTGAGCAAATTGAGCTCTAATTGAAGCAATTATCAACAGTGTGATTTACAATTTTTCACTTTTTTGGCTAACCAGTTAACAGGTTCAAATTTTAGCAATTATTTCTTTTAAATAAATAGAATCCAAAATATACACGACTCACACTGTAATAAGATAACTCAGTACAAAATAATGATACTAACTATTATTATCATCATTAATTAACAAAATATTATAACCAACTGGTTTTAATTATTACTATCTTCTTTTGACGTTATACTTTCACTGTTGTCTTTTATGAACCTTTTATTTCACTGTCAAAGACTAACTTTCTATCAATACTGGTTTTGTTTTACTGCATGTCAATCAGCATCCATTGCATCACTGATGTTTGCTGCTGTCAATATGTATCTGCTTGTTTCAAAAAGTTCTGGTTAATGCTAAATATCCTCACAGAAAGTGCACCACCATGGAATTATTTACCAAAGCACATACAGAAGAAACACCAGCAAGAGTTTTTAGAGCAAGCTCTGCCATCATCCTTGCCTAGGTCCAGACCTTTGAATCCGCCCACTCCAGAGTGTAACAAGGTGACAGTTCTGTCTGAAATCAGCATCATCCTTGACATTGTTACAAGTTGCTGTTGCCAGCACACAAAAGTTGAATGACCTTTTATTTCACAGGTTTTTTTTCCTCAGTATTGAGATTAGAAATTGCCTAGAAAGGCTTCTATTTTGTTAATGCTGTGAAATCAGTAAGCACAATAGAGAACGATTAATACAATTTAGTTTGGTCACCTCCCACAGTACGTTTCCCTCGGTGTAGTCAGAGGAGGAGGGGGTCACCATTGACACACCAATCTCAGCCCACTCCTGTAGTCTTTAAGTAATACCTCAACACTTAACAAAGCACATGCAACCACATGTGTGGACGAACATAAATGTTTGTGCACCTCAGTCTTTTTATTTTGGTCTATTCTGTGTTGTGTGTGTTAGTTGCATTTACAGGTTCCACATTTTGTCATGACTGGTTTTCATGCAAAATGCAAGTTAACTCAACTTGAGGATTACCTTTGTTTAAACTCAAAGTTCATAAAGTTGATTTAACTACAATGGTCTAATTGTCTCAAAATAGTTTTCTGTTCTCATAGTTGATTGAACTTGTCACTTGTTTCAACTTAAAATGCAAGAAAACTTGCCTTACCTAGTCGAACAAAGACACAGCGCTGCATTATTGTAACTCAGTTTCAGGTTCATATCTTAACTACATACAACTCGCTATTTCAAGTTTAGAGGATTTAAATTCCAAACTTGGTTTGACTTATATGTACAAGTTAACTTGACTGATAATGGCAAGTTTGCTTTGTTTTCTTAGAACTTCACTGAATTCTCACTTCTGTTCCAAAATATAGTATTTATTTAAAAAATACGTTATACACAGGCTTAAAAATGGAGTTTTACATTGCAAACATTCCGTCAAACCCAAGGAGCTGCAGTTTAACACAGTCCCACAAGTGGAGGCAATTTGGGGGACAGACAGAAGGTTGTAGACAGACAACCTCCTATCCTATCTCTATGTAAAGTCAAACATTAAAATAACCAACTACACACAGTTGTACTGTAACAGAGTTAAAAATGTACTTTATTATGCTGTTGAGTATGTGTGAATTATATCTTTATGAGCTATTTTTATTTAGCATTTTATTTTGTTAATGCTTCCTGCGGAAGCGGCGTCTCGCCTCTTTTGTACCTCCAAAGCCCCCGTAGTCCCGACTTGCCCTCACAGTGGTGTTTCGTACTGTTGAGGGCAAGTTGTGTGGAATAATGTTGTTGCACTGTTTTGTTGTTTTCTTCGGGAATGTAACTGTTTACGCTACATACTTTAGTAACTGCTAAGGCGATGACCTTATCAAGCTGTTACGTGCCGTTTTGACTGTGGAAAATATAAGTTTAGTGGCTGTTTCAGTTAGCCTTTTTGGCTCCATTTACTTTTACGTCAGGCCCTGTCATATAACGTAACGACGCAGATACTTTAGCATTCATTTGTGTGAATTCTGTTGTCTTGCATGTTTAGGAGCGGATGCATAAAGAGAGTGAGACCAGGAAGAAACTGTGATTTATGTTGTCTTCTGCAGGTATGTATTTTCCTTTGTTTAATGTTATAATTTTCGCGGGTTCTGTTAATCATTCCACCTCATGTAGTTGTTTGTTTTGTCCATTTGATGTCGCTGTTAGTCCTGACTTGCCCTGATAGTGGTGTTTCGTACTGTTGAGGGAGCGGATGCATAAAGAGAGTGAGACCAGGAAGAAACTGTGATTTATGTTGTCTTCTGCAGCGAATAAATGCTGGAAAGCTACCCTCTGAGTTGTCTCCTTCAATGCCATTCCAAGTCCGTTACACTGGTGCCGTGACCCGGATCTTCAGATCAGCTTGATGCTCGTCGCCGTGGATGCTGTGCTGCCGTCCTGATCTGCCTTTTCAAGATTACTGTGGTCATATAAGGTTTATAAAAGACTGTGGAATAGGGCATAGTGCTTTGAATTGTCTATCCTTATTGTGTTAGTTATTTTTTTATTTTTTATTTTTACATTAACTTGCATTTCTACTACATTTTGGTTCTAAGTACACACAACGCAAGTACATTTAATGGTTATAAACGGCTGGTAAAATAACAATGGATGAGTTTGCTAGTCCTCGTCTGCCAAAAGGTAGGGGTGTTTGGCTCAGTCATATAGCGGGCAGTAGGGATGTGGGACATTCTAAGCTAACACGTGATAGTTGTGAGGATACAGGGCTAGGTCAGAGCCCAGGTAGTACTCCTGTTAGTGGGCTTATGAGAGACGGTCCCCTCACGTCCACTCCTGGCAGTGATTTGGATGCTATTCATCATCTTACAGACATGGTAGGGCAGTTAGGTGCTCAAATTGGGGAATCCATTGTAGCAAAGTTGATGTCAGCTGGTGTAGTAAACATGAACAGTGACCACCAGACTACTACCACCCAGAACACACACTGTGATGTTGACCAACATGACCGTTCTCCACATGTGACAGTACATGTAAACTCTGATAAAGGACTCCAGACATTCAGAGGGGATAACACCGACAAATACCCAGTCCAGGACTGGATTGACATGACTAAAACACATCTCAGAAAACGAGAGATTCCTGTGTGCGACCAAGCCGAGGAAGTTATGAGCCATTTAATGGGCAAGGCCAGGGATGTTGTGAAGATTGCCTTGCGTAGTGATCCTACACTTGACGTTAAACAGAGACCTGAACTGATGTACAATGTTCTTCTCCACTACTTCAGTGTTGCGCCCTCATGTCTCCCTCTAGCAGACTTCTATGCCACTCTGCCTAAGCACAGAGAAAATCCAGTTGACTACTGGATAAGACTCAACAAAGCTGCCGACCTAGCACTTGAGGGCCTAAGCAGACAAGGGAAGAACATGAATGATGAAGTGGCTCTCATGTTCGTCAAACACTGCCCAGACCCAGAGTTGTCTTGCACCTTAAAGTGTAAGCCACTTCATGAATGGACCTCACGTGATGTTCAGCTGAGGATTGATGACTATCAAAGGGAGTTGAGGGCCAGTGGTGGAGCCGCTGGTACTGCAGAACTGAAAAACTACGTCACTGCAGCCGCCTCTGAGCAGCCTAGTCAGCCATCAACAAGTCAGACGGTGTCTGTGCAGTGTCTTACTCCGAGTCCCTCACCTTTCTCTCTCCAAGGCCAGCATCATGTGCGTCATCCTCCTTGCCCCTCTCCTGCATCTACCCCAGGTCAAGGCGAACCTCATGTTACGAGTTATCCCTCTGTACCAGCTGTGGCACAGAATCTCCAACAGTCAGAGGAGAGACTTCTCACTCGTGTGGTCGACATGTTTCAGGAGATGATGGAGAAAATGCAACTGCGCGATGCTGCACGTCCAATGCAAGGTGGGAGATTCCAGCGTGCCTATCGTGAGAAACGCGTCAGAGAGGCAGTTTGTAAGGTCTGTAATGACTCGGATCACAGCACCATTACACATTGTATGTCCGAGAGACTGTGTTTTGCTTGCCACGCCCCTGGCCACACCAAACTGAACTGCCCTGCCAAGAACCCCCCCCCCCCCCCCCCCCCCCCATTCCCAAACTGAGGGAAACTAGCTGACCTGCATTCTGAGGGAGGCAGTACAGGTCGCACAACAAACTTCCAAATAGACGACATGTCTGATGCTGAGACTGTTTACACATCTGTGAGAGACTCATGTGATGAATCTGAAGTTGTCGTTTATCAGAATATTCACCGAGTTGGCAGTAGTGACAGTCTTTTCTACACACCTGTGGTGATGGGTCAGTGACAATAGGAGGCATGTTGGACAGTGGTTCCATGGCATGTAGCATTAATGAAACAGCTGAGATGAAACTGAGAGATGCTGGAGTGATAACCGACCAAAAACGGATTGATGTGAATGTAGTCCTTGTTGGATGTGGCGGACTTCGTGTTAGGCCTAAGTGTGCTTTTGATGTGGAAATGGAAGTGTATGGCTGTAAGATGTTTGTTCCCACACTTGTTGTCCCAGGACAGCATGATGAGTTGATACTTGGGACAAATGTTATAAAACACATCCTGCATCAGTCTAAGCTATGTGAGTCCTACTGGAAAACAGTCTCTGGACCTTGCCCAGACAAAGATCCAGAAACAGAACGTTTCCTGTCTATGCTCTCAGGTGTGAACCCCTGGAAAGGAGGAGAGGTTCCTGACAAGGTCGGTACAGTCAGATGTAACTCAGCCACTTACCTTGAGCCTGGCCGTGAATATCTTCTCTGGGGAAAACTGCCAAAGAACACTGCTATTTCCCCAGGTAGCACCGTCATAACAGAGCCCACGTCGTCCCGTTCGGCTCCCAGAGGTGTTCTGGTCGCCAAGATTGTAACTACACTGTGGGGAGACAGGCGGGTCCTGCTAAAGCTCATCAATACATCTGACAGACCTGTGCTGTTGAGGCGCAATGCAAAGCTGGCTGATGTCTACACATGTGTAGCGCTTGAGGACATGGATGTTGCTGAACAGACAGAGGTTCCCCTGGCCGGTTGCACCCAATCAACCGTGCCTCCTACGGTTGATGCAGATTCTGCCAAAGACAAGCTCGATTCAGTTGGGCTCAGTACTGTTGACATTGAGTCATGTGAAGTGTCAGTGGACTGTAAGAGGAGGATGGCTGATCTTGTTTTGCAGTATGAGGATGTCTTTTCACGCCACCATCTTGATTGTGGGGAGGCAAAGGACTTTGTACATCGCATACACCTGTCTGACAACAGACCATTCAGACTCCCATACAGGAGAGTGCCCCCTGGCCAGTACCAAAAGTTGTGCCAGGTGCTGAGCGAGATGGAGCAAAAAGAGATCATCAGAAAATCAACCAGTGAATACGCTTCACCATTGGTGCTTGTGTGGAAGAAGAACGGTGATCTCCGCATTTGTACAGACTTTCGCTGGTTAAATAAAAGGACCCTGAAGGACGCTCACCCCCTTCCTCACCAGGCAGATTGTTTGGCAGCGCTAGGAGGCAACTGCCTTTTCAGCACGATGGATTTGACCTCCGGGTTTTACAACATGCCACTCCATGAGGACGATAGGAAGTACTCCGCCTTCACCACTCCCATGGGTCTGTATGAGTACAACCGTCTGCCGCAGGGCCTTTGCAACAGTCCTGGGAGCTTCATGCGCATGATGACCAGCATTTTCGGAGACCAAAACTATTTGAGTCTGCTATGCTATTTGGATGACTTGTTGGTGTTTGCGCCTGATGAGGAGACTGCCTTGCTGCGCCTGGAGATGGTGTTTGAGAGGCTGCGTGGCCATAACTTGAAGCTAGCCCCCAAAAAGTGCTTCTTCCTCAGGAGGTCTGTAAAGTTTCTTGGCCACATTATTGATGAGAATGGTGTTTCAACCGACCCCAGTAAGGTTGAGAACATCACCAACATGACAGACACTGATCTCATGGAGACTGATGGCGTGACCCCGTCCCAGAAGCGGATAAGATCCTTTTTGGGGATGGTAAATTACTATCAACACTTCGTGCCCAGATACTCTGCCACTGCCAAGCCACTGTTTGACCTGTTGAAAGGTGGGAAAAGAAAAGGTAAACATAAAAACAAACTGTCAAGCAGAAAGTTGTGTGCGGCTGACTGGACCCCGGAACAGGGACAGGCTTTTGAGAGTCTGAAAACTTTGCTGGTTCACAGTGTTGTCTTAGCTCATCCCGATTTCAACCGCCCATTCATGCTGTCAACTGATGCCTCCTTGGATGGCATAGGCGCGGTTCTGTCTCAAATTCAAGAGGGGGAAGCACGAGCCAGGCCCATTGCTTTCGCTAGCAAGTCATTGTCTCAGTCCCAAAAGAACTGTCCAGCTCATCGGTTGGAGTTTCTGGCCTTGAAATGGTCAGTCTGCGAAAAGTTCAGTCACTGGCTGAAAGGCCACACATTCACAGTCTGGACAGACAATAACCCTTTGACTCACATCCTGACAAAGCCGAAGCTAGATTGTTGTGAGCAACGCTGGGTAGCCAAGTTGGCGAGTTACGACTTTGACATCAAGTATGTTCCAGGTCCACAGAACATCGTGGCTGATGCCCTGAGCCGTGTGCCGTTTGTCAAGGGGAGTGTTGGTCACAGGCTACTTGCTGAACCCTATGCAGGTCTTCTCACAGAGGTCAAAGATATGTCAAGTTTCTCTGTCCAAAATGCCTTTCGGTCATCCAGCAAGCACAGGGAACCCTCGTCTCTGAGTAACAATAACCAGTCTGCATGCAGTCCGCTTCACATGCACACTCAGTCTGTTGCAATGGAGGATGTGTCTGCTGTACTACAGTCACACATGGAATGGGATGCTGGTCCAAGGGCCCGTGCTGTTGAGGTGTTGCAGTACTTACCTCAGTTGGTTCCACCTGGACAGGACGCCTTACCTGCCTACACAGAGAAGGACCTCCGTGATAAGCAGTTGGAGGATAGAACTCTCTCTCGTGTTCTGTCCTATGTTGAGAGACATCGGAGGCCTTCAAGGAGGGAAAGATTCAATGAGTCTGTTCTTGTCACAAGGTTTCTGAAGCACTGGGATAGGCTCACTGTGAGTGATGGTGTGTTGTACAGGATTTCAAAAGACCAGAAAACCAAAGCGAAGCGTTTTCAATATGTTGTTCCTGACTCACTTAAGGGCGAGGTTCTGCAGGGGATTCACGATAGGGCTGGACATCAAGCTCAGTTCAGGAGCCTCAGCTTGGCGAGACAGAGGTTTTTCTGGCCAAACCTTGACAGAGACGTGAGAGACTAAGTTCGGCATTGTCAACGATGCATCGTCAGCAAGACCGTCGAGCCTGAGGGACGGGCTCCCCTGGAGAGCATAACAACAACCAGGCCACTGGAGTTGGTCTGCATTGACTTTTGGTCGGCCGAAGACTCCAGGAACAAGTCTGTCGATGTTTTGGTCATAACTGACCATTTCACGAGGATGGCCCAGGCATTTCCATGTAAAGACCAAACAGCTAAGCAGGTGGCAAGAGTTCTCTGGGACCGGTACTTCTGTGTCTTTGGATTCCCGGAAAGGATCCATAGTGACCAAGGTGCTAACTTTGAAAGTCTGCTGATAAGTGAGCTTCTCAGGGTCTCTGGTGTCAGGAAATCGCACACAACCCCCTGCCATCCGATGGGTAATGGGAGTGTGGAACGTTTCAATCGGACTTTAGGTGGCATGATTCGTGCGCTGCCCCCTGAAGAGAAGGCCGACTGGCCGCGGCGCTTGCAGACTCTGACGTTCATGTACAACTGCACAGCTCACGAGACAACAGGCTATCCCCCCTTTTACCTCATGTTTGGCCGGATTCCCCGCCTACCTGTTGATGTACTCTTCCGTACTGTCCTTCGTGACTCTGCTGTGATAAGCTATGAGAAGTATGTAGCGAGTCTCGCCAATGATCTAAAAGAAGCAATGGTTATTGCTCAGGTCCATGCTACAAAGGAGCAGAATCGACATGCTCAGCTGTACAACAGGAAAGTAAAGGGATCCGAAATCGAAATCGGTGACCGAGTGCTCTTGGCCAACAGGAAGGAAAGGGGTAAGAAGAAGCTTGCGGACAGGTGGGACTCGACCGTCTACATCGTGGTGGACGTGAATACAGAGACACACACGTACAGACTCCGCGACACAGTCACTGGACGGGAGAAGGTGATACACAGGAACTTGATAATGCTGGCCAATTTCCTCCCTGTGGGGGACACATGTGGAATGTCTGACCTTGCCTCATCCATGCCGGTTACAGGATCCACGGCTTCAGGAAATGACGATGTGAGTGAGGCAGATGAGACCTTGTTTGGGAGAGAGGGTGAGCTTCATGGTGTGGCTAGTGAAAGCCTTGACACTGAAAGTGACAGACACTCACCTATGACTGTGGAAGATGGACAGGGCCCCTTGGCTGATTCGGTACCTGTGGACTCGGAGAGGAGAACCATTGATTGGATTACTCAGTTGTCTGCACCAAGTCTGTCTGTGGCAGACGCTTCTGACATAAGAAGTGTTGCTTCTGATCCCCAGGATGCTTCTGTTTCACTTGAAGACCACATAGAAGATCAGTCTGTGACTTATGATTCTTGCTCTGTGACTGTTGGAGGTGTCTCAGCAAATGTGAGACAGCCAGACTCTGCTCTTGACACCATGACACAGACAGATAACACATCTGACATTTTGCACACTGATGTTCAGACCTCACCCACGATCTGTGGTCGTTCTAATGCACAGGTCAGGTCAAGATTTGGTCGCTTAGTCAAGCCTGTGAACAGGCAGGATGTTGTTCAGGAGAAGTTCAATGTTAAAGTTGTTTGACAATCTCTGTTCCTGGTGTTTCCTGATTGAAACCGTAGGCATGTAGCTTATGCCAATGATGGGTTTGGAAGTTTTTTCTTTTTTTGGTATAATGTTCCACTGTTTTAATTTTCTTATCTGACATGAGCCTGTACTACACTGCACTTTGTGTTTGGGTCTTGTGGGGTGTACAAGGCACCCTGTTGCCAGTTGCTGGATTGAGGGATAAGCGCTGCTCTCATACCACTTCATCCCTATGGGATACATTAGATGTTGGTTTTCTTGATGATGACCCTTGTAATTTGTCGATTTGTAGTGTTTTCTTTAGTGCATACTGTGTAGTCGGTGCTCATATTCGCTAAAATTCAGTGGGGGTGGATGTAACAGAGTTAAAAATGTACTTTATTATTCTGTTGAGTATGTGTGAATTATATCTTTATGAGCTATTTTTATTTAGCATTTTATTTTGTTAATGCTTCCTGCGGAAGCGGCGTCTCGCCTCTTTTGTACCTCCAAAGCCCCCGTAGTCCCGACTTGCCCTCACAGTGGTGTTTCGTACTGTTGAGGGTAAGTTGTGTGGAATAATGTTGTTACACTGTTTTGTTGTTTTCTTCGGGAATGTAACTGTTTACGCTACGTACTTTAGTAACTGCTAAGGCGATGACCTTATCAAGCTGTTACGTGCCGTTTTGACTGTGGAAAATATAAGTTTAGTGGCTGTTTCAGTTAGCCTTTTTGGCGCCATTTACTTTTACGTCAGGCCCTGTCATATAACGTAACGACGCAGATACTTTAGCATTCCTTTGTGTGAATTCTGTTGTCTTGCATGTTTAGGAGCGGATGCATAAAGAGAGTGAGACCAGGAAGAAACTGTGATTTATGTTGTCTTCTGCAGCGAATAAATGCTGGAAAGCTACCCTCTGAGTTGTCTCCTTCAATGCCATTCCAAGTCCGTTACAGTACTACTCAACGGTTTACAATAAACTGACTGAAGCACCTGCATCACTGATCCTCTCTGTCATTCTGTCTGTTCTGCGGATGTGAAGACACACTGCTGGTAATATAGGAGGGGTTTGGAGACCCTTAGCTTAATAGCTTTATTAAGGTATTTCTTTACCTACAATTTATGTTCGTTTGTAGTTAAAGGTCACCTATTACACTTTTTCATGGCTTTTAAAAATGTGTTGCCAGTGTCTACTCTCTACTCCTGTCTCCTCTCCTGCTCCATCGATCTAAAGACCTCTGTAGAAAAGAGATGATCAGAAACAGGGCCCCGGTTTCTACGTCATTAGAAGTCTCAAGCCATATATGAGTTTCCTGGTGGTCCGACCATTCAAAGCACTTTAACACTACATGTAATTATTCATCCATTCATACACTGAAGACAGGGGCTACCATGCAACGTGCCAGCTGCCCATCAGGACTAACATTCACACAGATTCACACATGCAGAAACAGCTTGCTGCAACAATTTTGGGATTAATGTCTTGCCCAAGGACACATCGACATTGTTTTGTCACGCTTTGTTGTAAATAAATGTGACTGGTTCTTGTGAGTTGGCTCTTGTCATTGTGTTAATTACATCGATTTTGACCCTATGCATTGTCCGTAATTACGAAGCATACTGTCCTGCGTGGGTTTAGGGTCCGGATAATTGAATCTGTTTGGGCTGTTTTCTTTTACAAAGCAAGAATGATGGTCTGGAGAAATGGGGATTGTGTGGCGATTGCTTAGCCCTGTTTGAATCTTGAATCTAGCTTGAAGCCCTGTTGTTTTCCTTACTAAGCTAGTTTAGCATAGCCTCGCAGAACACACGCGCCTCAGCTGTGTTTTGTTTTGCTGACCCGAAAACTAAACAGACAGACAGACCGGTGTCTCCTACTTGAGCGCAGTCCACCGAAAACATTATATTTACCACAATTTAAGCTTCTGCATTTTCCAAATGCACTAGTATTATTCAAACATATTGTTCGGTTTTTAAGCCTCGTACCGGACGGTTTAATACGAATACGTGATGTTACACCTCTAGAAACAAATAACCATAGCTGTGGCGCCATCATGAGGTTATTAGGTGGTGTTTCAGCTGCAAGACAGCAGTGAAGGCCCAGGTATAAAATGCATGGCCCGCCAGTGGGTGGCACCAAACATCTTGAGGCAAATTACAAAAAGTGGTAGCAGTCAAAGTCTATTCTGAATCCAAAGTTACAGGTCAGATATGTTACTGGTTTACACGACAGGAGTTTGGTGCGAGTATCTTACCACAGCATCCTACATCGGACACACCGGAAGCCTGAAGTGACCTCTGAGGCAGACTGGCGCGCAGACTTCCTGCCCCCAGGTAGCACTGAAGACTGGCCGACCATCTTTACGCTCTGCTGACGGCAGCCTGTGGCTTGCCCCACACATGCAGGACTCAAGAGCGCGACTGAGTCTTCCCCACAGTTCAAACGCTCACCGTCAGCATTGGCTCCGAGAAGCCAGGGCTACTACCTGGGATGCAGTTCTTTAATACTGCTGCAGGACACTCCCCAAACAGCTCAACACTGAGCATGAATCTGCTAACATGATAAGCATCACCCGACTGTAATAGGTTGAAAAGCTTGCAAGTTCCTCAGCCAATTATACAGATGATAGACCTTCACGTCAACAGGGAGCCCCCCAGCCTGACCACAGTCAAATAAAATAAAACTTTACTAGAAATGATGAACAGTGGTTTTTCCGCGGCCTACCTCAGAGCTTCAGAGCTGTCCAGCTGTCCTCTGTGAAGTTTTTGAAGAACATGAGTTGAATTTGCCCAACTACCTAAAATGACACGTCAACATTCTAATTTATTGGAGTCACAGAACATTCATGTTCCATCCAGCATTCTATTCTATCCTCAAGGGCAGATAATGTCTCCTTTTATGAATTCACTATTTGCTAGTCCAGCGTTCACTATGTTTTCCATGGCACAGTTTTCACAAAACTCCACACATTATATGACCCATTAGCAGTAATAAAATAACACTAATGTCAGTGTCTTAAAATATGCTGCGTCCTACCTCAGAGCCTCAGAGCTGTCCAGCTGTCCTCTGTGGTTGTCTGTGGAGATGTTACTGTTCCATTGTAACAATTTAAATGTTATTTATAGTAATAATAATATACTCTAACATAATTAATAATGGTATAATAATGGCAATAATCATATGTCCCAGCAATACAATATATATTAATTATCATTGTGATTGATGATGAAGTATCAATCACATTCTTCATTAACCATACATATAATAATAATCAATAATAATAATACTATTGCTTCTAAATTAAGCTACCCTAAATTGGCTAGCCCAGCTAATGCCATTTTCCATGGCCTCTTTGATGCCGTCATACTGCTGGCATACTGGAATCCTTCAAATAAATGCACATGTATTTGCCGTTGGAAAATGGGCCGGTCCATTCTCGGAGTGGAGTACAAAATATAAGCACACACCAGGCCTTAGCTTTGAACAAAATGGATGAATTTTAATGGACATGAGCTTTGCCTTGAGATTGTAGTCCATGATATTGTCCCAATTGGCAGGGACAGGTGACAAACCTGCCTGTATAAGCGGAGACACCAACCCCTGCACCAGACAAACCATCAACATTTGTCCCTGTAGTGTAGAATCCTTTCTGTAAGACTGAAGTAAAGAAATAAGTACTACATTAAGATACAGTGTTTTCATCCATACAATGTCTCCTGATCATATAAAAAAAAAACTCAAATAAAAGGGAAAATGAGAGTGTGCCCTGCTGAAGTGGCAAAGACAGTCTCAACAGCCAAGTGGGTGAATTATGCAAAAATGCAGGAAATAAAATGAGTTTACATTCCCACAATAAATGTGTTCTGATCATATCATATAAATGTTTAAACCTACAAATTAAAATGCATTATATTTACTTGTAAACTTACCAACACAGTCCAGGGCCAATGTCTTACTCTCCTCTGGACCTTCAAATATGCTGTGGCTCTCAAGTTGTCTCATGAGGAGAGTACAAAAGTCCCTTGTGGGACCCCCCTCATCTACGGCCCCTTCTCCAACTCCTTCAGCATTGACAAAAATGACATTGATTTTTGACTCAGGGTCAAAACTAGTCCTTGAAAATGCTCTTAGATCACTGCCATATTATTCACCCAGAAAGCATTCATTTGATTAACCCTAATGTCTGGAAAAAAGCTAAATAAAAAGAACAAGGGATAATAACATGAGCAATATTCAGATGACATTGCAAATTTACAGGTGAAGCCGGCACGTTTAGCCTACTGGTAATAGAAGGTAGATCGATTTTGCTGTGACATGGCCTTACCCTTTCTTTGTACATAGAGACATGCATCTTCTTTGGCTGCAGGAGAGGGTAAGGCCAACGTTTAAAAAACATATGCCAGTACACTGCAGTTTGATAAATAGGTGAGGTGTTTTCCCGTTTCTTCTTTCCTTTTAGACAAAAACACAGCAGTTAAGTAGCCTAATCAATTTGTGTCTGTTATTGCTCCATAAGGGATCTTAATAGATGTCATCATGATGTAATCGTACTTCTAAGCTTGAAACTGACTTTTCCCACGGTAGTGAATGTATCACATGTGCGCATGTCTGTTTTTAAGAGGATAAACAAAGTGCATGAACCAGCAGCAGCAGTAGGTCGCATTCAGGTAGCGTTAATTTTCTCTGACCTTATTTCATTGAATTTACGTGTTATGACGGTGTTTCGCATATTAATCTCTGGTGGATAGAGCGTGTTATACATTAAAGTAGCTAGGTGAGTAAGCTATGGTAGCATTGGCCACGGCTAAGGTTCATTTTGGAATTTGTTAGACGTGAGCCTTGGCAATTGTAGCTAGCTAACTGTTACTCTGGTGGGGTTTTCTTTTAAGGAGGCATTTTGACAGCTTACTTGTTCACTTCAGTTGATTGTATAATGTTGTTAGCTACATCGACATTGACAGTAACTTCTCCCCTGCCAACATATTGCTAATGTTAACTGCCTTCGCTCTAACTTAAAGTTCACAGGCCTAAACGTTAGCACTATTAACGTTAGCGTAATCTTGCTAAGTAATGCCCGTCTCAACCAGCAGATATTCTACCACCCATTATATAGCGTTATCATTTAACAAGGTATGACTGACAGTTGACACGTCTCTTATATTATATGAGTCTTTTGACAATCAGCTGTGACTTTACTAAAACACCAGGTTGAGTGTGACCACCCACCTCCCTATATTCATATTTGAATTGATCCCTTTTTAATGGAATTGTTGGCCTATACATGGGCTACAGCCTGATGGACAAGGAAGCCTGCTGCTAAGAGAGACAAAGCTTCTCGTAAGATATTTATAGCAAAGTAAGAAATATGTGTTTATGAAAGCATAATGATTGTAACAAGATGAATGAGATATTATTTTTAAATCGAAGGCTGAAATCACAATGAATTGAATCACATGCATGTATATCTATATATCTATACTGGGTTCTTTGTAATGTAATCCTGCATGAAGTGGGAACTCTCAAGGCAAACGGGCAAAACAAATTGGGACTAAAAACAACACAGGAACAGTCAAAACAGAACAACTTTTTTTTGCAGATAATTGGAAGGGAAACGTGAAATATTTCTTAACTGATTGGATTGACAGGGCTGAGTGAGAATTTTCTGACTGAGAAATAAGAATCAGTGTGTCCCCTATATGCAAGCAGCAGCAGAGACGATAACGTCCATCCCAGTGCCCCATAGCCCAAGCTGCTGTCTTCAGAGGTCTTATTTTATACAACCAACAGTAATAAATGTCTCTGAAAAGCAGCAAAATTTACATTTGAGAAGCTGGAACCAAATACTTTTGTTGCTGATTCATTATCTATCGATCCACTAATTGATTAGTTGACTAATCATAGCAGCTCTGCTCCCCTATCATTGTTTACTCGTTTAACACTGCTTTCCATTGGTCCCATAGCTATACGTTAATCATTGAACTCAGGTATGGATGGACTGTGAACAGACCCAGCTGACCGTGTGAATCACAGACTGTTCTTGTGTTTTCCAGGTGTGACTATGGGAAAGTCTTTTTCCCACCTCACTAAGCAGACGGGCCAGGATGACGGCCAGGAGAGCCTCACCTCTCCTCTGGAGGACTCTCAGACTGAGGATGGAAAGGGTGGAGACGTCTCCCAGTTCCCTTATGTGGAGTTCACAGGACGGGACAGTGTGACATGTCCCACATGTCAGGGCACTGGGAGGATCCCCAGAGGTAACACTACTGTGTACACAGTCAGGGTGGGGGTAGTCTAAATGTTAGTTAGCTGTCTGTCTTCCATAGTCGTATGATTTTACAGTATCCAGTGATAATCCTTCAGTAAAGCAGGGGGATGACATACAAAAGGCTTTCATTGCACCACAGACTTAGTTTCCAAAACAGTTCAGCAGTGACTCATCATTGATTGTTGCCTGTGTTTCAGGACAAGAAAATCAACTTGTGGCATTGATTCCATACAGTGACCAAAGGCTGCGACCCAGGAGGACGTGAGTGCTGTTATCTGTGTGTCCCCTCAGCACTGTTACACAGAGCCACTGACTTGGTTCAATTACAACTTTACATCTTTCAGGATTTGCATGTGTATGTAAAGTTGAATTAAATACACACACATAGTTTAGCTATCATACTCAAACATGTGTTTAGGCGTAGTAACTTTTTTTAATATACAAAACATGTACTGATTGTCTGGAGTGTGTGCATTGTTCTCAGATAACTGTCCAGCTCTCAAGTACGATATTGCTATAGTGCCGTTCTAAATTTAGATGCATTGTCATTCAATAAACTACACGGATTTAAAAAATAAATGAGGAGTGGAAGAAAGAATTAATGGGAAACGAAACAACACATTTAAAAAAAAAAAAAGGCATTTCAATTTCTTCTCAATATATGAATTTTTGTGCATTATACCAAACCTGGCAACCTCACTGTGTCAACAAGACTCCAAGAAGCCGCTCACAGTCACTGCACCGGACATATTCAACATGAATTAATTCAAGCATGTAACTGACACATTTACATTTATTTTATTGTATCTATTAAAGAAACCAGATGCGGTGTATTATTAGTGAGCTATAGAAGTGTTGAGAGGTGTATTTCTGAACTTACACAGAAGCAGGCTAGCTGTTCCCCTCTGCTTCCAGTCTTTATGCTAAGCTAGGCTATCTATGCCCTGACTCCAGCTCCATACTGAACACACAGACGAAAGATTCACAACCATCTTCTCATCTCACTCTTAAGAAAGGAAGAATTTCACCAAATGTCCTTTAATGCTGAGCTTCTTAGCCACTACATTGTGAAGTAGTTTTTGATATAACCACATGACTCCTAATAATCCACTTACTGTTTACCATTAGCCAAGGTTTCAAATAGTATTGTCTGTTCATAATTTGATGCGTAGGGCTCTGGGTAATACCTGGCAACACTGTAAATTCAACCTGGCTCATCATTTTCTGCAATGCAAAGTGACATCATTGAGCAAAGCACTGCATTGGTCAGTCCATGACATCCCAGTGCACATTGCTGTAGATCAGCATTCATGTGAAGAGGTTCCACTGTTTACCTGGTTGTTGTCAAGATGGAGGATAAAAAGAGTGATTTATGCTGCTGTAAACAATCCTATTCATCTACAGCGTGATGTGACAGAGCACCAATATTCTCTAATTAGATTAGGATATTCAAGTATGGATAAAGCTCTGTTAGAGGTTGTAGTTGTGTGTTTTAGTAATGAATCCCGTGATTGTCTTGTGTCCTCAGGAAGTTGTATGTGTCAGCGTCAGTGGTGGTCTGCCTGTTGCTGTCCAGTCTGGCTGTCTTCTTCCTCTTCCCTCGCTCCATCGATGTGTCCTACGTCGGAGTGAAATCTGTTTTTGTCAGCTACGACCAAGAGAAACGCAGCGTCTATCTCAACATCACGGTGAGCTTCATCTCAAGTCATCCAACAGCACTAGTGTAAATCATGAGTAGTGGTGATCAATACAAACAGCAAATACAATAACGACAGAGAATGCATTAGACAACCATCTGAAGAGTATCCATTGTTGAAAACCCTCTACACACAAGAGCGTCATTTCCAAAGTTATCTTTGCTGCCCCCTTGTAGATAAAGGGTTAATAACCTGAGAAAAGAGCTTCTAGTTCTAAAAGAGCTGCTCTAAAAGAGCAGATAGTTTAGATGTCACAGGATAAGCTGTGCAGTTTGCTGAGGATCATTAAATGCACAATGATTGGATTTAAGGGCTCAATAGGGCCGGGCTATTAACTTAATGTTTCCAGAATCAATCTGAAAGTAAAACAACACACAAATAAGTCAAACGTTCAGTCAGTGCTTGCATCCTTTATGTGGGCTTATTCCTAACATCAGAGGTGAAATCGGTATTCTTATAATGAAACCATGGAGAAATGTCAGAGAAATAGCTAATAATACAGGAACCATAAACCATGTCTGTCATGTACAAATGTGCTTTAAATTGACTCGGTAGTTGCGAGAGATGTAAAACAGATTTTTTTATTTTCATCATGATTTTAATGAATTATGATATTAATTTCAGGTCGTTTCATTCAACACTAGTTTAGCTTTCAGATTGTATGACATACTTCATCAAACATTAAAAGAGACCTGTTTGTCAACAGAAATGATTCAACTTTATTGATTTATGTAGTGCCTTTTGTGTAAAATTGCAATACAAGGTTCTTAACAATACAATAGAAATACACCAATGCAATGAACATAACACAGCAAAAAGATGAACATATATATGTGTGTTAAGATCTCTTTTTAAAGGTATTTACAGACAGGGATGCCCTCTGCTCTTCTGGCAAGATTAAAGATTTCTTTACTTGAAGTTTAGCATTTTGAGCCAGATTTAAATTTGATGCACAGCATCTCTCTGATCATTAAAACCAAGGTCTTGTATCTGTCCAGTTGCAAGAAATCACTGCTAGAAGTATAAAACGCATCAATACTAATAAGCCCTCAATGTTGGTTCTCCTGCAGAACACTCTCAACATCACCAACAACAACTACTACTCAGTGGAGGTGGCCAACATCACAGCTCAGGTGCAGTTTGCCAAAACGGTGATCGGAAAATCTCGCATCAGCAACATGACTGCCATCAGTCCTCTGGACATGAAACAGGTACAGTGTCTGGTCATCACTTCACCATATGGATGGACACAACCATACCTGCAAACTTGTCACTTTTCGGTGAAATTCACCGTTTTGAATCAAAAATATGTCATCCACGTGAATCGTGTAGATCCGTAGAGTTATTTTTTGGGGGGGGTGGGGGGTCAACTGCCAACCAGCGTTTCTCAGATTGGAGTCATACGAGGAGAAAGGGTGATGTCGTGATCTTCCCAATAAAACATCTGTGATGTGATGTGTTGAGTCTTGGCCAATCAGCGTTCAGATGTGTACAGCGTCTTCATTTCCCTCCGTTACAGTTTAAGTTACGTTATGTTCCGTTACCGTTCAGACTTGCTGGGTTAAGTTAACGTCCACTGCATGCAAAACTTTATCGACTGTTAACGTTCGTCATTATCAAGATTTAGGAGGAAAAAAACGTGACGTGATGAAACATGCAGCCCCCCCGTGTTCCGGTTCAGTTCACGCGGTCACTCATTAACTTTAAACCCGAACACCGGCGGATCTGGTGGCAGGTTGTTTTTTTAAACTCAAAGTAGAATGAGGCGATTTCGTGGTCATAGTAACTTTTAAGATAACGAAAAGTGAGGCCCAGATGATGAAAAGTGAGATGATGTGGTCAAAGAGCTTCAGGGAGAGGGGGCTGGTTGTGTAGCGCAGCTTGACGCAGGGCTGAGCTGTGAGTGGAGCTGGGCCTGGATAAAGGTGGACAGATGTGAAGGGAGAGCAGTACAGCTTCCTGCTGTCACAGTGTTTTAAATACATTGATAAGGCAGGGTATGCTGAATGCAGCCTCTGCTCCAAGGAGATAAACTACAGCAACAAGGGCTCACATGCCCTCTCATCACACTGTTCACTGTAATGACCACAGCCAGTGTACCAACAGTCCCACGTTGCTCTCAAGAACCCTGAAGTAATGAGAGTGTTAAGGTGCCTGTACCTTCATTTCAGCGGGTTGCTAATGCAGAGGTGTGTATAGATTACAGCTATTATTTTACTCTTGATAAGGTACCTCAGCCAGAGTAGATTATCATTTTCATTTAAATAATTTAACTGGATTGAATGCATATTAATTGCAAATAGAAGATAGGCCACAATTCTACCAGCTGTACAGTAACAGTGGAAGTTAATATGAAGCCGTACAGTAACAGTGTTCAATGAAAACGAATCACTTTATTTGTACAGGCGATGGTTCTCGCTACTCTTGCATATCTTTGTTTTTATAAGACTAAAACTTTTGAAAATGAGACCTCGGTCTCAATTGATTTTGTCTAAATAAAGGTTAATAATAATAATAATAATAATAATAATATTGATTAAAAAAAAAAAAAAAAAAGCTAACTAGCCAGCTGTTCAACTAGAGCTGAAATACTGATTAATCACTGAATAATAAATTAGTTTTTTGCTTAAAGTAAATATTGTCCTATCACTTAATTTGATTCTCAGAGTACATCAGAATGCTACATGTTAAAGCTCATATTTAAAATAAAAATCTTGGAGCATGCACCCACCCCCCCGACAGGGTTTCGGGCTTGTCACCTTTTGCAGGTATGACAACTCTCACTCCTTTTCTGTTTGCAGGTAGACTATATGGTCTCCACCACCATTGCAGATGAGATGAACTACATGTAGTAAGTACTGTTACAAGGTTCGTTTATCTGTCATTGTACAACACAGGGTTGCACAATGACATGTAAATTGTAGCCGCTTCACACTACATGAACATATACAAATATTTTAATTAGAATAGAAATAAAATAAAACAATATATACAGTTAATACAAATATAGCTGGAGAGACTTTGGTTTATAGTGGGAATGAGGGTAGCCGTATGGTAATATGCAAACACAGCACAACAGAAAGTCCCATGTCATTTATTTATGGCGGAGTTGAGGAGGAAGGAAGCTGCTCTGTAGTCTGTAGTCTGCAGTACGGCTGTCCATACATCCGTCTCTCTCCAGACGGCAGCGGGGTTCAGTCTTTTAATATCCTTTGGGCTCACAGTATCACTGATGCTCGGTAGACGGTACCAGCGTTGGACGGTACCAGCGTTGGACGGTACCAGCGGTAGACGGTACCAGCGTTGGACGGTACCAGCGGTAGACGGTACCAGCGGTAGACGGTACCAGCGGTGGACGGTACCAGCGGTAGACGGTACCAGCGGTGGACGGTACCAGCGGTGGACGGTACCAGCGGTAGACGGTACCAGCGGTGGACGGTACCAGCGGTAGACGGTACCAGCGGTAGACGGTACCAGCGGTGGACGGTACCAGCGTTGGACGGTACCAGCGGTAGACGGTACCAGCGGTAGACGGTACCAGCGGTGGACGGTACCAGCGGTAGACGGTACCAGCGGTGGACGGTACCAGCGTTGGACGGTACCAGCGGTAGACGGTACCAGCGGTAGACGGTACCAGCAGTAGACGTTGCTTAAGTTTTCTCAACAGATACTGTCATACAAAACAAGAGCACTGGCGATGTTTACACACATGATTTGATCCAGCTATAAACATCTGTCAAAGGTTTTATTAAGTTGCGCTGTTTACATGAACCTCTGCACCAAAAGTGGATACAGAGTGAAGATTTAAGATGTAGATAAGCTGTTACTTGTTTGACCTCTGGTCTTGGCCTGATGCAGGGTGTGGTTTGAAGTTGTGGAGCACACAGGCACGTACTGTAGATGTGACAAGACTATGGCTGCATCTAATGACTATCTGTGTTCTTCTTTAATCTGTGAATTATTCATTTGATTAATAGTTAAAGTAAACATTAGTCAAAGGTACGTCAGGCAGATTCATGTGTTGGTGCTGTCACGGTGTGTGCACACAGCCACAAGCAGAATACCGGTTTCTTCCCCAGCTAGTAGTACCGTGTGAGGTGGCCAAGGCCGGCTTTTAGTGCAGTTTACACGTTTGCATATTATATCGTTGGTATAAGAGTAGCCTAATGTGTGTGTTAGAGCGACAAAGAGAGAGAAAAGCAGACCGGGATAAACGATTACTGAAGTACTTGTCATTTACATTGGCATATAGCCACCGTGGAGCTCATCCTAACACTCCTAATGCACAAGCTTTATTTGTATCATTGTATTTATTTCATATTGTCTGTTTTCAGTTTTCTAGCCTGTTGTGACCTGTTGCCTTTTGGGAAAGTGTTTTGTCCAGCGTTGGTACATTGTAATACACAAGGGCTTGAAATATTCCTTTAAATGAGAATGATGCTAGTTTACCACGGTGCTCTGCAGCAGGAGTGTGTCTGCCATGTGCTCTATGTAAATGTGCTGAAGTTGCACCGCACCGTGACTCCTAAACCAGGATGTGACTTCTGTGTCCCGCTACACCGCAATTAGCTAATCCATCAAAGATGTTTGCTATCATTTAGAAATAGTGTCTCCATTTCATGTTGGCCTTTTCCACTACAGGAACAGCCCATCATCTGGAGCGTGAGCCTGTAGAACCACATAAAGTCTAGGTTCCACTATTCTGCTTTTCTAAACTAGCTTTAAGATGCGAGTGGAAATGTGTGGGCTTTCCCTCCCTAGTCCTGACTTGTTTACAAATCACTTGGTTCACCTTCTCTGGCTCCTTTTTCGTTGGGTTTGAAACCAAAGAATCGCCAAATAGGTACATTTGCATTCTTTTTGCCAACCTTTCCTGCTGCAGTTAGAGCTACATGGGAAAGGAATAGGACTCTACCAAATAGTTGGAAGTGTGAATCATAAGGTTTACATTAAAAGTATTATGAATAACTTGCATAAACATTACGTGCAATAGTCTTTCAATAGTCTTTGTCTTTCAAACAACGAGCAGCGCTCTAAATAAGTGTGTGAGTAGGAGCAACAAACAAATGTCCCCCTGGGGATGAATAAAGTATCTATTTATTTCTCTCTCTCGCTCGCTCTCTCCCTCTCCCCCCCCCCCCTCCCTCTCTCTCTCCCTCCTCCACATGTGATAAGAGATCGATGTAGTCACAAAATCCCACATATGCTAGCATGTTGTTACATAGAGAAAGAGAGACTAACATAGTGCAAAATTCACAAGGCATGGCAGAATAGAATCTCCTTAACCACCACCATTATGGTTGCCGTGGCCAACCAGTATTGTGTTGAACAATTATCTCGTCATACCGTCCAAACCCGTTTACTGTCCTCTAGGACGGAGACATTGTTCAACTGAGTGGTTGACTGGTTGCAGTTTTTACTCCCCACATTGTGAACAGACCCTAGTTTACATTAACACACATCACACACTCTGAGTCAGAATATAGCCTGTATATTACAACACACACTATCTTAGTACTTATCTAAACTCATGTGTTCATTGGTCCACCCTACATATTAACCAGCACCTGTTTTATCTTCCAGTGACTACTGCACTCTCCAAACCATCAAGGTCCACAACATTGTCGTCATGATGCAGTGAGTTGTGTTGTATTCTAGTACTCTAAACATGTGAGTTTACTGTGTGTGTGTGTGTGTGTGAGGCTTCACCTCGTCCCCTCCACTCTGTGCAGAGTGACCGTCACCACCACATACTTTGGTCATGCGGAGCAGGTGTCTCAGGAGATGTACCAGTACGTGGACTGTGGAGGGAACACCACGTCTGTCAGAGGGATGACTCAGCCGTTTAGCGTCCCACATCCTGCTGAGTAAACCCCCCCCACCCCCCTTCACCACATACAGTGTGTGTCTCAAAATATGATTTCCACATCTCAAAATTGTAAGAAAAAAATACAAGATGTGTATCATACAGTTATGGGAGTACTGTCTCCTAGTTAGGAGATTCATACCTCATAATTATGAAAACCATAACTATAGTTACAAGATCTGTATCTTGCAATTATTATAAAACAATTATATTAATAATAAATAATTCATTATTAATGTTTACATAGATAATTGCAAGATCAGTATCTAGTTATTACAAGAAAAGTTTTTAATAATTCTGAAATACGGATCTCGATAAAGCTGCTCTTTCCTGCCTCACATGACGAAAATATAGTTCTTATTATTTGGTGTTGGATTTGATTTTTTCCAACAGTGTTGAAGTGGCATCATCATTTTATTGTGACAACACTGTAATTAATAGATTCCACTCCATTGTAATCTCAGATTCACGCAAGAGGAGGGA
This sequence comes from Anarhichas minor, assembly GCF_050575085.1. Lineage (NCBI taxonomy): Eukaryota > Metazoa > Chordata > Actinopteri > Perciformes > Anarhichadidae > Anarhichas > Anarhichas minor. The sequence continues at coordinate 2,725,135 of NW_027466479.1, read as the reverse complement.
ACAAAAAGGCTATTTGTTAAAATAATAACTGTAGATTTGAAAACTTGATGAAGGTATTTCACTACATACCAAACCATTATGCACTTTATAAGTATATTTAAATAGCACACTTTATCAGTGTTCCTCCATCACCGCGTGTTAGGCTCTATGAAGAGGGATCCACAAAGAGTGGTGTTATTACACGGTAACAACATTCAGATACTGCGGTGTCTGATTCTGAGAACGGCTCATGTTTTACACTGTGTTCCTCTCTGACTGCACTGTCTGCTTTGAATTTGTATGATCTGCTGACTTGCCTACTTAGTTGCCGGGTGCTCATAATTATAGTTTATACATTGCTTGTTGTTCATACATGTTTTTGTCTTAAACTTTATAATGAATTGAAAGAAGTGGAGATTCCTCTTGGTCACTAAGCTTCTAGCACCACCTTTCACAAGGATGACGTTCAGAGTCACTTTCTGATGCGACAGGCTGAACTGCTCCTTAGACAGAGAACAGTATAGATGTGCACGACACTAAGGCGGCACTGGGTGTGGAAAGAGCATGAAGTACAAGCAAAGCTACTAAACCGAGTGGAGTTGCTCTTTAATAAAAGGGTTTATCACTTTAGAGGGTCCTCGACCCATTTCTGTACTAACTCTGTTATACTCATCTGTACCTTAGTCAAATTGACTTAAAGAGTTACTAAACGTGTTGTTTTGATGGTTTCAGGTCCAGATTTTGACATTTAAGTCCACAGTTGTACTAGTTGTCTATTTTAATCAAATTTCTGAATATTTATTGTATTTAACACATTAGCAACAATGCAGACCACCGAAGCCTTGTGGTTGATCGATCATGAAGGGCCGTTTATTTTTTTTAAGGATTGTTATTGGTAGCAGTGGTAGTATCTTTCTAACCTCGTGAATAAAGCATTATATTCTGCCCTCTCTACCCTGCACATCTGGAGCATCCTGTGAATTAGAGTTCAGTTGATTTGCACATTATGCATACTTCTCCCTCTACCTGTGCTGATTCCTAGACATGCTGGTCTCATTTTTGTACCTCACATAAATATGCCAAATGAATATTTTGTCCAACATTTCATGTAATTAATTTTTTCAATGACACGCATATATATTTTCATCTTCGACCAAAATTCATCCAGTTTTGTATCAAACCTATTTTAAATTTGAAAAACATCTTGGGTATCTAGAATGTTGCATGATTTGTGTCCATTTCCTGTAAATACTTGTCGTCATAATATCGTTCCTGCAAACTGATGGTTGGGAAGCTAGACTACAGCTGTAACGTTTGTATCGAGTGGGATTTAAAGAGAAGCACACTTTATTTTATCCTGACATGCACCTTAACAGTCAATATTAACATTTCACATTGGAAAAGCTATTTTAGACTCCTACCTCTAATGTCATTTCAAACATCTTGTTGGTCATTATTCATAGTGACTTTTTTTTGTGGGAGCATGAATAAAGTTTTGAAACATGATTATGTGGTTGTTTTTTTTATGTGTTTTTATATGCAAAGTATTAAAACCCCTTCATTTTTTCACATTTTGTTTCAGGCATATGCTGAAATGAAGTTCTTAAATCATCAATCTACTATAAAGATTTAACTTTTTATTTTATTAAAATGAAGGGAAACAAATGAAATCTCACATTGACATAAGTACAAACCCTTAACACCGTTTAGCTCAGGTGCCTTCCATCTCTCCTGATCACTGTTGACGTGTTTCTCCACCTTGATTTAAGGTGGAGCTCATTTTAACTCCTTTAGACACTGTTCACTAAAATTGTAATGTGCAAAGTAACTAAAGCTGCCAGACAAAGTGGTGACAGTAGTGGAGTAAAAAGTACAATATTTCCCTCTGAGATGTAGTGGAGTGGACGTACAAAGTTGAATAAAATAGAAATGCTCAAGTAAAATACCTTGAATTTGTACTTAAGTACACACACTTAGTTACATTCCACCACTGATATCAATCACTCTTACCACTCACAGCTTATCAAAACCATACAATTTACTGCTTTTTATAAAGAGGTGGAATAACATTGATCAGGATTGGGTTCAGTCTGTTGGTCCGGCCCTCCACAACAGTCCCTGTTTCTCATGTGGCCCCTTGGGGAAAATAATTGCCCCCCCCTGATGTTAAAGGCACTGATCTTGGGAAGGCTACACACGTTGTGTTGCATTGAAGGTTCCTAAGAGCACAATTGCCTCAATATTTCTGAAATGGATGGAGTTTTGAACAACCAGCACCGTCCAATCTGACCACTGGGGGAGAAGGGTCTTGGTAAGAGAGGTGATCAAGAACCTGATGATCCCTGGCTGAGCTGCAGAGATCTTTGTGGAGATGGGAGACATTTCCAGAAGGACAACGATCACTGCGACCCTCCATTGATCTGGGCTTTATGGTCAGACAGAGCCTCTCCTCAGTGAAAGACACATGAAAGCACCTACAGGACTCTTGGACTGTGATAGTCCCTGATCTGATGAAATCAATATTGAACAGTTTGGCCTTAATTCTAAGCATCAAGAAACCAGGCACCACTCATCAGCTGCACAACACCATCCTAACAGTGAAGCATGGTGGTAGCATCATGCTGTGGGGGTGGTGTTCTGTGGCCCCTCCACAGGAAAGCTGAATAGTGCAAAGTATAGAGATATCCCTAATTAAAACCTGGTCCAAAGATTAGTCGTGTGCAGAAACAGGTGTACACTCGTAAGCAATCGCATGATTCTTCTGTGGGAGATAATAAAAATAGCCACATTGGCTATAGACTGTACTTGTCTAGTTCTTTTCTGGTCTTCCGACCACTCACAGCACTTTAACACTACATGTCATCATTCACCCATTCACACACTGATGACAGGAGCTACCATGCAAGGTACCACCTGCCCATCAGGACTCTATCCAACATTCACACACCGTATGCTACGTAGCTACGGGAGCAATTTGGGGTTAGGTGTCTTGCCCAAGACATTAGCCAGAAAATGGAAATTCATCACGATCAACTCATAATCATAATCAGAACCTTTTATTGCAAAGTATATTACACATTCAAGGAATTTGACTTGGTGAATGGTGCATAATAATAAACAATGAACACAGTGCAATCATCAGGACATAATCTAAAAATAGAAACATTAAACTTTACAATAAAATATGGTACACAAACAAACAGATAACAGTACTTTAAAACAAGTATATTGTAAAAGTGGCAATTGTATTTAAAGATAGAAACATAGAAAGGATGTGCAAGGGAGTGTAACGGTAGCAAATTGTCCTGGGGGTGTAAGAGTCGGAGTCAGTGGGGGTCCCGGGCTCTGTTAATGAACCCGACTGCAGAAAGGAAGAAACTGTTCATGTGGCGTGAGGTCTTGGTCCTGATGGACCGCAGCCTCCTGCCAGATGGAAGGGGCTCGAACAGTTCATGTCCAGGGTGAGAGGGGTCGGCTACAATCCTTCTTGCTCGCTTCAGGGTCCTGGAAGCGAACAAGTCCTGGAGGGACGGCAGATTGTAGCCAATCACCCTCTCAGCAGAGCGAATGATGCGCTGCAGCCTGCCCTTGTCCTTGGCAGTGGCTGCTCTGACGTCTCTCCAGGATAGAGAGTGTCGTCAATATGATATAGCCATAAAATATGATAAAAGCTTGGATATGCAGTGAGTGCTGCATACATGTAACTAGCTTATACTGAGGAGGGATCCCTCTCCCAGGATGGCCAGAAGAGGATGTCATGTGTACTGAATGAACAACATAATAAAAACATAATAGCAGAAATAATACTAGAACAAAATTGTAGTAGCAGCAGTAGTAGTAGTTTGATATAGTATTATAATAATGATAATGAAAGCAGTATTAGTAGCAATTATAGAATAGAAATATGACTAATAATAATAATAATAATAATAGCAGTAGGTGTCAACAGGGCCACAGCAGCTGGCCCGACCAGGGTCCAGATATACAATGCCTATAATAAGTATTCACCCCCCTTGGATGTTTCATCCTTTTGTTGCTTTTATACATGAAATCATGGTCAGTATAATTTGGCTTTTTTGACAAGAATTTGCAAAAGAAACCTTTAATATCAAAGTGAAAACAGATTTTTACAAAATAATGTCAATCAATTAAAATATATAAGGTAAAGTAAAGATTGCATAAGTATTCACCCCCTTCAGGTCAGTATTTAGTAAATGCACCTTTGGCTGCAATCACAGCACTGAGTGTGTGTGTGGATGTGTCTCACTCAGGCTGGCACATCTGGACACTAAGATGTTTCTCCATTCTTCTTCAAATCAGCTCAAGCTCTGTCAGGTTGCTCAGGGATCAGGCGTGAACAGCTCTTCTCAAGTCCAGCCACAGATTCTGGATTGGATTGAGGTCTGGGCTTTGACTTGGCCACTCCAGAACATTCACCTTGTGGTCTTTGAACCATTCTGTGGAGCTTTTGCTGTATGCTTGGGGTCGTTGTCTTGCTGGAGAATAAATCTTCTCCCAAGTCGTAGTTCTCTTGCAGACTGAGTCAGATTATCCTCCAGGATTTGGGGATATCTTTCTGCATTCATGTTCCCCTCTACCTTTACAAGCCTTCCAGGGCCTGCTGCTGAGAAGCATCCCCAGAGCATGATGCTGCCACCACCATGCTTCACAGTGGAGATGGTGTGTTTGTGGTGATGTGCAGTGTTTGGTGTTCACCAAACATAGCGTCTAGTCTGATGGCCAAAAAGCTAAATTTTTGTCTCATCAGACCAAAGAACCTTCTTCCAGTTGACCTTGGAGTCTCACACATGCCTTTGGGTGAATTCTTTCTACAGTGGCTTTCTCTTTGCCACTCTCCCATACAGCTTCGACTGGTGAAGAACCCGGGCAACAGTTGCTGTATGTACAGTCTCTCCCATCTGAGTAACTGAAGCTTTGAACTCCTTCAGAGTGGTCCTAGGTGTCTTGGTGGCCTCCCTCATCAGTCCTCTTCTTGCCCGGTCACTCAGTTTGTGAGGACGGCCAGCTCTAGGAGATTTAAACAAGTGCCATACTCCTTCTATTTCTTAATGATGGACTGAACTGAACTCTGTGGGATGTCCAGTGAGTTGGAAATCTTTTTGTAGCCATCTCCTGACTTGTACTTTTCAATGATCTTTTCTCTGAGTTGCTTGGAGTGTTCTTTCATCTTCATGTTGACACAGGTTATGATGGTGACACAGGTGTGTTTATACTACAATCACTTGACACACATCAACTGCACTCAGGTGATCTCCATTTCACTACTTGTGACACTGCTGGCATCAACTAGCTGGACTTCTGTTGAATTAGGTCAGTCACTTTAAAGGGGCTGAATACTTATGCAAATACTTATTTTACACTATATATTTTTAATTAATTGACATTAGTTTGTAAAAATCTGTTTTCACTTTGACATGAAAGAAGCTTTTTTTGCAAATTCTTGTCAAAAAAGCCAAATTATACTGATCATGATTTCATGTATAAAAGCAACAAAAGGATGAAACATCCAAGGGGGGTGAATACTTTTTATAGGCACTGTAACCACGATTTATGTAAACCTGTGAGGAGAGAAAGCACAAAGAATCTGAGGAAGAAGCAAAGTTAGTAATGAGCATTAATGGGACATGAATTCATACAGAAGGAGAGAGAGAAGAGGAGAGAGGAGCTCAGTGTATCAGGAAGTCCGCCTGAATTTTGGAATGTCATGTCGGTAAAAAGACAGTCCTTGAAGTATGTTTTATGTGGGAGATGAAAAACCTCGAGCAAATTAGTGCAAAGCAATTCCACTCATCACCCCCCACCCCCCTTCTCTTGTATGCAAATCATATTGCTTTTTATGGTTGATTTTTATCTCAATATATTATAAAATAATAAACAATATATCCACCACTTGAATCGTTGTTTTAGGTATGTTAATGTCATTCTTTTCTTTTCTTTCTTCTTCCGCCTTCATGTGTGCTGAAAGGCTCAATTCATTCACGTGTATTTGGGGATGCTGATGTACGTTTACAGCATGTGGACACACCCAGTGTGTGTCTAAGAGCTTGAGGAAGCCGAAGCTGAAACACTGCTGCTACACACTCACTCAGTCAGTGCTCAGCAACAGAGCAGCAGTGTGTTCTTGCTCCCAGCCATCCCACCCTCATCCTCAGAGCCTAACATAGCAGCAGCAGCAGCAGACATGGTACTCCACCACAAAGAGTTCACCAATGCAGGCAAGACAGCTGGCCTGCAGATTTGGAGGATTGAGAATCTGGAGCTGGTCCCTGTACCAGAGAACTTGTGTGGGGATTTTTACACTGGAGATGCTTATGTGATTCTCTACACTGTCAACCAGAAGACCAGCTTTTTCTACCACTTGCACTACTGGCTGGGTAAGTGAATAAAGCCCTGGCCCTTCATAATTGGGTAAAATTCATTATTTTCCACTCATGCAAAAATAGGAAAATGAGTGAATGTTAATTGGATTTAATAACATTTAGTCATAAGGCAGTCATGAGAGAGAAATGGTGTAGAAAAAGTCCTCCTGGGTGAGATATATATCACATCTCACTCAAAGAAACACTCTGCAGCTTCCTCAGGCACGTAGTGAGGAAAGCAATAAAGATGTATTATCTGCATGGTCAGGCTCGGGTCAAACTTCAGTTAAAACATTGGTTTAATGAATTCAAAATTAAAGAGACACTGCGTACTCAAATGAGTTTGTTGAGCTGTAAACTAAATGGTATGACTGTACTGTGAAGACACGTTCACATTTCTTACCAAATTTAGAAAAAATCTGCATTTTATGGTTTAAAAAGGCTCAACAGGTTTTAAATCAGCCCTTGCATGGCCGATGCTGACGTAGAGTTGGAGTCAGAGGTAGAAGGCCTAACCCAATGCTAGCATTGCCCCTGAAACATATTGCAAAATTTTTCTAAATGATGCAGTGGGTGTAGTTACACTTGAACAGGTCAACTTTTCCAGTTTGACTGCTCACTCAGCCAGTGAGTCTTGGCATGCAGTGACATAACAACAGAGTATCCTACGATGTGTTTTAAGTGTTTTCCACATAGAAACATGAACGCACTGACTGTCTGTGTTACAGGTGCAGACCCAGTGCACTGTGTCACTGTCAGCCGTCAATAGCGCCAACGTTTTATTGACGTGTTTTAAACTGGTGTTTCTTCAACCGCAAAAGAATTCACTTGTTGTAGTAGAAGATTAACTTTAAAATCAACAATTGGTATATTTTTCTAATTTCTTCCTCTCCCCTTTAATTTGTGCAATAAGTGAATCATTGGTATGCCCCTTTATTGGACCATAAACTAATATTTCTTTTAATAAAATCTACCCAGGAAACTTCTGGTATAGAAGGATATGGAAATTCAACAATTATCTTCTAAATGATAATTAATTCAATGACACTAATAAAACACGAGCAAAATAACTCAATGGGTTAAAACATGATTAGGCTAACTTCTAGTTCTTTAAATATAAGGAACAAGAAACTGACTTGATGCACAAACTTGACCTTTTAGTAACAAAAGAAAATTTGTCTTTGGAAGAAGAACTCAAATTAAAGGACATCCAGCCACAACTACATCAAATGTAATTAGGTCTGGCAAAAGAAGCATTCATTAGGTCAAGAGCCAAATCTCTCGAGGAAAGGGAAAAGAGCACTAATTATTGTTTTGCTCTTGAGAAGGAAAAGGAGGTTTAAAAGGTAATCATTAACTGCTGTCGATATTTGATAGGGCGTTAATAGCATACAAGCAGCATGCGCAATACTGGGAGAAACAGACAAAAGGGGCCAGAGCGAAACAACGACAAGGTGTTAACAATAAGGGACAGAAATGTTCCAGATGTGGCAGGGTGCATGCTAAAGAGGACAAATGTGCCGCATGCGATGCAGAATGTCATAAGTGTAAAAAGCGGGGACATTTTGCAGCGATATGCCGTTCCCGCGTGGTCATTAAGGTTAATGCACCCTACGAGGGAGGAGACAGGAGACATGTTCATTTCCTGGGAGAAAATACAGACGTGGATGACTCAAACAAGGCATGGACGGTAAAACTGCCTGTGCAAGATATTTAAATAGACTGAAACGACTGAAAACTGGTGCAACCAAATTAGGCAGTCCAGGTTGAGTGAACTGTAATGGTTACAGCTACTACTGAGTGGAAAAAGCAAATGTTCAGGTTTAAAGTAAATGTGATAAAGGGGCCACATGGCAGCAACCTGCTGAGCCGTAATGTAGCAATCGCTATGGGCTTAGTCAAAGCAAATGGAAGAGATCAAAAGCACAGAGCAGTTGAGTGATGCCAGCCCAGCAGCTATAGGCAGGCTGAAGATAAAGCCAATCAAAATCAGACTGCAGGAGGACGCTGTACCTACAGTGTGACTACTGCAAGGCGTGTGTCGGTGCCTATGCTCACTAAAGTAAAAAAAGAACTGGACCGCATGGTAGCCAGTGGCGGGATAGAGCCAATCAAGGAGCCCACGGAGTGGTGTGCTCCGATGGCTGCTGGACCCAAGAAGAACAAAGACCAGCCAAGGATATGCGTTGATCTAAAACGCCTGAATAAAGAGAAAGAGAGAGAAGTTTATTCTGCCCACCATAGATGACATCCTACCTAAACTCACAGGCGCAAAAGTGTTTTCCCTTTTGGACGCAGCAAGTGGTTTCTGGCAGATACCACCAGACAGAGAGAGTGACAAACTCACTACCTTCATAACTCCCTTTGGAAGGTATTTCTTTAATAGACTGCCATTTGGAATCAGAAGTGCACCAGAAATCTTTCAACGTGAAATGACTGCGCTCTTGAAAGAACAAGAAGGCCTGGCGATTGACATGGACAACATCCTTATTTATTCAGACTCTGAAGAAGTCCATGAGGTGAGGCTACACACTGGAGAAAGCTGGTTTAAAGATGCCATGACAAATATATCCTGTGTCAGTGACGACTCAACTACCTTGGACACTGCATTGATGAGAATGGCATTCGGCCAAATGAGGCTAAGTTCAAGGCCGTCACTCAGCTTGAGCCACCAAACAATGTCACTGATCTGAGAAGGATCCTGGGGATGATACACTATTTAGGCAGGTACCTGCCAAACCTGTCTGAGGTCACCAAACCCCTCAACTACTCAAAAACGACATGACATGGGCATGGAGGGCAGTGCACGAGGATGCCTTTAAGAAGGTAAAACAACTCATCACAGAGTCACCTGTACTAGCATTCTACGATGTGAGTAAGTCTACCATTATCAGTGCAGATGCTAGTAGTTATGGCTTAGGTGGAGCTCTGCTTCAGAAACATGATGAACAGTAGTGTTTTGTTCCAGAACACTCACTGATGCTGAGCAGTGCAAGTGTCTCGCTGCAGTGTGGGCCTGTGAGAAGTTTTCCAGGTACCTCTATGGACTAGACTCCTTTACTCTACAGAGTGATCACAAGCCGCTTATTCCCTTGATAAACTGTAAAGATCTCGACTCAGTGCCTATGAGGTGTCAGAGACTTTTACTACGTATGATGCGTTACAACCCTACAGCTGTGTATGTGCCAGGGAAACAACTTATCATAGTGGATAAACTGTCTAGACATCCCCAGGCTACTGCCACACAGGAAATCGCAGAGCTGACCAGTGAAATAGAAGCCTATGAGAAAGCAATCCACGAGTCATGGCCCATTTCACCCACCAAGCTCGACATGGTCAAACAACAGACCCTACAGGACGCAGAACTGCAGATGGTTCAATGCTATGTGATGTCGGGATGCTGTTAAGGTGCCTGACAAGGTAAAAGCCTATTACACTTCCAGACATCACCTCTCAGTTTCAGAAGGACTGGTGTCGTATAATGGTAGAATGATAGAATAGTGCCACGGATGATGAGGTCTGAGATATTACAGCGCATACATGATGGGCATCGAGACATAGTGAAGTGCCGGGAGCTGGCTGGGTGTAGTGTGTGGTGGGCCTGGAGTAAGCAAGCACATCCAGGACGCTGTCAGCACATGTAAGGACTGTCAGGAGTCCAAGCCGACGCAGAAAACAGAACCTCTGATCACTACTCAGTTATGGAGCCAAATCCAGGTCAAAAGTTTTGATCATTTGAAAAAGAATTTGAACCTGAAAGTTCAAGTTGTAGTCTTGAACATTGCAAAGTACAGCAATGTATTCAAAATAAAAATAAGTGAATGAAATTTTTTTTGGGTTGAATATAATGTTGATTCAGGTGTGGAATTTTTTTTTTAATTTTTCACTTTCATATATTTTTTGATATTTGAGGTCTTATATTTTTCAGTTTCAGATTTTATATTTTCAGATTCAAATCTTATTTTGTTCTAACTGGCCGCGAGCGACCCAGCACTGCGTAGCTCAATGCAGATCTGTTGTTACACGCCCTGTTTCTATTTATTCCGGACGCTCGCTTTGAAAGCACTGCAATGGACAAGGAACAGCTGATTGGTTGCATTACAATGAGAAGGTATCTTAACGAAGCCTCCTCATTTCACCAGACAATTCAAGAGGTGGCAGGAGGGAGAATGCCATGGAGCTGCTTTGTTGACAGAGCTGGCCCTCAGCCCATGCTTTTAGTACATGTCCGTGGATGTGAGCGGCCCCACGGTTAGCTCACAGCCGTTGAGAGCCAATCAAAATGCTCCCTATCTCAGATCTTTAGATGTGTCAGTCCACACTGAATCTGTGAGATGCCCCCCCCCCCCCTCCCCCCCTTTTAGAGAAGCAGAATCTGCATTGAATGCTGTTTAAGTCCTTGCCTATGCCTATATAAGCAAAATATGGCTTTCAAATGCATACATTGTCCTCCTGATGAGTACACACATTATACACACAGTACTGTAGAATGTAGAATGCGTTGCATCTGAGGTTTTGATCAGTGACCGTACTTCCTTCCTGAAACTCTCTCCATTTCCTCTGAGAGTAGAAAGTCAATACGACGAAGATGTTTTCTTGTTCTTGGCTTCTAACTGAGAACCCATCCACATTAATAATTTACTGTTATACATGCAAATGAACACCTCACACATCCTTCCTGTCACTGTGTATAAAGATGAAGCACTTTTCATGCATCATGTAAATGCCGAGCAACTGTGAGGAACGTGTTGCTGGCCCTGCTGTCAGACACTAACACTCATAGGCTGTATTCCAATCATCAGTCAGAAAGGACGAGAGCCCAACAACCAATTTGACATCATACTGTTGTTCATGTATTGGTGCATTGTCACCGTGGACTATTTTTGTGTGATGAAACTTCAAATAAATAATGTAAATTTCACACAAAGAATAATTGAGTTTTTGAAATGATAAGTGTCTTTCAAGCTAAAATGAATCAGCCAAAACTAAATAATTGGTTTACAAATGTTGCATTTATGTATCTATCACCTGTACACATCACATGCTTTTGTTTGAGGTATTTTGAGTTATTAATTTAAGCAAGATTGCTTTATCCACAGATATTTTCTTCTGTAGTTTTCTTTCACTTTCCATTGTGGACTGGAAGCAACACTTTCTGTGCTGATCGAAATTCTTAAAACAGACACGAGGGAGCAACAGGTGGACCATAGGGGTGATATTAAAAAAGATATTAAGAAAAACCTTGTGCAAAAGTAAGCATTTTGGCAAATGCTGCCATCATTAGCATGTAGCTGGTTAGTTTGACAGCTTCTCATTGTGCTGACAGGGAAAATGGCAGAACCAGTTTGTCAGTCTTTAAGGCAAGCCTCAAGTCCTTGAAGGTAAATGCCAGGTTCCTGACTGTTAACCATGAAATGACATGCTGGCATTTGAGCATTTTCCTTCCCAAATTGTGACCCCCTTAAGACCTTAAACTGACATTCAAGAAGTGTTGAGATGTAAGGCCTGTCAGGTGTCGTCTTTATCTATTTCCTCCTGTTTCTTAATTTTCCCATTAACACTTGTCTGCTGGTTTTGCTTTCAGATTGCAAGACTAGATAAACCACAGACAACTTTAAGGAGCCTGTGCATTTGTTGTTGTCTTTGCAGCACAAACTTAGCTCCAAGTCTGACTTATCTTTTTGATAATTTGACAAAATATAGAGCTTTCAGGAAATTGAAATTCAAGAAAAATGACACAGAGCCATAGATATTTACCAAGGAAGTAATGGTAGCTAGGGCAGGTGTTGTAGTATAAAGCCACACCGTCTGCATAGATAGGAGGTGGTAGGGGATGGCTGGGTCTGAAAACACTGGACTTTCACCCTGTTTGTGTCCTGTGTAAATCCATGTAAATCAATCTTGACTTATTTGTTACGTAACTCCGATGCTTAAAGCCACTTCTGTAGCTTTTTTATCAAAACCACAATCTTTTCCTAAACCTAAACAAGTGTTTTGCTAACACTGCAGGGGCTTACAGGCACACTGATAGCTCAATTCTGAGGAAATCACACCAAAAAAAACATTTAAAAAAAAAAAACATAAAAAAATAAATAAATTCCAAGTACCAAGTATTTGTGTTAGAAATGGATGCATTTTTCATTGTCCTTCATTTGAGCCTGTGCTTGTTCTTTAAAGGAAAGGAGTGCAGCCAGGATGAGAGTGCCGCTGCAGCCATCTTTACGGTGCAACTGGACGACTACCTGGGCGGAAAGCCAGTCCAGTACCGAGAACTGCAGGGGGTCGAGACAACAGCCTTCGCCAGCTACTTCAGGAGAGGGATCACTTACAAAGTATGGATCATTTTCATTACTGGTCTGAAAATGCAATCAAGTGACTTGTGCTGGACATCTTGTACAGTTGTGACTTTACTCTGAAATATAGTAACTGTTATATTTGCTTATACTGGCCTTTTACTAACGAACACTTCAGTAGCAGCCCCTACATTTTCATATTTCTAATGTTCGGTAGATATTTTTGTCTGATGTTTGTGAGATTAATCATCCTCTAGAGATCACAGCATATTTCTTTTCACGCAGGTGCAGACTGTGCAGTTGGCTGTAGTCTTTCGATGTGTTCAAGTGCAACTTTTTGGCCAGGAGATTAGATTTAAACTATTATTGACAATTTTTGTATATTGCTAGTTTGCTGTCTATCTGTCTGTCTGTCTGTGTATCTATCGGGGTACGTTGGTGTTGGTCGGTCTGCCATTTAGTCACTAATAGATAGATTGTCAAGAAATAAACTGATTACAGGTGTTGCTGACCTTGTTGTCTTTACTAGCAGCTGTTGTTCAGTTAAAGTCTGCATTATTACGGAGGAAGCAGCTGTTATTTGAGCGATTAGTGAGCGGCGTGACCAGCGGCGTCATCAGACCTACGGAGCGGACGTCTGAAGTCACGGTTAGCGGCTTTAGGGAGGGTGATGGACACAAAACGGAGGACTTTCCTTTTCTTATGAATGCTTATTTTGTCCTGCACAACTATTGTGAAGTCCGCAGATAAAATATAACGGAACAAAAGCAGTAATTGCTCTCCAGTAGGACATTTAGTCACCAGCAGAGCTACGAGTGAGAACAGAGAACGAAACCGAGGAAACGAGTGAGAGACGTGTGTTGACCACATTTATGGACCATAATCTAGTAAACCTTTATGTGTAAGTGTTAATATTAAAATACATTTGATGTGTGAGAGAGAGAGAGATAGAGCAAGACCTGCAGCGCTGTAACTAACGTTAAGTCTGAAAAATAAAACTTCTAAAACTTTCCACGAACTGTGTCTGTTTGAGTTCATAGAGGAAGATTTTAGAGAAGATCTTAAGTATCAAGCATGACCTTTCATTTTTAAAGACTACTTTATTACTCTGTTGTATTTTTTTAACTAAGCAACCAATCTACTTCCTGTTTACATCGGCACCATCATGCCCAGTGTACGTGAATAGTCACGTGATATTCGTTTTCAGGCGTTTTAGTCTGGACGCAGATGATTTAGAAAACGATGCTGAAACGCCGTGTGGACGGAGTTTTAAAATGAAAACGGAGTAGTGTGGACGTGGCCTTATCATCATGTCAATGTTTTCGATTATCCTGAGAAATATCTCAATATTTACTACGGAAAATATTATGAACCCAGACACGGGGGCGTTTGATTGTCCGACGTTTCAACAGCAACTGTTCGGAACAACAACGCTCTCAACGTTTTGGTGTCACCAAATCGTACCATACCCTCGTATTGCCAAGAAAGCCCTTGAGATACTCACACCGTTTGTTACAACGTATCTTTGTGAGCAATCCTTTTCGAGGATGGTGGACATGAAAACTAAGAAAAGGAACAGACTTTGCTGCGAAAATGATATGAGAGTGGCACTTGCCACGGTGAAGCCGCGCATTTCTGAACTTGTATCTGAAAGGCAACAGCAAAAGCCACATTGATTTGCAGTAAATATTCACTGAGTTATGTTTTTGTGTGAAATTCATGTTTTGTTTGTCGACAAACCGATCCTCACAGCATCGTACGAAGTTGCGTACCTGATCGCAAATCATTCATTGAGTTATGTTTTTGTGTGAAATCCATGTTTTGTTGGTTTTGTTCTTTGCACACAGTGATTTTGTGTGCAACTGATGCATAGTTCATTTTGTGCACTAATAAAATATATACCTATGTTTTGAAGAAATCATATTTTATTTTTCAAATTACGAAGGGTTCGGTGAATGCACTGATGAAGCTCGCAGGGTTCAGTACCTCCAATAAGGTTAAGAACCACTGGTCTAAAGTAAACAGAGAAATGGAAGAAGGTTGACAGAGTTCTCTGCCCCACAGACAGGAGGCGTGGCCTCAGGTTTCCACCATGTGGTCACCAATGACCTTTCAGCAAAGAGACTCCTACACATAAAGGGCAGACGCGTGGTCAGGGCCACCCAGGTCCCTCTCACCTGGACCAGCTTCAACAGTGGAGACTGCTTCATCGTTGACCTCGGAGATGTAAGGACACAGGATTTTCTTGCTGTATGTTTGCAGTTGAAAGGTGAAGCAAACTGGAGAGACAAGTTTGTATGTTGACAGTGGTTCCCTGTCTGTCTGTGTGTTCACCAATCTGCAGAAGATCTATCAGTGGTGTGGATCCAAGTGTAACAAGTTTGAGCGACTGAAGGCGGCACAAGTGGCCAGAGGTATCCGTGACAACGAAAGAAATGCCCGTGCCAAACTGGTGGTTGTAGAAGAGGGAAGTGAACGGTCCGAGTTAACTAATGTGAGTCTCAGATTTTTTTGTCATAAATTTCTCTTCTTTTTCACAGACATGTCTCATGATATGTCTGTCGGAAAAGGAAAAACTATTTATTCCATAATCATAATAAATAGTAAATGATATTGGGTGTGAACTGTATAAAACATAGGTATAGTCCCCTATGACGTCACCCATGGGTTTCTGAAGAGCCAAAATAAGGCTCAAAGTGGCCGGCTCCGGCCGTCGTCATCTTGGCAGTGACGACACAGCCTGACCCCTGGCTAATCCATGAACAGGCAAAGAATAGGAGCGTGGATGAAGCTGAGTTGGGCTGAATAAAGCCTGGTTGCTGAAACACGCCCAACTAGGTTGAAGCTACCAAGCTAGCTAAGGCTAACAAGCTAGGCTGTTGCTGACCGGCTAATCTTATCGCTGTGGTCTTGTTGCTCCCGGTATTCAAATAAAACAATTGTAACAAGACTCCTTCATTCAATCAATCAATTTATTTGTCGCATGAAATCATTCAAGGTAACGTTACAACTCCTTCAATTTGTGTTATTCATGTTATTCTCCATAAAGCAAACACCTCCTTTTTTCTTGCCGAAATGGTAAATGGATGTACTTGTTATTTTCTAGTCTTTCCGACCACTCAAAGCTTTAACACTACATGTCATCATTCACCCATTCATACACTGATGACGGGGGCTCCCATGCAAGGTACCACCTGCTCATCAGGACAAACTAACATTCATACACCATAGGCACAGCTATAGGAGCAATCTGGGGTTAAGAGTCTTTCCCAAGGACACATCGACATGGACTAGCGGAGCCGGGGATCATACCGCCGATTCTCTGATTGAAGGACGACCCGCTCTAATACTGAGCCACAGTCCCCGAAGCCCTCTGTTCTGTCAGATCGCAATAAAGAAAAAGAGTAGTGTTTAAGCGGCATTCCGGTATTAGCCAAGTTTCATGGACACTACAGCTCCTGATATCTCAGTGAAAACTGATGCCGGTGGTATGGAGGTCACCCAGGAGCAGCTCCATCATCCAGCACATTGGCCAGCAGGATGTTTGCACAGCAAACCTTATTTGTCTGACATTTGCATGAAAGATTCTCCAAAACACAAACACGTTAAGTTTAGTGACTTGATTTAGCCGAGCTAGCAGACAGCTAGTGGCTGTGACGGCAGCCACCTGTCCCTCAAAGCAGCCATGCCCTTAATTATGCATAACTTTAAGCTTTATTAGAATTTAAACAGGTGAGTTATTATATAAATTCAACCCCCGTACAGTTGTCATGGACAGGGATATTAGCTATAGAGACCAAGGCCCAATCCCCCCCCTTACGGACTCAGACTTTGAGGCGCGCTCCTGCGAAGTCCGTGAGGGTTTAGTTCTGTCCCACTGTCAGATCATCGAGTGTTTGAGTCTCTCGCAGACATTTGAGCCTTTTATGAACCCTTTCCGTAAATCAGCATAGGATGCTAACTTAGCCTAAGGGAATTACCCACAAATCATTGCAATGTGACGTTAAACACGGGGTAACCAGTGGACGCATGGAGACGTAAAAAAAAAGGTAAACAAAGACGGATCACATGTGTTCAGCCTGGAATATTAAATGTACTCAGAAACATTAAGGGTTAAAGATGGAAGATAGAAACACATGAAATCAGAAGATATTTATTAATTTATTCATCAAACATTTGATTTTGTCATTGAAGCTGTTTTGACAAAAACGAGTAAATATATTATATGAATGACCTCATCTTGTGAGGAAAGAGCCTGAAGACATTCAAACCAGGGAGTACAACGTATAAAATATATACACACAGTTATACATCATATTTTTTGTCGTTTTCATGGGAACGTGATATGTTGCAGCAAAGTGCTGTCCCGTTCATATTTACACCATCTCAAGCCCTCACAGTCTCTCACACTCACCCACTAACCAGGTGAAGTCAGTAAGTCCTTGAGGGTTCAGGGTTTGAGGCTTTAGGGGGGACACTGGGACTGGGCCCAAAATCATGTAAAGTTGGGCTTTTTAACATGGAGGTCTATGGAGATTCACTCCCTTTTAGAGCCTGCCTCAAGTGGCCATTCGATGAGCTGCATTTTTTTTACCCTTCTGCATTGGCTTCATTTTTCAGCCTCAGAGATTGTGCCGCTTTTGATACAGCTGCTGTATGTAAAACTCTGAATGCGGTTGTCCCTTCTCCACAGATCCATTTACGTTGCAAGGAAAGGTGAAACTAAAACAAGACATCTAAAAAGCATAATCAACACTGCTTGTTTTTAACACACAGATATACACAATACAAATATACCAACTCAACCTTTAGTATGAATTAAATCCTATTCGTTTTACTGTTACATCTTTCATGCATTTATTGTCTATTTTACCTCAAATATATTATGTGGCATGGTATCTTAACTTGTTCATCTGTTTATTGTAATTATTGTTATATGAAGTTCCAATGGCCTAGGAACAGTGTAGTCATTAGCAATAGTAACTTAGTCGATTTTTAGTTCACAGAATGTAACGTCTGAAGAAATAATCATCTGCAATAGATAACAATAAACAATGCATACCCACGATGCTACCAAAAGGCATAAGATGTATGCAGATATCGCTGGATTAACTCAGATATACTAAAACAGCAGCTCTCAGAGCTCAATTACTTCCTGAATAGTGGTCACACACAACTCACCGTTACGTACATCATATGTATCTGAATCTGTGATTCTTAAAGTTACCACAACGAACTATAGAAACACTTAAAAATACTTCATATTTACTTAGTTCTAACGACACAGAGGTTGCCGCTTGGTGTGAACTCAAGGCCAACTTTGTCACGATCAGGCTTTGCCTTGTGTGTTCTGTGTTTCTTTCTGTAGCTCCTCACTTTACAGCCACTCCCTCAGCACCAGTCTAAATCAGCCACTCCCTCAGCACCAGCCTAACTCCCTTCACCTGCCGCTAATCAAGCACTCTACCTGTCAGCCACTCCCTCAGCACCAGTCCCTTCACCTGCCCCAGATCACTAATCAAGCACTCCCTCATCAGCACAACTCCCCTCACCTGTTCTAG
This sequence comes from Anarhichas minor, assembly GCF_050575085.1. NCBI lineage: Eukaryota > Metazoa > Chordata > Actinopteri > Perciformes > Anarhichadidae > Anarhichas > Anarhichas minor. The sequence goes on along the minus strand of NW_027466479.1, from coordinate 2,706,922 downwards.
CCACTATTTAAACCCCTGCCTCCCAGTCACCCACTACCAGGTCATTGTTTGTGTTCATACCTACCCACCCGTTTTTGCTTGTCCTGTTCCCGGTTTCCCAGTCTGCCTGCCCTGCCTGATTTCCCCCCTCGTCTCTTGTCTCGTCCTTGGATTCCCTGTTGTGTTCGTTATTCATTAAAACCCTTTTCTTAATTCATCTGACTGTCTGCACTTGAGTCCTCATCATGCCCCGTGACAAACTTACTAACTTGTTAAGGAAATAATGTTAAATCAAGGTTCACATGTTAGCTTTTGCAAACTCCATTCACTGACCATAACATAGACTTATTTGTGTTTTTTCTGAAAGTGTGATGTTCAGACTGTTCATGCCTGTGAGTACAGAGCTGTAGTCAGGATGATGTTAGCCTAGCTTAGCATTAAGACTGAAGGCAGAGGGAAATAACTAGCCTGCTCTGTCCAAACCTCTAAAGCTCACTGATAACATGTCCACAGAAATGTAAAACAGCATAACAATTTGTGGTTCTATTTTTTGACAAACAATAGTGTGTCCTCCTTCCAGGAATTCTGTGCAGTGTCTCAAGCTAATTGCCAGATTCCACCAGTGAGCACATGATTTGGTCTCTGTACACTACAGAGTACAGAGACTATGGTACCAAACCTGGCATCCTCACTCTCACACAGCACACACTGCACCTGGCTGTTTATTGCTCAAGACATTTCTGTGTGTGTATGGACTAAAACAAAAAAGCTACAGTGGGTTCATCGGTGAGTATTAGAGGTGTTGGTAGGTGTAGATTTCTACTTTGGACAGAGAAAGGAATGCTGTTTCTTCCCACTTCCAGACTTTATGCTAAACTAGGCTAACCAAATCCTGACTAAAGCTTTGTATGTAAGAGACATTGGAGTGGTAGCTGTGGTGGAAATTATTCTTATTTATTTCCCTGTGAGAAATAAACGTGATGATAAAGCTCTCAAAAGTCTTTAAGTATTTCATTGAACAGACTCTTAGAATATTCAGCTGATTGGATAGAGCTCTTTCCCTACTGATGGTCCGGAGGTCTAACCACAAGTCAAAGTAGTATATGCTTCACACAAACTGCACATTATTTTGATATCACGTCATCACTTGTCACTGAGCTTCCCCATCCGTACATCCTGTCTGATCGGTACTGCGTATGTGGAACTTTCTGCAGAGATGGGAAAGAAGTGAGGTGGCTCACTCATTAGCTAATTCCATCATCAGCTCCAGAAAAACGTTTTACTGCTTAAATAATGTATGATGGAAGTAGCAGTAACGACTGAGTCATCATTCTTGCTGGTATCGGGAAGAAAGAAATTGTATAAAAAATGATGTACTTGTCATATCATTTTTTCACACTAACAGGTCCTTGGAGTCAAACCAGACCTATCAGAGGGAGATGGTGATGATGATACAGAGGCAGACGTGTTCAACAGGAAAATAGCCAAACTATACATGGTACAGTAGTCACTCATACAAAACACCAGAAGTCATTTTTGGAAGGATTGGCTGGTTGGCTGATTTAGCAGGAAGTGATAAGAACATAAATACCCAACTTACCGGTATACTTGTCATGGAATATTATGGATTCTTTTAATCACATCAGATGAGACACTGAGAAATCTTATCTCATGCAGTTTATCAAGTGGGGTGCTGCTCTGTGACAGGGATATACATTATTTTCAGTTATCTAAATCTGCATAATTTCATACAATAAAGAGTTTTGTTGAAAATAGGACTTGGCAGCAGCCTGGGTTGGATTCAAACCTTCGACCCTCTGCTGCGCGTCAACCTCATCTCTCTCCCCCATGTTCTATAATTCTCCAGCTGGTCTAATACAGGCAATAAATATTATTATTCTTATATCGTTAAGAAAAAGGGAAAAGGTCTCTCTGCTAACAAGGTTATTATATCTTTTGAATAAACTGTCAGTGAGAAAGCTCGTTAGATTGGTCGCTAACAGGACTATTAGTTCTCACAGTTTATTCAAAAGATATATTTGTATCATTGACTGTTGTCTCATAGTTCAATCCATTCCTTTTTGTGGAGCTCTGGATGGTGAAACGCATCTAAAAAGCTACGATAACCTTCACAAAAGTTAAACTTGCCGCAAAAACTTGAACAGATTTACTTCCACCAATGAAGTCGATTCATTGGAATTAAATGATTTTGCAGCAAAATGGTGCCGTTTAAATGCTGGTGTGACCAGGCCTAGAGGCATAATCATTCTTAAAGCTACTACAGGGAGCTTTCCTTTTGTATGAAAGTCCCATTCCTCTGTCTCACAATCTGTGGGTTTCTTCAATGAGTTAGATACCTGAAATAAGGTCTGTGGTTCAAACAAGTTAAGAGATTGTAACGTTTTTGTCCATAACATAAAATACGTCAGTAAATTCTCTTGTGAATTTTGAATCTAAACTTCATCACGCTGATGTGGAGGCTTGAATTCTACCCCACAGAGAGAAGGCCGCTGATTTCCGCCCACTGCTGTTCTACAGTAGAGTCGCTGTGATAATAAAATCTGCCATAAACTGGTCTACAATCAAAAAGTATTTAATCCTACTGAATCTAATACAAATACAGAGTGAAACACATTAATTACAGTATCTATAGATATATATTCTCTGCGCAGAGAGGCATTTTACCCTGATCCCAGTAGAAGCGCTGCTGCCCTCCCGGGGAGACCAGAGGAAAGAGAGCGATTCTCTGGCCGGCACTTCCTGGTCCCAGTTTGAAAACCCCTCCCATACTGTCTATCTTAATTCCTATTGGCTAACTCCAGCAAACCCCTCCTGGCCTCAGTCTGCTAGGACCCTCGCACAGGTGTGATCTGTAAATGCCTGTCTAGAAATCTCGCTTTCCCTATTCTTCATACATTCAATGACTGTCTTTTATGGCTTAACACTTCTATGATAAACATTTTATATAAAGATAAGGATTTGCAACTTTTGGCAAAAACTTCACAAGTTTCACAAGCATAGATATAAAGGTGCTACAAATTCTACTAAGAAACACTTCTAACTACAAATCACTTCTAACTACAAATTCTAAAACACTTCTACAATTATGAATCTTCTAATTATGTATTCCAAAACACTTCTAATTATGATTTCTTAATTATGAATCATTAAACACTTCTATTATCATTTCTTAAAACACAGTTCTAAACCTAAATTCCCTACACTGACTAGTCCGATAGTTCGATCCTGTAGTAGTTTAATTATAGCCTAATGTAGCCTAATGTTAGCTTTTTACTTCTGCCGATTGCATTTAAGCTCCAAAAATTATAAGTGGTGTTATTTTATGAAGATTATCTTGCTCAACAAAAAGTGTAAGTATCATATACTTGTGTTTGTCACAGACCTTATTTTCTGCTGTAATTCAAAAGCCAATGGAAAAATCACATTGTCTTTTTGTCGAGGGAACCCGTGTGATGGTAACTTCCGAAGTTGTCCTAAAAAATATGTCATGCCTGCAGCACTCTAAAGTTTACATTCTCTCTTTGTAATATGGGCTATAGGTGATGTACTGTATGTGTTTGTGTGTTACCAGGTTTCTGATGCGTCAGGGTCCATGAAAGTGACTGTTGTCAAGGAGGAAAACCCATTCCTCCAGAGTGACCTGCTCTCAGATGAATGCTTCATTCTGGATCATGGCAGAAACAAGATGATATTTGTATGGAAAGGTAATCAGACAGTGTTTTAGCGTCTGCTTTGAATGGTGTATTGTCTTTGTGACTGTGCATAAGGATTTCAACATCAATCGCATCTCATTTATCTCCTACAGGGCACAAGGCTAACCCCAGTGAAAGAAAGGAAGCCATGAAAACAGCTGAGGGCTTCATCAAACAGATGGGCTACCCTGCAAACACACAGGTTTACTTTCATTTTCACTTTTCTATTGTATATTTTTAATTTGAAAGAAGTGCTTTATTACAGCTTCTGGGGATTAAACCTGAAAAGTGTTTTCAATATGTTTGATGATGTTGATTATCATTTAATTCTTTCAGTGAGCAAAAATACTTGACTAACAAAAGCTGCTGTGAAACTTATGTAATAATTGAGTGTTGCAACTGATAATCCTGCAGATCCAGGTGCTGCCAGAGGAAGGAGAGACTTCCATGTTCAAGCAGTTCTTTCTGGGCTGGAAGGACAGGGACCAGAGTGAGGGTTTTGGGGAGGTATTTGTCACAGAGAGAATTGCGAGGATCCAGCAGGGGGAGTTTGATGCCTCCAAACTCCATGAGTCCCATCACATGGCCGCCCAGTACAACATGGTGGATGATGGGAGTGGACACACACAGGTGACTAAATATACAAGAAGTTAACTTTTAAAACCACGCCATGGTGCAATGTTGAAGAAAGAGCTGAGATGCCTTGTCTTCCAGTCATGAATTGCTGAAGTCTCTTTGGGGCACAAAGCATGCATTTCCCTCGACCTCTTTCATCAAACTAGTTGTCCATTACGGGGTTACAGAACCCACGTTACTGGGATACCAAGAGAGGAGAACTGGGATGAGCAAATGCTGAGCCATTGGAGATTGTTGACACAGGTTAAAACAGAGGTTACCTAGATGAGAGTCCAAACACCATCATGCCTATATCACAAAGTAATACAATGATAGGGAATATACTTAAACCACAATATGGCCAGATCATGTACAATATATTGATCTGGTGTTGCGGTGATGAAATCAATGGGAGAAATCTGAAACTGAACTCGAATACAAAACAGTTTTTGGTGTAAATTTAGTTTTTGGAGTTGGTGGAGACCAAAGCAGCTAAAAGGAGATTAGAAATACATGAATTAATCAGATGGATACAAACATGACTCCAATGGCATGAAAATGTTGCTCTTTGCCTTCTTGATGTTGGCTGATGTCAGACAGAATTGTGAACAAGTTGAACTCTGTTTCCATCTTCAGTCTGATATTGCCTTCATTAATCATCCTTTGGGGTTGGGGGTTTCAATATTTGCTAACATTATGACTAGAGACCGTATCCGTCAGAATCGAACAGCGTTTTAAGTCGACAGGTGATGTATTATTCAGCAGCCCAAACACCAAAGAGAGGCCACTGAGTGAAGGAGTGAGAGATGTCGGGGTCTCCCTTATAGACCCGCCGTCTATTCTGGGAGGATTTGTGTAAATGTTTTACATTACTTGTAGGGTGGAAGATTCACAGAGTGTTGTAGAGACGTGGCAGGCAGAGCATTATGTTACAGTTACAGACACAAATGAGGAAGAGGAGAGAAAAGAAGAGAAGAAGGACCGTGAAACGGCAACAAAGACACCACAGAAAAGAAGCTGTGCCAGAGAAAAGAAATGTTTCCCAGACATTGAAGCAGAGAGACACTTTAAATTGATTTAGAACAGCCTCAATAGCAGCATAAATGTCGTATGTACCGGTCTTCAATGTTGTTATTATTACTGACAACAATTGACAACGGCTTTAGTCCCACTTGACATAATCGGCTACTCATTAGTCCCCCGCTGCGCTTATTTGTTGACTACTTTTTAATCGAGAAACCGCAGTTTCATGTCACAAGGCCAGACGCATCAGTCGACTCAAATCCGATGAAGTGAGCGGACGCAGAGCTCTGGACCCAGGCAACATGCTGGATGTGCCAACAGGCAACGGTTTGCTAACACATTAGCCAAAAAGAGCTTTCTACGGTGTATGTCAGATTTGGTGTTTAGACCTTGATCTGCTGCCCCAAAATGACCACAAAAGTTTATTTTCTGGCCCCTGGTGGGGGGACGATTGGGGAGTGTGCTTTTGACTTGAACCATAACTTCATCTGAAGTCATTAGAAGGTATATAATAGATCTGAAGATTGGCTTGTGATTAATAAACTAGCTCAATGAGAAAGCAATTACGCACCTTCAGCAATAACATGTTGCCAGAATTCTCTCTTTGACACTATACTTACATGTGGCTCTTAAAGTGGTGAATATTGTTTCCATCTTTTAGATCTGGAGGGTGGAGAGCAGTGGCAGAGTTCCTGTCGACCCAAAGGGCTACGGTCAGTTCTACGGGGGGGACTGTTACATCATTCTGTACACCTACGGGAAGAGGCAGATCATCTACACCTGGTATGACACCGTTCACTGAGCTGGTTTTTCATAAGCAACAAAGAGTTTCACTTCCTCTGTAATATGGTCTGATGCTCTGCACCAAGCTTCCTGATATATGTCGATCATATCTGTGGTTTATTAGCCGAGCTGAGGGGAACTGCAGGGTTGATAATTCTCTGTTGTTTTGTCACTAAGATGACTCTCACATCACAATTATTTGCTTGATCATTGTTGATGTAAAATATAAAAATATAATTAAGTTTAAGGTTTACTCAGCATTGTCACATGTCTCTTCTGACCTGTAGGCAAGGAGCCAGATGCTCTTTGGATGAGCTAACAGCTTCGGCCTTCCTGACCGTAGACCTGGATCATTCACTGGGAGGGTATGCAGTTCAGGTACAGCCAGTGTGAAACAGAATAAAACGCATGTGCAATGGATGCCTGAAAGAGCTCATGAATCTCTCTCTGCCTAATGAAGTCAAATGTGGTTTGCAACGCTTTGTCACACGAAACAGTAATCCAGTAAACTACATGCTTAGTGAATGTCTTAGTTTATCACAAATTGCAGCTCGGTTCATATGTTAATTAGCAGACTTCAGAATTGTTTGCAGGTGGATTTGTACAGAGCCAGGTTAGCTAGTTCCCCCTATTTCCAGTCTTTATGCTAAGGTAAGCTAACTGTTTCCCTGGCTGTAGCTTCAAAACAAATAAGCATATTTCCTAAAAGGTCAAACTATTACTTCAACAAAAACAGCACACACAATACAATAACACTGCTCAAAGTTCAAAAACAAACAGAAACCAAGACTTAGAGGCGGTGTACAGTAGAATTAAAGATAAAGGTTTTGGCATCAATTTTCTTTGGAATTGCCCACAGCTTTTGTGTGTGTGTGTGTGTGTGTGTGTGTGTGCGTGTGTGTGTGTGTGTGTGTGTGTGTGTGTGTGTGTGTGTGTGTCATCAGGTCAGAGTGTGCCAGGATAAAGAGCCCCCACATCTACTGAGCCTCTTCAAATCTAAACCCCTCATTGTATATAAGAGTGGTACGTTCCGCCTCAGAGGCCAGACCCCCCCACCTCCAACCCGACTCTTTCAGGTACGACGGAACCTGGGCACCATCACCAGAATTGCTGAGGTGAGCATTTACAATGGTTTACAATGGCAGTATATTTACAATGGGCATTTTGTCCATTTTCAGGTAAAGGTGTTGATTGTCTCATATGTTTCAGGTTGATGCCAGGGCATCCAGTCTGAACTCTAATGATGCCTTCCTGCTGAAGATGGCTGATGGCCGGGGCTATCTGTGGATGGGCAAAGGGGCCAGTGAAGAAGAGGAGAAAGGAGCAGACTACATGAGTAAAGAGCTGAACTGCAGCAGCAAACACGTCATGGAGGAAAATGAACCAGGTCATCACCTACATTTCACTTCCATACATAAAACACAAATACCTTCTGCTGACGGGGGAGTTTGGATGATGATGAAATTCAAACAAACAACATGAGTGACAGCTGTGACTCAAAGCCAGTAAAACTGGTACTAAAATAAACCTGTGAACTGGGCCAGCATTGGTTGTGCATGGCTAGCAGTGTATGACTGTGAGTACAGAGCTGCTGCAGCAGGATGTAATGATTTAACACAGGATGTGTCAGACAGCTGGACTAGTCCTGCCTGCCTATCTGCACTTATACACATTGTTGGGCTATTTATTTCAGAATTATTTATACTATAGGCAAACAACCTTCCATATTTTGCAAAAAACAGAAAAATACCTCTGTCAACAAGAACATAAGCAGGAACAAGCATGAGAAGAATGTGTGCTGTGTAAAGTCCGATGGCAGCTGTGTATTTACTGCGTGATGCAACAGAGCAGAGAGCTAGCAGCTACGGATCTGGTACGCCACCCACCATCAAAGCGACCACACCCTTAACTATGCTTAACTTTAATCTTGATGTCATTTAAACAGGGGAGTTTATTAAAGATTCATCAAATGTCATTCAATGTCAGTGTGTGTTTTGTGTTGCAGATGATTTCTGGGCAGCATTAGGGGGGAAGACAGAGTACCAGACCTCAGCAAGACTAGACAGTCAGACCATCACTCACCCTCCTCGTCTGTTTGGATGTTCAAACAAAACCGGCAAGTTCATAGTAAGTATTTCACCTACGTCAGAGGCCAACAGGGTGACCGCGACCCCTAGGGGGTCGTGACATTTTTGGTTGTTTTTTTAGGCACTTTTCCATGACCTGCTTTAATCCCAGGTGATGATCATTATGTTTTGAAACAACAGTTACCTGTTGGTTCCTCATGTGATCAGTATAATCTGTGAGAAACACTGCAGTGAGATGTTGTGCAGCAGTATTCTAACCAGTGCCATCATGTGTGCAGATTGAGGAGGTTCCAGGAGAGTTCACACAGGATGACCTGGCTGAAGATGATGTGATGCTGCTGGATGTGTGGGACCAGGTACTGTACACAGCTGTAGCAAAGGTTAGGTCATCTCTGGACAAACTCCACAGTCACTCTAATGTCCTGTTGCAGGTGTTTACGTGGATCGGAAAGGATGCCAACGAGGTAGAGAGGACTGAATCCGTCAAATCTGGTGAGCTTTTGGATTTTGACTCATCTCCGTGTGTTGCTGTTTTAGTTGACTGTGGCTCAGTGCTACAGCAGGGTCGTCCTTCAATCAGGGGATCGGCGGTTCGATCCCCGTCTCCGCTAATCCATGTGGATGTGTCCTTGAGCAAGAAACTTAACCCCAAGTTGCTCCTGTAGCTGTGCCTGCAGTGTGTGAATGTTGTGTGAATGTTAGTTAGTCCTGATGGGCAGGTGGCAGCTTGCATGGTAGCTCCTGTCATCAGTGTGTGAATGGGTGAATGATGACGTGTAGTGTTAAAGCTTTGAGTGGTCGGAACACTAGAAAAGAACTGTACATCCATTAACCTTTCATGTCTTTTAGCTTACCACAGAATTTGTCTTCGTTGAATTTCACATGTATAAAACAATAACCTCTTACTGCCACATGAGGTCACTACTAACATGGGACACTAACTTATTGGCAACACCACCCAGATGTAGCTGTTTGCTTCCCCTTAAGTGACTCTTCGTCTCCCCTGCAGCCAAACGGTACATAGAGACTGACCCGAGCGGCCGGGACAAGCAGACTCCTGTGGTGGTGGTGAAACAAGGCCATGAACCTCCCACCTTCACAGGCTGGTTCCTGGCCTGGGACCCCTCCCACTGGGACTCTGTCACCAGGAGCATGAAGTCCATGCGTCTTTAGAATCAGAACATACAGATATATTGATCCACCCACGACAACTGAAATAGGTTCCTTTACATAACCAGTGTGATCAAATAAAGACATTCAGTTGTTTTCTGTGACATTTTTAATTGAAAATTGTGTTTGTACTGTTACTTTACCACATGCAGGCACAACTTTCACATTGACATATAATGACCCCCATATTGTCAGTCTCTGACATGTTGGGAAGGTTGGGAATCTCTGGTCTTTGATTTGTAGCTACTTCGGAATAATTCTTATAAAATGATTTATTTGACATGGTGCTTGTATCCAAACTTACTTTAAAAAGTGAAGTGATATAAGACATGATATTGATGTTGATCTTCTAATCTCACTGTTGGTAACAAAGGGAATAAGTGTATTTCCCATAAATGTTGAGCTATATTCCTTTAGAGCACGTCAGGCAGTCATTCTGGAAAACAATATATTTTCTGTTGATGGCACTCTCTTGTTGGACTAAGTACAGATACATTAAACTAGCTAGTAGAATCCACTGGAAAGACCTTTACCGCTCACCTCTATTTGAGATTCAAAAGCACTTAATAAATGGTACATAACTCATATGTATCTGTTCGAATGTATTTCAAGTGATTATGAATTGATATTATGAATTGACCTATCAGTTATTAATTATGTAGATTCAGTGCATCTTCTAAAAGGATGAATAATTCTGGCTACTGCAACAATTAATATGAGACATGTTGGATAAGATTGCATCAGTTCCATTAATTATCTTAATGATATAATCTGGAGGTTTCACAACATCTGAAGCATCCTTCATTTCATTTTGAGCTTTAAAATGATGTTCAAAGTAAACTCTGCATTAGAAATTACACTTTGTGATTGTGTAGAAAATATTATATTATCAATAATATATCAATAATGTCTAAATAAAAAACATTGCATCAGAAATTTCACTCTCAAGGTCAAAGACTCAAAAACTGCTTTTGTGAATATCTGAGTCCACATTTAAAGCAGAAAGCTGAAGAAGACACATCAGTAATCAAAATGTGTAATATCACGTGTGATCTAATTTGACATTTTTTATACTTTCACTTTGCCACACCTACAACTCTTTTCAACACATTGACGGAGTTGAATGTCTCATACAGAATGTTTTCACGGATTGAAAAGGGTGATGTACGAGCACAGGTTCAAACGTTCAAAAGCCCATAGATGCTATTTCAGGATCATACTTCAGCCATTAGATGTTCATATCAAACTACTGGCAACATTGGGATTCAATAATTCTTGTTTTGGTATAACGTCATAGGTGTTACTCTTACAGTACCGGGTGCATCCACTAGAGGATTATTAAACAAGTCTCCTGTAGGCTGTAAGCAGGCTGGTCATGGTCAACTACCACAGACTGGATGTTAGTCCACTATCAACTACACACTGACTGAAATTCTCATCCCAGTGCCATTACCTCTTACTGCCACATGAGGTTACTGTGTGACATGTGAGAATGATTATGGGAACCAACAATCAGATGTTGCAGCTATTCTTTGTGATGAGACCTTGATCAAACAAAAACTAGTGTTATTTTATGAGAAACTAGTTGTTTTGGTCCTTAGATATGATTGGAATCATTTAGATTCTTTATTCTTTGTAATTGTTCGTTGTTCATTTCTTTTCTTTTTTATCAATCAGTTTGTATTAAAACAAAATACATTTAAATGTATATAGTGTTTAGTGTATTAATTTGACAAGAATACAGGAATAGTTTAACACATTGGGAAATACACTTCGGCTACATCCACACTATTACGTTTTCCTTTTCAAACAATCTCCGTCAGACTAACACGCCTGAAAACACATATCTCATGACCATTCACGTACACCAGGCATGCGGATGCCATTGTAAACAGGAAGTATATTGTCTACGCTGTGGATGGTTGCTTAGTTACAGAAAATACAATAGATCTCTGCCGTAAAACATTGGATTGCACCTTCCGGATTGGGAATGAGCGAGTCCATGGGCCCAATCCCAATCTCCCCCTTTACGGACTCACAGGCTTTGAGGCGCGCTCCAGCGAAGTCCGTGAGGGTTTAGGGTTTGAGGGTTTAGGGGGGACATTGGGATTGGGCCTTTGGGTACATCCCAAGTCCCTCTTATTCTCGGAGCCGATTTTGAGGTCTCTGAGCGAAAAAGCATAGCCCTACAAAACTGACCATAGTTCTGTAACTACAAGGTCGATTTTAATAATTTTTGTTGATATAATCAGATCACAACACCTGTGACATAGTTTACATAGGTGATATTGTGAATATGTTGCTGGATAATATAGAAAATAAGACATAACACAGCTGAAATTGAAAATATTCAGCCTCGCCTGGGAAAAATGCACTTTCAGTGATAAAAGGTTATTGAAATAATGCAGCTAGCCCCCTGAAACTTTCCCAAGTCATAGCATAACTGATCGGTAGTTATTAAAAAAAGGTTAAAGTGGAATAAAGTGGAATAAAGTTAAGAATAAGAGGTTTTAGTCAGGCGAGGACATCATTTTCGAACCAGCTGTTGCAGCTCTTACATTGTACTTTTATACACTATATAACTATATATTTCACTTTCTTTATCACTCATATGATTCAATACATCCAAATACAGATAATAGGAATCATATTCATATTCATAACATCATCAGAGCCAGTTTTGGCTGTCATCTGTAGGATTTTCTCATTTCATGTGTGTGTGTGTGGCTGCATGGCAGCCTATCCTCGGTCGATTTCCAAAAACAACCCCTCCTTAGACGCGTCACAGGCTTAGGAAGACCTGTGTCGAGTTTGGTGGCGATCGGCAAAAGTTTTCATACAATAAAGTTGCCAGAAGTGACACGTGTACCCCGGCGGAAATTTCCGGTCGCAGGCAGTCTGACCACTCGCCCAAGCCTGCTTGACCGCTCTTATTCTGGAAACAAGTCGGAAGTCAACAGTATGCAGTTGGCAGCAATGACTACAGCTTTGGAACGGAAATTCGGCGACGTTATTATCCATATTTTCATAAAACTTGGGCGCATACCTACGATTTTGTTCGGCGGAGGGCAGCACGAAGGTACGTTTGATCACTCACAACTGTTTAGTGTTTCTACGGATCGTAAAACAGAAGTTAGTTACGTGTTCCGCCACGTGTGCTAATGCTAATAAATGCATTGCATGACTTGGTAGCCGTTAGCATGAGGGTACAAACATTGATTTACTGTACTCATAACGCCGATTTCGGGCCAGGATTTGGTGCTTTTATGCCACGATATTGTTCTGCTTATGTGAGTACCCTATAGCTGTGTTGGGAGTGTGTCAGAAGTGACTTATATGATGTTGTTGCCCATACGTTGCTCTTTCATCGAAATAAAAAAAGTAGCCACATACATGCTACTGGCTAATAATCATGCTATTTTCCGCATGTGAGTTTGAGGGGTTCTGAGCCCGAGTGCCCCCAAATTTGGGGGCGTCGTGCTTAAAAGGTTTGTCATTTCCTCGCTCCTCGCTTGAACCGGAAGTTGTTCTGCTCCGCCATATTGACGGCCGTCCTAAAGCTCTTATTTAGCTCGGAGGATTGAGGATCGAGGAGTGAGGAGGGATCTCAGAGGAGCCATGAGCAAGGACGAGAACAGCCTTCCAGGAAGTGTTTTAAATGCTGACACGCCCCCTCATTGTTCATCAGTTATGTGATTGGACGCTACAGCTGATCGGACTGACTGACTGGCCCAGTCCCAACGTCCCCCCTAAAGCCTCAAACCCTGAACCCTCAAGGACTTACTGACTTCACCTGGTTAGTGGGTGAGTGTGAGAGACTGTGAGGGCTTGAGATGGTGTAAATATGAACAGGACAGCACTTTGCTGCAACATATCACGTTACCATGAAAACGACAAGAAATATGATGTATAATTGTGTGTATATATTTTATACGTTGTACTCCCTGGTTTGAATGTCTTCAGGCTCTTTCCTCACACGATGAGGTCATTCATATAATATATTTACTCGTTTTTTTGTCAAAACAGCTTCAATGACAAAATCAAATATTTGATGAATAAATATTCTCTGATTTCATGTGTTTTTATCTTCCATCTTTAACCCTTAATGTTTCTGAGTACATTTAATATTCCAGGCTGAACACACGTGATCCGTCCTCTTTGTTTACCTTTTCTTTACGTCTCCATGCGTCCACTGGTTATCCCGTGTTTAACGTCACATTGCAATGATTTGTGGGTAATTCCCTTAGGCTAAATTAGCATCCTATGCTGACTTATGGAAAGGGTTCATAAAGGGCTCACAATGTCTGCCAGAGACTCAAACACTCGATGATCTGACAGTGGGACAGAACTAAACCCTCACGGACTTTACGGGAGCGCGCCTCAAAGTCTGAGTCCGTAAGGGGGGAGATTGGGATTGGGCCAGAGATTTGAGTTTCATACCGGAGTGAACACAGATCACAGATTAAACTCAAGCTTTATATTTGATTAGTTTTCTGATTCAGCGTCTGGTTTAAATATATGTTCATTGTAGTCTGAACAACAAAAGGACCACAAACAACTTTCTTCATTTACTAGAAAGATTTGTCTTTTCATGATCTGATGTTTCCCTCAATAACTTTTATTATGAATACAATTAAAGTCAGAGAGAGCTGGAGAGACAAAACACCTTTTACATCATGTATCATCATTTCATTCAGTCACGTGAGGCGGATCATTCCTGTGTCGGGTTTTGATGAGTTTTATCATTGAAATTTAACCTGAAACATGGAGCCTAATACATTTATTCCAGTATTCAAGAGAAACCAAAATCATATTTTGGGTTAATTAATAATGACGTCACAATCTGTATTTCAAAATGTACAAATGCATTCCGTCGGTAGACATTGATCCTGCGCTTATAAACAGAACACAGTCTGTTAAAGAGGTAACAGGCTACAGAGAGAAACACCTCTACAGTGATGATTACTGTGTGTCTTTATTAGTTATTAGTATTATTAGTTACTGTTATTAAGTACAGTGATCATGTGAACAGACACAAACTTATCAAAAGTCTCTCCAGCTGTTAAAGCCGACTGACAGCTGATCTGTGATCAGCGTCACAGACGTCGCTTCACGTGACGCAACTGAGGAAAGGACGTCTCATGTCTCTTAAAACATATTTCCTTCGTTCCTCTCTCCTTGCATGGTTTCCTCCATGCATCCCTGGTGGGAGGGACTAAGATGCAAGGAAAGGACCCAAGTGAGGGAAACGGGGATGACATTAAGAGACTTGGGATGTACCCAAAGTATATCGGGGTCTTGTTCACGAGTGAAGGTAAAATCAAGCGTCTGCAGTGCTGTGGGCGTTGTACCGGACCGTTGTGCTGAAGAGGGAGCTTAGCCGGAAGGCTTGGAGTAGACACTGCTCCTTCGTGTCGAAAGGGGCCAGCTGAGGTGGCTCAGGTATCTGATCAGTATGCCTCCTGGACTCCTTCCTTTGGAGGTTTTGCAGGCACATCCAACTGGTAAGAGGCCCCGGGGTAGATCCAGAACACGCTGGAAAGATTATGTATCTCGTCTGGACTGGAAATGCGTCTGGGTTCCCTAGGAAGAGCTGGAAAGCATTGATAGGGAAAGGAACATCTGGAGTACCCTTCTAAACCCGCTGCCCCTGAGACCCGGGGTTCTAAAACACCAGAGTAGTGTGGACGCTAGGCGTAAAACGCAGCAAAAGTTATGCATTTTAAAACGAAAAGTTATTAGTGTGGATTTGACCTAATTTGCTTTCATTCCAAGAATGAAATGAGAAGATCAAAAATGCCTTTTGTGTTGCAGTTGAAGTCCACACAGGCCCTTGCAGTCATGCTATTTAACTTCAGGAAGGACCTTTACTGGTTGGTGAATGTTTTGTCAAATGTTTTTTCTTTGTGATTTAATACCAGTTTCTACCAGGTTAGTTTGTTTACATACTCTTCAGTTCTATGAATAAGATGATGTATTTGTTGGTATTTTGTTCAGGATGAAGCACAAGATGGGACAATCTCACATGCGTAGGCTACATACTGGACATTGCGCCCGAATCAGAACTGCACTCACTTAAGCACCACATAGTGGTGGACAAGACCACTTATACAACTTCCAATTCTGACCTTGGATCTGACATGGGGGTTAACCAGTCTCCTGCTTAGGTGCACACTTGAGGTAGAGAATGTGTAAATGAAGCTTGATGCCCCAGTGGAATAATCAGCCAAGAAAATTAATGCCATTTTACTCCGAGCACAAGTAGAAATTATTTTCACTTGGATGGTAAAAGCACACAATGGGACATTTCTGACAAAAAATAAGAGGAAGGTTATGTGGACTCTGTTAAAAAATAATGAATTTTCTGGATTTTTGATAAGTTTGTTCCAATTATCAGAAATTATTATTTGTGAATGATGATTTCAATGAAAACCAAAAGCCAAACCTCTAATGTACAGAATTACAAACTATAATTACAAAAATAATGTTATTATTACAAACAATAAATTAGAACAAACATATAGGCCTACTACAAAGTGTAGGACTTTGCTATTCATATGTCAGTTTCTGTGATTGGTCGAGTTTCTTTCACTCAGGAATTCAAGTTTGATTCTGAATGCGCGGATCGTATGTCAAGCTGGACACGCCTTCATTTATGTCTTCTCAACCTCAAGTGCACACCTCGGAAGAGACTGTGAGGATGGGCGCGTACAACAACATCAATAATGTGTGGCTTCAGAGCAGAGAGCTGCTGCAGGCCTCTGAAATGTGCTGGTGGAATCACATGCACTGTCTAGAGTGGCTGCAATCGGTCCAGCAGGCGCTCGTGGGGGAATCCAGGGGCAAAAAAATGGTCTTACGCTCCACGCATTGCAGGTCTGAATCAGGCCATTTAGAGGAAATCATACTTTCACTGATTTGTTTAGTTTTTTATTTGTTCGAGAGGGACAATGTACATTGATGAACACTTTAAATTAAAATGTAAATGCACCCAATTACAGCCGCAAGGCTGATTTCCATTGTCTGTCCCCCTGCCAGAATGTACAGGCTGAGTGTCCTAAAGGAAAAGGTCATGCCAAAGTGTAATAGTAATAAACTAAGATCAATTACAGTCTGTAGCTGACAATACACAATAGTTCGATAATAAAAAGTTAACAATGGATAAAAAAGGAATCGCATATATATATAAAAGAAACTAGGAAAAATATCACAGTGTAAGGAAGACATTTCATATTCATCGTATTGCACCCAGATATATTGCACATAAGGGCATTAATTAATTTGCACATTTAAGGTTTCATTCATTCATATAACATTAGTACATCACATATCCATGACACTAATACTGCTAACCCAGGTTAAACTATCTATGTGCACAAGTTTGGGTGGACAACAGCCATCCCTTCATGTGCTTTTTAAAAGTGCTGAAGTTTGGGCACTCCCTAACGGAGGATGGTAAAGTGTTCCAGAGGGTGCCGCCTTTGACAGACAGAACCGTCTGACCAAAGGTGGTGCGCCTGTGTGGGATGACACAGTCGCCTCTGTCGGAGGCTCTGGTGACTCTAGTCGCAGGGCCGCAGACAGGTCTCTGTTTGATGTACTCGTTCAGCGGAGGAGGTGCCAGAACATTTAGGACTTTGTAAATGATGCTGGCTTCTTTAAGGCTGATAAGGTTGTTAAAACTTAAAAACTTATGTTTGTTCAGGATGTGGCAGTGATGATAGGTTCGCGGTTTGAGTGCTCTCTTATACAGAGATTCTATGGGTTTGAGTGTTGCTGTGCACGTGAGTGACCAGCTGGTCAGACAGTACACTAAATGTGCGACGATCATGGAATGTAGGAATGTCCTGGCTGCGTTTTCTGTCAAGCTGTTTCTGATGTGCCTGAAGTTTAGAAGGTTGAATGAGTGGCCCATGTGTGTCTCAGAAATAAAGAAGCATACACCAATGGTCCTTGTTAGTGCAGATAAAATGATCCAGCCTCACAAGTTAAGTTCAGCAGCGGAAAATGCATCTCAAAGAGGATCCCATCATTTTTGCAGAGATGTCACGGCCCTCGGCATCTGATACTAACGCATAAAGCACACTTTAGCGTCGCACCGGGCTTTCAAGTAACTACAGTATGAACACATCTGTGTCATCATTAGACACTCAGAGAAAACGACCGATTCTCACTCCCAGCTCGTCAAATACCACCGCTGTGTCAGTGCCCCTCGGCATCAGAGATCAACCAATGGCCCCCTTCAGCAACTGTATGTGATGCACCGGGCTTTCACTTAGCTCCAATGTAACCCTCCCACAGCATTCATGGACATTAAGAGCTTGTGACTTGACATAAAGTGCATGGGATTCTGCTTCGGGTAGGTGGGCGATGGGTCAAACTAACTTTCAACCACGAGACTGATGCTCGTGGTCCGTAATAAAAGTAAACGTTGATTTATTTTGTCAGGTTCATTTTGTCGTTAGTCACATCATGTCAGTTGTTAGTCACGTGCCTCATAAGTATCGTTAGTACCGTGAGTCACGTGATTCCCTAAACATTTGAGTTGTCAGTGAGGTTAACGTCACGATCGTCTCCTAAACCTAACCTATGCATGTAATGAGCGTATTGTGACAGACCGTCCGGAGGGGTATCTAGTGTATGATGAGGCACCATTAAGTGGTGCTATTTTAGGAGTTGTGAGTGAGAATGTGTTGGAGAAAATGCTGCGGCGGTGTAATGACATATTAACATGGCCAACATACCCTACAAGTCCGGGTGGGTCAAACAAACACAGGACAACCAGGAGACCGGTGTACTTGAAAGGTGTTTCAACTCAATTCAATTTATTTTTGTATCGCTCAAAATCACAAATCACAAATTCTCCTCAGAGGGCTTTACAATCTGTACACATGCAACATCCTCTGTCCCAGAATCCTCAAATCGGAACAGGAATACCTTTACTCCCAAAATACCTTTAACGGAAGAAAAAAGGAAGAAAGCTTAGAGAGAGCAACAGAGGAGGGTTCCCTCTATCAGGATGGACAGAAGTGTGATAGATGTCATGTGTACAGAATGAACAACATAACAGAGTTACAACACATTCAATGCATATGACAGAACCACAGCAGGAGGCAAGACCATGTTCCAGGTGTAACCAGGATCCATGGAAACCTGTGAGGCGAGAAAGCACAAAGACTCCAGGGAAGAAGCCAAGTCCGTAATGTGCATTAATGGCAGTGGTGGGCAAACCAGGGCCAGCAAAGCCTTCTCTGCTGGCCTAAACAGAATCACAAAGTTATAGCTATTTTTTCATAAATAAACGACATGTATGCTAATTATTTTTCCCATTAGCTTATCTTCTCATTGCACAGCTACTGTCTTCCTCAGTTGCTCTGCTTCCAGTGCAGCTTGTTTTAACCTCCTCCACCCCACGAGGTCGCCGGTGTCCTCGTGGGGTTCAGGCCCCCTGAAAATGTTGTCCGGAAAATGGATTTATTGTTTGCTAAATATTGTGGATTTGTAAAATAATTTTACCGGATTAAACAGCAACGTATGGGCAACACTATCATATAAGTCACTTTTTACACACTCCAAACACAACTATAGACTACTAATATAAGCATCTAGAAAATGTGCCATAAAAGGACGAATTTGTGGCCATAAATCGCCATCATATTTAACTGCACATCGATTTTGGACCAGGAAGCTAACGGCTAACGAGCTAAGCAATGCATTTTGTAGCTTTAGCATTCGACACAAAACACATAAATACCTTCGGTTTTTCTCTCCGTGGAAGCAGTATAAAGCTGTGAGTGGACAAAGGTACCATGGCACTGGTCTTCGCCAAAGAAAATCTTGGTTTTTGCTCACGTTTTATGAAAAATTAGTAAAATAACGTCGAAGATTATCCGGTTCAAAGCTACCGTCATTGTTGCCAACTGCATCCTGTTTACAGCCGAGCTGTTTCCAGTATAAGAGCGGTCAATCCAGTTTGCGCGAGCGGTCAGACTTCCGGCGAACGGAAATTTCCGCTCGGGGAGACGCGGCACTTCTTGCAACGTTACTCGCTGAAACTTGTGTCAATCAAGACCCGCTTCGAAGCCAGCATTCCTGAGACTCTGACGCGTCGAAGGCGGGCTCATTGACTGAAATCGACCGATGATAGGCTGAGCTACAGCCCCATAGACACAGAGCAACTGAGAAAATCCTATGAATGACAGCCAGAAACAGGCTCTGAGTGGACCCTTGCTCTCAAAATGATTTCTAACGGCTGTATTTGGATGTATTGAATAATATGAGTGATAAAAAAAGTGAAATATATAGTTATATAGTATATAAAAGTACAATGTAAGAGCTGCAGCAGCTGGTTCCAAAATGACGACCTCGCGTGACCTCTCTGTACTAAAGCCTCTTATTCTTCACTTTATTCCAGCCAACCTTTATTCAACAACTACTGATCGGTTGTGCTATGATTTGGGAGAGTTTTAGGCAGCCAGCTGCATTATTTCAAAAACATAATATCAATAAAAGTGCTTTTTTTTCAGGCGAACCTGAATATTTTCAATTTGAGCTGTGTAATATCTTCATGCACTATATTAACCAGCAACATATACACAATATTTACCCATCTGAACAATCTCAAAGTGTTATCTGATTATAGCATCACAAATTATTCAAATAGACCTTGTAGTTACAGAACTGTGGTCTCCTTAGTATGGGTATGCCATTTTCGAGCAGAGGCCTACAAATAGGGCTGAGGCTGTAAGTAGAGCTTTTATCCAATCAGATTTCACCTCTGTGTCTCTAGGTAAGAAGAAAGGCCCGAGGCCTGCAGACTCACAAGTGAATCCCTTTGCACTTTAAGAATGGGGACGATATTGTTGATTGTCATCGTGTTCAACCAATCAGATCTTTAGTTTGACATGTTGGGCGTATTCTTTGACGTGCCAGAGCCTGCTAGCTGGCCTACATGTACGTCAGCATTAACGTGCTGTGTGATTGGTCAGTGGGCTAGCGTCACTGTTGGGACGCTGAAGATAGCTAGTAGAACTTAGTAGTAATAGTAAGAGTTCAAGTTGAAAGATATGTAAGAAGTTATGACATTAACATGACATTTTTAGCGTTTTGCTTGGTCTTGATTCTCTTTTTTTTTTACTTAGCTTTGTTTTGTTTACACTCAGTGACTGAAGGAGGAGAAACGGATTTCTCGAGAAGGACATTTAAGGAAAAGCTGGACATCGTAAGAAAAGGTCGGCCAACCCCACAGCTAGCAGCCCTGACCCAGCCAGGAAAAAGATTTGTACGAACAGTATTTCTGGCTGACAGCGTCAGAGAAGCGTTGCACATTTTATGGCTGGGAATGCGTTTTATTTGCGACTGAGCGTCTTGGTGTTTGTAGCTACGCTACGCTAACCTGAGTTGGCTAACCAAGGCAGCAACAAGACACCATAGCACAACAGAACACTTACAAGCTACGGTGCTTTTGACAACTTTAGCTGAGACCCGAGTGGATCTACAACTCAACGAACACGTTCACAGGAGGACCTCTGGCTGGAACTGAACCGCACCGATGTTCTGTTCAACCACGTCATTAAACTCTTCATTAACAAAGAAAGGAGGATGGACTTTGTCTTTAAGTGAACAGCAGCTTTGGTAAGTGAAGTGCTTTTGTGTTTTTACATCTGCAGTAGCGTTACTACTGTGTTCATCTGTCTATGGTGTCGTTTTTATGATATGGTTGATATTGTTCCCTCTGATGTGAATAATATTTGAATGGTGCTCTTCAGTGTGTGGTGGAATACGTGTTTTAGCGCCACAGTGTTGCTGGATTGATTTGTTGCTTTGTTGTCATATAAATATATGTGACTGGTTCTTGCGAGTTTGTTCTTGTCATTGTGTTAATTACATTGATTTTCACGATATGCATTGTCCGTTAATGACGAAGCATCCCATCATGCGTGTATTCATGGATCTGTTTTCTTTAACAAAGCAAGTATTATGGTCTGGAGAAATGGGGATTGTGTAGCGATGGCTTTAGTCCTGTTTGAATCAGAAGGGAACAGCTAAACGCTGCGGGGAGAGTTTGTAGCGTGTGTGCTGCTGTTAGTTTTCCTGCTAAGCTAGTTTAGCGTAGCGCACCTCTCAGAACACACGTGTCTCACCAGAGTACAATGTTTTTCCGTGGTGGGCGTGTCAGACAGCACGTTGTCTGTTACGTTGGGTGGGTTGTCAGGTTGAGCGCGGTGGCTCCACCGAGAGAACATTTCGTACGGTCATGGAAAACCTGGAAAAGTCATGGAATTTTAAAATGGTTATTTCCATGCCTGGAAAAGTCATGGAAAAAAATTAAATCCCAAAAGTTTTGGAAAAGTCATGGAAATTTGTTATATTCATATTTTCATGTCGTTCATTTACGTTGAGTTGCCAGCCAGCGTTTCTCAGATTGGAGTGAGACGAGGAGAAAAGGTGATGTCGTGATCTTCGCAATAGAACATCTGTGATGGGTCGAGTCTTGGCCAATCAGCGTTCAGATGTGTACAGCGTCTTCATTTCCCTCCGTTAAAGTTTGAGTTACGTTATGTACCGTTACCGTTCAGACTTGCTGGGTTAAGTTAATGTCCACTGCATGCGGAACTTTGTCGACTGTTAACGTTCGTCATTATCGCGATTTAGAAGGAAAAAACGTAGCGTGATGAAACATGCAGCCCTCCCGTGTTCCGGTTCAGTTCACGCGGTCACTCATTAACGTTAAACCGGAACACCGGCGCATCTGGTTGCAGGTTGTTTGTTTTAACTCAAAGTAGAATGAGGATGATTTCGTGGTCAAAATAACTTTCATGACCACGATGATGAGGCCCAGATACTGATGAGATGATGAGGTCAAAGAGCTTCAGGGAGAGGAGGCTGATTGTGTAGCGCAGCTTGATGCAGGGCTGAGCTGTGAGTGGAGCTGGGCCTGGATAAAGGTGGAGGTCTAAACAGACGTGAGTACAGCTTCCTGCTGTCACAGTGTTTTAAATACATTGATAAGGCAGGCTATGCTAAATGCAGCCTCTGCTCCAAGGAGATGAACTACAGCAACAAGGGCTCACATGCCCTCTCATCACACTGTTCACTGTAATGACCACAGCCAGTGTACCAACAGTCCCACGTTGCTCTCAAGAACCCTGAAGTAATGAGGGTTAAGGTGCCTGTACCTTCATTTCAGCGGGTTGCTAATGCAGAGGTGTGTATAGATTACAGCTATTATTTTACTCTTGATAAGCTACTTTAGCCAGAGTAGATTATCATTTTCATTTAAATAATTGAACTGGATTGAATGCATATTAATTGCAAATAGAAGATAGGCCACAATTCCAACAGCTGTACAGTAACAGTGGAAGTTAATATGAAGCCGTACAGTAACAGGGTTCAATGAAACATTTGCACTACAAAAGGGAAAGCAATATGGGCACTAGCTGGATGCTACTACCTACTAAAGCTCTTATTGATGTGTCAGTGTCAACCAGAGTATATTTATAAATGTTTATTCTTTTAATCAAACTATTGTCTCTCATTCGTTTGTGTCATTTAAGGTATACTGTATGCTTTGGAATTCTCATTGTTAGTTTAAATACTACATTTTCTCACTTTTTCATGTATACACCGAGATTTCACAAAATGTTTGGTCATGGAAATTTGGTTTAAAGTCATGGAAAAGTCATGGAAATCCATTGGTCAAAATGTGTATGAACCCTGACATTATGTTTCCCACAATTTAAGCTTCTGTATTTTCCAAATGCACTAGTATTATTCAAAAGTATTGTTCGGTTCGTAATGCGTACCGAACCGTGAGCTTCATACCGAACGGTTCAATATGAATGCGTGTATTGTTACACCCCTAATAACCGTAGCTGTGGTGTCATAATGAGGTTATTAGGAGGTGGTTCAACTGTAGTAGGACTAGGGTTGGGTACCGAAACCTGGTGCTAATATGGCACCGGTTCCTATACGACCGGTATCTACCGGACCGAAACGCAACGCATATTTCGGTGCTTCCTTTCGGTGCCTGAGCCGATTGAAATACTTTTTTTACACTACTCTGATGACTCCGTCCTGGCAGCCTCGGTCCTCCGCTCCTCACTCATAGTATTATTACAACCGGACGAGCCGTGCGCGCTTAGAAACAAACCCCTCCATCATTCTGGCGAAGCTTCGGCCATGATTTATTAAAAAAACAAAAAAACGAGACCGAGAACTGTCATAAACACAACATCCACAGGCACGCGAAACCTTCTTCTTCTTCTTCTTCTTCTTTGAGGTGTAGTGGCGGTTGGCAAACGATGAATTGCCGCACTACCGCCACCAACTGGTAAAATAAAATAAAATAAAATAATTTTGCCAGAGAATGCAAATATAAGTTTGAAGCTGTAGTGTGTGTACAGAGTGTGTGTGTTTTGTATTTATTTATATTTATTTAAGTATACTGTAAACTGCTGTTAACAGTTAATATATTGTTCATAGTTTGAAGTTTAAAAGTTTGAAGCTGTAGTTTGAAGCCAAGTGTTTTGTATTTATTTATATTTATAGTATACTTTAAACAGTTAATATATTGTTCAATTTGAAGAAAAAAGTATCGGTTCAGGCACCGTTTAGGCACCGGTATCGTTTTAAAAGTATCGTTTTAGCACCGGTATCGGAAAAAACCCAAACGATACCCATCCCTAAGTAGGACAGCACTGAAGGCCCAGGTATGAAACACACGGCCCACCTCTGATTAATGGTATCGGTAATAGAAATAATAATGTTAATAATAAAAAATGTCCGTGTCCCAACTTACATTAGTGAAGTTTGTGATGTGGTTTAATCTACTTATGTTATGTTGTTTGTGTTTTACTTGGTTTACATACTTATTTAGAACCATGATTCTGAATTTCAAAAAAATTACAACCATGATGTTTTTCTTAAACCTAAGAAAGTGATTTTGTTTGAATTCACAATGTTAACCACGTGTTTACTGCGAAGGTGGTGGAGCGTTGTTCCAGAATACTTAGTGCTTTAGAAAGTGAAGCTAAAGATCCTGACCAGTATGTGGTGAGTTGAGATGAGAATGTGCTCCACACGCTCCACCTTTTTTGCTAAACGTTTCAGACTGATTGATGGATGGATGTCTTGATATTATTGGTTGGAATTGTTTGGTACTAGCTTACGTAAGCACACTTCATATTTTGTTTTACAGGAAGAAACAATGATTGGATATTAATTAGGACTGGGCAAGTCAACGCGTTATTATTGAGTTAATGCATTAATTAATTAACGCCGACAATTATTTTATCGTGCGATTAATCGCAAAAAATCATGCGATTAATCGCGATTAAAAATTGTAATCGTTGCCCAGCACTAATATTAATATTAACATACAGAGACTTTTATTTTTTTGTAAAAATATATATTATTAAATAGGTGCACAATATGACTCAGGATTTGTTCTGAAAGGGTTAATAGGTCATTTTTATTGAATTTTTACTTTAAATCTGAAACTCTGAAAACTGAAACATTTTATCCTGATAGTGGTTGTTTTATATTTGTAGTTGAGCTAAAACAATAGAAAATGTGTCAAAAACTACACTGGAAATGTTTTGCAATAAAAGGAGCATTGACTCAGATTCACTCCTTTGCCTGGCTGGGAGCCTTGTGTCCAGCTCTGGACACATCAGGCCCATCGGGCCCATCGGGCAGGGGGCAGGGTGGGATGGCCAGCAGCTCTCTGTTTAAATGAATATCAATCATGCCTCCCAGGCTGAGCCGTCACCGCGGGGCTGTGATTGGTTCATAGCAGACCAACCTGGAGCGCCGGTGAAAGCTGCTGTATCAGTGTCCATTCACTGACAACAACGAGGCTGAATAACTAATGAGCTCTGTCCAAGCTGAAGTGTGGTCCTGTCTATTCTCAGAGTAGCTTTGAACATGACCAGCAGCCTTCCGTGGCCCAAACGCTGGACCTGGGAACCTAAAGAATAGCAATGCTTTCATGAAAAACAATAACAATTGTAGCTTTATCACCAAAGAAGATACGCAGTACGAGGATACAGACACCTTTCCATTTGGATTACTTTTCTTATTTGTTTGATTTTTTAAGGGGTTCTAAGGGGAAGAAGCTTTGACATCAAGAAGGTTGGAGTGAAGAAAACCAAAAATGAAAGCAAGGCTCTTTCTCACCTGCCTGGCAACTTTCTGTTTGAGTAAGTACAGTCTAGCTTCTACATTTGACATAGAGTTCAGGATCAGAACTAGGGGGAACTTTGCCAAGTCCAGAGAGAGGATGCTGCTGCTCTTCCATCTGTTCTGCTGCTGCTTTGACTTTGACTTTCAGTGAACTGGAATTCAAATCTTTTGCGCCTAAGGTATTAATGAAATCCATAATCATCCTCATAAAAGTTTCCTTTTTGAAGATCCTATTGTTTCTCATTGAATCAGTAAGTTTAACAACAGCATTGTTATGTCGCCCCTGTAATTGATGTTTCTGAAATTGCTGTAAATTGGAGAAACAAGCTTGTGCTCTGTCCTCATCTACTAATTCAGGTATTATTAATAAGGACTGAATGATCAGTTCCACTCTGTTCACATGACTGGAAGCTTTTGCCAATATGTATATGACAATATACAAATTAACTGACCATTGTGTCACTTTCCCACCAGTAAAACAGTGTGGCCTATTGAATGGAAATACATTTGGGGGGTGAGGTATCCTCTAAATAACTCCTACAAATATGAATATATACTGGTCAAAACATTTCATGATCAATCTTGAATGAACAGTAAACGGTTGAAATTGAAGGCCATCAAAACACTGTTTGACTAAACAAGAAAGTTCATTCTTGAACTTGGAAATAATAGTTTTACAAATAACTGAATAAAAATCAAGATCCACTCACTACCTTTTTCTTGAGATTTCAACTAAGCAAACTTCACTGAGGAAGACTGAAGTGCAGCTGAAAGCTCCAGAAAAAGCTTGTAAGTAGATCTAGACTGTTCAACTTGATCTAATTGTTTGCCACAGGGTTTCATTTTGTGAAGTGATGCAGAAAAGACTTTTTCTGTATGCAGAATTCATTTCTGTACCCAGTTATTCATATTTCATATGAATACGGACATACATTTCAAACATTTAAAGAGCATTTCAGTAAGAATGGAATGCCTGATGGCCAGGTATTCTACATTTTTTGAAGGCACAATTATCACATAACAAACATGTAAAATAACCCAGGAGGTTGTAGATGGGAAAAAATGTTTTATTTAAGAAAAACCGAGCAGCTTTGCATGAGAAGGGGAGCAGTGCAGACGGTGTCCTTAGCTCAGACCACAGTAAGGGGTTAGAGTTGGTGACCTCTGACCTTTGGGAGGGGGTATGACTCTGGGTCGTCCCGGTCAGCAGAGCAGTCTGTGTGGGGGGTGCACAGACACAATAGGCCCCCTCAAGTCCTCAGTCTTCAGTGAGCTGACCTTCACACCCTCATCTCCATAACACTGTGCTCAGATTGAGACCTTATTAAAAATATGTGTGTGGAAGGTAATCCCCCTCCAGCTGCCCATGACCATGTCCCCGACAACCCTCCCCTGTCAGGGCTCCTCACTCAGACTCACACACACAGTGAACATGATGGAGGAGGCCTGCAAAACACCCCTTGGTTTAATCCACAGCAAGTACACAAAGGGCCTGTGGTGGCCGGCGTGTGACAGAAAAGAGGCGAACATCTCAATCCGTGGAGAGTTTAGGCTAATGCTAACAGGATTTGAGCCATGTAAAGATGCAGTTATGAGGCTGATGGGACCTCCTGTAGGCCTTCATCCAATTTTGACCTGACTATATAAGGCGTTAACAAGCACACACTGCTTTGAGAACTTTAATGCAATGCAACTTGTATTAGTCCATTACACTTCTTTTATTAATGTTTTTTTTCATTGATGTGTGAAATCTTCAATGCTTTATGTTTACACCCATGGGTGGACCTTGAAATTCTTATGCCAGCTCTATGTCCTGTGCCACAGAGTAGACTGGGCAGCTTCTGATCCACCAGTAGTGGTAGCATGGTTAAACTGCTGGTTAGGGTTCTTGACTTTATAACTATGTAAACCTTCCATAGTAAAGCTATAATTTATTTTGATATAAAAAAAATAAAATCTGTGCTCCCATATAATTCATATAAGACCCTATACCTTATATTTCTCTTCTGATGCTACTATTAGTGTCCCATTAGATCACAGTTTCAATAGTGCAATAGTGCTTCCCATAATCTTGCAGTAGCAGCTCTCCTGCACAGTGATGAGTCTGTGGGAGTCCTTCAGCTTGTGTTTTGTTAGGTGTCCCGCCAGGCTTTTGCTTTTAATGAGATTTCCCTAAAAAAAGTTGCTCTGTGAGTTGACACCTCACTGATTCAAACTGCAGGTCAAACAAAGAGGCCTCCTCTCCATCACATTAGAGATTATTGCTTATTGATCTGCCTGGCTGGTGGGGACCATGGTTTTGGCCAGGCTTTTTAAATCTGCACTGACCATTAAAAATCAACCCCCAAATGCAGATGGGACGTCCTGGCCCAGGGGCCCAAGGCCAATATCAGTTTATGCACCGGTAAGCATGTTATCAGTCAGGAGAGGTAAGTTGCTCTAAAAACACCAAGTCTGATCCCACACTGAATTTGACCTTAATACCTTTGTTTTCTTATTGAAAAATAATCACTCTTCATATCACATGATAGAAACCGTGTAAGTTTTACATTCTAGATATTTACAAGATGAAGTTCTATGAGGATGTGTGAATAGGGCTTGGTACCAAACCTTAATTTATCTTTGGTACTGCTTTGAACTGAAACGTGTCCAAACCATAGATTAAAAAAAAAAATACTGTCAATTTCAGAAAGTTGGCAGATTTAAAATCTCTCTTGTGTTAGTCAGATAGATAGTTCCTGATTACAATCAAAAGTTTGCCAATCGTGGCTTTTTGTTAAAAAGGTGAAAAAAATGTTTTTTTTAGAAAGCAGGTTATATTTCTCAAAAAACCTAAAGTAGTATTGTTTTGGTACTTAACTATTGTATCTCCACAAATGTATATATTTAAAAAAAACTGATGTTGGAAGACCAATTTTGACCACACTGAGCTTAATTTAGTTGGTAAATGGAGAAATTACTTTTTACAGTACGAGCAGCCTAAAACTATACCTGTCATCTGTTTAAATCACACTTTGAGTCATGAACACATTTATTCCTCAGATACACTCAGAAACATTGAATCTGACATACGACACCCAGTAAATGACCATCAGTTGACTTAAACAAAAGACCTTTGGAGACCTCCTACAGCTGAAAGAACTCGCCGTCTCCAAGCAAGGAGAGCGTTACTCCCATGAGGAGGACAAAGGAGGAAGCCCCAGGCGATGGGTGTCATGCCTGCCCAGCCATCCCCATCTTCCAGCTCAGACTTTCAACTACACGTTTATTGTTTAAACTGCTTCCTCCTCTGATATAATAGAAGAAGAGGTCAGGGGCATAACAAAGGGATTAGAACTGATTTGTTAATATTTAAATCAGTTATCAAACATTTGCTCAAATATGATGTCTGCAGATGTTTGCCTTAAATCCATAGAATATGAATCTCCAACCCTAACCCTAAGTTTTAAAGCTTCAACCTTATTCTAACCTAATATTTCTCAGTTTCCTTTTTCCTGGCTCAAACCCATACAGCCCTCCAAAGTTTGAAATAAACTTATTTGTATATGGTGCTCAGGACCCCTCTCTCTTTCTCTGTATATTTTTTATGGGGGTAGACAGAAATCTGTGAAAATCAGGGGCCTCAGTCCCCCTAAACAATAGCAGTGGAGGGCTTGGGAGAGTAGCTCAGGCTGGACACAAGCTAACCCACCCGCCCAACCTCATCTACACATCCATCCTCCTCACCTCTGACTGTCTCATGACCCCTGAGGGGCTTGGGGTTACAAGCACAGGGTGCTAGGGAGGGGGTTGTCCACCAACCCCCTCCCTTTAAAAAATCTCATTATAGTCCGTGCCTGATATTGAAAATAGTCCAATCTCTAATGCTATGCACTTCATCACACCTCATGTGGGCCCAGCTTGTTGTCATGGAGTACATTTAACCTCCAGTCTGGAGTTGCCTTAAAGCTTGTTGTCTAACGTCCTTTAGTCCTGACACACTATGACCATCCTTCATCCATCTTCATGCACAGAGTCTCACTGGATGTGAGGCTTCAAACTGAAAGCAAGACTAGGGATTGATCCCATGTCAATGCCAATGTGTCAAGGCACACATCTCAGAGGTAATCTCAACACTGTTATTGAGTTACAGTTATTTTGATACACCTGTACAATCCAATGCAATCCCATATAATCAGCCTTCAATGTTTATGAAGATAGTCCCACTTAGTTTTTGTTGACTCGATGGTCATTTCTGAAGCTGTACTTTGAGGTGGGGGTGTATTGGACTGCATTGTACTGAACGATGTTCCTATTTTTTTCACCCAAGCCTAAAAATAATCAACGAGTTGAATTAACACCTCTAGTTTTCACTTCTGAGATAATATCTAAACAAAATAACAATATTTCTGTTTAAGCAACCAGTCTTTAGAAGTCATCCTGCCGTGTGTTCTTAAACGTGTGCTGGCTATGTAGACGCTGTAATGTTTAGGCTCGGGGAATAACGGGATACATGGAACGGCATTACGAAATGACAATACGAACAATGGTAACTGCTTTCAGTTAGAGCGACAGAAAAAATATCTAAGAACAATATACTGCTATGCACATTTGCACTCATTACAAAATAACACTTTTCTTTTTCCGTACATTTGTTTTTGCGATAATCCAAAAGTAACAAAAAGTAATCAAGTTATGTCACTTTGATATTGTGATACTTTGATTAGGTTACTGACTACATTTGAACACGTTATTAGTAATAGATTTTTTAAATAACCATTTACACCCTTGTTGATAATCAAGAGTAATCCAGGCACAGCAATAAGATGTTAATCTGCATTAGTGTTTTAAGAACCAATACCCTCAAAGAGTCCGATGACAAAACCTTGGTTATGTAAATCTCACTTACCAGGCCTCACAGTTTGCAACACCATGTGTTTGATAACCGTGGCCACAGAATGGGATGCAGGTCCCCCTTGGGAGCCCTGAATTTCATTAGCAGGCCAAAGGGATGGGAAGCTCAGGGGGGTTGCAGGGTTCTATCAGCCCAGATCCACTCTCAGCTGGCTGCATCTGCTGGCTGGGACATCTCTCCTCAGAAGGAGGGCAGATGCTCATTTCTTGATGGGACACATCAGTGAAGCCAATCACACAGATCATGAAGAGAGGAAAAAGCTCTGCTGTATGTTCATTTGATCAACAACCTTGTCAACATGAGTCATCAACCTTCTCATATCCAGAAGAATTACAGCCGAACAATGTAATGTCTAAGAGGAGAACTTTGTGGTATTTGTATATACAACACCATGATACCTCTGTCTAGACCATTTTAGGTTTGGCCAACAGAAAGCAGTTCGGCTACATATAGCTGCTGTGGAGGATATTTTATCCATGCTCACTCTGATTTATTGCATTTGCATGTGCGGATGTAAGACAAGGTGGGGAGTAGTGAATTGTTAAAGGGTCATATTTTCTCTCACTCTCTGCCATTTAGGAGGTCTCTGTCCATGCAGACACTTTGGGTTTTATTTGTCTAGGTTTTAAAATATCGGTCTCTGAAATGTCTGCCTCCACCCCAGTGCAATGGAGGTGATTCGGGTTTTTTTTATCTGTGGTGCTCACAACATTGAAAAATGACTTAACATCTGATTCCAGAGTTGCTGTCCCTGTTTTGTGGGTTATGTCGAACAACCAGGTCTCTGGAAAGACATGTTACTGATGACATTTATATCAAATATCTCAAAGCTGTGAGCACAACAAACCAAATGACATTGTATTGATGTTGAGGCAATAATCACAGAGAGATATTTATATATACTGCATTTCAAATCCCTGTGGTATCTGCATTGGTAGTTACCACTGAAGGCAATTGAGAAAAATAGTTTTTTGAGAGTAAAAATAAAAATCAATGGAAATAGAAATACTAGAAATACATAATCAGTGTACTGCTAATGATCTTCAATACATTAGCGAGCAGCATCAGCTGGCCTACAGAGTGGAAATTAACTTCACCTGCAACAGAAATGTACAAAATGACTTAAGCCAATCCAAACTTAAGTTCAGCTGCAAACCGCTGTGTGTGGGATGTGATGCTTGACGGCGGCTGGACAACAATAAATGTTGTGCGGCTCACAACTCAGTTGACCGAAAGGGTATACTGGATTGAACAGATGCAAGACTCCACAGTGACATTGATAAGGCATTGTGCAGGTTCAAGTGCGACTGCCATTGTTACTGCCTTGCAGCCTCGGAAAGGGGCTACTGCAAGGGTTCAAGGTTCTTTGCATATGAGGACATTAACACCAAAAAAGACTGAAAGAAAATGGGGAAGACTGGGAGTGTCACCAAGGTCACGCAGGGGAGGGGACAAGGGTGAGGAAGAGAGCCCTGGTGGCATGGGAAAGTCACCTCAGAGATGGATCTGAAAGGACGGGAGGGGACGGGAGGGGTGGAGGGGATGCATAAGAAGGGGCAGATGGTGCCTTTGGCTGCATGGTGGCTGATGGGAGTTTTTAGAGAGGTTACTGTGGGTTAGGCACAAATAAGCATAGTCACAACACTATTGTCACAATTGGCCCCTTCCTTCAATGGAGGGTCTCCTAACTTGACCCCAGCATCCATTGCCAGTGTTCTCCTCCTCAGCTGGGTATTGTTGTTGCCCTCTCTGGCTGGATGGCTCGCTGGCATCCAGCCTCCAGCCTTCATTGTGGCTGGCCTTCACTTACAGCGTTATAGGCCTCTAAACCAAATGCACCATGAATCAAATTAGGTGGTTTCTGGTGTTGAGTGTGGTTTTTCCGGCAATTCTGGTAGGGTACTCGGTGACTTGGTGTCCAACAGAGCCAGATGTATTTGCAACAAACAGCCAATGTACTGTATAAGTGTAGACCCCAGCTATTGCCACAAGCCTTGAGTCAGTGGGTCAGTATTTCTAATACCACACCGTCCTCAGGTCCCTTTTGGATCAGAACTCTAACCAACAAACATACATTTATTCATGTCCATAGACTGAGGCTGGATATACAACAAGTTATCATTTCAAGTAAGTAGATAGCCATACAGCCTTTCTCTGTCTGATAACCTGTCCTTCTCTTTCACCCGTCTGCAGGTGGCTGTTTGGCCTCGGAGCTGTCTTTCCTGCTGGAGCCAAGTGATGTGATTGCGGTGAGGGAACGCCCGCTCATGCTGGATTGTCGGGTGCAGGGTGAAGAGCCGATCATGGTCACGTGGCGTAAAAACGGGGTGCCTTTACCCACCAGCCCGCGGGTTCAGGTGCTGGCAAATGGCACGCTGTTCATCCAGAGCTTCCAGAAACGCAGAGAGGGGAGTGACGCGGATATGGGCGAGTACGACTGCGCAGCCCAAAATCGCTATGGCATGCTGGTCAGCTGCAAGGCCAAAGTCCTTTTGGCATGTAAGTGTTTGATAGTACAACACAGCACATTACTGTTACATTCTATATAATTGTTATGTCATACAATTACATGCACTTTAAAACAGCATACTTATTACAAGGGGACGGGAAGAAGTAATGTCACTGGTTATCTTATTCCCTGATGAGCAAATGAGTTGAGTAGGACATTTGAGGGGAAACGAGGAAGTGATTGGCATTCAACAACGATACATTATCAGTTCCTACAGCTACCTCAATGAGATATGGAAATCATAATTATGAGATTCTCATCTCATAATTATGGAAACAATCTAATAATCTCGATAGTGATATTGTAATTACGAGATCCTTTGTGTAATTAGGAGATGACATCATAATAGAATAACAACATCATTAGTTTCTTTTTTTTGATTAATACAATTTCCTTCCATTCATCATCAATATCATAACATACAAGTTCACTGTAAGTATGGGTCGTTGTCAGGATTTTAGAAATAGTGAGATCATGAGTCCCCCAACACCCCACCAAACACCATAACTGTTCAAACAGTTATACTATTTGGATTCTACATTGTTCATTATTCAGTTAACTATCCAATTATATGTTCTGTAAATCTTAATTTCTTGTTGGGAAAGTGTATTGCTTGATTGATTATTGACCAATAAATAGTCAAATGAAATATAACCTAGAAATACTGGAATCTGCCAATTACACACCCACCATGTGTTAATTTTTAATTGTAGAATGTAAATTCCAATGGACATGACCTCTGTGTACTCATAGTGACCTCTGTGTACTCATAGTTGTGGCCCTTGTGTTGTAATAGTTTACTTCATTATATACACAAGCGGTTATGGCTGGTAAGATGAAGTAGCACATTTTTGGTTAGACTGCAACTTTTCAAGATCGCTAAGCTTTATTATTATTATTTTTCATAACCTGATTTTGGTCCCATCCAGTGATGTTTGTTGCAGCATTTTGATAAATTATCTTTCAAATCACATATCACAGCTAGCTATAAGAAGGAAAAGCTTCTTTGTATGATATTATCATATCCTGTAGGAACGAAGTTCCAAGTTGTTACCTTAAACTTTCTGGGGTTTTATTTTGTGATGATGAAGATTGTACGAAGAAAATCTAAACTGAATTTGATCAAAAGTCATTTCCTCAGCCATTTTAATGTCCATATCCCTGCACTGTCCACAGGCCATAAACCTGCGCAGGGAGCAGAGGATATCACCACATGTTGCCCTTTCTCTGTCAAACATCCCACAGTCTTTGTTATAAATGATACTTCACACGGTGAACACCTCTGCATCATACTTGGCAACCCAAGCCCCCCTCGGATCTTTTGATCCTTTGTTTGGAACAGGCGCCTTACAAAGCCTTCGCCAAAACATACCGGCTTCTCATTACGGAAAACCTGTAAATTACTCTGCTCAGCACATGTAGGAGTGTACAGTAATGTACATGTGATGAACACACACACCCACACACACACACCTGCACTACTCGTACAACCTTCTCCTCCCCACCTCCTTCAGTCAGACCAATAAAACAAGTTCTTTATGGTTAATCCAAGAGAATTATAGACACCTGAAGGTGGTCTTACTTCAATGCAATGTGTTGCCATGGTAATGCTTTCTCATTTCCAGAACTCCCCTTTGTGGTATACACCTCTATTGATTATGGCCACGAGGTCATTAGGAATCCTGTGTGTGTGCGTGCGTGTGTGTGTGTGTGCATGTGTGTGTGTGTGTGTGCGTGTGTGTGTGTGTATGCGTGTGTGTAAATCCTGGAAGTGATCAAATGTTTAAGGTTATTAGGAATTACGCTACATTGAGCCTTTGGTAATACAGGACATGGCAAAACTGTGCTTGTATACGTCATGACTTACAGTAACAAAGGCTACACGTGATGCTGATGCTGATCCAACCCCAAACTCTGCACTATAAGTCTCTAATGTACTGAGCCACTTGGAGGTCACATGGAGGAGAGAAAAATATTGATGTGAAAATCTGTGTGCAGAGATTGCTCAATGGATTAGTAAACTATTTTACAGTTTTGACTATCTGAAAATTAAAAATATTTTCTGAAACAGCATGGCATGCTACACCATCCCAGTGTGTTATAGCAATAGCAGATTGTAAATGAAAGGCTGATGGAAAATCCATTTCCATGTTCGTTCTCTTCAGCAAACTTGGAAATACCAGGAGACAGAAGTGGCTTTCAGTTTGAAACACTGGATCTTATACTTCCCATAATGTAACCTATAGTATCTTTTTGTTAGACCTTCCCTGTCCAGTAAACTCCCACCTCTACAAAAACTCATCCACAGCTCATCATTATGATGTCATCAGGGTTATCTTCTCAGACTTGACAAAGCTCCTCCATAGACACAGTAGACATTATAGCCTACTAAAAACACTAAGCAGTGGCAGCCTCGACTGCGAAACTGATCATCATGTCATGTCATGCAATGTTTCAAAATAACATCCATATTCAGTTGTCTGATTAAGGCTGATCTTTGTGTGGCTTGCTCCTCAGCTCTTCCAAAGTTCCACACCCACCCTCTGTCCATGTCCGTGGATGAGGGAGGCGTAGCTCGCTTCCAGTGTCAAATCAACGGAGTACCTGAGGCCAACATCACCTGGGAGAGAGACAGAGTACCACTCAACACCACCGACAACAGGTAACACCATACACACTACTACTGTACAAACTCAACTGTCAACATGTATCAAACACATGTGATATGTGACAGCTACAAATATCTATATCCGTCTAACTACTATCAGATTCTGCCCCACCTATTGTTTCCATTTTTGGAAGTCAAGGCTTATGCTGCATTGGAATCAGGCAGATATCATTTTAGTGAATGAGAGCAGGAGGGTAAAAATAGGTGAGGCCAGCAGAGAATACCGGCAGCGGTACCGGTAGACAGAATTGCCGTCCAAAGATAAATGATTTGATCTTTTTGTCGTCCTCAGCAACATCATTTACAACTGGATGTGCCATAGCTCCCTCACACCAGAGCCAGTTATTTCAGTTTGCAATAGAATGTTATCAGACGGTTGCATCTCATAACTTCATGCATTACTAGAATAATTACATAAAATGGTTGACTCAAAGTTATTTTATTTAATATATTCTATTTCTCCATCACATGTCTTCATGTGTCATTCATTGTGCTGTCCTGCCATTCCGACTGTCAGCAGCATTTTAGCATCACAATATCCCTAAAAACTTGAAACCACTGCTGCAGTGTAATCCAGATCTCCACTGTGCAGCTGTACGCTCAGTATGTTCCAAAGACTTACAATTTGCTACTTTTGTTGCTAGAGAAACTGCACATTAAAGGTTATTTGTAAATCACTGGTGTACAGTTTCTAGCTGGCAACCTACCAACACATTCTCACTCCCAACTCGCCAAATACAAGCCTGTCGGTCAGTGGTCCTCTGCTTTAAACTATGCTGTTTTGGATGTGTCAGGAACAACAGTTTCCAATTATCACATGCATAGTGTCTTTTCAAATTAAACTTCCAACGGAGGTTTTTAGGGTTACATATACAACAAAACTACTTGGTTAGGCTTGGTCTGGGTTAAATGAAGTATTTTTCTTACGCATAATAACTAGGTTTGTTGTGTAAAAAAGTACGTGAGTTACATAATAAAACTACTGTTAAATACGTCGATAATACTGACGCTTGTGTGCTACTTTGGGGTGTTACTTTTCATTACAAGATAGATACATATAGATACATATTTCCATGGCGTCATGTATGGGACATATACTGTATATGCAAATGCCTTAAACATGTTTTTACCTGCACACATGCCTCTCCTCCCTGTCCAGATACACTCTCCTGCCAATGGGTATTCTCCAGGTGACAGGCGTGAGGCAGGTGGATGCAGGGGTTTTCCGCTGTGTCGCCACCAACCCCGCCAACACTCGCTTCAGCCACGAGGCCATGCTCAACATCACTGGTAGGTGGACACACATGTAGCATATAATATACATGTAGTTAAAGAACAAGGGTTAGTTATTCTACTCCCTCTGGCTCGAGCTACGTTATTCATTCCTGCATGTATTAACAGGATATATGGAATGTGTCGATGTACCTGTAGAGGTAATTGTCATCACCGTATCTCAGATTGTTTTGCCAACTTAAGATGTTCCTGTACATCAGTCCTCGACTGAAACAGAAATTGCTTTAATCCCAAAATGGAGGCTTTTACAACGAATCACTTTTTGTTTTCCGTCATCCTCTCAGGTGGAGTTCCCAGAACCTACAAGGAGCCATTCATCTTGTCAGGACCCCAGAATCTGACCATCACCATCCATCAGACGGCCATCTTGGAGTGCATCGCCACAGGAAACCCAAGGCCCATTGTTTCCTGGAGCAGGCTAGGTACCACTGGACATTTCTAATGGACTGTCAATGTACTTGATTGGAGGAGAATTAATGATGTGCAATTTTAAGCATGTTTGAATTTTTATTTCACAAACCATCTCTGAATGTCTCTGTGTCTGTGTGTTCATCAGACGGACGCTCCATTGGAGTGGAGGGTATCCAGGTTCTGGGGACCGGGAACCTGATGATCTCAGATGTTTCCCTGCAGCACTCTGGTGTGTATGTGTGTGCTGCCAATCGGCCCGGCACCAGAATGAGACGAACTGCACTCGGACGACTCGTTGTACAAGGTGAGGCCATGCAGAGACATACTGCTCAAGTGTTAACTATCCTAGAGCTCCTCACTGGCCATCCGTAGTGACCATTGATTCTGTATTGACTAACTATTTGGAAATACTCTTCTTTGTACATATGTACATCAGGTGAGAAGATGGTTAGAAGTTATCGTTTCTCTGTGTCCAGTACAGACAGGACCATAACCAGCATTTCAAAAATACTGAGGTTATGAGTCATAATTTCCCTGTTTATTGTCTGTCAATTTCAAAGGCTGTTGCAAAAACCCTGTTCATACAGCAGTAACATCCTTCTGGTGGTCAAATACTAAATCAATTTATTTTGCATGAATTTAATTGAAGTAAATGCATAACGTCTGTAGATTTACAATTCTGGGATTCATTTATATCAGACTTAGCCTTAAAAACATCCATCATATGTGGAACTAAAGAATGTAAACCTTGTTAACACCAGTGTTGGGCAAGTTACATAGAACATGGACAGGAGATGTAACTTGAACCTGAACTTTTCTCAACCATGATAAAGATCTTTACACATACAGATCTTTATGTACTATGTCTGTTCATGAAGTCTTTGACCGTGTCGTGAGCTAGCTTAGCAACATTTTGGTTAGCCAGCACTGTTTGACCACTGTGTGTGTGTTCTTAGGCTGGTGACGTTTCCGAAACACGAATCACGAGTCTTTGTAATAGAACATTCTTCAATTTGATCATGAATGTATTTGTGGAGATATTAAGTTGTGTGTATCTAGCCAAACAGCTACCGTGGTGCTAACGTCAGTGTAATACAGCATCTAGGTGAGGCCGTGCTCGTGATGGGATAGCACGGGTTTATGATCATTACTGCGCAGACTCTGGCTCCAAATGACTTTCAGATTTCCAGATATCTGTGCCAGTATAGGGGATATCTGTGTTCGCTTCTGGACAGTGGGAGGAAGTGGAGACACGCCATCTATCCTTATGTACAGTCTATGTAGGCTACTGGATACACAGAGATGAAACTGATGAAACCTCAAATGTTGGACTGTTCCTTTAATATAAAAACACATTAGTGCAGGGCACGATGCATTCAGGGAAGGGAGGGCTGAGTGAGGATGAATTAAATATAATTTAGTTTGAATAATTTGAATTATACATTACCATATCAAAATTGTCATGTTATCATACTGTACACAGTTTTGTGAATTGACAGTCTGATATAGATGCATCCTGTCCAGAACACCTGACAATGTTGCAGTCTTTGTTTACCAGGCGTGCGTGTGCACTTGACCATATTAACTGTCGGTGGTGGTGAGGGGAGAGGAAGGAAGGGGTCAATAGCAAAGCTCCACCCTTTCTTTCTCACCTTTGCCCCGGGTTGTTAAGTGGGGGTGTAGGCTGGGAGCATTGGCCAGCTGTATGGTGGTGAAACTACCGGTGTGAGACCCATCCCCACCTCAACCACATGCACACCCCTCGCAGTTCCTTTATGACAACTAAGCACTAACACCAGTGTTCAGCTGTGTGTGTGTTTGTGGGAGGAGGGGGTCGGGGGCTCATCCATCACCCTGCAGATGTCCATACATTATATCACTTCTAATTCTCACAGTCAATAGCTGTGTTTTAATTAGCTGTCCTGAGGCCAGCTCAAATAGCAGCTCCCAGAGCGTTAGAGTGCACACAAGACAGAAACAAGAAGAGTGTTAAAGTGTTCAATTTGTAATTACCAGGCTCTGATTTCTCTGTTTGTTGTAAGTCATGGGAGTGACCTTTGGTTAGCAGAAATACATATATACATCCCTAAACACATCCGGTTTCTACAGCATACTGCATACAGACAGTGACTACATTATAGCGTACATTCGTACGTTTATAAATAGATTTTTACATCATTTTTTACATAAAACTAAATTAAGCAAAAATGAAAACATATCTGTTCTTACTTAAGTGAAGGATCGAAATACTTATTTTACTACTGTACAACATATTCAACATGCACAAGATCATTTGGGTGGTACTATTACTAACTCTGTATTTCACTTCAATAAAGTTGGGGGACTTGTGAGAGAGAGACAGATTAAAAATAGAATGGTCACAATCTGTGCAGCAGAGGCCAATATTTTCAGACTTTTAGTCTTCAGTATGGGTCAAGCACCAAAGCATCCTACATTTCCCATAATGTAACTATTAGCATATATTTATTATGCCCTCCCTACCGATTAAATGTCAATACCTCTCAAACTTTATGCCTACACTTTAGTTATGAATTATTAGTCTCCAAAACATAACCTTAATGACATCATAAGGGTTATTTTTTCCGACTTTGTTAAGCTGCTCCAGATGAATACAATATATAATATGAATGGTAAACCGGCTGAGTACTCCTCATGACCAGTACATTGAGCTTCATGTGTAAAGTGGTTGATGTGCCTCTAAACCAGACTTTTGTTGCTGCTCATCTTGAGTGACCCTCAGTCTGTAGAGTAAACACAACACTGAGATCACCTCAGCACAGTTTAAGACGGCTGCTATAATCAAGCTATTGTTGAGAGAAGTATAGTATATACTCTGTAACTTCAAACAGTGTATCTGAAATGTAAACCAAAAGAAAGAGCTGAAGCACATTTAATTCTTGTATTCTCAATTACCACCAATCTATATTCATATAATTAAGCTTTACCTTCATCCATCCATCTCTCCGTTCTTGTTGAGCAGATCGATCAATACTTTCCCTGTCACTCTCTCACAGTGATTGGCAGTGCCTCTGATGTAGAGGAGGGGAGCAGAGCCAGATCTCTAATATATTCATTCATTTATTGATCAATTTGCTCTCTTTTTGGCTTTGGTTATCTGGGAGCATGACCACCCACACAGTGGTTCAGAAGAGGAAATGAAATGTCCTCATTCTGCAGCGGTGCATCCAAAATGAGATTTTTACAATAAAGCTGTTTGACGATGCCCAGTCATAATTAGGTGAGATGAATCTCTGCTGATTCCTTTAAGAACACTCGGTCATCTTCGGAAATACTGTTCAAATCATCGCGTACATTGTATATCATTTTTAATGTGACAACATCATATTGCAGATCATGTCATATTGTGTCTTGTATGGCACATATGGGATAAAACATTACTTTATAGCCATTCCTATATGTTGGAGGTGTGTTTAACATGTATGGGCTTCGATAAGTTTCAACAGGATTCAGATCTTGTGAAATGATGCTTTCAAATGTGCAGGAAAAGAAGTGTAGTCGTAGAAAAAAGAAATGGTGAGTTTACACATAGAATCTGAGAAAAAAAGAAAAGCTTCTGTGACCATCTGAGTACACATTCACAGCAGAAAACTGTTCAACACTAAAGTTAGATATGCATGGATACAAAACAGTTATAACAAACCATTGATTTGTGCACATTTTATACATTTTTCCGTATCTTTTCTTTACATTCATAAACTTATATGTTGTTTTTTTATTGAGTATTCAAAGGGGGATTTACAACCACAGGCTTTGTAATTATTTCTGAACATCACTTCACAGGCTCTAAATCTAATCTACACTTATTTGAGCTCATAATCCAATAGAAAGAACATTT
Organism: Anarhichas minor; assembly: GCF_050575085.1. NCBI lineage: Eukaryota > Metazoa > Chordata > Actinopteri > Perciformes > Anarhichadidae > Anarhichas > Anarhichas minor. The sequence goes on along the minus strand of NW_027466479.1, from coordinate 2,665,715 downwards.
TAAATCTATAAAACATGATCTTTTTGCAAAAAAGTGTTCAATTTTTGCAATTAGACATAATAAAACAATAAGAACATGTTTGTTCTGCATTTGTCTTTTGTTACGGTCAAATCCTCCAGTACAGAGACGCTGTGAAGATGTTTTTGTTGTCCAGCTGAAGTCAAGTTGGGTGGGAACCAGTGAAACTGGCTGCTGTTTGTCGAGTGAAGGTTAGCAGAGGTCTGTCTGTGAGTGTGTGTGTGTCCACGGTCATGGTCACAATGAAGGGACAAAGAAGACAACATACAAAGAGACAAAAAAGGCCAGCTAGACGGTCAATGCAGGGTGCGAGGTGCCGGAGGGGGGTCCAAGGGGAATTAATGACCTACGACCTCTGACCCCTGACCTCGACAGGAGGATGAAGGGCGTATGTGTGTGAAAACGGTTGGAGTGAGGGAGGAGGCGGTGGAGTCAGGACGGACAGATATGGAGGTGGATGGAGAAAGGAGGTGTGGTCTCAGGGTAAATTAGGGAGAGCAGGAAGATGAATAGCATCCCGGCGGAGGGGTCATGGCAACCAGGGTGTCACCACGGAGAGGGAGACACAAAGGATGGACAGCCATTTTAGCGAATGGTGCGTTAAATACGCCCATCCCTCCCTCCTTCCTCCTCATTTTTCTTGACTCGTTTTGCAGACGAGATGAGCTGCAGATCTTTTATCATGCAGATCCCAGTGAGGGCCTCAATGCACTTCTCACATATAATGTGAACATCAGCTAAAAAACTCCTAAGTATCACGCTGAGCCACATAACTTCTTCCCCAAATGTGTTGAAAAATCCATTCAAATGGGTATGTATGGCCAGGCTGGCAGGTACATTTATTTAGGGGGTGTAGTTAAGTACAAGTTCAATGTAGTGTAGTTTATGTCCACTCTGGCAGTAAGAAGGTGTGGACTGAAATAAAGCAGAATGCTAACTGTCCAAATGTGGTCGGTGTTACAAACACATATGAACACTACAGGTACTTTACTTAAGCATTTTTATTTCATGTTACTTTATACTCCACTTAACCTTAAATTGAAATATTGATCAGACAGCTGTACTGGTTTGGACTTTACATACAAAACATATGATCATCCTCCAAGTTGTTTCATTCCTGTAGATTAAACCAACAATGATGCTTAAAAAGTATCCAATCGTTACCGGATTACATCGTTGTTTCCAGTTAACGTCCTTGGAAATGGTTATGAAGTCATGAATGACCCTTAAAAAAAGCAGTATTACACATTAAAATACTCTTTGCAGCTTAGTGCAATCATATTTAGAACCTCTAATGTTCCTCGGAGTACTTTCATTTATTAGTATTTAAATACATCCACTGCTCATACATTTTGTACCTGTACTGCCATTTTAACAGCTTTATGGCTCACATATATGTAAATGTTCAGTACCTGAAGTATGCCCCCCCCCCCCAAATATAAAAGAAAACAAACAAACATAAAAAGAGGTTACGAGGTGAGGTGAAACTCAAGGTCAACAGAATCACCGATCAATACAGAGTATGGATCGACTGATGAACGCTCAGCTGAGGATGCCTGACACTTTCTAACATGATGGTGGGACAGATGAACAGATCAATGGGTGGACAGCTACCCCCCCCCCTTAGAGATAATGAGCACACACGCACACACACACACACACACACACACACACACACACACAGAGCAAATTAAGTAACAATGCCTGAAACATGATCTTTTATTATATATGCTGGTGTAAACTGTCTTGAGATAGCTAATCCATTATGGTCAAACTGCATTACAATGCAGTGATTACACCATAGCCTTCATAAATACTATTTCATTTGTGATTGTTGGCAGCTGTTTGTTAAATCATACACGGGGACATATGATTTATTCTTAATCACTGCACAAAGTATATTAAAGGAATACTTCACGCCTGTGAAAACTCCACGGTGAAGGAAGAATCAGAAACCAGAGAATAAAGATGAAGTAAACAGGAGCAATGCTGCATCAGAACAGATCTCTGTTCAGACTCTCACACAACTCACGCATTATAATCCAGGTCTCCTTCATCCAGGTGCATGCTGACTACTAGTCACCTTGTTGTGTTTGTTACATTAGGATTAAACCCATCAAACCATGACTTGTTGTTTTTAACCTAGACCAAGTAGTGTTGTGGCCTGAAACTGAACAGCAGCGTTAACCTCGAGGCATTGTGCGTTTCTGGGTGAAACGAGGCTGATATATGAAACGATTTATGAAATGTATTTTTGGTTCAGAAACCCCAAAAACTGACAGCACCACGTCTTTACCGCACCAGGTCTACATTTGCTCCTGTGATGGTACAACACAACAACCACACACACACCTACAGTATCATTTCATTCTGTCTCCTTCACAGGTTCGTTCTGGCTCAGATCAACTGGGAGCTGGTTCTGATAAAAATACTCTGACCAATAGAAGAAAGAAAACTGCAGTGATGAATGTGTCATTGAAATGGTCATCTCGACCCCCCACCCAGCTCATGGATGGATGGTTTGGGGGGTGGCGGGTCACAGAAAGTGTTGAGGTCAATAGATCAATGAGATGCTGAGCGTGGGCTGAAGTGGGAGGGGCTTTAGAGCTTAAGGATTGCTGTCCATATCCCAGTATATGCATGTCTATTGTGCCTCTAGTTTTGAACTGGGTGTCAGGAGGAGCAGTCAACCCTGCATCTAGACAGCCGGGGGCTGGCTGGGGTCCGCAGGCTGCATGTGTGTGTGTGTGTGTGTTTATTATAAAGGGACCTGACTACCCTTTGGGGTTTGCAGAGACCTCCATGACATATGAAGTTAAAGCACAGACTGTGTGTTTACTATTTCATTTTATCTGAGTGTTGTTTTTTAATTCCATACCACACTTATTCTGTTCTGCTAAGAACATGATTATATAATTAATATATGTAAACAAATTCCAAGATTACACACAATTCCTGAAAGCTATCAGTCCTGCAGTCTGAGGATGTGATGAATTGTATTCCGATCTGTTGATAACTTAGCATGCAGCATTGGATGTATTGTTATAGAGATTATAGCCCAAAGCTCAGAGATGCTGTGATTGTGATCTTTTAAAGTCTGACCTGCCGATTATTTTTTTTGCCAATTCCGATCTTCTCTCTAAGACCTAGAATTGACATCAAGGCTCTAGACTTTTTATTTTTTTTACCACCGTCCCAAAATATAGTTTCAACCGTCCTGAAGTCAGAGTCAATTCTAGATGTTATCCTTTTCCTTAATTAGTGTCATGTATGCTGGTTATTTGCATAAAAACACACAAGTCAAATGATTATGAAATAAATGATTGTATCTTTATTCTAATACTTGCTTGGATTTTAAAAATGGGGTATTATACACTGCTTAGAGCTAGTTTTAGGAAGTTAAACGGGTCAAACATCATCATCAAACAACATGATTTATTCAAGTCGCTGGACAAAAACTAGATTTTACAAAATTTCACACGAACAAATAATGATGTCTGAGTCTGTTATGTAGATTTATATTACGCCTCACCTCCCTCTCTGCTTCTCCTCAGCTCCTCCTGAGTTCCTGCAGTGGCCGCAGTCTGTGTCTAAACCAGCAGGGGGCAGTGCTGTGTTCACTTGTGTGGCCCAGGGTGTTCCCGAGCCTCACCTCATCTGGCTGAAGAACGGCAAGGTCCTGATGCCCGGACTCAACGTCAAGCTGACCAACAACAACAGGTGGGTGATGGCACTGCTGACCTATGATGTAACTATGGGACGTTTCCATTTCATTTAGCAGAAACTGAGGACAGGAATGACTTCAGTCCCTCCACTCTTAGCTCTGCACAGTATGGGCAGCCACACAGAATGATTTATTAAATACGTAATTAAACATTAAGACAAATACCGTGCATGCACATTGATCATAAAGTTAAATATCACGGCAACCCAAAGGCAGAGCCAGCAGTAGCACTACAGCACTGGCGGGAAAGAAGGCATAATTATGATATAAATATAAGTTATCACTTATATTCAAATATATAAAAGAGAGAGGGAGGCACAGGCCATAGCGGTGGTTTTAGAAGCAGGCAGCAGATATGACAGAAGCATAGAAGAGGCTTATCTGAGTTCCTCTGCAATAGTCGCAGTAGTATTGTCAGATGCAGGCCTTAGTTTTCTATAAAAAGTCCAATCTATGCAGGTCCCATTAACGCACAGAAGTCTTTTAACCGTTGTACATACAGAGAGTGGGCTGACTGAGCCGGGTAGACCACGGCTCCTCAGACGTTTTGGGACCAGGGAGATTTTCCAAGGACCCCCTTATCACATATTAAGCATATGCATATGCTTGCTGCATTTTGTACTCTTAGATGGCGTCATAAGTCTTTGTATTCTATAACTTTTCAACCATAATACTTTAGACCTGTTTCATAATGATAAACAGAAACATAGTTCAATATGAATGATAAGATGAGATAATCTCACAGCGGGGATATTTGTAATGTTACTGAATGCTAATACCACATATATGGCAGTGGTAGTAGTATTAGTAGCAGTAGAGCAGGTGAAGTTGCAGTATTAAGTGTAGTTGTACTAACTAACTCCATGTTTTTCCATACACTCCCTGTACTGATGTGACTATCAGTGCATTGATGCAGCTGTGTGTTGTTATCTGTGCAGCACTCTGGCTCTGACCCGTATCAGTTCAGAGGATGAGGCCATCTACCAGTGCATCGCCGAGAACAGCGCCGGCACCAACCAAGCCAGCGCCCGTCTAGCCGTGGCCCAGGCTAAAGACCTGCCCGCCGCCCCCCAGGGCCTCACGGCCAGCGCGCTGTCCACCAACGCTCTGCAGATCACATGGAGCCAGCCGCCGGCCACCGTCACTGACAGCATCATCGGATATGTCCTGCACATCCGCAAGATCGGAGGTAAGTGTCTGACACACACACACACAGCAAGACTCTACTAGAAAGATACCATCTGTACTTCAAATGCAAACATGTTTAGTTGTAATAATAACTAAATATATATGCCTGTGTGTGTGTGTGTGTGTGTGTGTGTGTGTGTGTGTGTTTCAGAGCCTGACAGTGTGGAGCTGCAGGAAGCCATCAGTAAAGGTACCTTCCAGCATGATGTGACCAACCTGGAACCAGCTACCACCTACTCCCTCTACCTGAAGGCGTACTCTCCTCTGGGAGCCAGCCAGCAGTCCCACACCGTGGTGACTACAACACTAGGGGGCGGTAAGAGCATGAAACACTGAAGGAACCGTGGGGGGTTCATTCCTGCTCTGCTTCCTTATTCATGTTGGTTATTCACTTCTACACCACAGTGAATCATATTGGTCATAATCCAAAAGATGAGAGAAAAGAGAAGATCAGTGAGAATAATATAAGATTCCAAAGTCCAGTATTAGACATTAGACAAGCTAGAGAAGTCATGTTGAAAACAAAAGAATCTAGATACAAGACAACTGAAACATCCCGAGATGCTCCATAGTACATGTTTACACAGATGACTCATGCATCACATGATGTTGTGGGGCAGTCAAATGAGTCACAGTGCAAAAACGTACACACATTACATGTTTCTGAAGAGAAGATGTGTGCTTAAGAGGTATAAAAACGTTTTTTATTAAACCAAGTGGTGTACACTAAATCTTTTGTGAGTTCCAGCTGATGTTTAAAGAGCACATTATGTAACCAGAGATCCAATAAAATTAAGAGAAATGAGCAGCTTCCATATATAAATAGTACATTTAGTACAAGTTTATGAGTCTATTTATGCAATAACATCACTAACTGGTAAATTAAAATTGCTCTGGTATAAAATGAAAAATGCCATCCCTCAATGGGTTCCTTCATAAGTCTTATTAATGTTTCTTTACTTTTGTTGGCTGATCTGTGCTCTTTTATATTCCCGTGTCTTTGTTGAGCTGAATCCACTTCCTGTCAGCTGCTGCTGACCACAGTTCTCAACCAAACCTGCTCTGTTCTCATTATCTCTTTTTTTTTGTCTCGTCTATATCAGCTTGTCTCTTTCTGTCTCCGCTCTCCAGTGCCGACCCCTCCCACCTTCTTCACCAAAGTGGTGAACTCCAGCGCCGTGCAGGTGCTCTGGGAGCTCCCCAGTAAGGCCGGCAAGGCTGAGGGCTTCAGGCTGTCCTACCGCAGGGTCCCCCATGCCGACTTCCAGAGGCCCATCCAGCTGCCCTCTCACATCAATGCCCACACCATCTCTAAGCTGGGTGAGTCTGTGTGTGTGTGTGTGTGTGTGTGCTTCAGGAGCTAAGAGGTCCTCAGTTTTGTCTCTCAGACAGGGCTTTCTCCGAGGCTGGGTACAAACATTGCTTCGTTTGCTGTAGCTGACACATTCTAATCCCAACCATCACCCTAACAATGTGTGAAAATGAAATCTTGCCATGTTTTTGTTCATGGTGGCTAACTGTCCTAGTTACATGTAAATGAAGTGAAAACCACATGAATCAGTGAACTATACAGCAGGTCAGCATGAACAAAGTAGAAGAGTTGCTGATGGAATGAAAAAGAAATGAATAGAATAAACCATAAATATTCCCACATTATACCAAGATGTCTGAACAGAAGCCTCTGTCTTCGCCCCACATCAGTTACATAGTGACACCTGTAATGCCTGTAACCATAACAACACACTTATCTTCCCAACCTACTAGACAAAATGATGGAATTTGAATCTGAGACATCAGCTGCACTCGGCCTTCTCCTGTTGTTTGATTCTGTTTCAACTTAACACCTCTCCTGAAAAACTAATTTACAAAATTTGAAAAGAATCACTTACACCCTGGTATGGGTGGTGTGTGTATTGTGTACATAATCAACAGTCATATTCCGATATAGAGTTTTCTTTTACAATTTTACATATATTATCTAAAGGTCTCTTTCTGCTGGTGACAGTGTCAAAGGTGAACCTACCAAGGTGACAAATCAACAGCAGCACTGAATTTGATTAATTGTAACAAAATACTGACAGTATGTATATATATATATATATATATATATATATATATATATATATATATATATATATATATATATATATATATATATATATATATATATATATATATATATATATATATATATATATATATAATAATAATAATAATATATAACAATAAAAGTAGAGTCTTAAGTCAGCTGAACATGTAACAGTGTGTCTATGTCTATAATGCATCATAAACATATATGTAACACATCTTAACATGGTATAATCATAGTTAGAAGCACTCATAAATATCGATAATGCATTATAACAATAATCATAACACATTATAAAGCATATTATAATGAATTACAAAGTCAAGTATCATGATATACGTGCTCATTGTTTGCTTTAAGTAAAGTGAAAAATATCAAATATATTAAATCTATGCTATCTATAAGAATAATCCACAACAAGTTGGACGAATACTTTTTACTGTACTAACGACTTAGTTAGTAAAAAACGTAGTAACTTATAATTACATTATAATGCATTATTAAAGTTATTAAATGTATTACATACCAGCAATGAAGAAGTATTATGCTATTTGGTGTTATTAGTAATTATAAAATACTTTATAATGTGTTATGATTATAGTTACAAATCATTATGAACATTCATGAGTGCTTATAACTATAATTATGCAGTACTAAATGCAAGAATATGCTATATGAAAGTATTTGTATTGCATTATAGATATGGGCGTCATAGAAAGTGTTACCTAAATTTCTTTAACGGTGGAATTAATAAATTCAATAATAAATGAATGATATAATGCTTTGGTTTGAGTCAGAGCAGTTCTTTCAAATTGTTCTGGAAATCAAGAAGTGCTCAGAATCTCAACTCAACGTACTGTCTCAGAACGTAACAGTTATTAGTAATTAGTGGCAAAGTCATTGCTTTTCCAAAAAATCTTTCCACTTCTGAGGAAACCATTAGGAACTACATGGAAAATAAAGTATGAGCACTTTAGCATTTGGTACATCACAAGTTGATCTTATTTCTTAAAGTAAACTCTATGAAGTAAAAAGAGGTCATGACCATGAAAGAATGTCTCCCGGTTCAGACTAGAAGGTTATTGACAGATGGAGCCTACAGAGTCTGTCTATTATCAGTCAACCAGACAGCTGCTGTCCACACTGTGGACAATTCACTGAACACACGCTCTGTCAATCATAATCATGTTTCATGTGTCACATGAGTATTACCTCTTGAGTTCATCACCTAACAGCACTGGGTGTGATTGCAGTCAGAAGTGCGGCCGCATGGCCGAACGTCACATCATGGATTAGTCCCAACAGGCAGCGTACACTCTGCGTTCTAACAAATCGATGCCGATGACCATTTACTATAGAATGGGTGGTGCCACTAACTGAGCCGGTTCAATTCACAGCATGAAATACAATCAGCAGCAGCCTGAAAGGGTTCTCTTGGCCTAAGACAAGGAGATTGTAAGATCCAGAAAGCCAAGAGGACATGAGGAGGAGGAGAGTTAGACATAACACAGGAACAGAAGATGTGATGTGGTATAAAACAGACACAGTGAGCTTTTGTCAGATTCTCACATTGCTTAATACAATGTGAGATTCAAATGAATTACAGTAGATGATTTAATAATGGTCTGCAGTTAATCCAATATTCTCACTGATCTGTAGGATGTGCATTACCAATACAATAGGCACTGTGTAGGTTTGTAGGTAGCCGAGTATGATGGTGCTAAAACACAACACACATCCTCTGACATGCCTCAAGTTAAGACACAAATCATTCCCTTTTAAAAACATGGTTTCAAACTCCTGACTGACTCTGTTTCAGAATCCGGTGCAGTGTATGAAGTGAAGCTGGTGGCCTACAATGGCAACGGGGAGAGTGACTGCTCCAAGAGACTGGTGTCGCTGGCAGAGGAAGGCGTGAGTGACCAAGCCACTGGTGAGCATGATCACAGACCGGGTCCTCTGACACCTGTGAAGGCTTTCGGAAGAGTGCAAACATATGTACTAATTTACAACCTAAACACAGCTTAAACCTTCATTAATAATATGAATAGACTATCTTAATGAAGCTATTTTACTTAATATATCATTAGATGCATAGGCCTACGAGATATGAGTCAACAAATGTCTAATATTCCAATTAATAATACACAATTTGTCTATATCAAAAGAAAATGTGAGAGCGAATCAGACAAGACGTAAAAGTCAGAAAACTCGAGCTACTAGTGAGAGTTCTGTTGGAAGAACATAATCTAATGTTCCGGTTCTACAAAGTAGAAATCGCTGATCATCTTCATATTTCTGAGCTCAACCTCATAAAGACATTTGGAAGGTGATTGCTCTTTTGACACATTATGCCTGGGCAGAATCCCCCCCAACAATTCATGGCATAGGAGGAATAACTCTTTAAAAACCTCTTTAGCCCGAGCGAGCCCCAATTGGGCTTCCAGTACCGGTACCGAGGTTCCGAATGGACTTTTCATCAAATAATATGAAAAATGTAAAATACCGAAAAAAAAAAAAAAGCCCGAGCAAAATCATCATGCCGGTCTTTTTACGCAATTATACACAGTATACACAAACTAATTCAATACACTAGAAGATTTATCACAATATCAGGATTTTTCTGCAAAAAATCCGCCAACTATGCAGCAGAAATTCATCTTTCATCACAAAGCCGGCAGCGAAAACGGCCGAAGGATACATGAAATCACACGAGGGCTCGATGCGGCGTCGACCCAGCGTGTCCAAATAGACCTCCGACAAAGCATTCAAAGGTCACAGGACAAACCCCAAGAAACCGCACACTGCTCTCGAGAAATAAAATTGAAAATCTACATACCTTTTGGCGATTTTCGTCCAGAAAAAAACAGTTAATCCATTGAAAGCTGCTGCAGCGCTGTAGTGCATTTCCTGCTCTGTCTGCCGGCATTGAAATGAACGTGCTGTGACCTGGCATGCGAAAATGGCCCGCATTCTTCGCCTGGACCAACCTATTTTTCGCATGGGGGTCGAGCCCACCTTATCAAGATTTTTACTGACTAATGTCCCTCAGCATTCCAAATAACACCCCTGACGGCTTTCAATGGACTATTCCGGACCCAACGACGTGTCATATACCTAAATCGGCCAATCACAGGCCTTACAAATCGCACATACACACTGAGTCAGAGCAGGTTTTTTTCATGAATGACACATATGACATCTGGAAATAACTGAACATGGCTGAAAATTATTGCAAACTGCTTTATTATGATGTATTGAACAGTCTTAGTGATAAAGCAAGTGAATATATAGTTAATATGTAGTTATATAGTATATAAAATGAGTATACAGCAATGCAACAGCTGGTTCCGAAAATCAAAATTTTGATTTTTATGACCATGTATGCTGGCCTGCTTCACTCAATCGAAGTAAAATATGTTGTGGGGACATGTAACACATGTTGTTCTATGACTTTTGTGTGGTTTTAGGCCAAGCCAGGCATTATTTTAAAAAAAAAAGTTCAATAAAAGTGCTTTTTTTCAAGCGAACCTGGAACTTTTTTCAATTTCAGCTGTGCCATAAGTGTATCAGTTATTAACCAGTAACATATACACAATATTTACACAATTTAACACATCTCACAAGTGTTACCAGTATTCTAGCATAAAAATTATTGAAATAGACCTTGTAGTTAGAGCTTGGACTCTCTATGGGTATGTGTATGCAATTTTCGAGCAGAGGGCTAAAAATAGGGCTAGGGCTTAAGTTCTATTGGCTGCTAGACAGAAAGCTTTCACACTGAAATGGTTGCAAGCAAACATCCAAAGGACCACCAGACTGCAATGCTCAATTCTATGAATCGTATGGACCATCTGACCTTTGCCTTAAGACTATAATATCAGCAATAGGACAAAAAATGGAACATTTCTATGTGTGAAGTGTGGCTGAGTCTCAGGCTTTTCCCCGTATGATGGAAGGATGTTCCTCATTAGTGCTGGTTTGTTTCCAGGAGGGGACAGTCTGTGTCAGTGCAGGGACGGAGAGGCATCTCTTGGCAGCATCGTCATTGGCATCCATATAGGCACCGCCTGCATCATCTTCTGTGTTCTCTTCCTCATGTTCGGATACCGTCGCAGGTAAATGCCAACACACCGTTCATCCATTTTTACTATGTATTTATTCACTATCGATCATTCTTGTTTAGTTATTATCCAATGAGCTATGCATCATGTTTACTGTCATATGCAAACCTGGACCAGGTGTCTTCATTGATCAGTTGGACTGGCTTCTTGAAAATGCTGCACCTTCATGAATTATTCTTCAGCTATGCTAATGTGAGGTTATGCAGAATGTGTACTCATAGCTGCAATCTGTTTGCAGTCTGTTTTGCAGTAAAGGGACTCAGGACAGCTGGTCCGTACCGAGAGACAACACGGGACACAACGGCATCCTTAAAGGTGGAGCAAACCGGCCCAGTGGGGAGTCAGCACCTCAGGTACTCGCTCTCACGTTATGCTGGGCACAGTCTTCCTTTATTAAGTACAGTTTCATTACACCTTCAGGTCTTTGTTTTAGTGTAGCGACTTGAAACAAAGTATTGTATTTAAACATTATGCTCTAATGTCACTGGAGGACAAAAATGTGCATCAATAAACTGCCCAAAAATTCTACATTTATATTTATTTTCCACTTTCCCTGAGTTAAATCTTTTAACCAACTTCGGTACTGATCATAACTACCCAATATAAATGAACCCTTCAAATGCCAGTTTGTTTACATTATGCCATTGCTATTTGTTATGAGAGAATTAAAGAATGACTTCCTATATACTAAATGTTTTTAGTACATAGTATAGTGAATGATGTCAATGATAAGCATAAACACTGATTTTGATACATTGCATGAAGAGATGCAGTCCTAATACAGCAACCAGGGAAAGCGCATGCATTCGCCCCACAGGGCACACATGAGAAAACGGCTCAACCCTGTTGGGAAATAGTAAAAAGTACATTACATTACATTACAGACGTTTAGCAGACGCTTTTATCCAAAGAGACTTACAATAAGTACCATTTAGAAGCCAGGGCTCAGATGTACAGCCTGATATAATAGAACACATGCTTTCATACTGTAATGGCCATACAATTGGGGTTTTAATTGGTTTTGGACATGTTTGTCCTCAAGGGTCTCAGTGTCTGTATTTTGGCTAAACAGTTTATTAGAGACTCATTATAGGAGCTACGGTTGAACTTCCAAAATTCGGGGGGAAAAGGTATGTCATATACATTAGCACAATAAAAATGCCAAAAATGTCACTAGATGCATAAGGGTTAAAACAAAATATGAAAATCTCAGTAAGATATTGTTAAAGTGACATCTAAGGTCAGGAATAGCTGAGAATAACAGAGCTCCTAGAAACACAGACTTTATGGTGAGTAAACTAGGCTTCACAGATGAATGATAGAATTGTTTAATAGTCTCATTGTGACATAGTGGACAGACATGGTTAACTCCAGTGGTACTTTGGTGCACTGCTTGTGTATGTCATAAATACTGCCATATTTCAATGATATCTGATTCCTTGTCTTTCTTCTCTCTTGTCTCTTCCTGTCCTGTTCTTGCTGTGAGCAGGTGGTTTGTCCAGCACAGTACCAGGTTGTCATTGAGCAGCACTTGTCAGCTTTGCCTGGCACGGACACTGGCTAACACTGGTCAATATTATCAACATCCACATCCCTGTCCTCCCCGCAGTCTGCTACTCACTTAGGAAACCCAAGCCTCCCATCAAGGAACACCTTCTGTGCCCTTTGATAGGGGACAGTCATAGGTTTAGTCTGCCCAAAACCTGCTGCTAGAAACCTGACAGTAGCTTCCATAAAACTGTGACAGACTGCTTACAGAGCTAGGATACATCCTGGTCCTTTGCCACCCCACCCTATCCTTCACCCTACCTCAAACCAAAGCGTATTGCCTTTATTGCCTGTGCACATGCACATGTGCATGTAGAAAAAGCCTTCACAAGAGCATTGCCACACCAGATGAGGTCCTGTCGTCTTCTTTTCGTGTGCACACCACAAACACTCGTTGCTTTTCCAGTGGGAGTCTGTTCCATAACCAAAATATTATATTCCTCAGATCTCCCCTGGTAAGCTGACTTGTGAAGATGGGTACTATGGTCTTAAAACCACAAATGAAGCCATTATTAGTGACAGAACGCTTGACTTTGCCTTCAGTTCCTCTGCAATAAGAATGGGAAGAAACACAGTGGCCTTTGCAAACGCCTTATGAAGGTGATATGAAATGATTGTCTATCACCGTATGAGCCATTTAGAGGACAGGCATTCTTTACTCCTCACCCCAAATCTGCACACCTCCAAAGAAAGCTACCTCAGTCTGACAGGAATGTCTGAGCCATAGTTGAGGCCAATTCTAGCCTGATTGTGCTGCTTATGCTAGCCTACCTCAACCTAAAAATAGGGAAACCCTTTCCCTTGAGCAACTATTTCCTTAACCACTGCCAGTGTACTGTGCCAGTCACCATCCAGGCCAGTCCAGAGAGGGCTCACCAGGACCACAACCAGGGAGAGCAAAACCATGGCAGAGCCTGAATTAAGCCTTACTGTTCCAGAGATCAACAAGCGCCTTAACAACCTCCTGTTCTGTTTCTGATCTGACATCAGAAGACACCAAGGAGACCTCCATTATGTGGCTATCTATGACTTTCAAATACCCACAAGTGTCTATCTCCAAAGACATGTTTGTGCAGAGGATATAGCTCATAGAAAATATGGACTTTAATGAGTGCTTCATGAGCCATTTTTCTTCTATGAAGTCCGCCAAAGACAATAAGATCTGCACAAACAGGATGCTTGTTTGATCTGCACAAACCTCGTGGCATACTGATGTTGTAAAGACTGTTTGAGGCCATGCTGCCAGGTTAACGCTCCAGATTCTAAGTTGGTCACTCTTGGACCTCGATGACTGAGTTGGTGGTGAAAGACGTTTCGAGGTGATACTTGACTGAATGCACGGACGAGGCTCGTGGTTCATCTGTCAGCCGATCCAAAAAGTTCTTGTAAGAAAACCAAGCTGAATGATTCCCAAAGATGTAAACATTTTCATGGTTTTCTTTATTTTCCGTTAGAGAATTATTTCAAGAAGGACTACATTTACTCAAAGATGTTTTGGATTGTTCCTGTTTGAAGGGGTCGCCTGTGTGTAAAGTGCTTTAACTGAACCGAGCCAAAATAATTCTCATGATTTTATTATCAGTTTAAAAACAATATCTTTCTTTTTAGTTTGGTCATTGCAGGTGCACCCTTCAACATGGAACTGTTTATTTTGTTGATCCTTACATTTAACTTTTAAAGAGTAACCAAATGAAGATGTCAGATATTTTGAAAGACTTTCTATGTCAGTACTTGCTTTCTTTTTTAAAGTAGTTGAATTCTTGCCAAATATTTAGAAATATGTAACCAAATACCTCTACATTTATAACATTCAGAGTCTTTACCTTTACACTTCCTCATAACCAAAGCACAGCAACATGCTTGTGAGCGTGATTATAGATATATGTGTGTGTGTGTGTGTGTGTGTGTGTGTGTGTGTGTGTGTGTGGGAATGGCTAGTAATAGGTGAACCATGACGGCAGCAGCTTTGAGAAGAAACACAAGTTGTTTATACATCGCTCTGCAAAGAAATACAACTTCATTTAAAGTCCAGCTGAAATCTAATTTTAACATTGTTTGTCTTATAAGGAGAAATTTAATTCTATATTTTTAGACAGGACAACAGTTGATTGGCATGACTACTTTGTATATATCCATTCAAATAACTTCATTGTCATTGTATTGTAATACGACACGACACGACACAAAAGGAGGCGTGTACGTTGCTCAACAACCCTTCTCCTTCCTTCCAGTGATAACTAATAATATCAATAATATCAATTTAAAACTCTTGGCATAATATGTTTCACTGCAAAGCGGAATATTTGATTGTGATTTCAGATGGGCTTTAAAAAGGTTTCCCAACTTCGCCTCTTGACTGAAGAAATGAATATATTATGAACCAAAAGTGTTGCCTCAGCATTTACAGTCCTCAAGGTTCACCTGATATTCACGAGTGTTTTAGCTTTAGAACAGTAGAACAACATACATCTCCGTTCTGACACAACTGAAAGCTGTTAAACCAATGCGATACCAAAAAGTGTATTTGATATGGATGACCCAAAGGTCATGTGTTTTCTGTAGTGTGATGTGTGATGTGTGTAGCGGTTACACTCGTGTTTCAGATGGAAAGCTTTTGCTGCTTCTGTTTGCCTCTTTTCTTTTGTTCTTCCTGCTGTGCACAGGAAAAGTTGCCAAAGCAAATGTTTGCTTTTTTTGAAAGGATATTATTATTATTAGATCGGATAACATTAATTATGATCATTTCAAATGTTTTCTTTTTTTGACATGTGGATGATATGAAAATGATTGTTAGGATTACCTTGTGATGGCCTTTGAGCAAGTGATGTGAGTTTTCCAGAAGGCTGGAAAGCCAAACTCATGTTCTGCCCTGAAGACCCGATAGAAGAGAAAGAACCACAAAAGAAGAAAAAAAAAGTAGGAAAGTAGAAACTGGCTGCTAGTACCAACGCTTTATAAGTGCTTCTCTGTTCTCTTAGATTTCCACCGGTGTATTGTAGGCAACTGAAAACCTAAAGCTTTAACCCGTTATGACTGAGGTCCTGCCCATAATGAAAAGGTTTGGAGGTAAAGGACTGACTGTAGAGAAGCTGCAGCTGTGAACAGAGACCAAGCTGTGACGTGGAAGGCTTTCACACATTTATTTTACATTCACACAAAGATGGTGTCAGTTCTTGCAAATGACAAAAACCCTCAGTTTATGTTTTATCTACCAGGGTTTGTCTGTCACTGACGCAGTAGAGTGGAAGTGACTGAAATCGCCTACAATGATACAATGTAAACTTTGCAAATGAATAAATTCATTCATGAGGATAAAACACACATTGGCTTCATGCATCACACTTTGCTGCTAATGGTATTTGGCCGTATGACCAGTAGTTTAATGTTGTAACTTTAGAGACATGTTCTTGTGTTACTGGCATCACTTACTCAGTTCACTGACTTCTTTCTCTACGTTGGAGCATTTCATCCTGTAATTACCACTTGTGGCCACTGTGTTCAGCAAAAGTTGCATAGGCTCACTTTCAAATATTCAAAAGTTATACTTGTAAAACTCAACAACAGTTGTACTTCCTACTGTGGCTGAACAACCCCAATGTCTACAATGAGCACAAGGAGTAAGAACTGACACTTTAATGGTATTTATTTATTTATTTAGCCTGAGAGCTAAACTAAGAAAGTCTTAAAATTGTGAAGGTAATAACAAGACAACACTACTATGACAAAGTCCTAACAAATTGCATATTTATTGTCAGTTAATATCTTAATGTTACTCGGTGTCAGCTATACTCTTCTTTGAAGCGAGGTGTTGTTTCTGTTGATAGCTACGTATAGACCAGATGACACAGTATGTTCAGCTCTCTACTTCCTGCCAAACAGCTTGGTCTCTGTGTGACTGCAGACTGCTCTACCTGAATGTCTGGATTAACTCCGAACCTTTCTCCTTCCTAGATCACATTCCAACATGCCTAAAACCAAATAAAGAAACATTTTTGAATTGAAGTTTGTCTATCTAATTTTCTTTTGTTAGCGTTCAATAGATTAGCTCAGTTAGCAGAGTGATAGACTGTGAGCTGTCTCACCGAATGGTTGTCCATGTAATGTATCGGTTATGATACCTTTGTAACTATTAACACTATTTTGACCCTTGACTCCTGCCATGGTAAGTTGAAAGTTACTTTGAGCAAAGAAATATTTACATATATTGTATATATTTGATTGCCATCATGACTTAAATGCAGTCAAATGTGTTCTAATTTGATATTTTTTGTCATCCTAAAAAGAAAGGAAAATGTGTAATACATACATATTAGATTCTAATAAGTAACTTTGAGATAAATGCAAGCAACACAAAGACGTAGTTTTCTGCTCAGGATTTGAGAATTAAAGTCCAAAACATTGGAAATTCATTTTTAACATTGGGAACTTGTATATCTCTTTCTGACCCTTCCTGGTGGATGCTGTGTGTTCATTTAGTCTCGTACCCAACAATTCTGTGTCACTGATGTAGAGTTCCCCACAGCTGTCACATGTGATGTTGTGATGATGTCATACACCACTCCAGGGTTCCTGTCAGAGTGTAGCAGCAGAGATCTTAAGATGTAGGATACTTTGTGTTTGGTGCTGAGTCCTTGTGACTTAAAGACTCGGGCTGGATAATCTTACTCTCCAAACACATTGGAGAGTCCAGCTGGGACTGGGTGGTCCCTGCTGTGTCAGCAGTGTCCCTCCTGGTCTTGTCGGGTCAGGATTCTCATCATCTACTCGTTGGCCTGAAGTAACCTCTGGTTCTGAAAAGTGTAGCCAACGCACAAGTGCCTTAAACTTGTATTACATCCTCAGTAAACATTGTAAACATGAGTCATGGTCTCGATCTCTAGTTTCAAGTCTTCTTCAATACAGCATGATGTTCATTTAGAACATTATGGTCCGTTTAGAGTCAAACAGACCATAAAGCAGAGTATGCTTTAGGGCGGGGCTACCTTGTGATTGACAGGTCTCTACCACGGAATTCTCCAGTTTGGGTTTTGTTCTTGTTTTCATCTTAGAACTTTAACCCTTCACAGTGTGATCAGATTGTGGAAGTTAACGTGTAAACTTTTGGTCACCAGAGATGTCTTTTTCAGAGTTTGGTTGAACTTAGTTCCACCCTCTCACAGAGAATCAAGAAGCAAGATGTTTTTGAGGGTGTGGAACAGAGAGAGCGAGTGGGGCGAGCAGCCTACCTCAGGGCCTGAGGGGCCCAGCTGGCTCAGGAGAGTCGGTCAGCAATGTGGGAGCTGGTTGTTAGTCAGTGTCATGTCCTCTTTCTGATATGTATACTGGTCTCACCGGGCGGTGTCCAGTAAGTTAAACCCTCAATTCAATAAATAACTCCAGTCGAGGCCGATGAATGTTTTTGAAGGTTTACTGAATTAAAGTGTGAAACTAAACAAAGGTACAATCATTATGTAAATATAAAAAAGAGGTGATGAATGTATTGAATACCAGTCAACAATGGAATGGAAATTAGCATATTGTCGGGAATCTGGTGCACGGAAACACTACCAGTTTCGGCCACATGGACCGCAAAAATCGAAACACATTGAAAGTTCCTTGTAGTAACTTTAAGTAACAGAAGTACAGTAAAATAAGTAGATGTCAACTTTAGGTCTCACACGGCACACCAACAACAGTCTGCTGGGTGGAAGCTGTGTTTGTTTGACCGATTCATCCCCAGGGCTGATCTATCACATCTCTCTACTGATGAAGCTCCTGAGATGCAGACCTTTTAACTACTAGGCCTGTTTTTAGCCCCCTGCTCGAAAATTGCATACTCCTACTCCTTTGAGTACACTACCCAAACTACAAGGTCTATTTTAATAATTTTGATGCTAGAATACTGGTAACACTTGTGAGATGTGTTGATATACATATAGATTTTGTATATGTTACTGGTTAATATAGAAAAATAAGAGATTACACAGCTGAAATTGAAAACATTCAGCTCCGCCTGGAAAAAATGCACTTTCAGTGATAAAAAGTTATTGAAATAATGCAGTATGATCCCTAAAAACTTTCCCAAGTCATAGCATAACTGATCAGTAGTTATTACAAAATGGTGAGTGGAATAAAGTGAATAATAAGAGGTTTTATTACAAAGGGGTCAGGCGAGGTCATCATTTTCGAACCAGCTGTTGCAGCTCTTACATTGTACTTTTATACACTATATAACTATATATTTCACTTTCTTTATCACTCATATGATTCAATACATCCAAATACAGATAATAGGAATCATATTCATATTCATAACATCATCAGAGCCAGTTTTGGCTGTCATCTGTAGGATTTTCTCATTTCATGTGTGTGTCTGTGGCTGGATCTCAGCCTATCCTCGGTCGATTTCCAAAAACAACCCCTCCTTAGACGCGTCACAGGCTTAGGAAGACTCGTGCCAAATTTGGTGGTGATCGTCAAAAGCTTTCATGCAATAAAGTTGCCAGAAATGACGCGTGTACCCCGGCGGAAATTTCCGGTCGCAGGCAGTCTGACCACTCGCCCAAGCCTGCTTGACCGCTCTTATTCTGGAAACAAGTCGGAAGTCAACAGTATGCAGTTGGCAGCAATGACTACAGCTTTGGAACGGAAATTCCGCGACGTTATTATCCATATTTTGAGAAAACTTGGGCACATACCCACGATTATTTTCGGCGAAGTTCAGCATGAAGGTACGTTTGATCACACACAACGGTTTAGTGTTTGTACGGATCGTAAAACAGAAGTTAGTTACGTGTTCCGCCACGTGTGCTAATGCTATTACATGCTTTGTATGACTGGGTAGCTGTTAGCATGAGGGTACAAACATTGATTTACTGTACTCATAGCGCCGATTTCTGGCCCGGATTTGGTGCTTTTATGCCACGATATTGTTATACTTATATGAGTAGCCTATAGTTGTCTTTATAGTTTATAATAAGTGACTTATATGATGTTGTTGTCCACACGTTGCTATTTCATCCAAAAAAAAAGTGGCCGTGTCCACACTACTGGCTAATAATCATGCTATTTTCCGCATTTGATTTTGGGGTACCCTGAACCCGAGCGCCCCCCAATTGGGGGGCGCTCGTAGCCAGAAGGTTAAAAGCTCTGAGTAAGTGGACCTTTGACTTTAGATTGTTGAGTCACACATTAAGTTATATAGTGTAAGGACTCATGCTGTACTAATTCCTGGTCCAAACATGACGATTTCATGCAAGTTAAATATAGTCCATAAAACCAAATATCATGACTGATTCATTCAGGCTGCTCACCAATTCTGTGACTGATTTTGGAAGCTAACCAAACTGCAACCACCCTCACACATCATCATTCATACAACACAACTATTCTGGAAGAATTGTTCACCGCATCTGTCACCATATAGAGTGGTGAATATAAATAGACTGATACAATTCTATACACACAACCATGTATCAACATTTATAAATGTTGCAAAATATTCAGAACCCTGACGTAACAGGCATGACTGAAACACGTCACAGCTGTCCAGAAGACTTTTTGGAGTATATATTAGATTAATATTTTACATTACACATTTTTGCACAAATAAAAATGTTGCTAAAGTCACATCCAGGACATTGTTGCATACAAATAGCACATATGTTGATATGCATACAGCTTGCTGACAGACAGCAGGTCTGCAGGGTTCCACAGCTCAAAACAGTTGCTGTAGAGGGCAAGAAAAGCCAAAGTTGTCCAACTTCCATCATGGATTAGCGTTCACCACTGTTTAACTCGGGTTCCCACTGTGCTGGTTTGAGCTCAGATCAGACTCCATCTCCACAGCAGCTCCAGGTCTTCGTCCAGACAGGCGATCCACAGAGCTAGGTGAGGCATTGTTGATTTGGCGACCACAGCAGCACGCCACCACATCAGCGATGTCGGCCCGGAAAGATGCCGTGTAGAAACTGTAGATGACCGGGTCACAGCATGTGTTCAGGTTGCCAAATACAAACAGTATGTGGTGCACATACTCAGGTGTGTGCTGGATAATGGCTGGTTGGAACCAGTACCAGATTCCCAAGAGGTAGTAGGGAGTCCAACAGATGACAAAGGAGCTAACAATCACAATGGTCATCTTGAGGGTCTTAATCCGGGCTTTGGGTATACTGTCTGTTCCACTGCGTCTCAGGCAGTGCTCACCATCTGCACAAAGCAAAACATGAGCAAAAATGAGAAAGCAAACATTCCATAAATGTAAGCAAATAGTCTTAATGTTGAGATGGGGATTATCTTTGTTAGGGGTTGGGAGGGATGCATTGCTGACTGCAATAGTGGCTTTAAAGCTTGTGCTTGAGTTTTTCTCTGATAAAATCTCATAAACAGTAAACCGGTCGTTTATCTGGGCCAGGGACGATTACCAGTCCGCATCTGAGAGACGCTGAATTGCATATCAGGGCATGACAGAGCCAGTGCACTGATACATGTTTTACACAGTTGTTTAAAAATCAACATAATAGGCCCCATGTCACACCTCAAGCAATGAAAATCAAACAAACTATAAATCCCTTTTCTGTGGACACACATTTGAACAGTGGTGGGCCGTGAGGGCCTGCAAGGCCTTCTCTGCTGGCCTAAACAGAATCACAAAGCTATATCTATTTTATAATTTAATAATTTTTCATAAATACACTACATGTATTCTAATTATTTCCCCCATTATCTTATGTTCTCATTGCACAGCTACTGTCTTCCTCAGTTGCTCTGCTTCCAGTGCAGCTTGTTTTAAGTAGAGCTTTTATCCAATCAGATCTCACCTCTGTGTCTCTAGGTAAGAAGAGAGGCCCGAGGCCCACCGTTCCAGTTTAAGTGAATGGGGACGATATAGTTGATTGTCATAGTGTTCAACCAATCAGATCTTTAGTTTGACATATTGGGTGTATTCTTTGGTGTCAGAGCCTGCGAGCCGGCCTTTAATGACGTCAGCATTACATGCCGCTCAGTGTCCATGTGCAGCTCTGCTGCGAGGTGCAGAGTGTGCTGTGATTGGTCAGTGGGCGAGCACGTGACTATCGTGAAACGAAACTTAACAGCAGAGGCTTAGTCGGGTAGTGAATCACATCAGGTGATGCAGCTCAGCCAATCAAATATGGGCATTCTGACCCGAGTGAGATGTAGCACACACCATGACACAGGGGGCTGAGACGAGGAAAGACATTGCAGAGCAGTACGCTCAACGTTGAAGTTGTGAAAGTAAAATCCTATGATAATCTCTTTGGGTCACGGCTTGTCATTAAGGAATGACGGTGGATCCCACAGCCAGACCAGCTGAGAACATTATATTTTCCTGAATTTAGGCTTTTGCATTTTCTAAATGCTCAAGCATTATTCAAACGACTCGTACCGAACAGTTTACTACGAAGATGTACATAGTTACAGCCTTAAAAATGAATAATAGCTGTGGTGCCATCATGTGGTTATAAGGTGGTGTTTCAGCTGCAGGACAGCAGTGAAGGCCCAGATATAAAATGCACGGCCTGCCACTGAATTTGAACATGTTCCCAGTTAGACCTCCAGGTTTTTTTGAGAGTCACACACCTTTTCCTTTGTGCATCTGGCCGTTGATCTTGATAAGGATGCGTGTGTAGCAGAAAGTCATCACAAGTAGGGGGAAGACATACAGTGTCACAAAGTGAAACATGTTGTATGCCGTCTTCTGCCAGAGATACCGGAAACTTCCATGGGTGACACACTGAGTGAAGTCCACTCCATCAGCTTTAATGGCCCGAAAGATGAACAGCTGAGGATGAAGAGAGTGTAAATAGATGAGGAAGGAATTTCTGTCACAGAAAAACTTTTGTTTACATTCAACGAAATGTGTCTTGTATTTGTGTATACTAAACAAATTGCACAAAGATCCACACAATGCAGGAGGTTATCTGACCCCATGTTGTGCAAGTCCTTTTAATGCACTTCAGACAAACAGAACCTTGGAGCCATCACTTGTTATTGACTGTTTTAGAGCCTGATTCAAAAGGTGTTGAAGCTAAAGTTACCTGGTTAAATAAAGGTTAAATAAAATAAATAAATAAAGTGAGCTGTTTGTTAGGACTGTTTCATGATGGGGGGGCTGCACTGGTTAGTAACTTCGTGGTGGCCTCATGCATTGACAACAGAGCTCAACTACTGTGCATTAAATGGTTGTTAGTGGCAGTGCTTTGGGTGAACACTGTGTTAATGACAGTGATGTCAAAGAAGGCCACTCAAATAAAGGTTCTATACAACAGTGTGGGGAAGAGTGTCGGATCGGAACCAGAGCCGTTACGGTAAGGACTCAGCCTTGGTACATGGGGCGCTGGCTCCACCAGGTGAGCTACTGGGGCAAGTGTTACTGCCCAGACCACTCATCATTGAAAGGTAACAGGCCAAGACAGTATTGGATTCCAATTAAAACTAATTGCTCGTAAGCTATATTTATATATAACAATTTAATGTTTTATATGTTGCTCGTTGTCAACATATCCTATGTGCAGACCTAAACTAATAATGAATGTATCCTGCTAATAGGAGGTGTGTGTGTGTATCAAGTATCATGTATCAAGGCAAAGAAAAGCCCTGGCAGGGCGCTTCATCCCAGCATTTCATCATAAATGCACTCAGAGCGCTTTCTTTTCCCTGTTTCTATTTCAACATTATCTTGATATCACCACTCTAACCAGCGTTGTATGATGGACTAACATCGCCCCTTTGCTTTTTATGATCTTTTTGGGTACTATTTGCTTGTGGATATGTTTTTTTCCCCATGAGCACCAACCGGAGGAGGCTTGTCCAGCTGTAACTCAAGGAGGACGATCAGTCGGAGGCAACGTGTGTGTGTGGCGATCTGCCGGCTCGCAGATGACAACACGTTCCCACAAATGGGCTTTTCGGTCACATGACAGACACCCGGATTGTAATACTGCAAACATAAAATTGTTGCAATATTTTCATCAGCGGGCCATAGGCTCAATCACCGCTGTGTTACCTCATTAGGCCACAGATCATGTTTAAATTAAAGTATTTAAACGTGCCTCATGTTGTCAAACAGTTATTGCTGTTAAAACAACAGTTAATCCAACCATACAGCTGAACTGAAGATGCTCTATTCTTTCTCATGCTCCAAATACACAGTTTAGAATGAAATCCTCCAGAACTGTCCTCATACTGTAGGGGTATGTCTGTCAAGCTGGACCTGTACAAGGGGCAAAATAACCTGCCTCTCAACAGTTGCATGTTGGGAATCGAGTTTTGTCACCAACAACTTTAACAGAAATAAGCATAAAGAATTCAGTAATCTGCCCAGATTACTAGTCTCGGAATTCACTCTGTCTTTCCCTGCTGGACAATCTATGTGTCATTGATCTACAAAACTTGAAAAATGTATTCTGTCCAGTTTTGATGTTACAACAAATCAGCTGTCAGATGACAACATTCTGGCTGCAACTTGAAAAATAGTCGTTCAGGAATCGCTCAGGAATCACACACCATTTTATGAACTTTTTAGTTGATTTCTGAGGTCATACACAGTGCAACTATGATGAACGTTGGTTGCATTTAACCATGTTGCATAAAACAATTCATGTATAAAGCCACATGATTTAAAAAGTGTGTCCAATCTGTGGTATTGTTTGATAGTCAGCACCTAAAATCCAATCTAGTGTTAATCATATGTGCTTAGACTCAGCACCAGCTGGTGAGAAGGATTCAGGCCTAGAGTGTAACCTAGAACCTACTATACCTGTGGAGAGGCCAGCAGCAGGCTCAGAGTCCAGGCCACCAGCAGCATGCGTCTGTTCCTGAGCCCAGCATCGAGAGAATCCAGAGGATGAAGGATGGCCCGATAGCGGTCCAGGCTTACTACCACCAGTATGAATGCTGCTGAGTGCATGGCAAAGAGCTTGAGGAAACACAGTAGCTTACACATGAAATCCCCTGCATACCACTGCACTGTAATATTCCAAATGGCATCCAGTGGCATCACCACAAAGGTCATCACCAGATCAGCTGATGCCAAACTGGCAATGAGCGGACGGAGGTGTGCTGCCAGGCGGTAACCCCGCCCCCAACACACACTGATCAGGACCGACAGGTTACTGCCAGCGGCAAAGACAAACAGAACCAGGGTGGCTGCTACGCGGCAGCGGGCAGCCACTGTAAAGGATGGAGCCTTCCAGGGTCCAAGGGAGGGTGGAGCAGACGAGTTCAGCAGGGAGAAGGCAGGTGTGGAAACCCACACAGACAAGTTGCCTGTCATCCTGTGACAGAGGGACAAAACAACCATTGACCACAAAAAAGCATAATGTAGATTCAAATCATCTTTTCAAATGCTCTGTTTTCATGGACAGGCACATTTTTATGTCAGTATTATGGCATAAACCAGTGATCTTATTCTAGCAAATGACCTGTCAACACAAACCTAAGTCCCAGTGGGACAGAGCTTCATCTGCTCATGTGGATATTGAGTAGACTTGGATGCTGTTTTTTTAGTTTGTTTGTTGAGCAAGTTAGCAAATAGCTCTATTAATTACCATAACATATTACAATTGGTAAATACAGGTTTTAGGAGGTGAGATGATTTCACTTCTCAGGATTGTTCGGGGCTTTAGCTGGAGTGAACATCACATTAACTTTTCAAATAATATCTGATAAAAAAACATATTTAACAGCATTTGTTCAAGTGAATGCAGATGCATTATTCTGTTGTGGTATGAACGATATGGTAAATTGAAAAAGTATCACTAAGTGTCTGTGCAAAGGGAATAGGGAACTCCCCTGTAATACCCAGTATGCATGCCTTGATGAGGAGCTATAGAGAGTCACCACAATATTCTATCCAACTCCCGTCTATGTTTAACCAGATTTACTCCAGAAAGTCTTGAATTTCACTACCAGTGATGTCTAGACTTTGGTGTTTAGTGTAGTGGATGTTATATCCCGTTTTACATCTCACACCACGTGATGAGGCTTTTCTCTTATCTTACCAGTTTAAGTCTTCAATTGGAGTATAAGACTCAGCTTCCTCTAGCCATCTAATAGATGCACTTTTGACATCAATAGAAAGTGTGTTTTGTACTGTTATACTGTCTAAAAGCTAATGACTGCTTCAGAAAACAAATTTGCAATTAACCATTACAACGCCTCTAACATTATCCATATGAGTGGCGCCCTCTGCTGGTGGACCACTGCACCTCTTCATGTGTTGCTGCACCAAACAGCTCGATCTTTCAGGTAACGTACGTACCCCGACATGATAGACATGTTAATAAACCCAAACAGAACTCTTCGGTCCCCTTTAGTATGACGCTCTACGTGGAGGCATTCTCCTCTTTCTGACACTTTGTTTCCATTCTCTCAGCCCCATATGTTAGACTGCATCATATCGGCAAATAGGGGGAGACGCACCCTCATCCCCCACCGGCCTGCACACACTGACACTGAGTTAAACACACTAAAGCATATCTATTAGCACACCGTAGTACTTTGAAGTACAGAGATACAAGTAGCGGTCTTGTGTTCCTACCTGGAGAGTGATGCTGTCAGTCTCCTGTGGTCAGATGGAGAGAGAAGCGGAGCGGAGCTGTCCGACGTGCTGATGCAGCACTTTGCCTGCAGGCTCTTTGTCCTCCGGTTTCTCCCGCTCACTTTACACTATCTGCGAAATCAACGATCAACCAGATCACATGTTTTTATCGCATCCAACTGCTCGCTCCATCAGCCCGCCTGCACGCACGCACACGCGCGCACACACACGCACACTGCCTTCTACAATGAACATTTTATACTGCGCGAAGGAGCCACCAGAATCAATGCCGATTGGCTAATTGAGGCAGGTGACGTGCGGGGTGTTGCAGAGGTAGCCACCGTTGTGTCACAGAGACATCGTGGGGAATTTCCATTACATTATGGCCTCTTTTGTAAATGTTAGGAGAGACGAGATGAGTCAGAGATACATGTTTGATTTAAATACAGTTTTCACGGTGACATTCTTTACCTGCCTGCTTTCACTGACCTTAGTTACTGTCTTTTACCAAATTCTGACTCTGTCCTTGTTAAGTTTTGACTTTTCTATGTGAAAGAGCTTGCATGCTCACAAAACTGTCTATATCAATATGTTAATGTATGTATTGATAAATACATATCTGCTTTGTGTCCTTTCCATTCTATAACAGACAGAGCTCTGGATATTCCATCTTGTAACAAGATATATTAGCACTCTCAGTGATAGATAAAAGTATCACAAGTCATTAGCATGTGCATAACTATGATATGAATTCCATTCCATGTTTTATGTGATGCCTTACCTGCAGGCCAAACATAGGCTGGTGCATTATGTGATATGGACTGAGTAAGCTGATTTCATGCCTCCATGAATGTGTTCAACTGTTACAGGAGGACCTTTACAGTTTCAGATGTCATTTATGAGGCACCCTTAGTAAAGTCCGTGGGTTCAGCATCAGTGATGGTCCTATCTCTGTCTCAACATTGAGGAAAGACCTGCAGAGTTTTTTCAATTTATCAATATACCAATACTGACTAGTCAGAGTTTTCAAAGACTTTATTTGTGTAGATTAAATATTGGTTGATTAATATCCAAAATGGTCAAAAACAGGCCAATCACTAACCAACACATCCATAATCCCATAAAGGCACTATGGCATCCCATGATCCAACGCACCATCCCCGTGGTTACAGAAAGAACACATTTTAAAAACAAGTCAAATATTATAATTCTACTCTGCTGAATTCATTAAACGAGATTTATATATACAGTATATATATATATATATATATATACTATATGAATCCAACCCTGTCTCCTACAAAATTAGATAAAATAAGGAAGATAAAAAATAGATTTTGACACAGGCCCCTCCTAAATTTGAACTTCAAGAAGAAGCAGGACACGGCTTAAAGGTCTTTGTCATAACATACTCTTACTCCCAAATTCAGAACAATGTCCACATAATGAACCTGGAGCTTTTGGGGCCCCAGGAGGTCTTGAGTCCCCATTGACACACTGATACTGAGATTCTTTGGAATCATTGAGCCTGTATTAATATGAATGTAACATGTACAATCGGTACACTACATTGTTATATTATAAACCTGAAGCCTCATTACAGAAAAATATCTTATCTTGACTTTCAAAGATAGGAAAAATCTTATCTTCCTATTACAGAGGCAATTCCTGAAGTCATTGCTGTTTCCTATTCTATATGGGACCTTCTTACCAACCTCTTAAACACTAGCCCTATTTTTAGGCCTCTGCTCGAAAATTGCATACCCATACTAAAGAGAGTGCATATGTCTAACTACAAGGTCTATTTTAATAATTGTGATGGTATAATACAGGTAAAACTTGTGAGACACTTGTTCAGATGTGTAAATATTGTGTATATGTTACTGGTTAATAGTGAATGAAGATGCACACAGCTCAAATTGAAAAGTTAAAAAAAAAAAAAAGCACTTGTATTGAAAATATTTATTTGAAATAATGCAGATACAAGCCTACAAATATGCCACAGTCATAGCACAACGTGTTTACAGTCTCCACAAACAAATTTTACTTTGATTGAGTGAAGCAGGCCAGCATAATAGAGGTCTGAGTACGGACAGTCAAGCCAAATTCTCGTTTTTGGAACCAGCTGTGTGGTGCTCTATTCTAATATTATATACTATATAACTATATATTAACTATATATTCACTTGTTGTATCACTAAGAGTGTTCAATACATCCTAATAAAGCAGTTTGGCATCATTTTGAGCTCTCATATCTCTCCTCCATGGAATTTTCTCCTCTCTGTCTGTGTCTCTGTAACCCTGTGTAAGGCCTGTGATTGGCGTATTTCATCATGTGACACCTTGTTCAATGCGGAAGAGACTCATGAAAGCAGTAAGCGGGTTATTTAGTGGATTGACAGACTTGTAGTCACTAAAAATCTCAATCTGCGCGGCACAACCCCCACGCGTAAAATCATTGGTCCAGCAGGGGAATGCTGACCATTTCGTCATAGAAGCTCCCAGGCCCTTCATTTCAATACACACACACAGTGGGGGAGACGGACTATAACGCTGACACGGATTGCAATGGATTACCTGCGTTTTTCGGCACGAAAATCACCAAAAGGTACGATGCGTTTAAATTTTTTTGCTGTGGAGTGGCTTGTTGTTCGTTGGCTTTATATATGTAACTTTTGAATGGTTTGACGGAGAGGAATGAGGAAGGCGTGATTCGACTGGTGGTCGAATCCTCGTGCTTTTTCATGTATCAATCCGTATGTATAATTGTGTTTGCAGTGTGTAAAATGGCTGGTATGATGATTTTGCCCAGGCTTTTTTCGTTAATTCGGTATATAATATGTGTGGAGCATTCATTATATTTGTTTATGAAAAGTGCATTCTACGACAGGGTACCACGCTAAACGGTCGTCACCAGAAGGATTTATTAACTTGAGAAATGAAACTTAAGCAGAAGTTCAGTCAGGAAGACTATCTTTACACTCCTTTTCATTCACATTCTCTCAGTCTCTCTCTCGCTGTGATTACTCTATCAGCTGATCGTGGGCGTTCACTTTAAAGTAACCAACCAGATTCTGCACAGTTTCCTTAAGCCAATCACATCATTCCTATAACTTAAAAGAGTCTTCTCCTCTCTGCTGCTGTCAGTTGTCATTTCAGCTCTAAGCAGATGCGACCCTCCTCCACCCCAGTCACCTCTAGTCAGCATCACGCTCCTCATTCATCATCTTCATCACCAAGTGTCTGGACTCAGGGGGATCAGGCACTGTAATATTATTATGGTCTATTTGAGAACTAAGCAGCAGGTATAAGTCATTTGAAAATTTGCATTGAAGTCTAGTCGTGGTTTAAGTACAAGGAGCAATAATCTAAGGTCTTTTTGTATCAATGATAAAAAAAGAAATGAAATAGTTACAATTTGGCGTGAAGTCACCTGTAGGTTGAATCTTGGGGTTAGGGCAAAGATTAAGTTAATGAACTACTTTTTAGGTTACAGTTTTACTAGTGTATCCAAAAAGTGATGGGACCCAATGTTTCTGGTTTTAGGGGAGTTATTTTGTTGTTCATTTATTATCTTAATTCATTCTGTTATTTGTCATTGTTAATTGTTTATAATTGTATTACCAGTACTATTATGACGTCTGTCTTCACCTGTCAATGTATAGACTTTAGCCTGTACACTTCCACTTAAAAAACTTGTAAAGGTCCAGTGTGTCCAGTGTGTAGCATTTTGGGCGATGTATCGGCAGAAATGGAATATAATGTTAATAAGTATGTTTTTCTTTAGTGTATAATCAAATAAAAAAATTGTAATTGTTGTGTTTTCGTTACCTTAGAGAGAGCTGTTTACATCTATATATGGAGCGAGTTCTCTTCTTGGAGCCGGCCGCCATGTCCCTACGGTAGCCCAGCACCGGCTCTATAGGGCCTTTCACATCTTCCATCAGCACACAGGAGAAGTTTCAGGTGGTTGTAATCTGAAACTTTGCCGCAAGATGCCGTCAAATCATATACAGTAGACCTTTAAGTGTTGCTAATTAAAGTTGAAGGAAACTAAGCTCAATCCTTTTTGTCTATATATTGATCTCAATTTCTAGGATTTTTTTTCGAGGGTTTTCTAGAATAAATGGAGCTCTAATCTAGAAGTCACGGCATCTTCATAACAAGCACAATGCAGAAGCCCACAGTTACACTTACAGTACAACGGCTCACAAAGTCACAAGTCCCAAATGACATTAGGTTTCACCAAACCTAATGTCATTTAAAACTTTAAACAAAGTAACAGTACATTTCATGAATACTTTTACAGTGTGCTTCTCTCAAATGTGTTCAAGACTGCAAGTGTAGTGATGCAGCGAATATACGTTTATTTTTGATTCTATAATCAGGATGTAGTCGCATAAAAGGAACTCAACAGGTTGGTCTTGCTGTGTTTGGTCGAAAAATTGATTTCAAAAGAAGTGGGAAATGTAGCTGTGATGTAAGGGTGTGTGAGTGTAAAGTTGAAAAATCTGGAGAGACGACAGCTGTCAATTCTTTTCTTTCTGGCATATTGGACGAGGTGAAGTCCCATCAGACTGGAGTACAGCAGATCAGGAGTGTTCCCAAATCATTTCAAGAATATCAAAGGTCTCAAACTCATGCTCCAGTTACACTCAGTTCACGACAGTCATGGCAAGGCCGCTTTTGTTACTCAAACTATTCGACTTTGTCTGCAGCAGTGTGACGATGCAAAGTCATCTCAAAGAATCTGAGGCACCGACAGCCTTGCCTTCATTTTTGGAGCACTTTGTATGAGTGTAAACAAGTTGAATTGATTGAACTCATTAACAGTTTTCTGCATCACCTACCGACCTTATTGAACATGACATTGATGTTGCTGATGCTGAGCTGAATAGGCAGCGTTTCTACCTTGTTCCCTCCAAGGAACGTGAACTGTTAGATAAGATAGTACATTACATGTTGGAAAATAAAAATGCCAAGCCAGCTAAATCAAGTTGTTAAAAAACAGTTCCTCAACTTTCAGACGCTGCACAGACTTGAGAAAAGTAAGGTGCTCATTCAGTGCACCTGTTAGTCATCAGTTCATCACTCTCACCTGCTCACTCTGCTGCACTCACTATTTAGACCCCAGTCTCTCACACACACTCACTGCCAGATCGTTCTCCGCATTACGCCAGACTTTCCCGCGTTTACCCTCCGACTGGTTTCCCGTTGCCGACCCTGCCTGTTTAGACATCTCCGCCTTGCCTCTGCCTCGGTAAACGACTCAGCCTTCTGTCCCCGACCAAGATATTCTGCCTTTGCTTCCTCTGGTTTCCGTCTGCCTTCTCCCCTGACGGCTTGGCGTTCCACTGAGTTCCACGGAGATCGGCGCATGCATAGCACCTTCTGGACTTTATTCTTCCACCGTGATGCCTTTTGGCTTGCGCAGTGCTCCAGCCATCTTTCAAAGGCTTATGGACCATGTGGCCTCTGGTCTGTTTTGCTGTGCCGTCGGTACTCTCCTTGGACGATGTTGTCATCTTTGGTGTCACTTGGGGAGAACGTCTCCATTGTATCTGATTGGTTGGTGTGGGCTAAGTTGACTGTCAACCTGGGTTGATATGAATTTGCCAAAGCAAATGTCACATAGCATGGTAAAAGTGGATAAACAGGGTGAGGTGTGCCCAGTTTAGGCTAAAGTTGAGTCTATCCAACATTTTCCAGTTCCATACACCAACTGATGCGGTTTCTCGGTATTGAAGTTACTGTTGGAGCTTTAGCCGAAACGTCACCACCATTAATGCGTTAAAGTCTGTGTCAAATTCTGTGATTGAAAAAGCGGCACTTGTCTTTATCTGGGCTCTTCAACACGGATGTGAATGTAAACATTGGCACTCCTGTCAGTGTACTGTTCACAACCCACTAATATTTTTACAATCGTTACAAAACCCAAACCAATGTCTGAGGTTGGTTTTATTCTTGCTTTCAGCTGTACATCTGTCAAATACAATGTTCTAGCAGATGTGTCTCTGGCGGTGCTGTACACACCTACTTTAATGTTTACACCCTGTTCTCTCTCCCAAGTTTGTTTTCTGACTTGCTGTTCTTCAAAAGCTCCTAAGCACCATGCGGCGGATGAGAAGGGAGACTTAATGTAGTGAGTTGAAGACTTGGGTGTACTCATTTCTATTCTACTTTTATACCTCAGTTGTGTGCTGTTAGCAGAAATTGCAATCGATCCTTCCAATTTTTCTGCCCTTCACTGTTTTATTAAGCATTGCTGCAAGCAGCAATAACAAAAGATTATTTAATTAGCTTTGTTAGTTAAAGAGAGATTGAGTTTTTAGAGTGGTCTTTGCTCTTATGTGGGTGTGACAACCCTGCTGCCCTTCTACTCAGCATGGTCTGCTTGCGTTTTCTCCTGCCAGTGTAGGAAGGAGGCTGGCACAGTGTTGATTGTTAGAGTATGAACACAAATTATAATATATCAATTTGTTAGCGGGAACCTTTGAATTTCTCCTCTGCTGCAGACCAATTCAAACTGTCCATTAGCGTAACGTGTGTAGGATAAT
Organism: Anarhichas minor; assembly: GCF_050575085.1. Classification (NCBI taxonomy): domain Eukaryota; kingdom Metazoa; phylum Chordata; class Actinopteri; order Perciformes; family Anarhichadidae; genus Anarhichas; species Anarhichas minor. The sequence goes on along the minus strand of NW_027466479.1, from coordinate 2,632,927 downwards.
GTGCGAATTTTACAGACAGGCTCTTGTGTCCTCTGCCTTCGAAAAAGAGCTCTGTGTAGGCCGTTACTGAGAACTGAGCAGCTCCTGTAGCAAAGGGGGTAAGCCATCTTCTCAAATAAATCTGGACAATGTCGAGGGAATCGTGGACTGTCACGTGTGTCCGTAATTTGGTCATAAATAACCAAGTCTCTTGCCTTTCCTTGAATTTGTCTGAGTTGTATCACGGTGATCTATTACACAAATGCTGTATGTTATATCTATCTATCTATCTCATAGTACACCTACCTGCTCCTAATTATGGGTTGAAAGCCAAACAAAAGGGTCAGACAGAGCGTGTTTAAGCTTTTCATAATTGTTTTCAATGAGAGTGAAGCATTTTTGTCTGCTGCTTTTGCATTGTTGAATCGCATTTTTCCGCTCTATCTGCCTCCTATGTTTTGAATTAGCACCCTGAGCCCCTCAAGTTCGGGGCCTAATAGTGCCCAACATTACCTTTTTTCTCATTGTGATGACTTTTGCGGATACTTGGATCTGAACAGTTAAAACAGCAGCAGCCTGGAGGCAAATGAGTGCAGTATTTGAGACTTTGGGGAAGTTGGTTTGATTAATTTAAACAGTGCATGCAAGTGTATTAATGCTAGAGATTTTGCTACTTCATGCTACCCACACAAACAATACATCATTATGAAAGCTGAGACTCCACAGATTCCAAAGGTGTAAGCCTTTTCACTCTTCGACCAAAACTCTCTGAACCAGCAGCCAAAGAGAAAAATGAACTTCACTTTATACCATGAATCATGTCTTAACTGTGCTGTATTGTGATTACAAGCTGTGTTCGAGGGCATATCAAGGCTGCCAATTGCTACTCCAACGCCTCTGTATTGTTTCTGGGTTGATACCACACGTCTCTATGCATTTGCACAGGGCCGGCCTCCAGCATCGAAGCTTCAGCTTTTCATGTGATAACACTATGTATCCATCTAGTGGATGAATCGCATTACTACATTAATTCTACAGGCATTGAGCTTGCACACGGTCTAGTCTACATCAGTGTTTTTCAACCTTTTCTGAACCGCAGTACCTTTTTTATATTAAAAAGATCCCACGGCACACCAACAACCAAAAAAGTTACAAAATGACACATTGTAGCATAATACAGCATATATGCTGACAATTTAATGGCAGGTCTCTCAATATGTTGATCCTTACTCGGTGTGAAACCTGGGCCTGTTTAAATGAACACAAAGCCGATATCCTGGCAGAAACAGAAGAAGGGCGCACACACGAAGCTCTTCCTCAACAGCTCAGTCTCTTTCTGTTTTTAGTTTTGTTGTCCAGGGCCCAGTTCAGAGATTGCATTTTTCCTTTTCAAATAGTTCTCATCGCTGTTCGTCTTGTCACCGTAACCTCTCCCGCGTGCGAACAGGTAATGCTCACATATTGGGATATAAGGCTTTAGGCTGCAGCTGCATCATTTATTCTAAAAGTGTACAGCTTAGTTAGGTGCAAATAATATCTTTAATTTATTCTGTGTTCCAGCTTCATTTGCATATTCCCAGTAACATGTGTGTGTGTGGAAATCTCACAAATGTAACCTTTCTTATACCAAGATTTTTGAAATAGACCTTGTAGTTGTCTGTTTGTTTTGGGTAGTCATTTTCAAGCAGGGGCCTGAGCCAGAGTCCTCGGGGTTAGGACCATTTATGAAGTCATTAGTTACAAATAAGGGTCAGCTTGAGAAGTCTGCAAGTGAACAAGCTTTCAAAAATGGACACCAGTAGGCTACACTTGATCAACAGACTGTTACAACTGTTTGATATCATTTAATTGTTTTATTATTTGATTGTATTTTTGTAATGTAATGATATAGTCCCAGGAAAAGCAGTACTGATACTGAGAGGATTATTCTGGTAAATCAAAATGAACAGGGAATTGAGATTGCCTTATATGTGCTCCCAACATGGATCATGGGAGTAACACAGGTCTAGTATAATATGAATGTGTTCAACTGATATTATCAGAATCGGTGTTATTGGCCATGTACGCATACATGCAATTTGACTCCGGTTCATTGCTCTCAACGTACATACATGGAATATACAAATAAACAAGAAAAATGTAAAAACAAGGATATTAAAGACAAGAAAGTAGAACAGAGAAACTAAGCATAAACATTTAACTACTATGTACAATATAAATATATATCAGAGAATACATATGAACATAAAGAACAATGACAATTAATTTGGGATATTAGTGCAAATGGAGGTGCAGTATGACTGATTAATTGTTCATGAGAGTGACAGCCAGTGGAAAGAAGCCGTTATTGAAGATCAATACCATAAAATGACCACTATAATTTAATACAGGATAAAATAGCAACACAATTAATACTGTAGAGCAGGGGTCTTCAATGTTTTTCAGGCCAAGGACCCCCAAACTGATAGAGAGATGGAGCAGGGACCCCCGACTATATATATATATTGTATAAAATAGTGTTTTATATTAAACTGGGCCTAGTACCATGTATAAACATACCTCTTTATTGTGCGTTCAACTAAGCTATTCAAATAATACACAGGTTCATATATTCATGTTTTTATTTTAAACATGTGCAAGGTACAGTGAGTAGGGTGGCCGTGCCACTGCCATTTATAAACATACCTTGTCAGCTGATACCAATGCCAACATCAACATTGTCTGTTAATTGCATGATAATCATGCATACTAGCTATTCAAACTGATGTTTTCATTTTAAACATAAATGTGGAAACGAAAAATGAGTGATGGCCTACTAGTGCCACTGCCATGCATAAACATACCTGTTATCTTTCATACAACACTGAACTATTACAATAATGGACAGATTCATGTTTAGAGAAAAGAGAATTACTTTTCTTTTTTTCTTTTTTTTTAATTGTCTAATCAACTAAATATTTCGCGGACCCCCTGCAGTACCTCCGCGGACCCCCTAGGGGCCGCGGACCCCCTGTTGAAGACCTCTGCTGTAGAGCTTTACTGTGAGCAAAGTTAAAACCTGTGAAGCCACTAGAGCAGAGGTCTTCAACAGGGGGTCCGCGAAATTTTTGGTTGATTAGACAATTAAAAAAAATAAATAAAAAATGTTTTCCTCTAAACATGAATCTGTCCATTATTTTAATAGTTCAGTATTGTATGCAAGATAACAGGTATGTTTATGCATGGCAGTGGTACTAATAGGCCATCACCCATTTTTTTGTTTCCACATTTAAAATGAAAACATCAGTTTGAATAGCTTCTATGCATGATTATCATGCAATTGACAGACAATGTTGATGTTGGCATTGGTATCAGCTGACAAGGTATGTTTATAAATGGCAGTGGCACGGCCACCCTACTCACTGTACCTTGCACATGTTTAAAATAAAAACATGAATATATGAACCTGTGTATTATTTGAATAGCTTAGTATTGAATGCACAATAAAGAGGTGTGTTCATACATGGTACTAGGCCCAGTTTAATATAAAACACTATTTTATACAATATATATAGTCGGGGGTCCCTGCTCCATCTCTCTATCAGTTTGGGGGTCCTTGGCCTGAAAAACGTTGAAGACCCCTGGACTAGAGGGCTCAGCCTCTAATATGACCAGCTGCTACCAATAACATCTAACTTCATTCATTGTCTCCAGCCTGAAACGAAGGTTGCTCAAATGTGTCTCCTGATTGTCTACCTGCAGGTTACACTGGTTTACCAGAGTGTGGAAAAACACTGCTTTCCATTCCAAAAATAAGCTGTGGATGATTTTGATCCTCGTGTAAATAGAGATACCTTAAACCACATGACATGCACAGAACTATTAGAAGTAACCTACACTCAGATCTCTGCTGCATGCCAGGAGAGCAAAGGGATCCGCCACAGCTGACCTACAGCAGGCGTAGCAAACAAAATAAGAAGTAAAGAATGGCCTCCGTGAATAGATGATAAATAATTTCACTGTTCAATTTCAATATGCTAAGTAGGTCAGCAACTCCACCGATGGTACCAATGGCTCTCTATTGTCTCTGCACAAGTGGCAACATCTACGTAAATCCAAATCCAAATTGAACATTCGCTATTCGTTTCATTCACATCTCGAGACAAAGGTGTTCTTGTCGTGTCTTTTAATGAGCTGCTACAGCTAAGATAATTGACAATAGTTACACGACCCATGTTCAAGTCGTTCACACTGTCTTTGATTACTCAGAGCTGGCGGAATAGGTTAAAGTAGGACAACGCATTTCCTCGACCTGCAATGAGTTGTGTGCAGCTGGTCGGTTATCACATTCCGCTCCTATCGATGACAATGCTTCTGAACAGCGGCACATTGACAGTGCAGGCTGAGTTGTCTTTGTCAGGACATTTGGTGTGACGGCGCACAGAGACAGACAGGAGTCTTCAGAGGGACAACGTGGAGTGCATTGGTTTTGATTGGAGTAATCACGTTTCTTATCAGACACCCGCACTGCTGTCAAAGATGTGTTCGCCTGTCTTAGGTCTTTGTTATGCACGTGTACGCGTGCATATGACCCCGGTAGGTTTTAAAATGTAGCAAGCAGCTTTCTCTTGATCGTTGACTCCAGTCAAGGACACCGGGTGTTAACCTACGTCCACGTATTCATGTTGAACGCTTATGAAAACCTGGTTACGTTAGTGAATGTAAACGAACACATTGTTTCTTTAGCCCCATTTCAGATAACATGGCTTTCCATCCAGACCCAGACAACAACACTACTACGAACCAATCAGATCTCTCTCTGACTTCACCGCGGAAATAAGTGACCAATCCGCTGTCTCAGTGCTTCAGCGGAAAGTGCCAGAGGACCAATCAGCTGTCTGTCTGGATCTGCTGGAGAAACGAGCAGCCATTGAGCTGTCTGTCTAGCCGTCACGGAGTGTCTGCCTGACCAATGAGCAGTCCGTCTGGCTGCAGCGAGGGGGTGAGCGTCTGCCGAGGCCCAATCAGCAGCTCAGTGCTGCCTACCGGTGCCGGGGACTGGTGGTGAGGAGCCGCTGCAGCGCGTCAGGACCGGACCGTGAACCCGGAGACGGTACACATTGAGGCGAAAAGGAGACACAGGTGAGTCCGAGGATGTGTGCGAGGCCCGGCTCCGGCGGGAGATGTTTTGAAATGGCAGCGGCGGGATTCATGTCGCGGTAGGACGGCTAGTTGTTGTGTCGGTTTCCTGCCGGAGGATATGCCGATAGACAATAGAGCGGCTTTGCTTTGCTATTTATTGATGCGGGCTGACATGTTGGCGACCAGTAGCCGTCGCCTCGAACTGTTCATATCCATTTAAATGTCTGGAGTCGCAGCAGAAACATCGTTGCATATCTAAATCCTACCCGACTGTTTGTTTGTTGGTGATAACCGAACTGTTAACGGAGATATTGTGATTGCATTGTGATGGAAACGTTGTGCGGAATGCCTCCAATCCGTTTCATTGTTTGATCCAGAGTCTCTAGGGGTTAACTGAGACTGGAGAAAGAGCCAGGGTCCTCCACATACTTGTTAACGCTCTTTTTAAAGAGCACCGGGATCAGACGAGACCTTAGAACGGTTTTATTGAAGCAAAACAGTCGGAAGTGGCGGATTAAAACGCGCGAGGAGGAGGCCGGGGTCGCTGATGGCTCTCAGCAATTAGGTAGAAAAATCCGAAATGCATCAGCCATTTACTCAACTGGCTCCATATGCACCTAAATGGCTGCCTGGCGCCTGACAGCAGAACAACATTTTACTGTAAGGGCAAGGCTGTACTGAGGCCGAGCGGCTGGCTGTGTGCTGAGCGGCGGATTAACGGAGGTAGATGTCTACATGACGTTAGAGACCAAACGGGAATCAATATTTAATGTGTGCTGCCTATTATTCTGCAGTATACAGGATCTCTCGGGTCTGTTTGCCAGAACGGGTCTCTCCTCTGTTGCTACACTGCTCCTTGTGATTTACATGAGTCACATGCAGATGGAGGCACTTATGACTGCTATGTGTAGTCTTTGTGATGGGCTGTCTCTGACCATTGACAGTGGTTACATGAGGTAAAGAGAGGTGTTCCTCCACTACAAAATGTTACAAGAAATGTGCAACATATGGCTCATTTAAAGTCCCAGATAAGATGTAGTGTAGTTATGTCATGTACACCAGCTGTAGATAATGAAAGCCCAGAGTCCCAGGAAGGCTGTGTGCTGAAATGAGAAGTTGAGAGACAGCAGGAACGTGGCTGTCGTTGCTTTAACAGGAAACCTGCACCCCTTCACTGTCCTCAGCAGTAGATCACTTTCTACCAGCTGCTTGCTGCTGGTCCTGTCTCCTCTGTAGGTGAGCATTATTTGTATCTTTCCACAACAAGGCAACTACAAGTGCTTTACATCAGAGACTTTGAATTAGGGCATTGTGCTCACTTCACACATCTTCATCTGAGTGTGCAAGTAAAGTAGCCCCACAGCCTTTGGTTCTGTGTGAAAGTTGGCAGACCTTGATACACTCAGCCCTCCACTCACATTGTGGAAGTGGATGTGTATGAATGAAAGGTCCCTGCTGTTGAAGAGTGTGAATGAACTGTAGTATTCTCAATGATGGAGTCCTTCCCCTTCCTATTCCCAGCTCAGTCCCATGGCAGCCCCGGTAGCATACAGATGAAAGCTGCCATACTGTTATCACCTCAAGAGTATTGTGCTGTAACTGTTTATGAATATGCAGTGCAATTAGGGTTTGATGTTTTTAATCATAATTTAACTGGTCCATTTTGAAACAATGGCGATTATGATTGATTTAGTTCATAACCTATGTACCAGGACACCGGAATAGCTTGTGAAGCTATTTTAAGCTGGCTGTGCTCCTTTTTGATTTCTGTGTTGTAGAGCTACCACATCCCACATATTGATAATTGGGATAATGATAAATAAGCTGATATTCATTTTAAGAAATAAACACGTACAACATTAAGAGATACTTTAATAAGGAATCCTGTAGTCTTTTTATTGAAGAATACTGCTCACAGATGTGTGCTCAAGGGGACATTGGCCGTTGAAATATAAACGTGTTCGTGGTGGACACAATAGGCACTTGAGACACTGTTTCTAAATGTCAGAAATATTGTAGTCTATACTTAAAAAATGTTTTCACTGGAATCAGCTGATGTAATTTTTCCTATTGGACTTAAAGTAGCTGATCTTCATATATAATGACTATACAAACAACAATGGCAGTTACATTTAAAAAACATCCTTATCAGACGGGACATTATTACTATACTTCAACTTATATGCCAGATCAGGGTTTTTCAACCTTTTCTGAGCCGCGGTACATATTTTACATTAAAGAGATCCCGTGTCACACCAACAACCAAAAAAGTTGCAAAATTAAAGTTACCAGTTTCTCAGTTTGTGTACGCAGGCAAACAAAATAGTCCGTGTCCTTGTTGTGAAGTGACGGGTGTTTGGTGTGGAGAGGACGTTGAGCTTGCTCGGGACCATGGCGCTGTTGGAGAGCTTTCACACACACCAAGCATAACGGAGTCGGTGCAGATCCCCGGTGAACGTAAATCCAAATGAAGGATAACTTTCGCTGTATTTCCTCGAGCTCACTGTTTGTTCTTAATTTTGACCACCACTCATACGAGGCTCTTCATCTGGGTCAGAATGTTGTCCAGGGACCAGTTCAGTCTGCATTCTTCCTTTTCAAATATTTCTCCATCGCTGTTCATCTTGTCACCTCAACCTCTCCCGCGCATCATTTAATTCTACTGTTTTAAATTAACGAGCTAATTATTGTGCTACCTACTGCCACCCACTGGCATGGAAGAGAATTTATTACTTAGCCAGCCACTTTATGGCAGGCTCAGACGCTCAACAATGGCAAATTACTAGCAGCAACTAAATAATATTTAAGTGAAATTGGACATCTCCCCACGGCACACCTGACGATCTCTCAGCACAGTGGTTGAAAATCATCGCTAGACAAACGCGGTGCAAGAGTGCTCACCGTACCACAGGAAAACAGATGAGACGCGTCCTCGTCTCATCAAGACTTTAAATGTGCTGTGTTCAAATTTCAGAGCATCTATTCACAGCCCTCGATATGGTGACGGCTGAATTGGTGGCTAGCAGCTAATAGTGCTGAAAGCACTAATTGTGCAAACAATGTCAACAGTGCTGACAGAGCTTACAGTGTTTACCTGGGAGGGTGGGCGCTACGCTTCTGCGACGATGTCATCTGTAGCCGCTGTGAGCGGGGCACGCTTTCATGCACTAAAAGGCACACGTGGCCGGTCTGGCTATGTAAACAAGGCACAGCGAAACTCTGTTTTATTTTTTTTATTTTTACTGATTCTATGTTTCTGTGTATTACAAAACGGTCACAGTGGGCATCAAGTTAAGGCCTCTGTATGCTTATAACCAAGCTTTGTCAGATCATCCAACAGCACCTGGAACCTCCTGTCCAGGGTCAGATTCTGACAATCCAAAAATCCTGCGCACTGCATGCAGTGATCGCTCGGCTGCGTGGACATGTGAAGGTAGCCAAAGTCTAAAGTCTTCTCTCAAGCTCTCTTTTTTATATTCTTTACACATGTGAACAACCCAGCGCAACACGATGGCTGTCTGGAAGGTGTGTTGACACTACGATACTCAAAAGGCAGTTGGAGAGATCGGGTCGGCAGTGGGAGGCAGCCAGGTGGAGGCCATGACGGTAGCCATTCAGAAAACCTTTTACACAATCAAGGTCACATGACATGTTGTGCGACCTAGTTTGTGTCGAGCATTTGAAACTCTTGCATTTCTCCAATGTGGACCATTGAATTACATGTTGAGATGGCTACGGCCCAAAAGAAGAAGAGTTAAGTGTTCCAATAGCAGAACCTAAATCTTGCCAAGCTGAAAAATCCAAGATCTCACCGGCTGGTTTGGTGTATGATTTTTGTTGATTTGTTTTATTTTAAAGTGAATGGTGGCAAATCAAATTGCAAAGCCCTGAGTGAAAGAGGCCTGTACAATTTGAAATGTGCATGAATATCAAATTCATTTAAATAGAAAAATACCATCAGTACTCTCAATGATATAGCATACGAAAAGAGAAAATACCATTTTAAAGTCAGTGGTGTGGAGTAGGGATGGGCGTTCTACTCAACGATAATCACTGGGGACTATTCCATCGTTGCCTGGTAGTGTCTGGGACAGTAAGAACAAGGGAAAACTTCCCTACTCGTACATGTTGAGTGGGTACTGTGTCTGGATATAAAGACAGAACCTGTATCTCTTATCAACTCCTCATCTTATCCTTTTTCAAAACCGTGTATACTGTTCAACTGTCTTCAATCATCCATAGTCTTAACACTAGACATTGACATTCTGAGACGCTGTATCTTTATAAGTTCTTCCTCACCGAGGAGGCCATGGTAATGGTGTTGAGTACAGTTACAGAAGTGTGAAGACACAAGATAGCACCCGCCATCGGCCAAATGCAGGTGGTGGCCTTGTGTGGCCTTTGACTCGACCACACATAGTTGCATATCATTTCAATAATCAATATAATAATAATCTTTGGATAAATTGATCTTTAATGCCAGGACAGGTACTATTAAACATCAGGTCATGTAGTTTGGGGTGGGGAACTTTCTCTTCGATTATTTTATTATCCAATCGCAGATCAAATTAATTAGTTTAATCTCGCTCTCTGTAGCTTTGCTCAATGCCCCGCCCACAGCACTATCTGATTGGTTACACACAACAAGTGATAGCCTTTCAACACGACAGGCTAGTGGCTCCTTCAGTTAAAACTGGAGACACTGGATTGCAGCAGAACAACCTGAATGATGTCTTCACCGTGGTCTCTGAAGCTAGCTGCCACAGGGCAGTGAGTGAAGAAGTCCCCCTGCCCAAAGCTGCTCCACGCAGTACCGCTCAATGCTCGCTCCAAAGACAGAAAAAGCTGCCACCACTGGCTTCTTTGCCAATTCCCACTCTTTAAAAGTGTGACCTGCCCATTCAGATTTCTGTCAATGCTGCTTCCTTCTAAGAACTGGAAGGCTCCAGACTAACTTTTTAAAAATAATTTTACCACTGAAATGGATTTTCCCGAAAAGCAATTTCAACCAACCCCGAAGCCAGTGTGTAAACTCTCAAAAGTTCAAAAGAGTTTCCTTTGTTATTGTCGTCTTTACAAATTATTTGCATAAAAATACACAATTCAAATGATAAGGAAATTAATTACTTACCTGTAATAAAAAGAACTTCTTGCCATCAATTGTTACCATTATGTATTATAAGCAGGGCTCCAGACTGCCATTTGGTCCCAAACGTGATCATTACTACGTTCTGCTCTATCGCGTCTGCTCCATCTCTGCCTCCACAATGTCAAAAGTCAACTTGATGAGTGAATGTTGAGCAGTTGCTAGCATATTGGGAGGGTGGAGCTTGTGCTCTTCACAGCCCCATGCTGGCGACCCAGTATGCCTTGCGTAAAGACACGCCCCTACTTTACCTTTGATTGACTACTGGCTGCTAAACGCTAACCTTAGTCTAGCTATGATGCTAACCGGTGCTTCAAACTAGTACGGCGACTCAGCCACAGCAGCTCACATTTTAGTTTGAAGAGAGGATACCCATTCTGAATTTTTACATTTTTTACAGTTTTTGCATAATTCACCTGCATCATTTTTGAGGCAACAAATCAACTGTGTATATTTTGAACATTGGCAGTTTTATGCAAATTTATGGCGAATCAAAAATTTGCCCGCACATTTTTGGAGTTGAGAAGCTCAACTGGTGTAACATGGAGCTAGTGCCTGCTGGAGTCAGTAGGTTAGTGGGCCAGTCAGGCTTTATTTTAGACTAGTTCAGGTTCCGACACAGTTTCAATAATAATAATAGTAATAATATGTATTATTATTTTACATATTCAAATGTTTTTGTATTTATCAGAAGCTACCATAATAATAGTAATTATCAATAGTATATTTTTGTATATAACTGCAAAATGAGGAGAGAGGAGGGCGAGACAACGAGAGGTCCTAACTCAGACACCACTGATGATGGCAGACGGAGAGTTAAGCCAGTGTGCGTGCAGAGGACCGGTGCTTCGATCTCTGCTCTGCTAGTCCATGTCCATGTATTCTTGGGCACATCTTAACCCCAGATTACTGGAGAGATGCAGGAAATATCACCCAACCCTAGTTCATATCCCGTCAGAGTCAGGGGTCGAACCCTTCCAACCTTTCATTCATATCAAAGCCAATATTATCATTTACATTGACAAACCTAATAGGGCGAATCAGAACCCTCAGTATTTGGGCATGTCGTGAAAAAACAAGACGTGCTAAAGTCAGTCGGCTACATGATGTCATAATTATTGTAATGGTCATAATTAATCAATGTTGCATATCTTCTGCTTCTATGCTGTGTTCTGAGTGGGAGACCGCATGACGTTCATCTTCATGCCCACGCTGCAGTGACACAGATCCGGTGTGTTATGACGATTTATGCCAATTTATCCTGCCTTGTCCGAAAACCGAAGAAAGTCTATCAATTTAGTTTCCAAACAGGGGTAAGTGCTCCCCATAGTTATGCTGCACCTTTCGTCCTTAAAGCGAAACAATTTCTCCAAGTGCGGATGGGATATAACAATCTGGAAAATGGTTGACTGGGCTAGATCAACTCAAACATTTCACGTCAGAAGATGTTTGAAACATGAACGTTTTGGCCAGGTGGAAACAATACAGTTGCACCACCTCAATGATGCCGGTGAGCAAGATTATGGCACTGCCAGTTATCTCCGGTTTGAGTTCATATTGCTTTAGTGATGGGAAAGTCCAGAGTAACCATCCCCAGACTCGAGCTTACAGCAGCCACTTTAGCTGTACCAGTTGATCAGATGTTACGCTCCGAGTTACAGCTGAACAGCCAGTAAACTTAAATACATCTGCAATAAGACCAAGAGATTCCACACCTTTGTGGCCAATAGGATTGCTGCTATTCATGACTTGTCAAGAGAGACTCAGTGGAAGCAACCCTGCAGATGATGCTTTACTGGGATTGAACATTGAAGTGTGAAAGATGGCTACAAAGACCAGATGTTCTGCTAAAGGTGGAATCTCAGTGGCCTCAGAACCCAGACAAAATGTCACAAAGTTATCTTCAGATGATCTCGATGTGATTGTGAACACGAGTATTGAGGGGAAAGTCCCAGCAGTGAGCTGATTGAGTACTGCTCAGACTGGAGCAGCCTGAAAAAAGCTGTAGCTTGGATATTGCAGTTGAAAAGTTAGAGATCACTCAAAGAAGAAAGATGACAAATGCTGGATTGCTGCTGAGTAATGATAAATCACTGAAGCAACTGTGGAAGATATGTAAAATAACCAAAGGGCCATGTGGGGGGCATATTTCCATACTCTATTACAGGGGTATTCAATTAAAGTTCCAATAAGTTCCAATATATATATGGCACTATTTAGTGATATATATATAATTATTATTTTTATTTTTTTCCAAGAAGCCTATTAGTAGCAATGTCTCTATGTAGTCAACAACTGTCAAATCAAATAAAGAAAGTACACATCAATTATATTTTAACAACTATTATTCTCAGTTTTCAAATTTAACTGGATGGATTATAAATAATATAGAAATAAATGTTCTTCTCGTTTCAAGTAAAATAATATCTGAATTAAAGAATAACTGGCATGACAGAAAGCTTTTGAAAAATGTGCATCTTAAAATAAAGTAATTCATTTTAGAAAAATGAATTTCACTGAATTGTCCTGCAGCTTTAAACTCAGTTCATTCAGGTGTGAAGTGATGTCAATCAAAAAAGCCACAATATTATATTTTTCTCATCTTGTAATAAGATAAATCAGTGAGCATGGACTTTTTCTGTGGTTATTAAACTACTTGTTTCAGCTCTATTCTCTCTGGTAACATCATTGTTGTGAAGTGAATTCATGTGTTAGGATTCTGATCATATTGGGCTCTTAGGTTTATTTTCTGTGTCTTCATTTCAGATGTGAGTGGGTACGTTTGCTCAAAAGAGTTGTGCTTTGTCTCGTAGTGGCGCTTCACATTACTGCTTTTATTAAACGTCACGGTCTCTGAACATGTGAGACACACTGGTTTCAAACTGTCCGTGGGAAGAAGTCACTTACAGGAGTCTGTCCATTAATGGTTAAAGACTCTGGTCTCTCTGACCACTTTTCTCTCTTTGGAGAACGTCATGTGAAATAACTTCTCTGACTTAATTATTCTCCTGCTCATCGTTGTTTCCTCGTCTCCCCCCGTATGTGTACATCTCACTCAAGTCAGGAAACTTGTCAGAATACTCATATTTGATTGGCTGAGCTGCATCACGTGATGTGATTTGCACCGCATTGGCCGGCGTGTTTCCTGCACCGCTGAACAAGTGCCGTAAATGCTGAAAAAGCTGCGGCGGTTAAAATAGAAGCGCTCCGTCAAAATTTTATAATTATCAATTATCTATCGGTTTTAGGTCCTGGGTCCGGATCCGGACCGCGGTCCGCCTTTAGGGACCCCTGCTCTATTTCAACATCTTTCTTGAGTTCTGGGGTAGCGTATTTTGTTGAGTTTTTTTGCTGCATTATACGATGACATGGCCTGCAAATCAAACTGTACAGAACAAAGTGAACTTAAATGAAGTGTTCAATTTGATGTTTTTGGAGGAAATTAATTGACTCCCAATCGTTAAATGATGGATAGAAAGCCCACTAACTAATAGGTAATAGTTGTCTTTTTGAGTCTTACGTTCTGACTTTTTATCCTTATGCACATGATTATTATGAGAGTATGTGGGAATGTATGGAATTGTATAATCATGTTTTATAATACTCATGTTTTGATGTGTAACCAATCTGAAGACCTTGGAGTCTGTATGCATCACTTGTCATGTTAGAGAGAAATCTGCATAATCGACTCTTAATTAGAAAGCCCATTTTGGAGTGGGTGTGGGTAATGCCTGTAATGATGTTCAATGAATGCATAAAGGAAGGAGTGGTGTGTTACTGTAGTACGATGAGAGGGGAGTGTGCAATGTTTCATTATTGTCAGTCAGTTGTAGAAATGGCCCAGCAGTCAGTGACAGTGCAGCTGTGACTAACAGCTGGTGAATAAGCAGTGTGCACATCATTGCTGTGCTGCATTTAGTCAGGTGCTGCACAAGGTCACCTAGTCAACTAGTCTGAATGCAATCGTCCAAATGACACTGTACACAGCCAGCATCAGGGCCTCTCTGCAGCGGTGTCTGATGAAAAGACGACAAATGATCCGTATGAAAGGTGGACAACACTACAATACTAAGATGAGAAGCTGAAGAAACACCTGTTGGTATACACACACTGTGCAATGGATGTTCTTGTAATCTGCACACTGTTTCCTGGTAAGGACCTACCTAGGCTGACGGCCACTGTTTCAGAACATGTTAACCCTTTCAACGGGTGGGCCGTCTGGCCCTCTCCTGGTGCGCAGCGGTGCAGTGCGCAGAGTCCGGCTCACGTTTTTGTAAAATAATATATTCATGGTCGGCCTATATAATTGGATTAGAATTAGCGATGCATTAATGTGTCTATCACTTTACTGTTGCAGCCGGTAAAGGAGGAGCTAATTTGAACTACTTTATGTACTTAATAATTAGACTATGTACTACTTAATACAACATAAATCATGAGTTGATATATATTTTGTATTAAGAATCTGTAAAGTAGCCTAACTAGTTATTAGTTACTATACAACAAATGTAGTAAAGTTAAAAGTACAATCTTTCCCTCTGAGATGAAGTGGTCTAGAAGTATAAAAATGACATAAAATGGAAATCCAAAGTAAGTTATAAGTACCTCATATTTGTACCTGTACATTGCTTGAGTACCCTGCTTGAACAAGAGCAAAGTTCTTCATAGATCTAGCCTCTTAATTTAGCTCTCACCAGATTGATCTACAACTGGAATCGTATTATCAGTCACATTATTATTACTGATACTGTTACTGCTTTTTATTTATTATTCTATGTTATTAGTAGTTGTAACCCATCATTATTCTGTTTATAATGGACTGTACTTGTATATCTCTTTTCTAGTCTTCTGACCACTCAAAGCTCTTTAACACTACATGTCATAATTCACCCATTCATACACTGATGACAGGGGACCATGTAAGGTGCCACCTGCCCATCAGGACTAACTAACATTCATACTACATTCACACACCACTGATTGAAGTACGACCCTGCTCTACCACTAAGCCACAGTCTCCTCCAAATCATGAATCATTTCTGTCATATGCATAGAATGTGTTGTAACTCTGTTATGATGTTCATTCTGTACACATGACATCTATCACACTTCTGTCCACCCTGATAGAGGATCCTCCTCTGTTGCTCTCCCTGAGGTCTCTTCCTCTTTTCTCCTGTTAAAGGGTTTTTTGGGGAGTTCTTCCTGTTCTGATGCGAGGGTCCCGGGACAGAGGATGTCGTATGTGTACATACTGTAAAGCCCTCTGAGGAGAATTTGTGATTTTGGGCTACACAAGATAAACTGAATTGAATTAAATGGGCTTGCATTTATAAAGCAGATTTCTAGTCATGTACATGTCAACATTCAACCTTTCACACACTGAAAGTAGTATGTGATGCAAGGTGCCGCCTACCAGGATCTAAACTAATGCACATTCACACACTCAATTTAGGGTTCTGTGGCCCAATCCAAATGTCTCCCGCGAAGTCCGTGAGTTCTGTCCCACTGTCAAATCATCGAGTGTTTGAGTCTCTGGCAGACATTTTGAGCCCTTTATGAACCCTTTCCATAAGTCAGCATAGGATGCTAATTTAGCCAAAGGGAATTACCCACAAATCATTGCAACGTGACGTTAATCACGGGATAACCAGTGGACGCATGGAGACGTAAAAAAAAAGAAGGTAAACAAAGAGGACGGCTGGAATATTAAATGTACTCAGAAACATTAAGGGTTAAAGATGGAAGATAGAAACAAATCAGAGAATATTTATTAATTTATTCATCAAACATTTGATTTTGTCATTGAAGCTGTTTTGACAAAAACGAGTAAATATATTATATGAATGACCTCATCTTGTGAGGAAAGAGCCTGAAGACATTCAAACCAGGGAGTACAACGTATAAAATATATACACACAATTATACATCATATTTTTTGTTGTTTTCATGGTAACGTGATATGTTGCAGCAAAGTGCTGTCCTGTTCATATTTACACCATTTCAAGCCCTCACAGTCTTTCACACTCAACCACTTACCAGGTGAAGTCAGCAAGTCCTTGAGGGTTCAGGGGGGACACTGGGACTGGGCCTGTATCTTGCCCAAGGGCACTGCCATGTGGACTGGAGAAGCCGGAGATAGAACTGCCGATCTTCAGTTTAGAGGACGACCCGCTCTACCACCCATGCATTTATCAACAGTAACAGTGACCCAGCAGACCTGAGATCAGTAGTTCGTCGGCCTCTTAACCATGTATATAAGATGTGGATGTAGTCACCGCGACATCCCCGATTGGTTTGTAGACAATGGTTTTGAAGCCTTGAGTTCTGCATTTTGGCCGTTGCCATCTTGGTGTTTGGCCAAATGCCATCTTGGATATTTTGAAACCAGAAGTGACACTAGTGGGTGGAGTCAGGTTAAGACATTTTCAGTCTAAAATGTTACAACACACTGAAAATGTTTAAGTTCTAAGACGAAAACGCAGACAAAGCTCAGACCAGACAACACCGTGTGTTTACTGAGCTAATGAATCACATGAGAAGTAGAGTCATCTTCTCATAGACTTCTTGCAACCAGAGGAGTCGCCCCCTGCTGGTCAGTAGAGGGAATGCAGGTTTTAAGGCATTTCAGCATTGGTTGGAGGTTGCCGCATGCTCTTAACAGAATGGCCATGAATGCATGAACTCATAAATAAAGTAAAGTAGCGCAGTTAATGTATCCAAATGTAATGAGTAAAGTTATCTTCATTAAAACAATTCCTACACGTAACAGAGTAAATCAAGTTTGTACTACCCACCATCCATTCCATTGTTGAAGTTATTTTTTCTGTCACAAAAGTAGCATCTGTAACATCTGCTCCATATGTAAACAAATACCAGCATCCAACAAAAAAAGCATTAGGCCCTGAAGTACCCAGAATGCAGTGTGATGTGACTGTCGGGGATTAGTGCAGCTAATGTCCCTCTGCTGAGGAGTGTCGATGCTGTGTATTGACACTCCTCCTGGCTGCCACATCCAGCCCCATTTTAAGATGTCTGTGCTACCTCGGTGTGCCTCGCTCTGACCGTCTCATGTTCCCGCTGCTTTTTTCTTTCTTCTTTCCCCTCGTTTGGCTGCTGAAACAGCGTCTGCCCCACCCTGTGGTCTGAAGTTCTGCACTCAGCCATTTCTTGTCAAAGTGCCAGCCCTTAAAGGAAGAGGTTTTCGTCATTCTGCTCTGAAAACACCAGGGCTGCTCCTCCTCCTCCTCTCCTCCCACCCTGGCTCTCTCTCTCTCTGACTGTCTTACTGTGTGACGGCTTGACCACTAACGGCTACGTATTAAGAGATAATTCCATACCCTGAGGTTACAAACCGGCTCACACTGGCTGAATGCGTTTTCACTGCGCTCTGTTCCCTGGGCAAAAATAAATAAATATATAAAAACAGAGAATATTACGTCTGTTCCTTTAAAAGGCACAGACTTTTTAATTTTCAGCAGGGGTATCACTGCAACAACAAGAAACGCGTCTGTTGTCTGACAATAAGGAATCCGTGTTCCCCACAGGATTGTGTGTTTCTGTGGTGGGTGGACCACAAACCCTCTAGGGGGGTCCGGGGGCATACCCCGAAAGACAATGTGTACATTTAAAGTGAAATGCATCATTTTTGAAGAGGTTATAGACAGCGCCCATTTATGATTATTTCAAACATCATGATGTTTCTTTGTGTCTGAATGAAAGAACATATTGACCAGTCAACTCACAGAAGTCGTGCTAAACCCAAACCTACCAACCACGCCAACAGTATATGTAGATTCCCTCACTGTTATACAGTAGATGGGCAGCTGGACTGTAGTGGGGCTTTTATTTGTATTTAAATACTTGTTCTGATTGGCGTTAGTAGTTTTGATACATTATACCCTGCTTAGAGTGTTAGGAAGTTAAACAGCCCATCATTTACTTTCTAATATCTATTTTATATTGCTGTCAAAACATCTCCCTCAAACTGTATTTATTGTAAGTTTCTCGCCAAAAACTCCATTTTACAAGATTACATGGTAACGGATGTACTTTATAGTTCTTTTCTAGTCTTCCGAGCACTCAAAGCTTTAACTCTACATGTCATCATTCACACACTGATGCCAGGGGACCATGCAAGGAGCCACCTGCTCATCAGGACTGACTAACATTCACACACCGTAGGAGCCTCAAATTTGGGGTTAAGGTTGACACATGGACTAGTGGAGCCGGGGATCGAACTGCCGATCCTCTGATTGAAGGACGACCCTGCTCTACCACTGAGCCACAGTCACTCCACGATACGCATCGTGATAGTGTTATAATTTACCTTCGCCCAATACTCATTTTTACTGAGTAGAGCTTGAATGCACCATGCAAGTCATTGCAACCTCCATTAACGTTAGCCGTTTAGCTCCGTGCTGTCAGCATGATGGGATGGAATTATAATTTATTAACTGTCTGATTGTTGTCTGTTGTTTCAAATGTATCTAATGTTTAGTGTGTGGGGTGAGGTTAATGTTTGTTCCGCTGTGTGCAACATAAAACCACCACGCAGCATCACGCCTGTGTAGCTGTAAAACTGATACGCCAGTCACTGGTCATAGCTGATCAGCTGAAACGCGTCTGGTATCTCTAAAAAATATCTATTTTGAGGCGTATGTTCGGCTGTTTATTATGCGTTTGAGTGGTTAGCACTGTAGGACTGCAGGATTGGCTCAGGACATCATTTTTGTCTATAAAATATCATAAATGTTGACAAATGGGACGTTCTCAGAGACACATAGTGTCTTCTTCTGAGCGCCACCATCTGTTTTCAATTGAGGAGGGAGCATGTGCTCGACCGCTCCGAGCGCTTCAAGTTTAAAATCCCTGAACTTTTCTGAAAAGCGCTGACATTTGTCGTAAATGAAGGAGAAGCTTGTTTTGTCCATGTTTGTCTATCCTAAGCTTTCTGTGTCAGACAGAGCGGGTCGACACAGATTGTAGCTGGTGAGTGTTGTGTGTTTGATCGCCACACACACGTTGTCTCCGACTGATCGTCCTCCTTGAGTTACAGCTGTCAGCTTGAGCGGTGACAAGTTCATCCATATAAAGTATGAGGACAAGCCTCCTCCGGTTGGTGCTCATGGGGAGAAAAACATATCCACAAGCAAATAGTACCCAAAAAGATCCTCAAACGCAAAGGGGCGATGTTAGTCCATCACACAGCGCTGGTTAGAGTGGTGATATCTTGTCATAGCGCATTTAAAAAAATGTTTCTATCAACGCCTTTCAATGAGATGCTGGGATGAAGCGGGCGGACCCTCAGTGATGAACAGACAGCTTTCACAAGTAGTTCAGTTAGCGTGCAAACATCCAGACGGTGATGTGGAGGAGTGTGTTGGTATGAGATGAATCCTCAATGCTGTTTCTTTTCTCACTTCTGTTGCCGTGCTCTTTGTCTCCAACTGTACTCACCCCTCCTCCTCCCCTTTGCCCCCTATCCCCCACACACACACACATCAGTACCCTCACATGCACACCCCCACCCCTCAGGCGACAGCAGAACAGGAATTGATTAGTGACACGGCTTAAAAATAGACGACCGGTTGTCATAGCAACGCCCACAATGAGCTGTTGTCTAGTTTAATAAAGAGCAGCGTTGTGTCTGAGAACAAGGTGGAAGGTGTGTGTGTGATGCCTTACGTGCTGTGGTGAGGTGAGGTCTGTGTAATGATCACACTGTGGTCCTGCTGGATGGGACTTCTGTACGGAGTCAACACAACACCACCGTCTGCATCAACTCCTGAGCTCCACTCAACCAATTACAAGTCTGTTGCTATGAGCTCCATTCTGATTGGCCTCATTAGTGTCAAAAACTGTCCGTATGCAAATTTTGGTCATATTCCCAGCAGCCCTGTCATCAACATCCTTTACAGCCAGGCAGACACTGTGAGTGTGTGTGTGTGAGATGCTGTTCCAGTGTGTCAGCTGGTCCAGCGAGCTGAGCCACTGCCTCCTGTTGGCACAGAGAGGGGTTTGTGGTTCCAGGACATCTCTCCATCTTTTTTAGCACTGGCTGAAGAAGCCAGATGGTAGCTGCTGCTTTCCTGAAGGACTGTTGATGATTAGCAACAAGGAGTTCCACCACACACGCTATGGAGCTTTTGTCCTCTCTTCATTCAAGAGCATGTTCTTTACATTTAATTACTTGACTTATTGATTTCACTTCAGATTTCGTGATGCTCTCCCTCAAAACCCTGTCCTAACACTCAAACAGCCCCTGATGCGCTTGGATTTCTGCTTTAACTGTATGCTTGCAGATATAATATTGCTTATATTCCATCGTCAGCCATTCTCCAGTTGGGCTGCTTCTGTGTGCTCATGAAACATCTTTTCTTGGCTGTCAAATTATCCAACCAATAGACTGCCAGTTGTAGTGTTGAATGGAAGGACCCCTGCCTTGTTGTGGGTGTGTTCGCTTTACTTTTTGAAGCATCCTGGAGGGACTAGTATACCTTGGCCCTCCAAGGTATTAAAGTTATACCTGCAATGCTAGTATACCTTGGCCCTCCAAGGTATACTAGCATAACTACATGCTACTATTTCTAGACCCAGTTTGTAATATTGCTGTACGCTGACAAGGATGCTGTGAATCCACCACGTCAACTCGCTGGTTGAAAACAACCCACAGAGAGCCAGCCAATAGCTTTCTAGTGCTACCTAAAACTGGAAACCACCGCGATGTATTCTTCTTAACACATCCATGGTCTGCCCAGGTTAAGCTGTCTACCTCGCTGTAGCTAAAAGTCAGTCTTGTAGTTCCCTTCCAAGCTTAAACTGAACATACTCGTGTTGGTTGCTTGGAATATGCAGCTAGTATTAGCTCTGGTGCTCTGCAATATTGTTTTGAGTTCAGGTCTTTGTGTCGTGGTAGATAAAGTTATTTATTGTCATTGGTATTCCTGTTGGCTGTTGTAGTAGTGTGATGCTGTAGCATAGCATGCATAAAATGGCTCGTGTTGATTGGCGTTGGATGGCGCCAATCAACACCAGCATAGACAGATTGCCTTTGTAGCTATTAAAGTAAAAGAAAAAAGTATGGGCTATATATATAGATATAGATATATATCTATATCTATATATCTATATATAGATATATATAGATATAGATATATATCTATATCTATATATAGAGCTCAATGCACTGTTTATTACATTATTCTCCGAAACACCAGAGGGCGTATGAACAAAATGAACTGTGAAGAACCAAAAAGACTATGAGTGTAACTGGCAGAAAGCCATGAACCAACCTCCACTATTCTGAGGAGCAAGTGTAATCAGAATCTGAACCGTTTATTGCCAAGTACGTTACACATACAAGGAATTTGACTGGTGCATAACATGGTGCATAACAATAAACGATGAACACAGTGCAATAATCAGGACATAATCTAAAAATAGAAACATTAAACTTTACAATAAGATATGGTAAACAAACAAACAGATAGCAGTACTTTAAAACAAGTATATTGTAAAAGTGGCAATTGTATTTAAAGATAGAAAGGGAGTGTAACGGTAGGAATTTGTCCTGGGGGTGTCAGAGTCAGAGTCAGTGGGGGTCCCGAACTGCAGAAGGGAAGAAACTGTCCGTGAGGCGTGTGTGTTTTTATCCTTTCTGTCGTAGTTGTATTTTGGAATAATGGTGACCATCAACACCTCACTCTTAAGTTTGATGCTGGCATTTTAAATGTACGGTACTTTGTTTTGTCATTTCTGTAGTCTGAACATGCTGGAACAACCTTTGTTGTTTGAACAAAAAAATAGGTATTTTATTATATATTACTGCTAGGCAGATTCCTAACTGATAATTAATACAATCTAATACTACTGCCTGGTTTACAGTGCTGATGTGTTCTCGTATGATTACAGCGCCTCTGGAGGAGCTTTGTTAACCATGCTCCATATAGAGGCAGAGTTTACCGGACACAGATGCTACTGGTTGCATTGTGGGAAATGTAGGATCCATTGCTTTTGGAGCTTGACCTATGTTAGGGACTAAAAGTCAAGCTATTTCAACGTCTGAAAGTCCACTCGCAAAACTAAATCACCGGAATTCCAATTTATATGTTGTCTGAACACAACATTTAGCTTAAACAATAACTTTAAATATACCAGCCGGGGGCAGGGCAATGCTGGAGGTTATGGCGCAAAAAAGGCATAAGAGTTGAACAAGTCTGAACACCGTCCTCCGGGCAAAGCAGCGTCTTTCAGGATGACACCACGTCACCTGCACACACGCACGAGCACATTCCTGCTGGATGACTTTGTAATGTGTAGTATTGTAATGAGTATTTCTACTCTACCTCTTCCACTGGTAGCGTTGGTCTTTTTACTCTCACAGCATGGCGTTAATCAGCGATGCAACGTAACTAAGTACATTTACTCAAGTAATATGCTTAAGCACAATTGTAATGCTACTTTCTACTCCACTGCATTTCAAGGGGAAATATTGTACTTTTTACTGAACTAAATGTATTCATGAGTATATTAATACAATGCATTATTATACATAAAATGGAACCACCTAAAAGTATAAATGTGAATAGAATTAGCTCTACTGCAGCCAGCTACAACATGTTATTGCATCAATAATAATACTCTAATGTTATAATAGTAATATCATGTTACCACTAAAGAACCCATTTGGCTGCATAGTGAGTATTTTACTTTTATACTTAAAGTACATTTTCTTAATGATATAACTACATACTTTTCTTGAGTAAGATTTTAAATGCAAGACTTTTACTTGTAAGAGAGTGTTATTAGTACTTCAGAAAATGATCTTAGTACTTGTGTTAATCATAATGACACTGCTTCTGCCTGCACTGACATCATCAGTGGCATCTGAGTCAGAAGCTCTCGTTGTCTCTCCACCCCCCAGCCTCCTCCTCTCTCTCCTCATTTGTCTTTTTAATATTCACCAGCTATAGACCGCTTCCTTTTTGGAACAACAGCTAAATGGATCGTTTCATTCGGTGTTTTGCTGCTACATACATGTATCACGCTCTTTGCACCGCTATGTATCAGGCACAGCCTCCGGTTCTGAATATTGAAGCCAATGTGGAAGAGTCTAAAAACCCGCATTCTCTCTAGTGTCCACCAGGGGGCGACTCCTCTGGTTGTATAGAAGTCTATGAGAAAATGACTCTACTTCTCTCTTGATTTATTACCTCAGTAAACATTGTAAACATGAGTTTATGGTCTCAATCTCTAGTTTCAAGTCTTCTTCAATACAGCATGATGTTCATTTAGTAAATGATGGTCCATTTAGAGTCAAACAGACCATAAAGCAGAGTATGCTTTAGGGCGGGGCTACATGCTGATTGACAGGTCACTTCCTCAACTAGAGCCATATACCGCATCTCTAAGTCACTTCCCCACAGTTCAAATAAGGTCACTTATGTTCACCTGTTGCAAAAAAACAAGATGGCTACGGCCAGAATACAAGGCCTCAAAATGTCCAAAAACCAATGGGTTGAAGTCACAATGATTACTCTACCGTCTTGTACTTTATTCAATTCAATTCAGTTTATCTTGTGTAGCCCAAAATCACAAATTCTCCTCAGAGGGCTTTACAGTATGTACACATACGACATCCTCTGTCCCGGGACCCTCGCATCAGAACAGGAAGAACTCCCCAAAAAACCCTTTAACAGGAGAAAAGAGGAAGAGACCTCAGGGAGAGCAACAGAGGAGGATCCTCTATCATAGTGGTGTAACAGATCACAGATCGATCCGTGATCGGTTCGGATCACTTGTGTCACTTTTTTTTACAGTTTAATCATCACAGTGTGTAATAAAGTTATACTGCTGCTGTTCCTTTTCAAGTAACAAGTCCCCGAATATCAATGCAGAGTGTCAGTGAACAGATATAAATCAGTAGTGTGTTCACGTGAACGGAGCAGGTTAAAGCATTTAACGGTGAAAGTCATGGCGAGCGGAGGAAGTTCAGAAGCCACCGGTGTAATGATTATAATGACGGGATGAGGGTGGTGTACAAAAGCGTTACGGTATGTAGGCGTTGTTTAAAGAGAAAGACACACGACAACGGCAATACATCGCACATGTCCACACATATGAAGCGCCACCATCCCGTCTGTCAGCGACGGGGACACTCCGGTGTGGAAAACAAAGGATTTCAAAATCTGGTTAAAGTGCTTGAGCCACGCTACGCAATCCCCTCACGCACCACTTCAGTATGAAGATCGTTCCTCTATGAAGAGGAAAAGACTGACCGCTCACTTAATCATGGCGGAGTGGAGATTCATAGTCCGGTGCTGCAGACACGCCCCCTTTGGGAGAGTCACACAGAGGTGCTGTGGACACGCCCCCTCTGGGAGATTGCAGTGTATTTGAATGACGTAACCTGACAGGAAGTAAACATAGACCCAACTTGTTGCCGAGCAGTTCAGTTCAGTTGAAACAGTGTAAGCTAGCTCACTGGCTGTTTTTCTTTCAATATTATTATATAAAGGACGAGGGTATCGGCATACCTCATGTTGCACTTCAACTTAACAGAATTGAGTATTCTTGAATGTTTTAATCTTATTTGTTATTTATTTCCTTTGGTTTCAAATTGGACATCTAAAATATTTTAGTTTTTATGTAAGACTATAGCCCAAAGTTTTCTGCTTTCAGTGTTCTTGAACTTCTTTAATTAATAAATGGAAAGCAAAGTTATATTTGACTCCTCCCCTTTTCTTTGCTGATCCGAAAAATTATCTGAACCGTGACTCAAGAACCGTGATCCGAACCGTGAGGTTTGTGATCCGTTGCACCCCTACTCTATCAGGATGGACAGAAGTGTGATGGATGTCATGTGTACAGAATGAACAACACACACATGGTGTTTATTAGTCTCAACTCAGGCACATTAAAACCAAGCGCATGCACTTACCAGTGCACAGTGTCCTCACAAGGAGACATTTTTGCTCTTCGTGCACAAATGCGGTCCCGAGCAAAGGGGCTGTGATGAGCGTGCGCTCGACTCTCCCTACGCGCTCGCAAACGCTCAACATTCCTTCATCAAATTGACTTTTGAGAATTTGGAGGCAGGGAGGGAATAGACGGTGGCTGATGTCTCCGCTCCAATGATAATGATCATCATGCACTCCCACGAATGAGCCAAATGCAAAATTTTGAAAGAAAAAGTTGTATATCAGACATTTGGGTCACATTCTGCAGCCCTGCCGAATATGAAGTAGTTGTTCCTGTGCCAACTATCCAGAGTATTAACCCTGCAGTGCTTTGGTGCCGGTTAAGCCTTTTAAATGCATGAATGTGTTATTCCAGCTGGACCTCCTGAATGGTATTTGATTATCTCAGAAGTTCCTTAAACATAGCCCCTGATGTATGAACGCAGGGCTTCGTAGCTAGTAATCAAACTCTGAGACCTAAAATCTGGATTTTAGCAATACGACCTGTGCCTGTTTTTAAAATACATCACGTTGTGCTTCCCAAGGAAAACAAAACAAATAGTGTGGAACTGGAAAAAAATTATGATTGATATACCAAACTGTCTGATCAGAGAATAAGTGGCTTGTGTAGCTTTACATGATATTGATTAGGGTTCGGGGTCCTGCCAGTTTTGTGCCATGGCAGCCATTTTGCACCCATAACCACCATTTTGACGGTAGGATTAATGGCACAAATGGAGGCGGTGGGTGGTTCGCAGCACCGGATCAGTAATTGCACTTTTTTTTCTCCTTTTTTTGTCTTTGGGTAGAGATGTGAAGTCAGGGCTGACACATCTGGCTCCTGCACCTCAGCGATAAGCCTGACATCCACCGATGAATCAAACTGTTTAAAAATGAAACGGAACGCTTCCCCAGTCGTGTGTAAATAGAGTCCAGGAGGAGGAGAAGGTGGAGGTAGTGGAGAGACAGAAGGCAGACTGGTATGGAGTAGAGTTGCATCAGCCAAATTAATTGTCGTGATGCAGATCGTGCGTGAAATGAACAGCAGATCCCACAGTGCAGTTGAAAATGGCCATATTACCACTACACTCAGTCAGCTGGCAATGGGCATGTTGTTAACCTGGTGTTGAGCCACGCAGGACAGGACAGACATGGGCAGGACAGACCTTTACAGGACAGGACAGGACAGACCTGGACAGGACAGGACAGACCAGGACAGGACTTCACAGGACAGACCTTTACAGGACAGGACAGACCTGGACAGGACAGGGTAGACCAGGACAGGGTAGACCTAGACAGGACAGGGTAGACCTAGACAGGACAGGACAGATCTAGACAGACCTGGACAGGACAGGAGGATGCTCTCTGCTATAGACAACGTGACAAAGGGTGCTGGTTTAATTCTAAGGAGGACATTTTAGCTGTGTGTGTGTGTGTGTGTGTGTGTGTGTGTGTGTGTGTGTGTGTGTGTGTGTGTGTGTGTGTGTGTGTGTGTGTGTGTGTGTGTGTGTGTGTGTGTGTGTGTGTGTGTGTGTGTGTGTGTGTGTGTGTGTGTGTGTGTGTGTGTGTGTGTGTGTGTGTTGGGGGATGGGAAGAGGGAATTAAGAGTTGGCATTACATCAGGAGAGAGCTGCCATCTCTGCCTCCTTTCTAGCCCTGTTCTGTCTCTCTCTCTCACTCACACAGCCTACACACAAAGACTTGTGTGAGGATAGCTCAGATGACGAAAAAAATCCCTCCGCTCTCAGTGTATCTTGGCTGTGTCACTCCTTTATTACCCCCCATACATACACACACACGCCCATGCACACATGCTACACAGGCTCCATATCCATTCCTGATTGGCTGGTGTAGTATTAACAAATGAAGCTCTCAGCTCTGGCTACATTTAAGGGGCCCCTGAAAGTAAGCATGTGTTTATTTTTACAGTGGAAGAAGGGGGAGACGGAGGGTTTGAGGAGTTGGGGGAGGGTAGATGAGTAGGGAGGGGTTTCTTTGTGGTACTATACAGCTGGAGTAGGAGAGGGGTTCACTAAATCCTGCCTTCTGTTGGAATGCTGTGCTGTACGTGGCTGTCTGGACACTTTCTATCTGCTGCTTTACGATGGTACCTCTCTGCTTGGTACTCTACACAGTGTGACCATCACGAGGAGTCTTCTGTCAGATTTAAAATAAATGATGTCTACCTGCCACACTATGTCTCGGTGTTGGCTTTATGAACAGTGTGATGGCTCCAGGTGGCGCTACATTCGCCCTCTATCAACCTCCACCCTTTCTCTTTTCTACCTCTCCTGCAACGTCTCCTTTTCTTTTTCCTTTATTGCATTGGCCTGGCAGAGTGCCCAAAGCTAGGGGGGTGGGTTGAGAAGGAGGTAGTGGGAGGGATTGGGGGGTGGCTTGAGAGAGTGTGTGGCTTGTGTAGCAGCTGACTGAAACAGTCATTATATTACGTAAATGCAGGCGGCGGCAGCGGCAGTGACCGGGGGGGGGGGTGAGGTGCCAGTTACTGACGCGCAGCACAAGGGCTACCCTGATTGGCTCATCAGCGCCATTCTCAGTGGTGCTCTCTGCCTCATTAACGGGGAGGCTTGGCAGAGAGGTTGCAGGCGCTGCTCGTATTTTTCTCCCAGCAAATGGAGGCGACGACTGGGCTCCTCCGCTGCGTCACAAATTAATTAGAGAAGAAGAAGTGGTGGGGAGGGCTGTACTGTGCCATCATGAAGACTCCTCCCTGTGTTAAAGAGGCTGCTGTAGATGTGATGGATAACAGAGACGTTAAGGACAGAATGAACAGATTAGAGCCGTGGCAGACACAGCACCGTGATACAATAGATGAGGGGAACCGATAGAACCACACCAGCTGGAATAATCTGCTAATAGAAAGCTGATTAAGTGATAACGGGCCAATTAAATCTCTGCCTGAATTACAGTCTCCGACGCCCTGCCATACATGACATTTTTGCCAAATTCAGCAGCGGTCCAGGTGGTGTTGGTGCAGTGCTGGAAATGAAAAGCATCCATCTGCATGTTGTTTGGCCACACATGATGATGCACTGTCTGTTATAATGGAGGAGAAGCCTGCACACACCAATGTGTTTGAATTCAATACTGCTGACTATTATACGTACATATATACAGTATATACACACTTTACAGGCAGCCAATGGTTTCTAGTCTTTCTTTTCTTGAAACTTGCTTGAGTTGTGTCATGTTTATTTGCACAATAGTCATATTTACTGTTCATGATTTGTAGGAAATGGGACAAAACATGCCAAACCAGTGGTGCACGGCCGGTGTGTTATGCTCTTAAAAAAGACTCAATGAATCAAAACCGTGTTTGTTTATCTGAGGATTCTCTAGCCGAATGGTCAAATTGTCACTATTAAAATAGAAATGGAGTAATAGGTGTTACGGGAATGATCAGTGCGTCACGTCATGTGACAGGGCAACATTATGGCCCTGATGCGTCAATTGCATTGTTCGTTGAGATCTAATGTTGCTCAAAACAGTGCTGCTAGCCTCACGATAACCATAAAATAACTGTAGAACCCAACCATCAGGAGTACTGGAGGCCATAGCTCCAGACACTCCATATACACTGTAGGCTTCATGCAGTGGTCTGCAACAGCTGCTGTCTGACTTTAAAACAGTCATGGAGTTGAAACTTCAGTGAAGTGAGTCTCCAGTGATTTTCTGCTTGCTCATTTCCTCCAGCTTGTGCTCTGCTGCAGCATCTTGATTGGTTCACTGCTCTGTCAACCCCCATGCTGAAGCTAGTCACATGACTAAGTTAACGCTCATATGACTGGGCTTGTTGTCGTCCTTACCGAAGTCTCCCTCGCTGCTATGAATCACTTGCACAGACACAAAGGCATCAAACATTTCACGGATGTACTTGTCACCATCAAGCACCTATTCTTAGCCCGCTGTGTTTAACCCACTTCCACCTGAATGAGCCTACGATCAGCTGCTCATATTGTCTGCTAATGTATCAATCCCTGTTGCTTCCTGGCCTTTCACTGCCCCGATCCTCAGGTCACTGGGGTTATATTGGTTAGTGAAAAGCCTTCGTTTGACTCGGGTTCTGTTTGATATGGAACACCAGCTGCTCTGCCTCAATGCACGCTGTTAGCAGAGGGACTTTACATTGGCAATGTTGGTCTGTCTGTCTGTCCGTCCATCCAGCAGGACATTCCAATAACAATGGATGTCATGGTGTGTGGAGGGTCTTAAGGAGTTAGGTGACCCAGTGCCAATGTTCCTGACTGAACCCAAACCAGGAGACTCTTCAGAGACTCAGAGGCTGGGAGGGGTCAACTTCAATATTTGAATTCGTCATGTGCCTCTCCTTCCTGCTTTTCTTATCTATAAATGTTCAATGTTGTTACTGCTTTTCTCCTCTCAATACATCCCACCTACGTCCATGAGCAAGATGATTGGTTCGTCTGCACAGTTACAGGCCAGTTGAGCTGCAGAGGAGATGAGCTGGTGTGTAACATTCAGCAGCACAGCTGAGAGCGTTGGAGCAGTGGACAGGAGTCAGCTCGTCATGCTGTTCTCCTGTGTTACTCTGTGTACAATGAAGCAGCAAAGACAAGTCCTCCAGAGTCCATGCTGAACATCTGCACTTATGCAGACTAGTAGTGCAAAATACTACGCGTGAGTCTTCGGACCATAGCTGTGCTTGTAGGTGACAGTTTAACTGTTAGGGTAGTGTTCTTCTTAACAATGCCACCAAACTGTACCGATGTCATTAACACCAGGCTGTGAACTCACGACTGAACCATTTACATTCTCAAATCGCAACATCTACTCCAAATCACAGAAGGCACTATATTAGTTAAAGGTGAAACATATGTCAAAATACCATTTCATATTAAATATTGTCATGCTGCAGAGACATGGCCTGTACATCATATTCTACAGACTTAAGATCACACCATGATCTCCCTTTAATGAAAATGAGAATAATGATGTAAAATAATCATTCCCTCTAATATTGCAAATCATATAGCAATGATAATAATAATAATGCATTTTATTTATATAGCGCTTTACAAAATTCTCAAAGACACTTTACATCGTAAAAAAGCTAAAGACTAAAAACATGGACCACACGTTGGTCACACATTAAAGCAGCTCTGTAACGGTGGGTTTTGATCTGTGATTTGAATATGGAGAGGTCAGTGCAGTCTCGCATGTGAAATGGATAGATAGTCAAAATAATTGCAATTATATATTTTTGGAATCGTTCAGCCCTTGTGCTTCTGCTCATCCAGATCTGAATATTCATAAATCAATCACAGGTGAACAGCTATGATAACAGTCTTGATGTTGATGTTGACAGCGTCTCCTGGACGACACTCACATTGTTTAACTCAAACCCCGCCTACTTTGTCCCCTCTGAACAGCTGACCAATCACAATAGGAGGTGGATGTGATCTCAGATTGTTGATAGATAGTCACACAAATGGCGACAGTGCTGCGGTGATGCAGAGCCGGTTAAAAATTGGCAATGTTTCCTTCAAACACTTATTCAATGTATTTAGCAGCTACAAGAACCAAATAATTGTTTTAATGTCTCGGCTTAAAATGGGGACATTCTTTGACATTGACACATTTTCATCATCAGCGTCATACGCAGACTAATATCAGCAGCAGTATATTTGTGATTTGACCTAAACCCCTGGTTTTTCATGTTTGATGTGGCTCTGCTAACCCCTCTGTCCTCCTGTCTCCTCCAGGATGGAGCGGATGTCTGAGGAGGCGCTGAGGCTCAACCTGCTGAAGCGAGGCCTGGAGTCGCCCAGCGAGCGAGAGGAAGCGCTGGCCAAGCGCCTCAAAATGGAAGGCCATGAGGCCATGGAGCGCCTCAAGATGCTGGCACTACTCAAACGCAAGGACCTAGCAGACCTGGCAGCCCTGGAGGTTGCGGGGCCCATGGGAGACGGAAAGGGGCCCGGAGCCAGCACCCTCCACCACCAGAGCCTAATGGGTGCCGCTTATGAGGAGAAACTGAATGGAAGTCTGAGGCTGGGAGGCCACGGCAGCCATATTGGATCCAGTAAGAATGGGAAGGAAAACATGCTGGATGAGCCTGTGGATATGAGCGCTGGGAGAAGATGGTGAGAATAAAGTATTTACACACAAGAAGCATTGAGAATCCAATAATTAGTGTTTCCCTCTGAAACAGGGTCTGTACGGAGAGGAAAGCAGACATTTTTACTTGACATAGTAGCAAAAGTACATGTTACTAATAACCAGCCAGCAGGACCCTCAAAGCCATGATTCATTTGATCGTTTCCACCTGTGCTTTCCCTGCTGCCCCACGGCGACATGTGTCGTGAGAGGAAAAGGACATACCAGTGGGTGGAGACTGCTGTTGTCAGCAGCACGTGGTTGGCCACCCCTGCTATAAGGTGTCATACAACACACCGGGCTCTATTTCTGTGGCTATGACCAGCGAAGCAGTGACCTAACAGTCTGGGGTTTTCGTTGTTTTTTTGTTTAGGTCAGATATGAGTGACGTTCTAGACACCCATCCCATATTCACACAACCAGATGTTGCTACAAAGTAACCAAACACACTAATACACAGATCACACAGACTGTGTTCACCATTTCCTCCTCTAAGTATTCACCTGCAGGAATCAGTGAAGGCTCCGGGATGAATGACCAGTAGTTACTGTGACCTGCAGTCTTGTTGTTTGGGGAACATATCTACACTATACTTTGAATATCACTCCATGCCAGCATGGGTGCTTTCCATAGCATCAAACCCATTAACAAGTAATGACCATTAACAACAACAAAATGCTAAGTCAGCTAATATATGTGACATACTGTAAGAAGTGACTGATGACTCTGTGACACTGAATCATGTTCACTACCCCAGCTGTTCTACCGAGCTAGCTGCTCACTGCCGGTCTAGAATGATGGGATTGTTTAACCAAGACACGGACTCACCACTTTGTTTCTCTTTCTGTATATAATATATTCCTCCATCATATATTATAGTGATACAGAGCGGTTCTTCTTACAGAAACAGACATGCAGAGAGACGCACTTAATTAGCTCTTTAGTTGATGATTTCATTTTTTGAATCAAAATGAATGGTTGATTCCCTCATTTTGTTCCTATTTACTGTTATTTTGAAAACCTGATCTAAAATGTGTATTTTTGCTGTGAAAGCCTCTAAGGAGAGTAACGAGGCCGACAGGAACCCCTGAAAGTTGTTGTAATATCATTCTCTCAGTATCACATCATAGACTGTGCATAAGAAGTGGACGTGGTCACCATGATGTCACCCATTGGTTTGTGGACTGCGGTTTTGAACCCACGAGTTCGGCTTTGTTGTTACGCCATCTTGCCTTTTTGCAACCAGAAGTGACACCAGAGAGTGGAGCTAAGTGCAACCGAACACTTAATTAGACATTTCTAGGCAACCAAAATGTCACAATCAACTTTCATAAAGTGAAAAGACAGGTGAAAGAGTTATAGTTGGAAGATGAAAACAACGCCATGGTAGCGAGCCGTCACTCACAAGGTGTCCAAAGCATAAAGCTAAAGCATACCCTGCTTTAAGGTGTATTTCACTCTACATGGGACCATCATTTCAAACTTCTTTTTGCAACCACGGAAGTGGCTCCCTGCTGGTCTGTAGAGAGGATCCTGGGTGTGAGGGTCCTGGGACAGAGGGTGTCGTATGTGTACAGATTGTAAAACCCTCTGAGGAGAATTTGTGATTTTGGGCGATACAAAATAAATTTAATTTAATTGGTTTAATGCACTTACATTGACTTCACTTTTCAGACCCGGAGGTTGCAGCCCAAGTTGTCCCATGGGGCTTTACAATCTGTACAGCACACAGCAGCCTCTGTCCTTAAGGCCTTTACACAACGGGCCGTTCTTTCTAGTTGCAATTCACACAGCAATATATTTTTTAGAATCGTTGTTTTTTTTTAGCTTTTGCACTGCAAATAAAGGCATCAACTAACCACATTGTACAGAAGGGACAAGTTCAAAGCCTTGTTGAAGTTACCCCTAACCCTAACACAGGCTCAGTAGTCTGAACCAAGACGGCAAACTTTAGTTTCCCTTTTATTGCTCCTCAAAGGAAACTCAATAAAGAGCTTACAGTAGCTTAGGCCCTACAACAGTTTACCTCAGACAGACTGCCAGACGCTGCTCTGGGTCTATAGGATCCAGGTAGTCGGTCCTCTGCCTGCTTGAATATGCTGGAACCCTTTATTGAAACTGTGGCAAATTGACATCGCTGCCGGTATGACAAACATGTAAGTACTGGGCGTAATAGATTTATTGAGACTGACCTGCCAGAAGGATTACGATTAGTTGCTTTTATTCTGAAGTTATTAGAAAATAAGCAATTTCCAAAAGTTTAGGTGAAAAAATGACTTTTAAATTTGGATTTGAAGGCCCCAGTAGAGCCCGACTTCTTCCAGAGGAATGGGTGTTGATAGATTTCATTTCAAATTGAATGAAATCACGTAAAGCTCTGAAAGATGAAAAAGCTTTGACTACATTCAGACCTTTGGTTTGGCCCCTCGTTAAGCTCAGCTGCATGATGATAGCTTTGAGGATCTTTGAGATGTCTCTACAACTTGATATCAGTCCAGCTCATAGAAATGAAGTGATATTGAACGGCTCACACCTGTGTATGTAAGGTCCCACAATACACAGCAAAGCTGGGCCCCGAAGGCAGAGCAACATTCTGTAGACCTCCACAACCACACAGACTTTATAGAGGCATGGAGGGTATAAAACCATGTGTAGCACATCGGGCTTCATCATTATGAAATGGAAGAAGTCTGGAACCTAGAGCTGGACGTACCCCCAAACTCTGTAAGCTGGCGAGAAAGGCCTCAGTCACGGAGGTGACCACGAACGTACCGGTCACAAGAGTCTGACTGAGCCGCAGAGGATCTGCCAGGACGATCCGGAGAAACTGCCCAAAGCCTGTGGAGACGTACCGTAAGACTTGAAGAATATCGCAGCTCTTCCTTGAAGCTATATGATGTTTCCACTAAGGGAAAGACTTTTTTCCATGAGATGGAAATATTCCAGATATCTGGTGCATCATGCATCATTTCCTAAAAATGAGTTTACATGAGCACAAAAGAAAGAAAATAATCAGATTTTAAAACTGTGCGCACTCAAATTTAGCTTTGAACAACAAAGCTGAACTAGTTGTTAATGCAGTCAGCACAACAAACCGGACACTTTCTGAAATGATATCAGGTGGTAAGGCATGAAGGTGGATGCCTTTGCACAGCATCACTTTGGAGTGACCAGTGGGATTTAGGGGTCACTAGTGAAATATAAAGAGAGGTTCAAAATATTTAAAGCGACTGCCCTGCTAGCAGCCCTGAGAGGCTACGGTGCTCCTCTCATGTATTGCTTCACAAACTGACTCCCAAGTCAGCCTCAGAGCTCCATGTCACATCCAGTTTTTATTCAAACAATTATGATAATGCCAATGCATTTCAGGTTCCACTAAAAGTTTTGTTCTTCTTGTTTTTCCAACGTAGTGATGCGGACCATGACAGACGAACTCCGTCTCCAGACGTTATCATCCTGTCAGACAATGAGGCGTCCAGCCCCAGAACAACACCTCGCCCTGAGGAGCGGCTGCACCAGGCCAACCTGGACATGTTCAAGGTGAAACCTCAGGGAATACACTGAATGTAGTGTACAGCTGGTTTAGACCACAATAACGTGTCAGAGTCAATCGCTGTCAAAACCAATTCTGTACAGTCCTTGATTCATTAACATAATGAATTATCTAGTGAGAAATTAAAGCTGCACAACAGGGCTTCACTACACAGGGCTGTTGATGGCACATCACATGGGAAATCATAAAGAATGAAAAATCTAACTTGGAAAATACAGTAGAAATGAAAATGAACACCACCTCACAATTAATGTATGAAATGCATCATTCAAATATTAGAATGATGAAATATTAGTATCCTTTAAGTAACTTCTATAACTGCTTTATTTAAAGGTGTATTTAGGCAGGCTGTTTAGTTCAGAGGTGTGTCATGTGTTGCCTTACATTTACCGTGTGTGTGTGTGTGTGTGTGTGTGTGTGTGTGTGTGTGTGTGTGTGTGTGTGTGTGTGTGTGTGTGTGTGTGTGTGTGTGTGTGTGTGTGTGTGTGTGTGTGTGTGTGTTCCAGGGGAAGACAGGAGAAGAGAGGCAGCAGATGATCAAAGCTCTGAGAGAGGAGCTGCGTCTGGAGGAGGCTCGCTTGGTGCTGCTCAAGAAGCTCCGACAGAGTCAGATGCAGAAGGAGAACGTGGTGCAGAAGGTCCGTGCTGCTGCTGGACACTCTGTTGCATGTGCCTGCTTCTGGAGTAGTCAGTGGTGGAACTGTGCTTTGAAGTTACTTGAGTATTTCTAT
Organism: Anarhichas minor; assembly: GCF_050575085.1. NCBI lineage: Eukaryota > Metazoa > Chordata > Actinopteri > Perciformes > Anarhichadidae > Anarhichas > Anarhichas minor. The sequence continues at coordinate 2,597,302 of NW_027466479.1, read as the reverse complement.
GTTATGCAACTTAATCCTTCTACTCTACTACATTTCAGAGGAAAATACTCTACTTTTTACTTCGCTGTATTTATTTGACAGCTGCAGCTACTGATTACTTTGCAGTTTCATATTTTTATTATTAATTACCAAATATAATCAACAAATATATGATGTTGATTGTATGATGTATAGAAAGTATAGCCCAACACATTCTGGATTTATGAGGCCAATACTGATAAAGATTTCTGGGAGTTTAATAAAGTGTGATTAGGCCGATGCATATTTTAAAACTAATTAATATTAATAAAATTAAAATATGATGGATATGTGAATATATCGGCCTGACTGATTTATCTGTAATGGTCGGGATGTTTACACATTAATGCATCAATCATTTAACTTAGATCCAATCATACAAGAATATTATTCAGAAATAGACAATTCTGCATAACAAGCTCTTCTACTTTTGGTACTTGAAGTATATTTTGATGCTAATACTTTACTTCAGTAAAACTTTGAATGCAGGACTTGTAATGAACTTTTGCTACGCTTGTATTGTACGGAAGAGGATTAGGGCCACATGTGGAGAATGTATTTGACTTCCCTAATTGTTCCTTCCTCTCAAAGCAATGATGTGATGTCCTACTCTTATTCTACATTGTTTACGATCCTCAAGCCCACTGCCGCTATGATGGCACTAAAGGGAAAGTCCCCACCTTCTTATGTGGATTTCAGTGCTGATGCTAAGTGTAGTCCACTGATCAAATACATATCCCAGCGCATGCTGTATGGACTGACCTCTCCCGGCTGTTCCTACGTGTACCAGGATGCATCAGGTGACAAGTAAACAAAGTAAACTCACAAAACGTCAATGAAAGAAATACTCGTACACCTAAACCCAAAAATACAACTGTACACCGTCTGAATTCATTCTGAATATCCGAGTCATCCAAAACACTGTCAAATCTATTGTAAACAAATACCTTCCTCTGTTCTTACGTTTTAAGATGCCATTTTATGCCACGGAAGTTTGTGAGCAGTGTTGTGCCCCACAGTTATAAGAGCTGAGTTTCACTCTGTAGTTCTTCCTCATCTTAAATGCGTCACTGGGATGAGGAAGAACTACAGTGTTTGCAGCTGCGCCCCAGAGACACAGAACAGCAGGACCACTGCAGGCAGTCCTCACACCATATACCAAACTCAGACAGGTAGAGATGAGCTTTACAATAGGCACGTTTTCCCTAAGTAGCAGCTCCATTCCCAATGCATTGTGGTTTGTAGTGAGCATAGATATTCACAAGATATTACATGGCAGTGTGGGAAATCATATGTATTCTACAAATTAGAATTCCAATTTGGAAATGAAGGAAATAATGGCTGATCACGTTAAAGCTCCCCAAAACATCAGCCTGACTTTATTCTCAGAACTAACTTTACGAATTAAAAACATTTTTTACATATGACCCTAATTGCCTTCGGAGGTGTTGTGGTTTGTGCTTTTGAATATTCCATGTTCCAGTTTCCATTTATGTCACTAAAATATCAAAATACATTTTTGAAAGCATCCTCTGCTCTAGTTTTTTAAAAGCTGATTTTTGTGCAGATGACCAGCATTTGTTTATAAACTGGAAACTAATACAAACATCACTAATACAAACATCACATCACACAAGTGGTGTAAGACTGCCCGCTCTGATTGGTGGGTCTGTGGTAAGCTTGGTACTATGGTGACCAAGTGATGAGGCTCAGATAGGATGAACAAGTAAATGCTCTGTTATAGTTAAGATGTACTCTAATGTGATTGGACATGTTGAAGTAAAACCTCTGGGTTACAAATACACATTTCCAGAAATCCTACAGCCGTGTTAATGCTGTGTTGATGTCTGCGTGCAGGTCCCAGTGGTTCAGAACGCTGCATCCTCTGTGCAGCCTCCTCCCATCCACAGCTCTCCTGGCCTGGGGAAGCTGCCTGTGAGGCCAGGCCTGCACAACCCTGACCCTCAGAACCTCCGCAATGCACAGGTTTGTGTGTGTCTGCTTGTGTGTTCATTTACATTACACCTCTTCACCTTCTGAGATTGTATTACTTCAGTAACACTAGGGATGGGTGTTGATTTTATCGATAGTAGTACTCTTATCGTCACTGCTTGTTGGTTTGGTTCCTTATCGATACTCTTAGCGGTTATTTTGTGAGAAAAAAAGACAATTATTTAAGAAAATAATAGAAATTGGTTTATTATTCTTGTATACATACAAATAATCTTTCTTGAGCAGCAATACAAGAAGTTCCAAATCCTTCAAATACATTGACAGCTAAACAATGATCTCAGTGATGATCTTTCATTGATGATCCTGTTCTTGTGATCAGACTCCGTATGACATCACTACCGTTACCTGACGGCTGCTCCACAAACAGACTGATGTTCTGCTCGTTGGTCACATGTTGTGATAAACTTACTTGTGAGGGTTTTATTGTGTTTGAGACGACCAGAGTTCTCCAATGTTTCCTTCTCTCTGATCCTGATGTGAGTCTCACGCTGTATTGAGCCGGAGACACAGACACAGAGACAGAGAGGACGTTTGAGACGAGGACGTCTCACTGCAGAACTAAGAAAGCACCGATGGCAGAACCGCTAACTCTGGACCGCATCAATACTAATGGGTTTTTACTCCTTTAGAACCGGGTTTCGGGGGGGCGTCCCGGTAACAGTATTTGTCCTGAGTGAATCGGGTGGGGAAAACAACAAGCTCTCGCTCAAATTGGAAGGATCACTCCATCAATTGTACTTTGACTGGTTCAGTTTACTGGTCATGGTCAGCAGGGGTTGGATTGGGATTGGTTATGGTATTGTTGTGGGGCGGCTGTGGGTTACAGTGGCAGAGTAACTGTGTCCGTATTTCAGCTCACTGACTCCACGGGAAGTAAAGCAACTGCAGAAAACTTTGCTAAAAAGTTTAGCCAAAATGTGAGATATTCATGTCTTGTTAAAGGGGTGTATAGTAACATCCTGTCATCAGGATTCAGGCAGTCTGCTGCCATGCACAAGCTTTTGCATTATTGTATTTATTTAGTATTTTCTATTTTAAGAATTTCCGCTTTTTTTCTGTTACTGACAGATGTAGATTCTCAATCTCTTTTCAAGTTAAAATAAATGTATTTTTATTCTAAAATATAGTTGTAAAGTTAAAATAAGTAAAAATAAAAATTGTTCCCTAAGGAGATAAATAATATCCTTTCTGAAGGAAAAGTGTTTTGTTTTATATTTATACAAATCATGGCCAGAATGCTTCAAATTGCACAATTCAAAGAAATAAAAAAAGAAACTGAGGTGACTTTGTGCTGCTTGCGCATGTCACCGTACAACCTGGAGTCAGAATAATAATTTCACCAGCACCCATACTTCTGCTGTCTGTCGGTCTGTCTCCTCCACTCTGACTCTAGGAAAGTGCATTTCCACACAGAGTTGTCATCTACAGGAAAAATGTTGTTTGCTGTTGTTGGGATCGGGCAGAAGCGTGTTTGATTATCAGCAGATATGAAAAACTAAATTATTGACATCAATAGAATTATTATAAGATTATTAACAATAATGGGGCACCACCCTGAGAACAGGGACCAATAACCAAACTATAAATTAAGTCTCATAATTAGTATTCACTCACAATGTCAATAGTCAAAGTACTATTCCACACTCAAAGTGAACGGTGAAGGTTTGAATTTGAGCACAGACCACATATCAGCTATAATCACAATACACATGCACAAAGTAATCACAGACAGCTGCTCTTTAAAGTATAACAGAGTTTATTAAATTCCAATAATAATGATCAAGTTAAACGATATCTAAAACTAACAACAACTACTATACAATTACGAGCCTACTATCTAACATCAACAAACAATCTGTGGTGTGTTTGCGTGCGTGAAGCGAAAAACTACACAAGCAATGGCGGATGTGTGTCTCACACGTGACCGCGCCACGTGAGACTACCAAATGACTGAGATGGTTAGCTAAATCTATATGTGTGTGTGTGGGTTAGTAAAAGAAGAGGGAAAAAGGGAACACTCAAAACTAGGCAGATCGTCACCGCCGCAGTAAAATACGGAAACTGTTAACTTTATCACACAGAAACCCGACTACAACACTATTGCAGCAGCATGGAGCACAACAGTAGTTTCTTCACAGCACTAACGGAACGTGGCGGTCTGTGAACATACACAAGAACACGTTATAACAGTACAGTAAACTTGGAACAAAACAACACTAGGTAATAAACACACTATGACCTAACTCTGCCCAGACACAAGCCTCTTACTCTGAGACGACTTCGTAGCGGTCGATGTAGTTCTTCGAGTTTCTTGGTTAAACTTGGATCCAGAGCTTCAAGCTGGGGCGGGTGGGGATTCCTCGGAAGTTAAGGGAATTCTCGTCCTTCCGACAGGCAAAATGTCGACGTTAACAGGGAGAGAACGGGGCATAGAAGTTATCCGTTCTCTCCTTAGGGTTAAAAAACAAGACAGTCTATTGTTCGTCCAGCGAAGTTAAGACTATGACCTAGGATTCTCTTCAAAAGCAACATTGTTTCTGCCTCCTTGCACCAACTCGAGTCGGACGGAACGGCGGTGAGTTGGAGGTGAAGCTGCTATGTGAGGTCAGGGTAAAGGTTCAGGCTAAAGTAACATTAATACGTTGGTGTTGCTCGACAGTAGGACTGGGTTTAGTCGAGACAATGACTGGGTGAAAATGCTATGAATGGTAGAAGGTCCTGCCTCCTGCAGGAAGCCTTTGTTCTTGCATGACGTAGCCCCGTTCCTCCATTACATGTTGAGATGGTATTAAATATTGTGTGTGTGTGTGTGTGTGTGTGTGTGTGTGTGTGTGTGTGTGTGTGTGTGTGTGTGTGTGTGTGTGTGTGTGTGTGTGTGTGTGTGTGTGTGTGTGTGTGTGTGTGTGTGTGTGTGTGTGCGCGCGCGCGCGCGTTCTGGATTGTTGTATCAGCTTGTTTTGTATGGATGCTGGTATTCTTTGATGTTAGTTTACTCACCGAGCAGCTGCTGCCCTCTGCTGCCCATACTGTGTATAACGTCTGTGTAACCGCGACACACTGGGTGTGTGTACATGAAGGGAGAACTCCCCCTTATATGGATGCTCACTAAAACTGTTTGTGGTAACATGTGTCAACATAAGTGCCTCATAAATAAGGGGAGAGAGCAGGTGATTATGGCAAAACTAATATATATCACCAGGAAACTTCCCCAGTTGATTACTTACAATACGATAATTACTTTGTGTATTACAAGTTTTCCGAAATGTTATGTTCAAATATGCAAATGAGGCATTATCTCATGCTAACTTTGGTGAATTTAGGAGAAATCTACAGATGCAAATAGACACGGTAGTACAATAGACCCCTCCATGTGTATGTTGGTTGTTTTCTCTCCACTGGTCTGAAAGAAGAAAAGAGATTTACAGTGTTACACACACTCCGTGTATTAGGGCCACCTAACCGTCCTGCAGTCAACCCTCCCTTCATGAAGGTTCTACAGTAATGATTTACATTATTATATTGTTAATTATACCTCATTTTAAATGGTATTGCATCATCATGCTTACAGGTGTTTCTAATATTATATCCATATAATTTATATCAATGATGGTAGACTAAATATTAGGAACACATGTCAGTTTAATGCAAATAGAGATCAGCAAAAGTTGAACGTTAGTATTGAGTGCAAGACAGTTTGACTATACTGTGTTAGTTCTAGCTAGGTGTTAAACTGGACACTGGGTGCATTTAGGTCAGAGTCCATCACAGGTCCAGTTTTGCAAACATGCACCTGCAAAGTTCAGCACCGGAACCGACCCGCTAACCGTAACTAGCGCCGAGTCGGATCCCGTTGATACCCGACTCCCTCTGCATTATTTGTACTGCTGTTTAAGCTGCTTTCTCCAAGGAAGGTCTGTCCCTGGCTGCGCTCCATGCCAGTGTCTGGGATGGTGATCCATTCAGTGTCGGCTGGGCTTTCACAATAAAAGCAATCCTGCCGGCTGATTGTGCTCGATAACATTAGCTGATTTAGTTGTAAAATACTGCACAATCATTTTCATGTCTGAATTCTCCAGAAAAAAACACCTGCATATTTGTGTGGCCTCTCACATGTAGTTCATTTATTGTCCTTAAGTGTGACTTAAGGTTTGGGTTCAGTAGCATTTCATCAAAGGTGCTTATTAATCCACCCGCATCCAATCTATTCATGTTTAGCTTTCAAAACACTGCTGCTACTGCTTCAAAACATGCTGTTGACTGTTAAGTTCATTTATAAGCGCATATAATTGATACATGAACACATACATTACAGGTGTAACTTGCCTCATTGTTATTATGACCGAGGAGCTCTGTTTGGTATTCATTACAGCAGAATGTTGACCACTGTCTCCTGTATACTGAGCCTGTTCCTTTCTGCAGGGTCACACAGTCATCAGGTCAGCCAATGCCAGTCTGCCCCCTATGCTGATGTCGCAGCGAGTGATAGCCCCGAACCCTGCCCAGCTGCAGGGCCAGAGGCTCTCCTCCAAGCCTGGGATGTCTCGCTCCGGCAGCATGGCCAACCCCATCAGCTACCAGCAGGTAACCCCAGCCGGCTAACTGCTCCCAGCTCTGCACTGCATTCACTGATGTCGTACACTGTGTTGACAGACATGTGAGCTTTTCTCTTTCTTTGTTTCTGTATTCCTGCAACAGAGAGATTATTGTTTCTTGTATTGTGATTTAGTGTAATGTTAGTAACGGTGAGTGAGTGGTAGAGAGCAGCGCATTAAGATGAGTATTCACACACCTCATGCTTTTCTGTGAACTGCCATAACAAGTCACTGTAGTGATACAAAGTCAACCAGAACTTCAGGCTAGAGGTAAGAAAACCTCTTTTAATATCCTGTTAACATTTGTAAAGTTAAAGCTCTAGAATTGCACTCCAACAGCCTAACCTTGCTCAATGTTGCTCATTTCATGTGTAAATGAGTTTGCAGCATGTAACAAACACCATTCCTCATTAAGGCTTTCCCATAGAGCTTCTTCAGGTGTGCACAATCTAATGAGAAACATTCAAGACAGTAAAGACTTGACAGAATGTGTAAACTTCTGATGTCATATAATCCTCCTCTAAAAGGTACAGTCAGACTTTCCCAATAGACCTGAGAATAATCAGAGCCAGTCAACTTAAACAGATACCAATAGATGGCAAACACCAACACTGGCAGCAGCACGACGTCCAGGTATTAAATATATGACGCACAGATCCCAGATGTGCAGCAATACAGCGGGACCATGCCCGACTTCCCAGACTGGGTCTCCGTTACCATGAACCTGTGAAACCCTCTGAACCATCGCCACAAGCCTCAGTCCGTTTGGTCCATTTAGTCTGGTTCAGTATCTCGGTGCACAAATGAGAGCAGACCAAATAAAAACGTATATTTGCTGACGGCTACGTCTTTACACTTTGATCCACTGTGCACACAAATCCTTTCTCATCCACTTTATCTTGAATAACTTTTTTGTGGACTTTATTTAGCATATTAAAACAGACTAAATGTTGGCTTGTGAAAGTGCCCTTAAACGTCTGCATCTGTACAGAGACCAATCAAATGTCATGCTTCCAGAGTGGACAGGGAGAACTTAAAATGAAGTCATCTAAAACTCATGTAGAGATATTAACACATAGTAGCTCAGGCTTTTGAGGGGGCAATAGTAGCAACATCATTTAACAAGGTAAGGCAGATTTGATTAGATTTTTTCTGTAGCAGCTTGTGACAGCAGTGTGACTTTACTTTTCTAAGCAATAGAGAATGTGTGTCTTCCTGCAGGCCAGCCAGCAGGTGGCAGCTTCCCAGCGCTCAGGCTCCAGTGCCATGTACATGAACCTGGCCCACATGCAGGCGGCAGCAGCCGGCGGGGTGGTGGGCGGCATGGGCGGAGCTTCCGCCGTCAGCCCATCCACCATGTCCAACTCGGCCGGTGGAGGGGTGAGCTCCATGGCCGACCAGGCCAGCAGCCAGGCGGCGGCCAAGCTGGCCCTGAGGAAGCAGCTGGAGAAAACCCTGCTGGAGATCCCTCCACCCAAACCCCCCGCCCCACTCCTCCACTTCCTGCCCTCTGCCGCCAACAGCGAGTTCATCTACATGGTGGGTCTGGAAGAGGTGGTGCAGAGTGTGCTCGACAGTCAGGGTAAGCAGCTGACATTTGGAGGGGAAAAAGATCTGCATCACTTTTCAGATTAGTCTGAAAACCTGTGAGAGCAAACTGATGTCTAAACATTCCTCTGTGTAGGTAAACTCAGAGGGACGCTGGGACGCATGGAGCCTTTCTTCTGCGCACAATGCAGAACTGACTTCACCCCCCACTGGAAGCAAGAGAAGAGTGGCCGGATTCTCTGCGAGCAGTGCATGACTTCCAATCAGAAGAAAGCTCTGAAGGCGGAGCACACCAACAGGCTGAAGAACGCCTTTGTGAAGGCCCTGCAGCAGGAGCAGGTCAGCACCACTGAGCCTCTGCATCAATTAGATGTTTCTTGTGTTCACATCAACATAAAGATCTATCACAGCAAACTGAATATCATACTAACTTTACCGCCCAGCCCTACATCCCAGTGAAATAACACATTTAGTTTTGTAGCAAAGGGTTTCTTTCACCGTGTTCTGTGCACATTTGCGCCTTTAAGGAATGAATATGAGAGCAGTTTAACCTCTTGAACTCCCCTTTGACTACGGCGTCCTCGGCCAGCATTGCTGTCTTTCAGAGGCTGTTAGCCTCAGTTTCATCATATGACACTAGACGACCTAAGAGGGAGGCTAAATAACACTCCAAAGTTAGAAAAACAGGCATAGCTTTATTCAGAGGGGTCGGTTCACTACTCATCTCAACATATGTGAATGAAATGGATTCTATGGGTACACACAAGTCTCCCCTTTACAGGCATGCCCACTTTATGCTAATCCCATGTCATCTTTGCATTATTTTGCGGTATAAATTATTTTCGAAGGTTGAAAGATCGTTCGGTGTCATTCTGCATCACAGGGCTGCACAATGAAATGCCGTTGTAGCCTAGTGCATAGATGCTGCACAAGAGAAGAACTAAAGCAGTAGTGCATTCCTGTAGTGCATTTTCTGAATTTGCATTAGGAGGAACGTAAAGAACAGCAACAAAACCATTCTCTGCACAGAGAATATGGCCGGCATCTTAATATAAAAAACCAACATAAGGGAAGCATTTTTCATCAACATTGACTATGATTGAGCGCCAAACATCTTTGATGTAAACTTTTAATTCCACTTCCTCTCGTCCCACCGGAGTCCTGTGCTCTGTCCTGCAGTCCGCCGTCAGGTGCAGCTTGATCCCGGATGCCCGATGAGCCAGGTCTCTGTAAAGTCACTAACCTCCCGTTGCTGGTTTAGCCTAAATGTTCCTGCAACCGGAGCAGGCCGGGTAGTGGAGTAACCTTAGCTTACCTAGCTGGGTTAGCTTAGCTCCCATCCCCTCCTGGGGCGGTGAGAAGAGCCGGCTCCGTTTTCGAAGGCCGGTCTGGCCGGGTGGTCGGCCGTGGGAAGGTATCGTCTTAAGGTCCACTGCACTTTATCCAGTCCCCACACTTCCTCCTTCACTGTATTCTGTCTTATGCCATACGTGCTCCAGTAATAAAGACCAAAAGACAACAAATTAAGACAAAAATCATGGGAGCTACCGGCCGCAGCTTGTAAACGTTCTTTATCTGCCGCCATTTTCTTGTGAGTGCCTAATCTGTACTGTGTATGTGCAGCTCAACAGAGATGAGAAGGAAGTGAGATGACTCAAGTTTCGAGGTTATTTCATTCATAGACCACTTAAAAGTAATTGCATACATTTGGTTTGACTGGAAAGCTGAGGCTGTCACACATACAATGAGCTTCATTGTATTCATGTGCGGTGATGTTCGTCCCTATAGGAGCCATTTCATTGTTACTACATGACCTCGAGGATAACCACAGCCTCGTGAAACTTTAAAACTACAGAACCAAGACTTTCCGAGGACCTATGGCCTTTCAAGGTATATTGTAAATCAGGGGGTTTCTGAGCAGTTGTATTCCATGCCCTCATGTTTTTAGTGCACACTGACCTTTATAGGACTTGAGTTTTATTTGTTATCCTGCAAACACTCCTTAACACAGCTAGTAGCTAGGTTACCTGACAGGGTTTTCAGAACTACTGTTGGCCAGAAGGTGTAGGTGTGTGTGTGTGTGTGTGTGTGTGTGTGTGTGTGTGTGTGTGTGTGTGTGTGTGTGTGTGTGTGTGTGTGTGTGTGTGTGTGTGTGTGTGTGTGTGTGTGTGTGTGTGTGTGTGTGCTAATCCATGTGCATTCCTGAATGTGTCTCCATGTCAGGAGATTGAACAGAGGCTGCAGCAGCAGGCGGCCCTCTCTCCCAGCTCGGCCCCTACTGGCCCCAACGCCTCCAAGACTGACACCATGATCCGACATCATGCACTCCGCCAGGTACACTGCAGCACGCCGCCCGACGCCTTCCACGTCACTTCACTTTTTATAGTATTACTACGTTTGTCTGCCTGTAGCTTTGAAATGATTCATGAATAGTTGATGAACGGTGCTGACGTGAATGTCTCATGTGCTCTGTATTAAGTAGAGCTACCATTCTCTTCAAATCAGTGAATTTCATTCAATCAATTCTTGAGTTGTTTATTAAACCTCACTGCTCAACATTTAATTGTATGGTTTTATTAGAAGGATTACTAGCTGGAAAAAAACTAATTCATAATGAAATGAAATGGAGAACTGCACTCTCAGCATGTTTTAAGCTGTAACAAGCAAATCTGTGCTGAAGACAATGGAGTGGAGCACTGCTTGGTCTGTGGTAATCACATTCAGGTGCTCTTTGGATCCTTCAGCTGGACTGTGAAGGGCTCATTGCAAGGGTGGAATAGGATCTCACAAAAGTATCAAATGTACGTCTCCTTCCAAGAAGAATCTGTCGGGTTCTTGCTAAATTAAAATACCAAATGACCAACACAGGTCTTCGTCAGGGTCAAGTACGTTGGTCATTCAAATACATTTTGCATGTAGAATAAAGGTATTTTAAGGTATTTTATATGTTTTTGAGACCATATCCCACCAATGGAATGAGCCTTTCACAAGATTACGTAAGCAAATCTCTGGTATTTGATCTTGATAACTAAATGCAATAATGCATGTCATCTGCTATCCACCACGGGGGATTTGTGCCCTGCGTGGCGGTGATGGTGAAGTTGATGGGATGTCTGTACTGTCCTCAGGCTCCCCAGCCTCAGGCCTCCATGCAGCGAGGTCTGTCCAACTCGGCGCGAGGCGTCCTGTCCAACTTCGCCCAGGCCTCCCAGCTGTCAGTGGCCAGCAGCCTCATGGGAATGACTAGTGCCAAGCACTGTGGCAGCGGTGGAGGCGGCAGCAGCAGCAACAGAATGCAGCATGACAGCCGTCGCCAGATCTACAACATCCCAGGTACCTACTGTACAGTGTCTTCTGTGTGCCTGAATCAGCTCATGGGAACCCATCAAGAGCTCTTGGCTCCTGATACCAATCCATGTTCAATTTGACACTCTAACCCAAAAACCTACTTGATTCTAAACTATAAAGTTGATCATCTTAAGTTATTGATATATGAATAAAGGTTGAACAGGAAGAATGTGACTCCTGAAATGAATGTAAATGATTCAGCTGCAGAGAAGACTTCTCCCTCTGTTCAAGTTCTCAAACAGACGGAGACACTCGTCCACCTTGACTGAGGAGTGGTGTTCCAGAGTAGAGCTTCTGCTCTCACATATGATCTTTGGCTGAGTAGACAGCAGGCTGCAGAGAGCACTTTCACCAGACAACAGACGGCTTTCATCCAGTTACTCACAGAATTCACATCAACTAGTGACAGCTGATATGAATGAGAAGCTGATATCTCAGCGTTTTACACATTGCTCTTTGAAAGTCAAAGTTTAGCATTTTGCCCCTACCAGTGCAGCCAAATCCTTTTTCACACTCACAGACTAAGTTTCACTTGCATATGCAGCGAAATGCTGTGCTAAAGGAAGACGGTGCAGTAAAGACGGGATCGTATTTTAATCGGCTTTATTTTAGGACCAATCCGTTAGATGATGTCCGGATTGAGCCAGATACAGATCCTTTCAGTCCTTTTCCACTACAGGACGTATGAACTGGTTTTTACAGTACATTGACTCCTTGCATTCTTTCTATAATTTTACAAACTGGACTATTTCAGACATGTGCCGTCAAAAAGACAGAAGCTGGACTCGCTACATTTTTAGCTGTGCTAAAAGCATAGTCAGTACGAACCCTACTGACTATGGTGAGCCCCAGACTTTATCGCTAATTCAATTTATTTTGTATTGCCCAAAATCACAAATCACACATTTGCCTCAGAGGGCTGGACATTGCCTCCACAAGGTGGTTTTGATACAATCAAAATTCGAAAAGTAGATATTACTGTTTTCCAGATAATGCAAATTAACAAAAAAACTATCATGACTGTCTTTTATGGTACAGGAGGCTTATTTGTGGAGCAAGCTGAGTTGGATATGTGTGTCAAATTTCAAGTCACTTGGACTCATGGCGTGGGGAGGCCGGCCTTCTTTTTGTTATTTATAGCGACACCGTCGCACCGATTGGGGTCAGATTTCTTGTGCAGCATTTGCACATCATTTCCAGTTATGGAACTGCCCATTCAGGGTTTGAACCCTAATAATAATAATACTACATCAGCTCTAACTCAATGGAGCTCTACCCCTTCAGGGTTTGAACCCTAAATATGAAAAGAATATACTTGCTGGAAACAAGAAGCTAGAAGCCTGTTTTACTTCTGCAGGTAAACAAATGAACTCCAAAGCCTAAAGATGAAGTAAGGTGTTGATAGAAGTGTTTGTCTTGTTCCCACAGGGTTAAATATTGCCTATCTCAACCCAGCGGCAGTTGGAGCCCATAAGAGCTCCAGTTTAGCAGACCGGCAGAGAGAGTACCTGTTGGACATGATCCCTCCTCGATCCATATCGCAGTCCATCACCGGACAGAAATGAGCCCCGCCCAGCTTACCTGCCCCACTGAAGCCCCACCCCCCCCCCCCCCCCCCCATCCTGCCCTCCTACCCCATACTGAAGCACTCCCAGATCGACCAACATCCCCACCCCACCAACCCCATCGCATGCAGTGCCTGTCCGTGTGCCTACCTTAAACCAACCCATTCAAACCCACCAAGTCGGACAAAGACACTAAACTGTCATCTCAAATGTTCTTATTATAGTAAAAATCTTCTTTGTCAACGTTGTTTAACAATTATAATTCCCATTATTATTGCTGTTGGTAGCACTATTATTATACCTGCAACTACCATTCTTGCTTCAGTTACGATGACTCATTATGCTTTATTCTTTTATAAGTGTTTGGTCCCTTTTTGTTGTTCCTTTACTTTGGGTAGTGCCGCTGAATCATCGTAGGGTCACTGTAGGCCACGGTCATGTAGGATTTCTTTCTCTGCTCAATCATAAAGCTTAGATGTGACTATTGCTAGTAACAGAAGATCAACAGGGTGCATTCTGGTTGCTATGCAACATAAAGTTTAACAACTTTGAAGCTTTGTAAAAAGTGTTAGCTTGCTAACTTGGAGTAACAATGTGTAACATTCTGATCGGAACCAACACAAGGGAGCCATGAAATTGAGAGCAGAGCACCCACACTTGCATCATCTGGTGGAAAGGGACCGTTTCAACAGCTGTTTGCAAACCGATACACGGCTTCAGCTCCAACACCTGCAGCCTGGAATTCGGGGCAGCATCACCAATTTTGAGGAGAGACCCTGCTACTTTCAGAGCCAACTGGAAATGACTGACAAAAGATGCAGATGTGTACAAAAGATAATCCTATGTGATCAGAGTTTGGAAAACCTTCTTTGCTAGTCGGCTCTCACCAGCCCCATCAATAGGTCCTCATCGCTTCTTCTTTTCAGATCTCAGCCTCTCTTGCTACAGATTTGAACAGTTACCAGCTGGATGTAACTTTAACTACATACTGTAGTTGTACTAATCAGGACCGACAGACACAGCTACGTCCCGACTGCACCTTCAGCACACCAACAGTCAATGTAAACTCCTGCAAGGAGGGAGCTAACAGGCTGAAGGACGTTGTCTACAAACTCACCCAGTATTCACGGTGGGATGATGGTGTTCACCCAGAGAGGCGGAATTTTTTACCTCCCATCTCACTACCTGCCCCCTACTCCTAAATCCCTTTGGTTATCCAGTATGCACAGACTGAACCCTTTTTACCCAGCAGCTCCTCTTGGCATCACATGTTCTTTGAGAAAGTGAAAAGAACTCAAATCTGAAGGTAGAAATGCATTTTATGCATCCGAACCACAGATGCTGTATCTACAAACCAAGAAGTCTGGGTTCCCTTTCTTGTTATATTTGGGGTTTTAGATTGTTGACCCATCCCCCAACCTTTCCTTCTTTTTTTTTTTTTCTTTTTTTTTTATATGGGTAGTTTATTTGTTAGTATGTTTGTTTTGCGGCGTCTCCTAATGAAATGGTGGCATACCTGAGAGGTTTTAGCCCCCAGAGACGATAATAATCATCATAGCTAAAAACAGAACTATTGAAATATCTGTATGGATTGTGTATAGATACCTAGCTTCAGAGGGATGTGGATTATATCTTTCATGGGAGAGACATGGATCAATCATTGTGTGCACGCTCTGCACACAAGTTGCCTCACTCCAGAGGAGCACTTTGCATATTTCCAATTGGGAAAACATTTTTTTTTTTTTTTTTTAAAGAGGAAAAGAATGTTACAATTGAGAGTGGCTAAGCTCTGGATGCTGGCTGATGGCTGACCAGGGAGTCAGAGGAGCTGTGCTGAGTATTGTGGATTGCATCAAGGTGTATTTTAAAGGATGGCCACGGGTTACTTTGCCAGTGTCGATCTCTGTTAATGTTGGACCACAAATGTCAGTTTCCAAATTGCTAGCGCCCAGTGTGCTGGGGCTTGTTTTCATTAGCACATTTCATTCATTGAACTCTTCAATTTGTTCTGTAAATACGGTCATGTAGAGGCAGTAACATTCCCCACCAATACATGTGATGTGTCACATGCAGGAGCAAACTGGTTTAGACCTCAAACCCATTTTCAATAACTATATGTAGACACACACACTACACTAACAGCACTCAGTGTTCAGTCAATGTGCAGTATAAGTACTGCACATTGCTGTGTAGCTGTGGTGGTTCAGAACTGAACATCCAACACATTTCATTGTGAAGGGGGGGAAGGCTGAGAAAGAAGTCTGTTAAGTCTTCACTACTTCATCTTTGAGGTCATGTGTGTGATTTGATGAAATACCATGCAGTGACTGGTCTAGTGACTTATTTTAGGGTCCAATCCATGTCAAACATCTTCCAGGCAGGTGCTGAACATCCAGATTGTAGTGTGCTGAAACAACAAGGCACAGGTTCATCATTGACATGAGAGCGACACTGTTGTGGTAGGTTACAGGTGGCCAATACATGCTCTGGCAGCCATGTTGGATTCCTTCAGTTCTTGGGCAACAGACGATGTGTTTCTAACAAACTGTTTATCTGTTTGTGTGCAGTTTGTGTGTGTGAATGGAACAGTCACCAATGACTTTTGTGTTTAAATGATATGCCTAAACATATGTTTGGTTAGATTTCATTCTGGACTTTGAATCCTCTGTACAGCGCCATGCAGACTTGTGTCAGGTACTTTGGTTTATGACTAAATACCTGCAAACCAAGTGACATTGTCATCAGCTTCAGCTCTACTTTGTGTCAATTAGCAAATGTTAGCATGCTAACATTCTAAACTCAGATAGTAAACGCAGGATAAACATTATACCTGCAAACTACCTTTTTAACATTGTCATTGTGAGCATGTTAGCATCCTGAAATTGGCATTTAGCACAATGCACTGCTATGCTAAGTTAAGCCACACAGCTGAAGTCTCTTACTTTGTTAAATCTCTGTCTGCTGAATGGCTGATGCAACAATTAAAAACTATTTCTAAAAGTAAATGTTTTTTTAATTTTTTAAATGGCTAATACGTTTTAGCATCCCCCCCTCAAAATGAGATGGGAGAAGAAACTATAGCACTTCATATGGATGTGTGTGCGTGTGCGTGTGCGTGTGCGTGTGTGTGTGTGTGTGTGTGTGTTGAACTGGCCAGTCTTGGCAAGGCCTTCATTTAGAACAAAGCTACTGTCTGTACTGTAGAAGCTAGCACTGTTGAATTAGCCCACCAGCTAGTTAGCTAAGCTAGCTTGTTGTCATTGCTCAGTGTTCTTTCTCATGGAGGGCTTCTGTCTTCATTCAGTCTGAAACGCTATAACATAATACTGTGGTTTTCTGTCCATCACAATTTGTATCAGCTCTTCAGATTGTTAGTCAAATCTAAACACTCCAAGTTTTAACAAGAAATTGTCATTTTAACAAAAGAATTGTCCCTTCTAAGTCCCGCCCCTTTACACTCTGCTCCAATAACAGTTGAGCAATCTTGGAACCTGGCAGAACCCCAGTCAACTTTCCTCTTTTACTATCTCTGAGTTCCAGACAACTTCCAGGTCCAAATTTTCCCAGTTAAAATTGTCAACATCCGACCTCCAAGCATTGCAGGTGCAGTTGATCATCAGAACATGGCTGACCAGGACAAAGTGATGTTCCTCTGGCAAGTGAACACACAATTGAAGCAGCCTCTACATCGATTTTACGGAATAACTTTCAGAGACTGTTTAACGTGACCAGTTACCTAATAACATCTGTAACATATTGACATTGATTTACATGTAGAACAGGTTAAATATGTGATCATATGTACTATCAAATATACTTTAAGCTGGCTTGTCATGTGAAGTCTGGCTAGATGGATTTGTTCCAGTTTACAAGTAGGACTTTGAGCGGCGTTCCATCATACTTTATCTAGTAGTAGGTCAGAACGTTTTGAGTTCTGAACTGGGATCTCTAAAATGTAATTTTGATATGCACAATGGCTATCCCAGCAGGAAAAGATCCTGAGTTCAGTTTATCATCGTGAAGAATAATCCTTTCATTGCATAATGTAGTCCTTGCTGTCAGCAGGCACCTAAACCATGCATCCATACATGAGCTCAACGGAACCAGCGACGCCATCTTTCCTTTTGTCAAGCTTGTCTGTAACAGTAACTAAGGGGGGCGGGACTTACAATTGGTCAAATATCCTTAGTTGTGTGATGAAGTTCTCCGTTTTTTTCTTTTTAGTTTGAGCGTTTGAGACGAATAGAGGAAATCCTTTATGGGAAGAACACTGCCTGGCCAATGATCGTGGAGCAGAGGAGGAACTTCTCTCATGAGCTCTTCTTCTCAAACACTTTAGGACAAACACAAGACAGTACCACTGGAATATAGACTTTCTAGGTGTCTTATTCTGTAGACATGACTATATTTAATAACACAGGCAGTCCTCGTAGGATGTCCTCGGAGGACTTCCACACGGTTGAGAGATTTGTGGTGTAACTGCACAGCCTCAGTACTTCTGTTGTTTTCATGTTGGATGTGAACCTGTGTCACTGTTACACTAACCTCTGCATTGTTACACTTCCACTGTCCATATGAGTGCAGTGGTTGCTAGTGTTTTTTCCAACCAGATTGTCAGACTCGTGTTCTGGTTCATCCGGTTCTGATGGAATCCAGAGCTGCCCGTCAGGCGTCCCGACGATCCAATGATAGAGTGATGGAAGACTATGAAACTACCTAGGATTAGATTCAGAGATGTAAACACTTGGGAAAACATCATTTCTGTTCATTATATAAAAACATGAATCAATATTCCCTTTGGTGGAGCAGTTGAAATTGGATGTACAGATATATTTTCATGAGTTTTTAATGTCTGGGGTGAATTTTTACTGCCACTCACAACATGATTTTAGCAATGTTCTTGTCATGCATCTCCTTTTGCTGCCGAGCTGCAGTTTGAGGGAAGCTCCCGTCTCTTGCTCTTTTGCAGATGCATCCACACACTTTGTATCTGGACTGCAGACTCTTTCTTGAAATCTAAACATTTAAATTTGAAGTCATTTTCTGTTTTCTTTCTATTGCAGTTTAAAAAAATAAACAAATGTATTGACTATGAAATAAATGACACGATATTTGCTAGGTTTGAAGTAATAATGACTTATTGTACATAAGCATTTTCTCCTCCCTTGTACTGAAAAAAGAAATTAAATGGTTGTATATTGTGTAGAAAAGCAAACAAAAAGCCATGAATATTGTGAAGCTTGTCATTTCGTTTTGTGATCACTGTGTATTATTGTGTAACAATGTGCAAAATGTTTGGGATTCTTTTCTTCCTCTGCTTCTTGAAGTGTCTCCTGGATGAGTTCACTCTGATTGGGGAGTTCAGCGTTTGCAGGAAGGTGCTCATTGGTTCAGACAGTCGGCTTCACTTTCCTTTCTCTCGGAGCAGTGACACTTGAAACAACTTTGTTTCTTACAGAAGGGTTTTGTGAGCTTGCTCTGGATAAAAGCACTTTGAATGTTTCACTGTATGTGTTGATTACATGGACAGAACTGAACTAGTGGTTCGCTCCAGGGTCAGACTGATGGACCAGTTTGCTGGTTCTGGTTTCTCTCTGAAGGACCAGACTGGTGTCTTTTGCATGTTCACACAGTCCACATGTGTCCACATATTCAGGCAGCCGTTGCCTTTCTATGAACCGTTGAGTCTTGAGGTTTGCTGGATTGGACGGTGGATGCTGAGTCAGCGTTAAAAGATGACATTTAAAAGTCAACATGGTTTCCAGTGTGCACTTCTCATAGAGGCTTTTCCCAGCTGTTCAGTGACTAAGGACATCTGGAAAGCTATGTATCTGTTTTAACAGTCATCTTTCAATGCTGTGAGCAGCACACATCTAACGAACCTGCACAAAGACAAGACAAGCTACATTCTCTATGTGAGAACATGTCTGTGATGAACCAACTCTTCATTTCCAGTGTCCAAAGGGTATCAATGCATACATGAAATATCAGTGAGTTGATAAGTGAACAATGATAAATGGTCTTAAGCTTCAACACACACAATGTTGATGTGGTCCAGATCTGTTAGGACCCAACAGACCACTAAGGCCTGGACCCTTTTTGGAGGGAACACTTTTGGCACTAAGTATGACATCAGATACAAGCTCTTACATCAGTGGAACCTGTTCTGACCAGCGTTCAATGGGCACAGCTGCTGCTGACCTGAGAAGAGCTGACCCTGAATCAGTGATCACTTTTCCTGCCGACACCAGCAGACGACGTGTATGGTCCTCTACTGTTTGACTTTATCCCTTACTAATGCAGGGAAACGTTTAATTTCAAATCAGTTTTTATCGATTTTCAGTTGACGTTTTGTATAATGTTGACAATGCTGAAATAAACATCTGGGAGAGCAGAAACAGAGGATGAAATCCACCGGGAACCAGTTGAAGTCCTTTTTGTTTTGCTTACATCAATCCTGACCTTTTGCACATACTTGATATTTAACGGTCTTCAAAAAAGTAAAAGAAAATAATGCTGTTTGAATACTGCCAGTTGACAATTATGCATTGATTGAAAAAAATAAGCTAATTTTGGAGGAAATAACTTTGTAATATTTATCTCTTGCAAGCTATGTTTAATAAAGGTTGAAACAATTTGCTTTCAAGTTTGACTTCATTCACCTTTTTGTAACAAGACGGACAGTCAGGAAGCCCCTTTCACACAGGACGGTGTGTGCACGCCGCCGGACCAAAAGCCATCATGGCGCCTGCAAGCCGCTGGAGATAAGTTGTTTCAGCGTCAAGCAGACATGCTAACCGATTTAACATTACGCTATTGTTTAAAACAAGTTGGAAAGCAACGCAACCTGCATGTCCCACCATGTGCAACACAGCGTTTCCACAATATAACTGAGAGCAGCCTGGTCAAGAAGCTCGTCCACAAACTCATCATAGATTACATTACATTACATTACAGTCATTCAGCAGACGCTTTTATCCAAAGCGACTTACAATTCAGATTCTATCACATTCATACACCGTAGGCACAGCTGCGGGAGACATTTTTGGGGTTAAGTGTGTTGCTCATGGACACATCGACATGCAACTAGCGGAGCCACAGTTGCCCGATAAGATGATGATATAACTTAATATGATAATATTGACATATTGATAATCTGTTTTCAATGATGGGACAATTGGTCAACTGTTTTTCAAGTTTTCCAGAACACGTGGGAACCCTGCAAGAGATTTAAACTTTTGATCTCATCATTTTCAGCTCATAATTATGACTTACCATGGGGATATTGTTATTATCCCGGCGGAGATGGGCTTTCATATGTAACCCTTCAACAACTTCAAAGTTTCCAAGTAAATGGATGTACTCGTCTAGTTCTTTTCTAGTCTTCCGACCACTCAAAGTTTTAACGCTACATCTCATCATTCACCCATTCACACCCTGATGACATGAGCTACCATGTAAGGTATCACCTGCACATCAGGACTGACTAACATTCATGCACCACAGGAACAGCCTGCAGGAGTTTGCGGTTAAATGTCTTGCCCAAGGACACATGGACATGGACATGGACTAGTGGAGCCGGGGATCGAACCTCTGTTCCTCTGATTGAAGGACGACCCGCTCTACCACTGAGCCACAGTCACCCAAGTTCATTCTACTTGGTAACAGTGGTTGACAAAACGACTTCACTTCAAGGCTCCTACTTGAACCACTAGGGGTCAGGGTTAAGCAGGCAGATGGAAGGAGTTTGACTCACACAACTTTCTGAAGGAGTGAAGGAACATAACATGAGACACTGAAACCCGTAATACACAGTAAGACCAACACATTTCAACATAAACCAAGGAAAGGATTAATAGCCCCCCCCCCAAATATGAAGATGACTGCTATAAGTATAATAATGTATTTTATGTTTTTATGTATACAATTTTGCATCCTAGTCGTGTATGTTGTCATGACTTCTGCTTTACATGACCTTCTACAGCCCCCCTCATTCAGATTGTAGTTTAGCATCTGTCCCCAACATGTCAGCGCCACACACACAGCAGTGAAAAGCTGTCCCACTACAAAACCATAGTCAATGTTTTGCTAGAAATATGACATTGATGTTAGTTATGATATTTCTTTCCATGTGCAATATTGGGAAAAAGACAATCAATGGAGAGTTATAAACTGAAATGTCGTGGTCATGGGGGCTGGAACCTATCCCAGCATTCACTGGGGCAGGGAACACCTGTACAGGTCAGTCACATAGAGACAGACAACCACTCACTCTCACATGTACAGCCTCGTTAGCTCTGGCTAAGCTAACCTGCAGGTCTGTGGGACACTTAAAGACACATGCAAACTCCACACAGAAAGGCCCAGCTGTTCAACTCAGCCGCTTTGAGGCGAACAGCACTAAACACTGCACTGCTGTAGTGCAATTTGAATTTTGTAAATGCCATTGATGCCTCAGCAACCCTCAAGCGGCTCCCACACACACAAACAACGCTGATATCATCTGGGCACAAAAGAGGTGAAAGCTCACTTACTTTCTTACTGTATCAAAACACAGTGACAGACAATGACCTGCAGTAGGATTAGATTAGATACAAAGATGGCTTCCAACAAGTCCTTTTAGCAATCTAGTCACAAGTTTATCCAAGAGTCTCTGGGGATTTGTTCAGATTTCCATCAGAGGTTTGTGTTGCAGCCTTGCAACTAAAAGTTCTTCATTCTGAGAAGTATATATATATATATATACAGTGGGTACGGAAAGTATTCAGACCCCTTTACATTTTTCACTCTTTGTTTCATTGCAGCCATTTGCTAAAATCAAAAAAGTTCATTTTATTTCTTAGCACCCCATCTTGACAGAAAAAAACAGAAATGTAGAAATCTTTGCAAATTTATTAAAAAGAAAAACTGAAATATCACATGGTCATAAGTATTCAGACCCTTTGCTGTGACACTCATATTTAACTCACATGCTGTCCATTTCTTCTGATCCTCCTTGAGATGGTTCTACTCCTTCATTGGAGTCCAACTGTGTTTAATTAAACTGATTGGACTTGATTAGGAAAGGCACACACCTGTCTATATAAGACCTTACAGCTCACGGTGCATGTCAGAGCAAATGAGAATCATGAGGTCGAAGGAACTGCCCAAGGAGCTCAGAGACAGAATTGTGGCAAGGCACAGATCTGGCCAAGGTTACAAAAGAATTTCTGCAGCACTCAAGGTTCCTAAGAGCAAGTGATTGCCCCCTAAACCTAATAACTGGTTGGGCCACCCTTAGCAGCAACAACTGCAATCAAGCGTTTGCGATAACTGGCAATGAGTCTTTTACAGCGCTGTAGAGGAATTTTGGCCCACTCATCTTTGCAGAATTGTTGTAATTCAGCCGCATTGGAGGGTTTTCGAGCATGAACCGCCTTTTTAAGGTCATGCCACAGCATCTCAATCGGATTCAGGTCGGGACTTTGACTAGGCCACTCCAAAGTCTTCATTTTGTTTTTCTTAAGCCATTCAGAGGTGGACTTGCTGGTGTGTTTTGGATCATTGTCCTGCTGCAGAACCCAAGTGCGCTTCAGCTTGAGGTCACGAACAGATGGCCGGACATTCTCCTTCAGGATTTTTTGGTAGACAGCAGAATTCATGGTTCCATTTACCACAGCAAGTCTTCCAGGTCCTGAAGCAGCAAAACAGCCCCAGACCATCACACTACCACCACCATATTTTACTGTTGGTATGATGTTCCTTTTCTGAAATGCCGTGTTACTTTTACGCCAGATGTAATGGGACATACACCTTCCAAAAAGTTCAACTTTTGTCTCGTCAGTCCACAGAGTATTTTCCCAAAAGTCTTGGGGATCATCAAGATGTTTTCTGGCAAAACTGAGACGAGCCTTTGTTCTTTTTGCTCAGCAGTGGTTTTCGTCTTGGAACTCTGCCATGCAGGCCATTTTTGCCCAGTCTCTTTCTTATGGTGGAGTCATGAACACTGACCTTAATTGAGGCAAGTGAGGCCTGCAGTTCTTTGGATGTTGTTCTGGGGTCTTTTGTGACCTCTTGGATGAGTCGTCGCTGCGCTCTTGGGGTAATTTTGGTCGGCCGGCCACTCCTGGGAAGGTTCACCATTGTTCCATGTTTTCGCCATTTGTGGATAATGGCTCTCACTGTGGTTCGCTGGAGTCCCAAAGCTTTAGAAATGGCTTTGTAACCTTTTCCAGACTGATAGATCTCAATTACTTTGTTTCTCATTTGTTCCTGAATTTCTTTGGATCGCAGCATGATGTCTAGCTTTTGAGGATCTTTTGGTCTACCTCACTTTGTCAGGCAGGTCCTATTTAAGTGATTTCTTGATTGAGAACAGGTGTGGCAGTAATCAGGCCTGGGTGTGGCTAGAGAAATTGAACTCAGCTTTCCAAAGATGTGATAAACCACAGTTAATTTATGTTTTAACAGGGGGGGGCAATCACTTTTTCACACAGGGCCATGTAGGTTTGGATTTTTTTTTTTCCCTTAATAATAAAAACCTTCATTTAAAAACTGCATTTTGTGTTTACTTGTGTTATCTTTGTCTAATATTTAAATTTGTTTGATGATCTGAAACATTTAAGTGTGACAAACATGCAAAAAATAAGAAGTCAGGAACTTTTTCACACAACTGTATATATATATATATGTATACACATATAATTTACAAGTGACCTTTAAAGCATTCGTTTATCATTGAATAACCATTAATAAAACCAACTTATTAAGACTTATTAAAGAATGTGCTTCCCGTGACTCCTCTGATTATATATTTAAGAAACTGAGTTACAAGTTTTCAATAAAGAACCTGATTGTGATAATTCATGGTTGAATCTTCATAAAACGTCACATTTAAGATATTCATAGAGCACACATTTTACATGACTATCTCAGCTCCACCTGTCTCCAGGGCTGGTTCGAGGTTGTTAAAAGATGTTAACCATTAACTGATCTCATGAGAATTGTCTACATTCATAACCCTTGGCTGTGTCTCCTTAATGATAATTCTCATATTAAGCTGAAGTTAAAACAAGAGAGAAAGTCATTTAACATGTTAGAATCCTAGATTTCCTGGTTATCTGGATGCGATCACTTTGTATCAATAATCTACTGAACATCTGCTGTTGACTTAAACACACTCCTGCACAGCTGAGGCCTGGTGTCGCTTATCAAGGAACATCGCAGGTTTCATATCAGAGAAACGGAAAAACATGAACTGTTTTCAAGGACAGTAAGGTATTTGTGATCGGCTGTACTTTGCTGTGGTCTCCTGGTTTTTAACATTGTTTCTGTCTGTTGCGGAAGCCATGAGGGACAAGTGAGGAAATGAATTCTGTTGATCCATTTTATGAGTCTGATCCAACTCGTTTTCTCTGCTGGCTTAATGACTTGGAACAGGTGAAAGAAAATCACAGGATAATTGTTCAAGTTATTTCTTTTCCCATCTGTGACAACAAAAAGTTTTGGCAGGTGAATTATTTTTGTCAAGATCATTGAGTTGAAATATTTGTTGTTGTAATTCCCATTTCGGCCATGAGGCACTGAACTGCATGGGGTCACTGAAGTGCATAATTGATTGAGGAGGTGGGATACTCGCTGCCCAATAAACAGGCTAACTTCTTGATTTGCAGTTTGACAGAATTGTCCCTGATGCAGTTCTTTCCAGTGTGTTGGTTCTTTGTCTTTCCAGTTTAAACATGTTGAGGATCTTCAAAACAGCTGCACTTCCGTCTGCCTGTGTGTGCAGTAGGATGTGCTCATCACTGTAAACAGCATGCGTGAGGAGGACGGTGTTACCTCAGGACAATGTGGGACGGTGGGCGGGGCCTGCACTCTGTTGAACGTGTGGAACGTGGAGTCCTTTGACTGTTTACCCACATGCCTGTCTCAAGGACAGCCACACAGCAGCTGGAAGACGTTTAGAAAGGTGTATGCTACACAACAAGGCAATCAAATGACATTCATGCTGCAATGAGCACAGATAACCACAGGAGACTCGTCTACAGAAAGGCCACTGAAGCAAAGGTTGTAGCAGTGTGATATAACTTCAATGTGACCTTCCACTTCCCTGAATGAAATGTACACAACAGCATTACGTCTACTGAGGCTGCAGCGTTAGTGAGCCACCGCCCCCCCCCCAACCTGTTAACCAACCTACTTCAACATCTTGGGACATCCACACATTCTCTTTCTCTCTGAGAGTGAGATGTTTGGATGGATATGGATCTTTTCTTTGTGTGTTAAGCTAGAGTCAGGATGGGGTTAGCCTATTTTAGCAGAAAGACCTGAAGCAGGAAGAAGCAGCTAGTCTGGCTCTGTTCAAAGTTTTCTAAATAAAAATAAAAAGCTAAAACTACAGCTCACTGACTAAAATGTTGTATCCCGATGGTTTAGATCAGCAGAGCAATGGTGCAAGAAGTGCACGTATTGATTGTTCACTTATTTATGTAACTGTAAAACATTCCAAACAGCAGTGAAGAGATGGTTGCAGTGAGAGCCACGACATTGATGAAGTATTTTTTATTGGAAACATGTAAATTCAATGATAAGATGGAAACTAAGTCAACACATAAACCATACGTTTATCGATTTTTTTCTCCAGCCAAGAACATTTGAGGTTGAAGTTGGATAAGAGATGCAAAAGCTCCCTTTCAGTAAGACCAACTGAATCTGCCACACAGCCACACAAAAAATGCAATCAAGGGACTGAGATTCAGGATTCAATAATGTTCAAAAAGAAATCCAAACCCCAGTTATCTTTGAGCAAGAATTAAACATGGGTTTAGAATAAGTACACCTTAAAATGCCCAACTTTTTCTATAGCTAATATCCTTGTTCACGAATATTCTACCTGTACAGGGTAGAATATTAATTTCACTCACCCCATTTTGATTGTATTCAGGCTTAAGTGTTATCCTCAAGTTATGCTTTAAGGACAGGTGGGTGCTGTCTTAGGCCGCCCGCCTCAGAGGAGACTGCTTCATAGAGGAGGTTGCTCCTCTTCTATTTCTTGAGAGACAAGAGATGGATCAAAATATAAAATTAAGAGTAATTGGTTGAAATAAACCAAATCTCAGTATCATATCAAATGTTTTTTCTTCTTGGAAAATTTTGCTCCATTATTAAAATTCTGAGGACAGGCAGGAAAGTGGTGGTGGGAGGCAGAGGAGGAGGGTCCTCTTGTTATAGCAGCCCTGAAGGAGCTGTGCAGCGGTCCGTTGTCGATACCGGGTCCCAAAGGAGTGGAGGGGCCCGTTGGACCCCTATCAGCTCTATGAGCTCTCCTTCTGCTCCGTGCTCTGCTGGTGTTGAACAACACATTATATTAATTGATACCCTTATAGTTTGCTGGATGTTTGGACCCTGTTTAGCCTGCTGCTGCTGCTGCTGCAGCAGAGAACCTTGCAGAGTGAAAGTGAAGCCATGTGGTGTTGCTCTTTGGTGTGCACAACAATGTAGGCCAATTTTAAAGAGAGTTAAAAGGACT
The DNA here is from genome assembly GCF_050575085.1 of Anarhichas minor. Taxonomy (NCBI): domain Eukaryota; kingdom Metazoa; phylum Chordata; class Actinopteri; order Perciformes; family Anarhichadidae; genus Anarhichas; species Anarhichas minor. The sequence goes on along the minus strand of NW_027466479.1, from coordinate 2,570,711 downwards.
ACAATATACTGTATTTTGTTTACAGTATAATACAGTTTGTTCATCTCATTTAAAGTCTTTGTGTACTGTAATATGCTGTAGTGAGAATGCGTATTCAGAATAAAAAAGTTACATAAACTATAACTGAACAGAGGTCCTCCTGTCCTCGTGGTGAAACTTGTTTTGCATTTGGTTTGCTGAAGGTGGAGTCAGACATTCCAGCCTCCCTCCGCCTGTTTACAATTATTTTAGCAAGAATCTTATAGTCTGTATTCATAATAATTAGATGTCTGTAGTTATCCAAATCAGTGTCATCACCTTTTTTAAACAATAAACATAAAACACCTTGATAAAAGGAGTCTCCCATACAGCCGCTGTTTATACCTTCATTGTACACAGCAGTGAGGAGGTTTAAAACATCTTCATTATATAATTGATAAAACTCAGTGGGCAGACCGTCAGGACCAGGACTTTTACTGATGCTAAGTTGTTGGATAGCCTCCATCACTTCCTCTCTTCTTATGTCTCCACTAAGATGAGTGAAGTCTGATTCGTTGTATGAGGGCATTGTTTCCAACATAGTGTTGACACAGCCTACATGTCTATTCTCTTATATGCATTGACACATAGATTTCTGATTACTTCCCTTTTTTCCTTTTCACAGTAAAAAGTATCACCTTCATGGTTTTTTATACATTTAATAAATCTATCTTGAATTTGTTTTTGACTTGATTTCAGAGCATGAATTAGATTCCCTCTGCTATCCGAGTCTGACTGTTTATAGACATTATATAATAACTCATGATTGAAGTTGTTTATTTGTTCCTTAATACTTGTCATGGTTTCCTCGTCCACTGTAGTTTTTTGTTTCTTCTGTTTCAGACTAATGTATTGCTTCATTAATTCATCATAATATATATTTTTTGCTTCATTTAATTCTCTGCATTTGAATTTGAAGAAATCTTTCACGCTATATTTTAATATTTCCCATAATTTAATATTTGATTTGGTTAAAACTTTTAATTGTGTTATTTTTTGTATTTCCTGTTTTAGTTCCTTTGATAAATCTGTATTTTTTAGGCATTGAGTATTTAGTTTCCAGAAGCCTCTACTAGCTGAGGTCCCAGAAGACACCGTTGTTTTTACTAAGAGGTGATCCAAGAAGTCATTTAATAAGGTTCTATAGTTTATTGCTTTGAAGTGTACATAAATTTATGAATAAATAAATTCTGTCTATACGGGTTTTGGTTTTTGAGTCAATTCTGGTGAATTCATGCCCTGAAGGGTTTACAAATCTACATACATATATTAATTTAGTTTCTTCACATACTTGTTTTAAAAATTTGCCCTCTGGACTCAGTTTGAAGGGCTTTGTACTACATCTGTCTTTGTCTTCAGTAACTGTGTTAAAATCACCACATAATATAATTGTATAACCTACTGACAATAATTCTCTAAGTTTTTTAAAAAGACCAATTTTATGGGATTTGTCTGGAGAAGTATAGGCATTTATTATTCGGTGTTTTTCTCCTCTAAAAAGGCAAACTATCATTAAAAGCCTGCCTGGAATAATGTCCCTTCTTCTAATAACAACAACATCATGAGTCTTAAAGAAGATACCGACACCATCAGCCTTGCTCTCACCTATAGATATTACACTTTTACCCTTAGGCCACATGGCGCAGACATTATCAACGTCGTTATTTGTGTTCAGTCTGAGTTCCTGAGTACATACAATATCAAAGTCAGTGTCCAATAAATACTAAAAAATTTTTTGACGATAAACACTCGATTGAACACCACGAACGTTCCAGGTGGCGATTTTAAGAAGGCTCATGATGGAGTGAAGGAGACCGGTTATCATTCAAGCGCTTCTCGTTTTTATGGGGGGTGGAGTGAGCTCGCCTATTCTTCCTTTTCTTGGTGACCAACTGGAATGGTACATCGCTCTGTGGTTCACTAATTGTGGGGGGAGGGAACTCAGGAGTGGGAGAGAAAGAGTCTGATTCTGCACCCGTCGGGGGGTGGAGAGGGGGGCTGCTGGCTCTCTGGCCAGCTGTCAGACTTGTCGAGCTGAAGTCTGAGCTGGGACTCTCACTGGCACTTTCATAATCATTTTCATCACTACTACTCACTCTCTGATTGACTTATAACAATTGATCTCCCCTCACCTGATAGAGAGGAACCATCATCTTCAGGAGGAGGAGCTGGAGGTTGAGACTCGGCTGTGGCAGGTTGAACTCGCTGAGGAGGACGTAGTGGAGGAGCGAAAGGATCTGCAAAGGGCTGTTGGGTCAGAGGAGGTGCAGGTCCCGGCCTCAGGGCTGAGGGATGGAATATGGACCGAAGCTGGTGGATATCCGGATGTTCATCAGGCAGTTGAAGGGCCGGAGGAGGGTCGTCAGGCAGCTGAAGGGCCGGAGGAGGGTCATCAGGCAGCTGAAGGGCCGGAGGAGGGTCATCAGGAAGCTGAAGGGCCGGAGGAGGGTCGTCAGGCAGCTGAAGGGCCGGAGGAGGGTCATCAGGAAGCTGAAGGGCCGGAGGAGGGTCATCAGGAAGCTGGAGGGCTGGAGGAGGGTCATCAGGAAGCTGAAGGGCCGGAGGAGGGTCATCAGGAAGCTGAAGGGCTGGAGGAGGGTCAACAGGAAGCTGGAGGGCTGGAGGAGGGTCCGGTTGAGGCAGGGGGGGTGGAGGATTAGTCCGCTGCCGGGAGGAGGGTGGAGGGACAGGCTGCTGCAGGACGGTAGGGGGGGCAGACTGGTGTTGATATCTCACCCTGTTGGAGTATGAGGCAGGGCAGCCGAAAAAGGTGTTTCCTTTTTCTCCACACAGGCTGCACTGAGTCTCTGCGGGACACTCTTTGGCCTTGTGGCCCAAACTGCCACATCTCCAACATTTGACGAAGGTACACTGCTTCACCTGATGGTCAGCAGAGTGACAGATGAAGCAGGTGACTGACTGACCGGGGTATATGATGCGCCCGTTGTAGGGACCAAGGGAGATGGAGTTGGGGATGGATACAAGATGTCCGTCGGTATCTTTACGGAGTTTCATCTTGTATCTCCTCACTCCATACCAGATACCAAACTTATCTACCGGCTTATTAGTGTGCAAAATATCGCAGTACCTGCGCAGGTATAACTCAATGTCATCATCAGGTATTCTACCTGTCCATAACTTCACTATTATAGTGGTTATGTCCATTTGAATTGAGGATTCAATTGTCCAGTCTTTCCATATGGATTCGAGATCTTTTGATCGTTGGATTTCAAGGAAGCGTCTAAGAGGAGCTTCCTGAAAGAAGCACAGCTCAAAGTCTCTTTTGCTTGGTAGAGCAATGTATGAATAGACTTCTGATGTATCGATCCAGCAGGAATCAAAAAGTTTCACCGACGTGATCACGGCTGGGCGGATCACCGTCACCAGTGTATTTCAGACGGACCCAAAACTGCCCAAACTTTGAGGAGTATTGAGGAACGACTGCGCGTGGAGCCATAGCAGCTAACAGTGGCCCAGCCGGGCGCTGAGAGCAGAGTGACACACTCTACTTCTTTTATTTTATTTTAATTTGTAGATAAGCACTCACTTTTTCAGCAACGACACATACAACGCACTGTCTAATGGGACAGAATTCCGCCTGTTTACCTCTTCCTCTCTCTCTCTCTCTCTCTCTCTCTCAGGTCCTTCCACACACACACACACACGCACGCACACACACGCACACGCACACACACACACACACACACACAACTGCAGGTTGGTTCATGTCTCACCTAGATTTGTCTTTTCAAAACAACAAGTCTGTGATACATGTTCCACCAAGCTCTGTTTGCTGTGTGTGTGGAGGTGGAGTGGAGCTCCCTTGGTAGTTGCATAAAGCCCATTCACGCATATTTGTCATTTGTGACATTAGGCTATATAAACAATATAAACTCTGTGGTCCACTTCAGCCTGAGACTGTCAGGACGGTCTTATTAAGCATTGTGTTGGATAAGTCATTGTTTGCCATCTTGAACCTCTCTGCAGGGGGGGGGGACTACAGGCCCCAGTGCTTCAGGGGCCCAAAGGCTCCAGGCTCACTGTGCGGCCATCAGCTTGTGGTGATTTATTCATTTCCAAATGTGTTTGTTAATACTGTAGACTCTAAAGGACATCATAATGTGTCCCCTGCATTATTAAGTAATCTTGTGACCCTGTGTGGCAGAGGAGTCCCGTACAGTGTGTACAAGAAGTGGCACATAGGCCGTCGCCATCTTGGTTTTTTTCCAACCAGAAGTGATACTAAGGGTGGAGCTAAGTTCATCTGAACGCTGAACAATACATTTTTAGGTGATAAAAATGTTTTCACTTTTGTAAACTGAAAACACATTGTGGACGGGTCAACCTTTTTAGATTAAAATGGGGACAACTCCCAAACCGGACAACACTGTGGTAGCCATGTCACACCAATCACAAGTTAGCCACATCCGAACGCATTCTATTTATTGTTTATTTTACTCTAAATGGGACCTTAATTTACAAAATGAACATTGAAGAACTAGCGATTGAGACCATGAACTCATGTTTACAATGTTTACTGAGGTAATAAATCAAGAGAGAAGTAGAGTCATTTTCTCATAGACTTCCATACAACCAGAGGAGTCGCCCCCTGGTGGACACTAGAGAGAATGCGGCTTTAGGACATGACGCTTTGGCTTCACTTTTCAGTCCCGGAGTTGCCTGATCTAACCCTTATTTCAGTACATGTTGTGCTTATGTCAAAGAAGCAGACACTGCCAGGTTACTTTTAAGACCCCAGTCTGGAAACACACCCACACAAGTCACTTTGCTGGCCTGCCGATCCGCTCAGCTGTGCAGGTCCTCACCACCCGATAGTTTGCCGTTTCTCCCCTCAGTTCCCGGATGCGGCATCCACGTCAGCCCCGTGGTTTGTCAAGCGGGGTGTCAGAGGGCCCTCGCACCACACCAGGTCTCCCCAGCAGCGTATTTATCGATCACGGTCCAATCTGGTGCCTCTCTTTATTACAGTAGTGGGCTGTCAGGGCCTGCAAGGCCTTCTCTGCTGGCCTAAACAGAATCACAAAGTTATAGCTATTTTATAATTTAATAATTTTTGTTAAATACACTACATGTATTATAATTTATAAAAATATTTTTCCCATTATCTTATGTTCTCATTGCACAGCTACTGTCTTCCTCAGTTGCTCTGCTTCCAGTGCAGCTTGTTTTAAGTAGAGCTTTTATCCAATCAGATCTCACCTCTGTGTCTCTAGGTAAGAAGAGAGGCCTGAGGCCTGCAGACTCACACGTGAATCCATGAGCAGTTTAAGTGAATGGGGACGATATTGTTGATTGTCATAGTGTTCAACCAATCAGATCTTTAGTTTGACATGTTGGGTGTATTCTTTGACATGTCAGAGCCTGCTAGCTGGCCTACAAGTACGTGATTGGTCGGTGGGCTAGCGTGACATGTTGGGCGGTGACAATCCCAATATCTGCTGCCTCTGTTGAGCGACATTTTCAGGATCAAACGCATTAAAACGTATTCAAGAAATACAACTGGGGAGGCTCGACTGTCTTCACTGGCGTCCGTGAATCCAGAAGGACTTCTTACTGGAACTAAAACGCACGGATGTACTGAACTACCGTGAGATTAAACTCTTTGTTAACAAAGAAAGCAGGATGCACTTTGTCTTTAAATAGTGAACAGCAGCTCTGGTAAGTTAAATGCGTTTGTTTTTACATCTGCAGTAGCTTTAATATGCTTGTTTATATATTATTATTTGTACAACTTGTTTTTATGAAGATGGATTTTTGTTTGGTTTTATATGTGATAGGAACCATTGTTACGTCCTATGTTGCTCTGGGGACATATGCCAGTGTTGCCAGTGTTGGCAACTTGGCGACTTTCTCGCTAAATCTGGCGACTTTCAAAACCCTCATGGCTACTTTTTTATGTCAAAAGCTACTAGCGACAAATCTAGTGACTTGTTCTGGTGTTGTTGGAGACTTTTCTGGTGCTTTGACGTTAAAGCACGTACGTTCTGCACTGTCGTGAACGAGCAGCGGGTGCTGCCGTGAGCCCCTCCGCCGCCGCCCACAGAAGCCTCGCGCTGCAGTCAGAGCAGAGAGGAGACGCACTCTCGGCAGTTAGTGTATCTACAGGTGTTGGCTTCATTTTTACACAAAACAAATAATAACCCTAGCTGTGTTTCAGCTGCAGGACAGCAGTGAAGGCCCAGGTATAACATGCACGGCCCACCACTGCTTTATTAACATATATTTTAAGAGATGGATGGTTCATTGACACATGATTGAGTTTAAGGGGGCAGCAACATATGTAGTTCTTTAGAGACGGATGTGTAGCAGAACCAGATAAGGACATAGTGCCTTTTACAGAAATCACACCGAAATTCCAGAAGTGAAAGTAATGTCACAGTGAGCAGAAAGTCCCTCCTGTTTGAAGCCAACTCATTATAGCAGCAGCACAATAAAAAAAACACACTTCCTCTCGGAACGCGGACATGCTTTGCCTCATTTCATGTTCATGTCACCATAAAGTTAGAGTTGTGCTGTGTTCACACTACGAGTGTCAAAAGTAACAAAAAAACAGCCTGGCCAGCAGTGACTACGTTTACACCACCAAATATTCGACCCCATCCTCATCACCGGAGCCAGTGAATGCCGAGCCATCACCATTCCCGGCTGTGTTTGACAGGTCGATGCCCGAACATGTCCTTGATCACATCAAAGTAAAAGGGAAACAGCAGGAGCTGCTTGTGCCATTTTGCTTCTTTGCAGTAAAATACGTTTTTCAAAGTGTTGCAGCGGTGGAGGACTTGTTGGACCCTCTTTCATTCCTTCAAGCACATTCTTGAGAAGGTCGACGTATTTGTGCATATCCAAAAACCTGTTGATATCCAGCTGCTTCTTAATACTTAAAAGTAGCCTAGGTGTTTTTCTCCTTCCGACCAGAAATGTGGACTTTTCTTGTGAGCATGCATCTCTACCTCCGCTTTGCAAATGTCGTATACAGCGTCTCTACTTCACTGCCTCAGTCCTAATATGGTCACCTCCGTTCACAGGTGGAAAAAACTAAAAACCAAAATGCGATAGCCGTAAACCAAGATGGCGACGGCCAAAACGTCAAACTCGAGGCATCAAAACGGCAGGACGACTACATCCACTTCTTATATGCAGCTCATGGTTACATGGCGTACTACTGTGTCTGTAAAGTGAAACACAATTGACCCTTAGCTAAGTCCCACCCCTAAATCGAGACTGGCCAATCATGGCATAGCATCATCCAGCTCTGAACAGGTTGCGATCAATTCAGATTTTCTTCTTTTTTAGGCCAGGTTTGTGGATTTGGAGCTATTCATGGCGAAACGTTGTGTAATAGTGATAGTCAGGACTCGTGACTACGATACACCACATCATTACTTCATTTCTCACGAGCTACTGAAGCTATACTGAATGGACACACACATGCTGCTTTTAATAGTGAAGACATTTAATCAACGAAAACAAAATAAAACTCTCCAAAACCGCCTTGGTTCATCTTTACACTGTTTCAACAATCATCAACTCTGGTTTGATCAAAATAAACCCCAAAAGTCTCTCTGTTCGGAGTGAGAATATTGGGAGAGGAGTGAGAGAGGTGAGACATCAGAGAAAACAGCTGAGCCACAATATTCTGGGTGCACTACAACTTTAGCGTCCGTCAGCTCATTTGACCACAGATGTGCAGTTAACGGCTATGCTGGCATTGTTCATGGTTTTGGTTATTATTATTATTATTTTTTGGAAATGGTTACTTTCTCACATACATACATTCTAAAACGTAAGTGACATATTAACAGTTTTTTATTTTATTTACCCAACTTTTTTTCTGAGGTAAAATATATTCTATATATGCTTTTCATATATAAACATCGTAATAATTCCTTTTCTTTTGGCCCATAGGCATTGAGTAAAGTCTGCCCGTCAATGAGACTGAAGGCCGACTACACTGTTATTTCTGACTGCGAGCAGCTGCAATTTGATGGCAGGTGCATTGCTGAGGACCCAACGAAGCGCAGTGTCGAGTGGGAACTTGTGTGTATGGTGGTTCACAAGAAAACTGCAAGCAGCAACACCACAGGCCGAGCTATTGGCCCGTTCTCAACAGGCACTTTAAATGAGCGCTGCGCAAGGATTTAGAATTCATCATCATTGTAACCCATCCTAAAATGACGAGCTAATGAGTGGACTAGTCATGGAGAGTGCTACTCAGCTGAGGAGTCATCACATGATATGTCATCGGGGTTATCTCAGCTTGGGCCGGCAGCCTCTGGTGAAGGCTGGAGCTGTGGCCTCACATGTGGCCATTAACCCGGCAGCGCAGGTAAAAACAGTATCTCGCTGCATTATGTCAAGTGTAGTGTTTCCTGAGCTTGACCTGGACTAAAGGTCAGGATGTCTCTTGTGAGTCCCCCATCTCTAAGTGCAATAGTAAATGACTAATCTAATTGCTTTCCAGTCACATGTAACTTTATTCAGACAATTCAAAAAAATGAAAGATCAAGCTAAAAATGATGCATGCTGGGAAATATGCCTGTAAGTTAATTATGTTTTTAAGGCATTCATTAAACTGTGATGATTGTGTCTTGATCTCATAACTTTGGAGATGACTCTGAGAAATGTTTGTATTCCTTTGAGCTACTTAATCTCACTAAACAACATCACAGAATACAATAAATATAAAGTATAATATCAGGGAGGTGTTAAAGATATTACAGAGTATAAAGACATTCTTTTCTGCTTGTGCTATGCGTGCCCCCTCAGGTCACTCTCTGTGTGTTGATCAGAAGCCTGGTATTATCGTTAACGGCAGGCTCATGACCAAACTTGCTGTGTAAGCACAACAAACTCATGAATCACTGTGAGGAAACGAGAAGAGGGAGGGTGAGGAATGAGGACATAGATGAAACCATAAATCTGAATACACTGTCACATTGCCTTTGCCTTTCTTGTAAGGACAAAATGGGGAAGTGCACATCTCCATAATGTAAGTCATTACATTTTAGGATGAAGACATATTTTACAGTGCGTGTTAGGTTGGGTGGTTAGATTTAGGTTAAGTTAAGGGTACAGTTTAGGCTGGTAGCGCGTGTGTGTGTGTGTGTGTGTGTGTGTGTGTGTGTGTTAACATGCGGCTGTCGAATGCACCCTCATGAAGAACTGCTTTGGCCAAAGAGGAGGCGAGTGCTCTCCGCTCCTCAGCCAATAACAGGCCGTGGCTGAGGACATAGCGGGGCATGCAGCATTCTGCTATCATGACATGATGGTAATGATGTTGTAACTTTCACACACACACACCCACACCTTAAACATAAAAGCATGTTGTGTCAGGTTAGAAGCTCAGAACAAAGAAAGTACAAGGTGTATTATAACAACATTATACACAGCGACCTGTGGCCTAAAGTAAAGGAACAAAACAAACAGAAAAATAGGAACCCCTTCTAACCAAAAACTGTACTCTATCAATATGCTACCCATCTTCAACTGCTGTGTGAAGGGAGAAAGTGATGCTTCATTTAAAGCCAGATAGTCCTTCGACCTGACCTACAGACAGATGACAAGTTCAAGTTCAGGGCTCAGTACCTAAAACAGCTGGTCACTGTAATGTTTTATCAGTCTGTTGGGGACAATTTGCAGCAGCGGATTAATCCACATTTGGTGAGTGTTTGGGGCAGCAGGACGGTGAGTGTGGCTCATTGAACTCCATTCAGACTGTCAGAGTGAACGCTGTCTTTTTCTCAAAGACAATGACAAGCTGTTAAATAATCTAATAGAATGGTCTCAGTAGAGACGCCTCATTCACACTCCATGCATCAATTGTTAACAAAAAATACTTTTTGTATCGCAAGACAAACACACTGGGAGGACAAAAACAGAGATGATTAAAAAATCTAAAATGATTCAATCATTTTCAACAATTAAAATGTCCTATTGCATCTGTTATGTAGTGTTGTTTTGCTCTAATAAAAAAGCCATTCATCCGTGGTAATGGAAAACTGAGGATCAGATTCTCCTCCATGTTATTCTTTCTTGGAAATCAGATGGTGGACATGTTCCATGTACAGTCAAACAGACACTGGGCGTTTCAGTCGTTGACACTTGCTCTATATGTGACTGCACCCGCCCCCTCACCCACCCATCCACACAATCACATGTTGCTTTATCCCAGATGTCTACACCTGTTGTTGTTCGTGTGTATATTCTATTATTATGTATACATGTAAGGGGAAATATTAAGTTTTGCTGCCGGTGGACACTCACAGTTGAAAATAAATGTTGGTTCTACATGGCTATAGTAACTTTACACTCCTGCTGAAAGTGTCACACATTGTGGTCCACAGCAATGCACCGACAGTGTTAAGCAACAAGGACAAGACTCCTCACTGGCTTCCCCTTGCTAGTATCACTGCTGATTGTATAGACACACAACAAGGCCAGGAAGCAATGCAGACATGTGAATATGCATTGTGGGTACAGACTACAGCAGCTTCTATGCTCAGGTTATGAGACTCCTCAACTCATCCTCCGTACTCCATCATCATTTATTTTTTTCTGTTTTAGCAGAAAGGGAATACAACTCGCATTTTGTCGTGCAACCCTGTGTTGTAGAATGACATTAAACAAACGTTACGTTACCTGGAAGAAACATTCCAGAATGAACTCCACAAAGGGAGAGTATGCCAGTGGCACCCAGAGGATTTTGTGATGGGGTGGCACACCAAAACCAAAGGCCATAACTGGATTTCAGAAATTCTATTGTAGCGCGTCTTCGTAGCCGAGTGGTTACAGTGCATGCCAAAGTACCATATGGTCCATGATTCCATTCCAGCCTTGGGACCTTTGTTGCATGGAATACCCTTCTCCATCCATCCATCCATTATCTTTAACAGCTTATCCTGTTCAGGGTAGTGGGGGGGCTGGAGCCGATCCCAGCTGACACTGGGCGGAGACAGGTCTCCAGACTATCACAGGGCCAACACACAGAGACAGACAAACATCCACACACATTCACACCTATGGGCAATTGAGAGTATTCAATTAACCTAAGCTGCATGTCTTTGGACTGTGGGAGGAACCCGGAGAGATCACACGCTGCCACGTGGAGAATATGCAAACTCCAGAAGGGCCGTTCAGCCCGGGATACGAACCCAGGCTCCTCTTGCTGTGAGGCAACAGAGCTGGCATACCCTTCTCTCTTAAAGTCAATTATAGGCAAAAAATAGTTCAGTGTAGCATAAGTTCACTAACTTCCCTTGTAAACTACCATCCTAACTTTCCTCATGCCCATTCTTAAGCTGTGAAGCAGCACTCCAGCCTCCAGCACCCTACAGGCCTGGAGCAGCAGCCTCCTGACTCTCAGATAAACAGGGTCCTTATCTGTTGCTCTCAGCAGTTACCAGACGTCAGCAGCACAGAGCAGAGAACATACTTTGAACAGGAAAAACCAACCCTGCGCTGCACGGCCCACAGCAGGAACACTGGCTGGAACTATTCTACAGCATGCATCCACTATTACATCTTAACAATGGGACATGTCTCTGGGTGCTGTGTGTGTGTGCAAAATAACAAGGGAATTAATAAAGTCTTTCTAATAGTCTTTTAATGATGACAGTTCGTAGACAGGTGCACAAAAAAATAAAATCGAATTGATACATTTCTAATGTATATAATAGTTTACTGCTAGACTTTTATTCACAACGCAATGTTTGGTGATAGAGCTTCTCCTGAGCATCCATTTCCTGCTCATCTTGGGCGGGGTAGTGGTGGCACCCGGCAACATCTGCACTTATTAAAAATATTAAACTAAATATGACAAAACAACCATAAAATACTTAAAAAGCAAGTCTGAAATTGTGTTTCTTTGTTTTAAAGTGATTTAAAAAACAACTGAGGGGCCGAACTGAAAAGGAGCGCTCCCCTTAATTGTAAGGATTGATTGAGGAATGGCCAGGAGGGACCTACCACAGGATCTCGGATGCATTCAGGCTCGTATGAGGTCGGGAGGGTAGCTATATATTGTGGAGCTAATCCGCTACAAGCTTTTTAAATCCACTCTGGGGAGCAAATTAAGTGATATTTACCTGTGATGTGTTCTCTCGTGTGGGACCTGGCAGTCTAGTGCAGCATGTTTAAGCTTCTGTAGCCGTCAGCTGGATGAAAACACCGATCACGGCTACAATAGAACAATGTTTCCCACCATGAAGAGGACTGAACACCGTGATGGACGGACCACTGATGATCACCCAGTGAAGAGCAGACACACTGGAGATCTTTCAACATTTCTTTAATAAAAAACTAACCCACAGGGTTTTATACAAAACATACTCGTTATAAGTATAAAGAATCCATTGCAAACATACTTTCTCACAAATCAGTCTTTAACAGTGATTTTCTTTGCGCACTGAAGGAACAGGAGTTGCCCCCCGTGGAGATCTCTCAGTTTAACGTTGTCTTTGACAACGGTTTATAGGATCCAATGATTATCCTCACATAAGGTGCCTCCCACAATGTAGGAGCGTGTGTGTTGTATGGATCATGTTTGGCTGGGATTTGGAAATGAGAGGTTCCAAAAGGTTGAGAGTTTTACCTACAGAAACTCCACATCACAAACATCCATCAAACACACAATAACATATGGAAGTCTTGTAGGCAGTAGAAGAGCAAAATGCATCAATCAAAAAGTGCAATAAAATACAGGAATAACATTTCAAACACCGGTACATAAGAAAATATGAATGCTGCATTACGTTCTATTAGCAGCCAAGGAAGATTATTCTGCATGCTGTAATTCTCAAAGGCAACAATATTCCTGACAAATTCTTTACACCGACTCATTCCTGGAGTGAAATCCCCTAAAACACAGGAATGTCAAAGCATCATGAGGAAAAGACAAACCCCCGAAATGCAAAGATGTCGCAGCAGGCTGGGGGTCGACTCATACAGCGGAGTCATAAAGTGGCTGGGAAGTGAAGGGAGACCCTGAAAGTTTTGAGTCTGTGGAAGGGACAGCTTATTCAGAAATGTAGCTCCACCTCCAGGTCCCAGACCTGAAGAGCACCACGCGGAAGACTTGAGATCAGCGTAGGTGATGCAGCGCGGTGAAGACTGCTGACAGAGCAGGAGAGCCTCTTTCCACAGTCCTGGCTTTACGTCTCCACCCAACACGTCTCTGGAGTTTGGACTTTCAGCTCCCTTTCAATTGCTTAAGATGAACAGGCCCTGAGAGCTGGACCACAGTTCTAGACTCCCTGCTGGACTTCAGCAGACCGGCAACATGCGAGCGTTGCCCTTGTACTCCTCCTCAGCCTGGAAAGAGATTTACTTTTATTAGATAGACTATCAGCCAAAGTCATTTCTTATCAGTTTAACAGTGAGGGTTATGCTCACTTATTGAAACAACCTGGTCAGACACATACCTCAGTGTATGCTGGAAGTGGTGGGAACTGGAAGGCCGGGGCGCTCATGAAGATGGGGCTTTCGTCACCGTCGAAGTCGTCCAGGAGCGGCGTGAGGGGCTGGTCCAGGCGGCAGTCGCGGGTGACGTCACAGTAGCTGGGAGGATCAGAGGGCATCCTGAGGGACACCCAGCTCTGGGAGGCGTTGCTGACCGAACCCTCATGGCTGCTCACACTGCTGCTGCGGCTGCCCAGACCAGAAGTACCAATGACCAGAGGCAGCTCCAGGATCAGCTTCTCACTACCAGGGATGTGGATGTAAATCTAGCAAAAGGATCATGAACACGTGTTAACATTGCTTTTCAATTCTTAAAATCGAACAACTGAAAATTGTCTGGCTAGTGGCTACATGCAGCAAGTGAAAGCTTACCATGAGAGCGTACTCCACACGGATGATGTTGCAGCCCAGCATAGATGGCTTTATCTTTGGCACCCTGATGGTCTTCCCCTGCCACGCGTCACACATGCCGGAGATGATGTGGTTGCCGCGCACTGAAGACAGCTTCTGACGGAAGACCTTGGTGCGGCCGTTGGCCTGATAGGTGTGTTTGGCAATGATGGCAGCCTTGGGCACCACAATGCGGGAGCATGTGTTCTCAAACTTTGCGTTGATGCAGATGTCTTCGCCTTCACAGAAGCCGCGGCGGTCGATTTTTGCATTTAGTGACACCTGGCCATCAGGGATGAACATGCAGGTGACTTTCTTCTCCTTCATGCCACCTGTGGGAGACTGAGGAGATACAGAGAGGTAAGACTCAGCTCATGCAGCACTTCATCATCATTATACAACAGCAGTGTCAGTGAACTCACCAGCAGGTCTGGGGTATTGACATCCAGAGGCTCCTCCACCTCAAAGGGTTTCTTACACTGGAGAGTGGGCTGCTGTGGCCTCTCCATCAGGGCCTTCACGTAGTACTGGACAAAGCCAAACTTCCCCTTGTATGACGACACAAGCTGCCTGTGAGAACATGTGTGAAGGAAAATTAAAGCCTCAGGTATTCTGTGAAGTACAACACAATGACGTCCAACCATGATGATAGTGTTGAGAGGAAGAAACACCGTCTCACCCTTGCTGGGGGAGCTCAAATCCAAACATGTACTGGTATTTGTTGCCGGGCCTCAAGACGACTGATCCATCAGAGTCTGGAAAGAGAACACATGATTAAAGAGGTGGTCTGGACTGGGCTTCACTGGGATTCTACACTACATTACATCACAGTCATTGAGCAGACGCTTTTATCCAAAGCGACTTACAGTAAGTGTATTCAACATCGGTATTCAAGAGAACTACTAGTCACCAGAAGTCAGAAGTGCATCTCCTCTATTGTGGTTGTGCACACACAGACCACGCCACTAAGTGGTGTTACTTGGTACATTGTGACGAAAGACAAGAGAGTTGGACCGTGGTAATATGAGCCCGCGTGTACCTGTGGGGTGGTCGTCCAGCAGCAGTAGCTCTTCATGTCGGAGGTACTCGGCCTCCTGTCGACACCGCTGCTTGCCTTTAGCGTACTCCACCTTGGCGCAGCCCAGACCCACGATCTTCAACGCGGACACGCGCGTCACCTCGTTCACTTCCACCTCCACCCGGCCAGACACCTTGTCCCCGCCGCAGTAAAAAGTCTTGCTCGGGTCCGAAAAGACAATTTGAAAGCATTTAATTCTCTTTGCCATAGCCACCATGACTGCGTATTAGTGATATCCAACACGGAGATAAGAAGAACGTCTTGTAGCTGTGAAGCAACAGCTTCCCTCCACTCTGCTGTCAACAAAGAGAGCGCTGCTGGTTTTATGGGACCAGCCTCACCCGGGCATGAGTGGCCAGTATGTACAGCGTGGCTCAGCGCGTGCACACTGCTCCCATTGGTGGAAAACCTTTGTTTGTGTCAGCTCTAGCCAATGAGCGCCCGAAGCCGACGCGTGGACACCGCGTGGCTGCGAGACTGTAGAGCGTGCTCAGCAGATGTGTGCACAGGAAGTTGAAGGCAGACACAGGGAGCAGTACATTTGTAGTAAACAGACCTGAGACCATAGTGTTATCATCACACTCTGATACTGTATACATCCAAGAATACATAGCAACAACAGCCTATATATCAAATACAGCCTGGAGGAACTGTAGGAACATGAGGCTGGTGAAGTGTCCAGTATGAATATGATACACTAAATCATAACGGCCATTGTTATTAAGGATTTGACTAGAGTGAGATGACAGGAGTAGAGGGGAGCGAGATGGAAATATATTAGGCATACAATACCAAGATAATGCATTTGTAAACGGCTACACACATTTTACAAATGATTTATTATGTGTACAAGTTATCATGTTTGTTGACTTTGTCACAATGAACACTAGCCAGGTTTATCCCCGAGAAGTTTGGTCATATGCAGCCATAGTTTGGTCCTGGAAATCATTCACTGCCAACATGTTTCATTTGGGCACTCCCAATAACCACACAAGACAACTAATGTGTATGCTGTGTAGTCCATCCATATCTATTTGGTTAAGAACATAGTTGTGAAGGATTTGGTTCAGTGACAAAAGTGTCAAGCTTGCAGTTGATTCATGACCTTGGAAACAGCAGTTGATGAATCAATCTCCATTTCCTGACCTGTTCTGGAGCTTTAGACTGTACCACAGTCCACCTTAGCATATCGAGTATACCGAGGCAGAGATGTGAACTCTAGGAGCCCGAAGAGCTGCAGGCTCACTGTTTGTCACCTGTACATTTCTCTGTGAATATGCACTCCTGAAGCACAATAACAGCTGGCATGATAAGGGTTTATCTTACACACAGCTAGTCTGGGCCAGGCATAGAACATCTGTCCACACTGCAGAGAGTGGCAGGAACGGGGTGTTAATGTTATTAGGGACCTAGCAGCACATGTTTACCTCAAACCATCCCAAGAAATAAATAGAGTGAATGGATGAATCAGCAACTAAATATTTGAGTTTGAAGTACAAAAGACGAAGTAAAAAGATATGTGTAAACACATATAGTATACAAATGGTAAATGGATGTACTTGTATAGGTATTTTCTAGTCTTCCGACCACTCAAAGCTCTGTAACACTACATGTCATCATTCACCCATTCACACACTGATGACAGGAGCTACCATGCAAGGTACCACCTGCCCATCAGGACTAACTAACATTTATACCCATTCATACACCGCAGGAACAGCCTGGGGGCAATTTGGGGTTAAGTGTCTTGCCCAAGGACACGTCAACATGGACTAGTGGAGCCGGGGGACGACCCTGTACTACCACTGAGCCACAGTCACAATGTTTGTGTTTAGAGATGATGGAACGAAGGGCTAGGACAAACTAACATTCATACTACATTCACACAGCATAGGCACAGCTACAGGAGCAATCTGGGGTTAAGTGTCTTGCTCAAGGACACATCAACATGGACTAGTGGAGCCGGGGATCGAACCGCCAATCCTCTGATTGAAGGACGACCCGCTCTACACTGAGCCTGCAACCACACACAAAGTAGCAATGACTTTAGGTGATAGCTTTAAGTGTGTATATGTTGTATCATGTGTGAGCTGAAGATTTTATAAATTCCTATAAATACAATAAATACATATTACACCTTTTTTATACCTTCACCTAGTATTCACTGACGGGCTGTTTTATCGGGATGTATTCTAGACAAGCATTTCTGTTATTTTGTCCACCCCTTGTCTATGAGGATTGAGGGATTGCAGCTGAATTTTACAAGCACAACAAATACAAACTATTTTGAAGCTCTGATGGTGCAATGAAGCTATGTTCCAACATTATGCTATGTCCTCAATCATTCCAGAGGAAGTTCTCGGTCGAGACAACTTTTAACATCAGTTCCTCGACGGCTCCCTCTGGCACACCAACAACAGACTGTTTTCAGACTGTGTGTGCGTGTGTGTGTGTGTGTGTGTGTCTGCACCGCCCAGTGTTGTTGCTGGGGGCGTGGTCTAGAAGCTGTTTGTGATCTGATGAGATCACATTGTTCCCTTCTGTGAACCTTCACCTACTTATTGTACAAGTGAACACAGCGTTCACCTTTTACAGGGAGACGTAGTCCTGCCCTGTGACTTGTGCCCCGGCTCATGTTGAAACACTGTTAGTTTGCCACGATGCTATAGTGCTGCTACAGTCAACTTTGACTGAAACCCAAACGAAAATGTGATTGACAGTAGCTCAGCTTGTTGGCTAATGTTAGCATAGCTGTATGCTTGTTAGCCGGATGGTGGTGTGTCCTTCAACATGGTGGGTGTAGTCCAGTTCTGGTACTGCTGTTTGGATTGTTTTGGGATCCTTACAGACTTCTCTGCCCACGTGATGTTTTAGCTCCTTTGCCAGAGGCTAGCTGTCTGAAGTGTTTCCAGGAGACAAGCAACATTCAACATTTAACATTTAATAGCCAAGCTCGACTATCCAGAATTACAATGAGAGGTCTCAATAACAGCATTTTGACATTGTGACTAGTCAAAAGTTGTATCAAAGATACCTATTGGGATATAAATTATTAGATGCAGAGACTTGATCTTCAGTTGTGCTGACTTTATTGTAACACTACTCAATGTTACAACATGCCCATCCTGGGTTAGGGTTGGGTTTGGGACACATGAACCCATGAAGGTCTGAACACTGAGCACACAACTCTTTATCCAATAGAACAGCACTAGAGCCCTCTATTGGTCTTTGACTGCCAAGACATACACACCAGTCTACATAACAGCTATTACATCATTCGGACTAGTCAAAGGGACAGTTATCCATATCTGTAATTCAGTTTGACTATCTGAAATAACAGTCGCAGATGTGTTAAACATCACGATTAGTCCGCATTGTTGTCGACGTTGCTCATGCAAAACATTTGAGCAGTGTTAGCAGAGGAAGTGCCAGTTGCAATGAAATAGAAGTTGTCTTGTCGCAGAAAGTAAGTCCTCTACATTTATTGCTGACAGGTCCTGTCGTGCACGGGCTGCAGTGTTAAAGCCCAGTCAGAAAGGTGAACTTGGGCCTCACGACTGCCCTGACATGGAGGAAAAACCATCCGGTCTGTAGTGCCGTACCAGTGTACCAATAGAAAAACACTAAACTCTATTATACATGAGGAAGAGTTCAGGAGTCTCACAGACAGACAGAGCTGATCTGAAATCTGCTGGTTCAGCAGCTGATACTTCTGTATCTCTCTCCAGACGGTAGCAGGTGAACAGATTCTGGCTGGGGTTGGTATTGTCTTTTAATTAATAAAATTAAAGATATGACATTTTTTTAAATAAAAAAAAAATAATTTGTTTGTGTCTTTAACAGCTGTCTGCAATGCCATTTCGCCTAATCAAAACTGATTCAAGATATCTGTAATCAGATTTTGACTAGCCAGAATAAAAGTTAAATATATCTCCAATTGAGATACCCCTAATCAAAATGAATTGAAAGATATCTATAACTTGATGGATATCTACAACTAAATTATGACTATTCCTAACTCCAGTTCAAGATATCTACGTCATCTTCACTAGTTCAAACTTTTGAATTTAGATATCTTGAACTGGAATTATGACCAGTCGAAATTATGTAGATATCTCAAAAAATAAAATAGATGAAATATTCCCTTATTAAATGTGCTCATCAGAAATACATTTACGATTCTTTTCATATGTTTTATGTGTGGATTCTGTTTACAGTATTTGTAATACCTATTTTATTGTTTTTCGATTTTTGTGTGCATTGTAAAATAAGAGACGCAAAATGACCACAGACGTCAAGCAATTACAAACATGGCTGCCTCATTTCAGTCTGGGGATCTTGCTCCTAAGTGGGAGAGGTGGGGGACCCATTCCATGTGTGTGCCCAGAGGCCCCTTGTCTCATAATCCGCCCAGGCCCGTCCTGAAGAGAGGAAAGAAGTGAAAGGTGGTCGGAGGTCGGTGGCTTCTTCCGTCACTGAGAATGAAGGCTGTTATTCAGCTCAGGATAAACTCACTCGTGCACTTCCTGACTTCAGAACAGAGCATATGATTCGAGTGTGAAGTGTAAAGAGAAGCTTGTGTAATTGGGTGACAATAGCCAGCTGCCTTATGTGATGTTTTGTTGATAGAGGGAGGAACCATTTGAGTGATGTGCTTGTGAGCCAATCAAAACCAGACCAGTGAATGTGCAGGTTTGTCAGCCTCTGAGGTAGAACATATTGGGGCATGGGGAGACTTAATGAAACCTGAACCCAGCAGGGCCACAGTCATTCTGCTGGTGTAAATATACTGCTCACTAGTGGAGGGAATGTGCTGCTACAGCTGGAAGCTTGGATCTGTGATGGACCAGCACTCTTCCAAGGGTCTGGGGCACTTCAAGCCGATCTAATAAAAGACTTGGAATGCATCATAGTTTGAGATCATTCAGAACCATTTATTTCTCAGCTTAGACATCTTCAAAAAATTTGGATTAACTCCAAATTATGAGTTTCTCTTGCAAAATGCTGATGACAATTCCAATAAGTGAGCAATCGTAAAGTGACCAGTTGTTCAGTCCTACACAATCATAAACTCTGAGGTTATATTCTGACATGGCTCGATATCGAAAAAGGCCTCATTTCTTAAGCAGCGATGAACTCTATCACAGAGGGACACCTCAGGCAGAGGTCACCAAGTCTCTGCAGTATTGGGGTCAACAAATGATGCTAGAATCTCACCACTTCAGGAAATGGAAATAAACTACACCAACATTTAAGAGTAAGGCAGGTGGAATACAAGATGACCAGCTGTCCTTCCCTGCCAACATCACGCAACAACCTGCTTCTTTAGATGAATTCTCCATCAGGAGACAGCTTCTGGTCCAGCCTCCTGTCATTTCATGCCAGACAACTGCAGCTCCCTCCTGGCTGCTGTGCCAGCACGTCACACCCAACCTCAGCAGCTTGGATGGTCTTCAACCCAAACAGTAGTATTGAGAGACTGCAACAAGGAGCTGGTTCACCTAATTAGACCAGGCTAATTCAGTTAGTCTGGCTCATTATGTTGATTCAGTTTCATAAAGCAAAGTCAACATAATTAAAACTGAGATACTACAGCAACTTGTGAAGTCAGTTTGTCAGAAATGAGCCATATAAACCAGTCAGAATATTTGACGAAGTTGATGTAGTTACATGATTCTTGAGTATGTCTGCATGGTGACTTAGCGTATATTAAGCCACCTTGGATAAAATAGCCAGCTAACTACATGTTACATGCCATTAAGAAAGCTCATATTTTCATAGAGACTAAAGGAAAAGTAGAGAGTTATAGTCTTTGATATTTTATTTGTTACAGAGTACACAGTAGACAGACACAGCTGCCTTTATGAACTAGTCATCTGGGTAGGAGAGGTCATTCAGCAGAGTGCTGGCGGCCCGTCACCAACGGCTCACCATCAACCTGAAAACAAGAACCGGTCCAGCTGTTAGGCTCAACAGTAGTCATGTCCCTGGTGCTACAGTCTACCAAGTCATCATCAGTTTGACTTTACAATGATACACACAGCACATTTACAGATGTGGCAGAAGATGTTCCCACCAGGTCATCTCAGCAGGATGCTGTAGAAGCCCAGTGGGATGGTTTTTAGTTTCTGGTCAATTCCACAGCAAGTCAGGAATGGAGAGTCCTGAGAGCCTTGGTATATGACCACACACTGGAAGCACAGCACGCATACTTACAGACAGAGGCCGGCCACATCCTTCATGCCGAGTCTCCAGGACGCCCCCACTATTCTGAAAATAAATGAATTCCATCAAGTCCATTTCATCCCATTTACCCAACTTTATCAATTCATTACTTCATGGTTCAACATGCCCAACCTGTGATGGTGAATATATACACAAACACAGAAATGCAATGTACAGAAGAGGAAGACATGTCAACGAGTGTCTGTATAGAATGTGGACAAATTGGATCGAGTTTAAAAAAAAGAAACCGATTCACTCTGGTTATTATTTGATAATTATACAAATCCAGCATGTGTCCTGCAGTAATATCACACAATGCTCATGGCAGTGAACATGTGGGTAAAGCGAAACCACAGATTTACTGTGCGAGGCATTTCCAACGACATGGCCCTACAGTAAAGGGTCTGTCGGGATAGGCCTCAGCTCACAGTGGCTAGCACCACGCATGTCTCCTCTAGATAATTCAACACACCTTGGCCGTTGAATCCTTCTGGAGGCCGGACGCTATGCTTTGTTGCCACAGAAACCTGGAGGAAGAAACACGAGGAATGATTGACTGTATGAATGAAGTGGAGCACACAGCGCCATGTGGACACACACACACCTATCACGACAGTCATCAGACAGAAAAAAGGGGAGTAGATGTCCTTTAGAACCAACATTACATTAGATAGAATAAGAATCCTTTGTTCCTCGTTCAGTTGACAGAAATGTGTGATGAGGTCTAGGCTGCATTAGAACAGTGACTGAGCATCTGTAGCTGCTCAGTCAGAGGGCAGCCTTCAGTCTAAATGTCGAGCAGCTGTGCTCACTGTGGCCTGTACTAAAGCCACATGGAAATGCTTGAGGAGCGTTCCAAATGCTGCATTTAAGAGTGTTTCAACAAACATACCAGGACTCCAAACACAGGACGTATGGAGACCAACGATGCCAGATGTTGAGTTGGTCTAGCACTGACTTTTGAACAAACCAGCTGATGAACCAACTGGCTGCAGATACCACACAGTGCAGAGATTAAGTTCATCCAATCATTGGCCAGATACAGGAAAGCACAGAAGAAGAAAATACACTTACTGCTGTCACGAGTCTCCACCTTCTGCCATCACAGTGGACTAACGACAAAAAGACAACGTTCAGTTAAAACAAACACATCTATTAAAAACCAAAACAGCCGAGTTCAACCTCCTGGTCTGATATCTGGTTAGCTAAAGCTGTGCATCTCTCAGGCTAAACCAATTGAGTTATTAGATAAACATTTAAAGCGACAATTCTAAAAGTCAACAACTGCAACATCTTCTATACGACTAAAATACAGACTTCCTATACATGAATACAGGCCATTGGTTGAAAGAAATGCGTTTAGTTGAAGACCCTTCTTGAGGATTGTAATACCATCATTTAATGTTACTATAAATAGGAAAGACAGCTAAAACATGCAACTAGTTTTGACCTTTAACAAGTTATTGAAGGACTGACGAGGAGAACCAGTTGCTCAGACGGGGAGCAGCTCATCCTCAGCATTTCAAACATTAATTGGTCAATTAATGAAGGAGTGTTTAAGTTCGTGGAGAACTAAAAGCTACACCAGTGTTCAAATCAAGTGAACACATGGTCATTGGTAACTACACAGTCAGTATCCTTTGGACTAGCAACTGCAGAAAAATGTCTAAACAGATATCACATTTGAACAAACAAGTCGTTTTTATCTGTAAAGTATTAGGCTGAATTGGACAAAGGGGTTTGATAGTTAATCAGACGGTTAATCAGGAGGCTCTAATGATTAAGTTATCAAAAGGTTAATCATCAAATGCCATAAAATCATATCTAAATTATATTTAAAATTGGGAAAAGTTAGCAGATATTTTACTCATGTTTTAAATGTGCCGTCTCCTCTTAAACAAAACACAAATGTAAATGAAAGTGAATCTCAGCAGATCAGTTTCTCTCTAACACACACACTTGGGACGGTCTCAGTATTTTTTCAACCCGTTCGTTCAGATCACCATTAGTCAAACAGATAGCAGGTATGCTACTACTGAAACGCTCCACATGTCCTGCAGTAATATCACACAATGCTCATGGCAGTGAACATGTGGGTAAAGCGAAACCACAGATTTACTGTGCGAGGCATTTCCAACGACATGGCCCTACAGTAAAGGGTCTGTCGGGATAGGCCTCAGCTCACACCACTCATCCAATCTCCAACAACTTTGAGCTCAACAGTCACCTTTGAGTCTGAATCCCTGCTGAGGTCCGGGACAAGGAGGCAATCCTTTGATGCAGCAGAAACCTGGAACAAGTCGGGCAGGACACAGTGAGAAATGGGAGGATTTTGCAGACATTTTTTGTTTGATGATATGCGAGGACAAACAATGCAGTAGCCTTCATAAGAATATTTGGTTTACAATTAAGCCTCCACAGAAGTCTTTTTATTGTGTAGCTAAATGGGACGGCAATCTGCATTTTGTTGCGCAACCATGTTGTCCATTGACAATAAGATAACCTTGACAGGGAAATAAATACATAATATAAGAAACACATGTTTAACTTGTAGAGGAAACTACTTATTGCAGCCTCACATTACCATACATATGAAGTACAGATTTTTGACAGGAAAAACACTTCCATACGGTTCTCAGTATCATCCCAGTTTAGGTACTGGATCAGCAGAGGAGAAGTGGGATCTGTGTGCACACCCAGTTCTCAGTCAACACTACAGCTATATGGAAGTCACTGCCTAATGGCGCTCCATTGAATAGTCCTGTGTGCTAAGAATAAAGCACAGACATTGCTTTCCAAGTAGCGTGTTTCAACAAACATACCAGGACTCCAAACACAGGACGTATGGAGACCAACGATGCCAGATGTTGAGTTGGTCTAGCACTGACTTTTGAACAAACCAGCTGATGAACCAACTGGCTGCAGATACCACACAGTGCTTTGGTTATGTTCTGTAAATCATCCATTAACTGTCCTATACATCATACAGATCATTGCCGATTCTGGCCGGTTATATGACGGGATGTTTCCTCCTGGAGTCATATCTGTCCCGTTTGTAAGTTTAACCACTCTGGTGTTGAGGGGGATGGCATCATGGCCTCTGTACTTACATGTTGAATCTGCACCTAAGCCCAGGCCAGTGAGGAAACCTACAGGAAGCACAACGAAGGTGACAATATGTTCCACAACCACCCATGTACTTAATCAGCAGGGCGGCATGTTGTTCAGAGAGGCAGCTGTCACTCACACTTCAGAGCAGTTGAACATAAGCCAATCATCATGACACTTGTAAAGAGAACACTTATTCTATAAAACAACTTACCGAGCTGGCCTGAGGTCCACAGCACCTGACAAAGAGAACAACCCGTTTACATGTACGACCATTGATGAACATGAACTTTAAAAATAGATAAATGAACAGCTGTCAGTTCTCATAAGTAACACTGCTACAGAGGGAGCAGCAGTGGGTTGCAAGAGAAATAATTGCTCTATGCACTGGATGAGCTCTACGGCCCACCTGACAGGACCAGAGCTCACACTGTGCCAACAGGGACTACAAACAACTTCGTCGCCATCATTTACACTGATCCCTTTGTGGACGACAAAAAAACATTTTAGCATATAGCTTCTTTGTTTCTTTTAATGTGAAAATATAAATGACCGTTGTTATGAAACCAACAATCTGTAGTTCTAAATGAATCAAGACTCCATCGCCTAACAATGGCATAGCAGTCAGTGCTGAAAATAATAAGTCAAATCAGCTCTTGGGGAATCATAACACCCCTACAACAGTAACAGTTTACAAAGCACAAAAACATACCTCATGTTCCAGAAGGGCAGCACAACTTGTAGGATAACCTCCCCCCCCATCACGTGCAGCAGTGAGGTCATATCCTGCAGAGAGAGGTGGGTTTCAATGTCGACAAGTTTCAATCCCTACATGTAGAGCAGCTTGTAATTTTATTACGTGTTGTGTATTCCATGCATCTCTTAACCAGCCAATAGTGTGTGACTGTGCCAGGCCTCATTGTCACGGTTCAGCAACCAAGAGTGCAGAAGTGAAAGCAAAACCTGCAGTTATATAGCCACAGCTGTCCTGGGATCAGCCCACTGCACAGGACAATCCCACTGACAAAGTCACTGTGGCATAGGACAACTCGACTAGCAGGGAGTGATCAGATGTGTGGTCATCACTGAAAAGCATTTCCAACTGCTACACCTCATTTAAATGTCGAAGAACTCAATACTTTGCTCATGTGAGACTTGTCGATGCCCCTCGTACTATTCTTTGTTGCGTTTGGGGTGAATGGGTTTCCATTAGTCGCATTTGTAATTTGATTACGACTTACTAGTAGTGTTCAACTATTAAACACTATATTATTTGATTGGTTGCCTAAAAAGTTATGTTACCGATTAGTCAGACTGGCTACTGTGGCTAAGCTAACAGAAGCCTTCTCGGCTACAGCTAACGTTAGCTCTTTTTTCAGTTTATTTCTAAAGCCTTGCATATATCCCAACAACAAAATAGACGATAAAATGGAGTGATTATCGTGAATAAAGTAATTTGCATCAAGCAGCGGGACTGCTGTGCCTTTCTGACAAAATACTTCCTCTTTCAACAGTCACCGCCGTTAGGAGGCGGTACATGCCGTAGGAGCAGGAGCGCATGGCACACCGGGGATCGGTGTTTGGCGCTGAGCCACCGTGGTATACCAGTTATATGTGCACGGTCGTTCAACGGTACACTCAAAACAAGATAAACCATAACCCCATGCACTCAACATAGAGTATGAAATATATATATATATATATTACATAATAAGTCAGCCGTTAGGTACTTTAGCATCACGCTAGCTGCCAGCTAGCTATTTGACGGTTACTAGCGTTAAGTACAACGTGGTGCGCAAAATATGAGGACGTCACGTTTCAAACGACTCCTTAAAAATCACACAAAACTTAACTTAAGGTTCTTTATCAACAGCGGCCACATGTATATCTTTGTGTCGAGTCTGTTCGGTTAAACACTTCATCATTCATGTTTACCTGCATGCACTCGTCCTGCGTCGACTCCAGACAGAGAACGGAGGAAAGAGGATCGTAGGACGTGACGCAAACGCTTTTATAGGATGAATTACGTCAGTTGAAACCACTTTTCGACAACCAGTCATACGTTCAGGGCAGCTCGGAAATCCGACTAGCTTAGTCGTGATGAATATCAAATGTGTTCGACATCGATCTGCTGACCTCATATTAAAGTCAGAGGACTTTTCTAAATACTCGTTCCTGCATGCCTGAAACAGACTACCTTTAAAATGAAAGGTAGTCTGTAGTCTGCAGTCTGGGCTTTAAATGCTTTTCTGGCATACTCCTTTTTGGAGCCCTGGGGGAATATTATCTACCTTTTTATGTCAGTCGATGTTGTGTTTCGTGGTGAATATTCCTAAACAAAGTTACAATGAATCGAAGTGCCACAAACAAACAGTAAAACAGTAAACTAGAGCCTTTTTGGGCTCCTAGGGGCCAGCTTTGCCCATCCACGTTGTTATCATCGTAGTTTTTGTGGTGCAGTCTTGCATTTCCTCTATTTGCTAATAATAATAATAGTAATAATAAAAGTGGTAGTAGTGGTTGACCAATGACGAGTTCACCACTTTATCAGCAGACATTCTTTCAACACACACACATATATATATATATATATACATACACATATATGTATATATATATATATATATATATACATACACATACATATATATATATATATATATACATATATATATATATATATATATATACATACACATACATATATATATATATATACATATATATACACATATATATATACATATATATATATATATATATATATATATACACACATATATATACATATATATATATATACATATATATATATATATATATATATATACACATATATATATACATATATATACACATATATATATATACATATATATATATATATACATATATATATATATATATATATAACTGTTCTAACAGTTGTAACTAAATAAAGTGTTTAACGGTGAGGGCAAATCGAGGTGAGCTTGGAAGTTAGGAACAAACTCTTGGACAAACTATCCCACTGATCCTGTGGCTCAGTCTTTAACGATCAGCAGAGGGAGAGGGCTTTGTTACTTTGCTGACCCAAACTGGGGGTCTGGAAGCCTGAAGTCGCATGCTTTTTAAATCAAGATTGTAAAGCAGACAAATCATTTACACTAATGAATGGGTTTTTTCTACACGTGCCTAAAACCCTTTTTTTTTGTGGCTTGTGAATTCATTGATTTGTTTCCCCATTATTATTGTAATACAGAAGGAAAAAGACACAACTCACTCTTCACCCCTCATCCACAACAGATGTGAGAAAATCCCTGACGAAAGGGACAATGAGAAAAGCTGCTGCGCCTGATAACATCCCTGGTCGTGTACTAACATGTACCAACCAGCTAACTGATGTCATCACTGATATTTTCATCATATATCTGTCACAGGAGAGAGTTCACACCTGCTTCATCGTTCCTGTACCTGAAACATCTGCAGTGTCCAGTCTAAATGACACTCAGCCCCATTATCTGTTCGTTTGTGCACTTTATTTTATATTTTACTGTAAATTTTAATGTTTCTACTTTGCACTGTTGATTGTTGTTAAATGTTATGCATCTCCCGTCATGTCAAATTCCTTGTATGTTCATCATAATATGGCAATAAACAGTTCCGATTCTGACGGAAGAGCTTTGCTCCCCATCACATTAACACCAACATCCCAGTCATCACATCTCCACCTGGTGAAGAAAGGTCTTTAACGGCTGTATTTCTTAGGGAAACGTAACAAAGCACAATTCCCATGCCAGGTTCTTAACTTCTCCAGAGGAGCAATAGAAAGCATCGTGACTGAAACATTAAAAAACTCTCATGGGATGTGTACACCAGGACAGGAGGCTCTACAGCGGGGGATTAAAGCTGACCAGAACATCACTGGTACCGTCTACTGAGCATCAATGATACTGTGAGCCCAAAGGATATTAAAAGACTAAACCCAGCGAGCCTGTTCACCCCGCTGCTGTCTGGGAAGAGTAGTATAGTTTGGGTTTTTTAGTGCGTATTTTCTCATGCAGCATGATGGGACTACACACTGCATTTCGTACAACCCTGTTGCACAATGACAATTTATTAACCTTGTGCTTGTCTCATGCAACTGATGGGTTACACAGACAACCATCACCTCTGGGGTCAGTAAGGTTAACATCATCTACCCATCTACACTGGGGAAGGATCTCATGCGAGTGCATGTTTTTGGACTTTGCCATTACTGGCTAATTGAATTATTGATACACAACATATCAACTCACTCCATTTTTACTCAAGGCGATTAATTCATTCAATTGACACACTTAGGGAAATCCTATCCATTTTAATTAAAACCTATTTCACTTGCTTTGGATAATGTTATACAAATGCTCTCAAGTACAAGTTGAGAACGTCAGCAGCCCACTGAAGCACGCTGACAGGTGGAAGATACAGAGGAACAAAAGACTTCAAAGTACTACATCTTTAAATACAAAACAATGGCAAATGGAAACTCTTTGCTTACATTCTTTTAACAAATATTTTAGAAAAGGTTGCATTGCAAATGTTGCCAAGACAGGCCAATAAATGAATCCTTAAAAAGGTCTGAGCACGCTAGTGCTAAAATCACATGTAAAATAAAAGTTTAAAAAACAAACCGGTGTAATTCAAAATTGGTTTCAACAGAAGTTCAAACACATCAACTAGACCATTGACCATTATAGACATCTGTCCCAAACGATTGAAGTGTTTTTAAGGTCATATATTAAAAAAAAAAAGTAATAATGATTATAAAAAATGATGTCTACAGACAGCAGAGTTTGTTAATGTTTAAAAAGGTCCCACACACATTTATTCCAGATTTAAAAGAGAGTTTGCACGAGCAGGTTGATGCAGAATTGAGTAGTGGTCGAAGCACAATCAAGGGAAACCTTGATTTCTTGCTGTTCCAAAGCTAAGAGTCCTGGACCGTCACCACTCGTCTAAATTACAAAGATGATCAATTGGGAGCCCATTAATCTGGTGAAAAACTACAATGTATGTGCGAGTTCAGCTGTACAGTTCTGCAGTGACTCTAGACGTGTCTGCTTCAGAGTCCTTCAGCGTCACTCCATACTGTCTGGGTCTGCCTGGGCCATGTAGGCGTCCAGCTCAGCATCCAGGTGGCCTTTGGTCTTTGACATGTAGGCGTCCAGCTGGTTGTCTAGTTGCTCACGGGTCATAGCTTGTTGGCCAACACCTCGCCCTCGTCCGCGACCACCTCGACCAGCAAAACCACCACGGCCACGCAGTCCCCCACGGCTTGTTGCCCCACGGCCTGTCCACCAACGCACACAGCATAGTGATCAATAGTCAGCCATTAAACTCAGTCTATTTAAGATCATTCTGTTACAACTTTTCCACACTTCAATAAGAGAAAAGTAAAACAGTCATCCCCTGACCTCGGGCTACTCCTCGTGCTAGTCCTCGTGCTGCTCCTCTGGACAGAGCTCCTCCTCCTCTTCCAGGAGCTCCTCCACGGTGGCGGCCTCCTCTACGCATTGCCAGACGGCCAGCAGAGCCACGACCTCGCATGGGGCCACCTGTAGAAGACACTCGCTTGCCTGTGCAACACAAAGACATATGGTCACTCAATGCAAACCCAGGACAAACAGTAACCACAAAGAGTTGGGATCAGATTCTACCTCTCAGGGACAGGGCTCCCCTCATCACTCCCCCTCTGGCTCGTCCTCGGAGGCCGCCCCTGATCATCCCTCGCATTCCCCCTCTACCTCCAGCAGCTCCTCCACGCATCAGAGTCCCGACAGGCCGGCCCAGCCTGGCCTGGATGTTGCTCTTCCCCAGGCGCTGCTTCAGGCTCTGACAATTTATCCACAGATTTTATTATGACAAAATGAAATCAGCCAAACAAGGTGGGCAACTGTGAGGAAATGTCATGCTACAGGTGATGGTTACAGGCGCTCAATCAAGGCCACGTTCAAGAGACAGTAGCCCGGCGTAAAGACAAAGAGGACCGATGCATAGAACTCTAGCTCGAGTCCTCACTAAGACCAAGAAAGAAAATCCTGCTGTTGGTTTATAAAGCACTGTATGGTTTAGGGCCAAAATATATCTCTGATGTGCTGCTACCTTATGAACCATCCCGACCCCTTAGGTCGTCTGGGACCGGTCTACTTTCTGTTCCCAGAGTCAGAACTAAACATGGAGAAGTTCAGTTCTTCTGCTCCACATATCTGGAACAAAGTCCCAGAAAGCTGCAGGTCTGCTGAGACCCTCAGCTCCTTTAAATCAAGACTGTTTGCTGCTGCCTTTAATTGAACCAGATTCAAGGATATTAATCAATTTCTGCATTTTACTACTGTATTTTATTTCTTACACTGCTTTTTAGTGTTTTAAACTGCTTTTAATGTTTCAATCAATGTTCTTAATTGTTTTTAAATCTCCTTTTATTTTGCCTTATGTTTTGATGTTTTTAATGGTTTTATGTGAAGCACTTTGAATTACCTTGTTGTTGAAATGTGAGATACAAATAAACTTGCCTATGTAGATTCATGATTAAAACTGGTAGTACGCATTAACACTTGTATGCAGACGTGATCAGATTTATGAAGCTGCATCACACCTGATTCTGTTATAAATCTCAATCATCGTAAAACTGGGTGCACAAGCCTCATTTCCACTCCCACAGTTTGTTCAAGTGCGTTTCAACATCCATTCATGGCAATTGTTTGCATATCAATACTCCACCAGCTCATTAGACCCGTCTATGCGGTCCACACAGGCCAGGATTCTGTCCTCTTGTAGAGTACTCGCATGCTGGACATGTTTCAGCCACATTGTAACGCTTATGTCAATTTAATGACAACCTATTTACAATTTAACTAAAGCCAGTGTGCAGAATTCCACATTATCTAAGCACACAATCAAAGAGCAGATTCTCTACTAGGAACTGCTAACTAACCAATTGTTATGGTAGGAAATGTCAAACTGACATTTTTGGTTTAAAGTTGCATTAATCAATGTTTGGTGACTCAGTAGCAGAAAAACATAGCAGTTCCATATCCCTGGGTAA
The DNA here is from genome assembly GCF_050575085.1 of Anarhichas minor. Taxonomy (NCBI): domain Eukaryota; kingdom Metazoa; phylum Chordata; class Actinopteri; order Perciformes; family Anarhichadidae; genus Anarhichas; species Anarhichas minor. The sequence goes on along the minus strand of NW_027466479.1, from coordinate 2,539,350 downwards.
CTAACATGTTAGCATACAGTTGGCTGCTTTCAAACCCAGGAGACACATGGGTGCTGCTTAAAGAAAAGTATTTTCACTGTGTCCATGTTGGGCAGTGAAGATTTTCTTTTAATGGTGCAATTTGGTGCATTCTGGTCATGATTTCTATCCCTAGAAAAGGACTTATTACCTTTATGCAGGAAAAGAAAGTAAAACATCTCACTTGAGCAGATATACTATTTCTCTCCTTACTAAACAAAGAACGTATACTTATTTTACCTACCAGCTGTATTTTAGAATAAAAACAGCTGTAGCTGTAAATATTATCTTCATCAACTTTAAAGGCTGTCAGTAAAGAAAAAAGTTACTATTTGTGTTTTTCATATTAACTAATGTGACTGGTCCCTCTTTACGAATACGTCTCGTGTCAAAGACGGACAGAGTCGCCCTGCTGGGGACGGAGGTAGAGTTTTGTTAAACCGTTTTCATTATAAAAATAAGAACATTCCAAACACACCAGTATTACACCGTACGCACACTCAACAAACACTCTCCCAAAAGGCAACAGTTCACAGAAGGCTACAAAACGGAAAAATCTCTCTTCTCCGTTGAACAAGGCCAGTTCCAGACATGGACTACGTACAAAAGTAGCGTCTCATGTTACGTCCTTGAAACACAGAAGTGCAAATGTTTTTGTGTTACATTACTTAACTGTGTGACCATGTACAAGGTGAGATATATTAGAATTATTGCTAAAATAGTGTCAGTCTGAATCGTCACATAAAAATCATAGAAATGCTTTATTTTTTTAAATCAGTAACTACCTGGTGGAAAATAATCCTCCGTCTGTCTTCATGCAGATCTGTGGTGATGTTTGTTCAAGTGGTGACGCTATGAACCATCATCCACACATGAGGCTTTGCTGAGCTGAGATTTTAGTAAGTAGTTTAATTCAAAGGGTAATCAAATGGAACCAAATTCCCATCCCGTATCATAACATTACTGAGAAGTCTTTTCTCAGACAATCAAGTAAATCTTTACAAAAATATAGCATCTGTGCAGGTCAGTCTACAGTTTAAAACATGGCTCTATGTGGGAACAGGGTCAGTGACCCTCAGCTCGTCTGATCTTTGCCCTCACCTGCTTGTGATTCAGAGCCGCTTGCACCGAGGGCCGGTTCTCCATCTGCTGGGCCAGCCGGCGATTGCGGGCACTGGCCAAATGCTGCTGTTGCATAGTGGCTCGAATGCTTACTGCAGCAGGCTGCTTGTTCTTCAGCATGTTAGTGAAGCTTTGGAGTTGGGAGGGAAAAAGAGGGAGGAAGTAAAAGAGGGGGACGGGGGATATACAGAGGAGGAGGAAGCAGGGTTCCACATCAAGTCAATTTCTCATAGAATGGATGAAGCCACACAGACTGGTGGCTCTTTGGTTATGCAAGACTTAGGTTCCACTCGTTGGCACTCATTTTCTCTCTCAATGACACGACCATCCAGAATGATTATACTTGAATTTAGCATGAGTTTTCAAACAAGCACAAGAAGAAAGGCCAACTAAGAGAAACTCACAGTAAAGACAGACTGAGGGACAGAAGCAGAAAGAAGGGGACAGAAGAGCGCAATTTGCCACTTACAGGCCCCCAGCTGACTGGCCGCGGTGTCGTCCTGCTGCAGCAGCAGAGGCCCTGGACTGGAGGAGTGCCTAGTACCCAGCCACTTACAGCATGGACCGTGACTTGTGGTTAGACCACGGAGAGACTCAGAAGGGAAGGGGAGCTCTTTGTCACGTCCAAGCTAGGACTGAGTATCTGGTCTTTTATAGACTTTGAGCAGAGAAGAGAAAGAATGAGAGAACAGGAGGGTGAAAAGGAGAATGTGCATCACTTTCACTGGTTTGAGAGAGGCAGACAGGATCAAGAGGTGCCCCATCTTTTTGGTTTAGTTTAAGCCTTCGTCTCCCCTTTATAGGTGTATACTTGATGTATACTGTGCTGTTTAAGTAACAGGGTGCAGGAGTGCCAGGGCATTTGTAGGACAGTGGTCTGGTCCAGCATAGGCTAACCAAGGCTTACCCAGAACGACCACTACCCTCTCCCCTTGTCCATATGTGTGCACTGCTCACACAAGATATTTGGCCCGGGCCAGCCCCTTCTTCTCACATTTAACTCTGCAGGTGCATCAAAGAATGTTGACGGAACCAACAAAGTTGAGTGAGCAGTGCACACACTGGGGACAGCCAGAATAGCATCCATGTCGGATCCGGTCCCCCAACAGTGGCCTTCCGTAGGGAGCACTAGAACCTTCACAAGGCTGGCCCTGGCCTCCGGTGTCTAACTGCTGACAGGGTGCGTGGCGCCTCACCGCTCGTTCAAGGACACTTTGGTGGTACTTTTCAGCACGACTTTTTGGGAGGAGGCTGCACTCATTTTGGCAGACTTCGCTTGCAGGCTCCTGGAAACAGACGGGACAGAAAATAAAACAGTCAACTGGTAGTCATGAGAAGGGAAGGGATTCAGATTCAACACTATTGAACCTGGCTCTATGCTGCAAGCACAATTGCTATATTTGAGATAATTACTGAACCTATACATAGTATTATTTCTCTCTGCCAGGGTGATTTAAACACTGTATGCTAGTCATGAATGTAACTTCCCTTTGGAGTAAACATGTTAAAACTACCAAACAAGTCATCTGAACCCAATCACAAGATGGTGGCCTCTGTGCAATAATCCCTAACACAGTAATGGGTGGACCAGGTGAAATGTTTCAACAGCTGCTGGTCTTCACAGATGGACAACCATAAGCAGCACAACGTGTGCCATGAAGTGATGAGAGCATGCATTTTGGATTCCAACCACCGAGTGACTTTAGTGCCACTTTCCCTGTACCCCTGCGGTCTAAATGAAGCAGAACGTTTGATAAAGTGCTCTGTGGTTGTTGGACTGAATGTCTCGATGCTCAGAGACACTTTAATCCGCTAGGTATTACAAGGAAGTGTGATACCGTCATTCACTAATGTGGTTTAGAGTCAAGAACACAGAGTACGCTTTCTATATGTGCTTACTCTTGATCCCAAGAAACTAGTTTAATTTAGCTAACAAAAACAAGTATAGTCAGACTTCTGATAGCCACTAACGTTACATCAGCAGCCCAATGTGTCAACCCAAGATGAATTAAGTAGCTCAATTACAATTCAAGTGCCTATAATAATCATTTCCAGCATGTTTTACTTACAGTGACTGATGCGTCGGTCGAGAAGAGCCTTGCGGCCAGCTAGGGTTAGCTTTAGCAGCTAGCAGGTAACGTTACCGGCGCAGTGTGGCCGGGTGGTTGTCCTTATAGTCTTGTGTTAAAATACAACATAGAATATGCTACCTTCCTAGCTAAGCGCTGTAAGAAATGAGCAAACTCTAGTTGAATTCGGGTCTTTCTCAGACTATTCGCAAAATGCTGGAACAGGTTCTACAGCGAGTCTCACTAAAATGGTGCTGCTAGCTTCATTTACCGACCACTGGAAGAAAATGGAGATGTCTGCAACGTCACGAGGACGTGACGTAGCTTCCGGTCTGTCTGCCAGTGTTGTTGGGTTACTAAAATGGCGACAGCGGCTGTAGTCGTGACTTCCTCCGGCAAAGATGTTGTAGCGGAGGGGCTGCTCGACCTCCTGAGACCAGCTATCCAGCAGCTCGACGTGCATGTACACTCAGTCAGGTAGACGCGGCTCCTTGTTGAATGGTGAACTGACGTTATTTAAACGTCTCCTGGATCACATCCCGGCTGTCGTCCGTGCTAGCAGCCCCTTGACTGTCTCGTGACTTTCCAGAATGTGTCAATCCGGTGCTGTTTATTATTTAAATGTTAGCGTTACTTTCTATACATCTGTTAGTCATGTCTCCCTCAGGTTTCATAAGCCTGTATTGTTTGAGCTTTGATGTGTCACATCTCCCATTCTGTTTCCAGCTTCTGTGTGTGCTTATTGTGATGGATGTTTGTTGTGTTTACAAATGATGAAGAGAACGTGGAACTGCACAACTATTCTACACTTGAACCGATGTAAACGGTGCATTTGTTTCTTTGTGTAATCTGTCCTTCCTCTGGATTAATGGGATTCTTTTCTTCTTCACAGAGAAAGCCAGGTAGAATTAAGAGAACATATAGACAATCTGGCCACAGGTAATTTATTGGATATATATATCAAACATAACATTTTTTAAAGATACATTTATGAAGTACATTAAATAACTTGTTTACTAACCAGGTCATGTGTGTCTCCTAATGTACATTCTTTGCAGAGTTGTGCCGGATAAATGAACATCAGAAGGTGGCTCTAGACCTGGACCCTTATGTAAAGAAGCTGCTGAATGCAAGACGTAGAGTAGTGCTGGTGAACAACATCCTGCAGAATGCTCAGGTCAGTGCTGTGGGACTTTTAAAGCTGCACTTATCAATATATTTTTTTACGATTACTTTTTTTTTTATGCAAAAGGTGTCACATTGACAAACCCACTGAGAATTATTACTGACTCTGTAGTTCCCCTCAGCTCTACAAGGCTTTTTAGCAACTTCAACTTGTTTGGGTTTTCTGGCCTTCAATCTGTGCTCTCATCACCCTGGTTTCTAGTGGCAGAGAAAAATCTCTAAAAGCAAACTGTACACTACCTGCCCAGTAGAAAACAGCAGACAGACTGTTAGAGACTAGCTGGTGAACACGGTGGAGCATTTAGCAGCTAAAGAGACAGGTATTTCCCTCAGTGGGTGGTGGAGACCAAAACAGAGGAAAAAGAGTTTGACCTACATTCAACAGATGGACACAAAGACTCCAAATGTTCGCCTGGCCGGTTCCACCGTTAATACAGTTACTGCTGAAACAGCCACTACTGCAACCATTGCTAATACCTGTCCCACTAAAACTAACACTTGAAATTATTAGTTGTAGTAGTACTACAACTGCTGCTACTACTATAACAACTTTTGCTAAAGTATGACTAGTATTATATTACTACCACCACTTAAGCCCCTTTTCCATTAGACAAAATCACAAACACCCTCTAGTATCTGGCTTTTGTGTTTAGTGGGAAAGGTTACCATCGGTATTCATTCCCAGGACAAGTGACTCTGCAGTAGTCACAGGTATTTATTGGTCCCAGCTCCGATTGGCAGTGATGTAAACATGACACCCGGGTGGAAACGCTAATTTTCACCCCTTTTCTGCTGCAACTCGTGACTCTTTGTCATCTCAGCCACAAATTGTCTGCCTCCATCCAAGAAGCGCCTGAACATTGTTCCAAATTAGTCACCACTGAGTTCCAAAGAAAGGCTGAAGAAGTAAGCACTGTAACATTTTCACTGGCCTCTAAGCTGCTTTCCACTGTGTTCTAACCCTGTTTTCCAGCACGTGTGTGATGTCTAATGTGACTCATTCGGAAAAAAACAGAAATGCATCCTTGTCTACTGGCAATTGGAAAGGAGTATATTGTCTTTTTTTAACAGGCTTTCCCGTCGTTAAAATAATGTAATTAATTCAATTAATTTTAAGATAATTTTTTTTTAAATAATGTACTACTGTACAACTACTGCTAATAACTATTACTATCACCCCTCAATGTTTAACAGAAAAAGGCACACAAACGGTAAGACAGTATATGAAACGACCACATAACCTAAACATTCTTTCCCCAGGAACGTCTGAGACGACTCAACCACAATGTGGCCAAGGAGACCGCTCGGCGAAAGACCATGCTGGAGGCTTCAGGAGTGTTCACCTCCCGCTCCCCCAGTAAACCCTGAACCTCCTCCTGCTCTGTGAACTGTCCTGACACATCATTACTGGAGACTGCAACAGGAGGAGCATGAGTCTTCCTTTGACGTTTGGTTAGCTGTTTGTCCAGTGACATGCTGGCCTGCAATGCTTTGTCTTATGTTGTAATCAAAATAAACATCCTGGCTGCTATCTGTTCTGCGTTAGGCAGCTGTAAAATGACAAAATACAACAGAATCCGCTTTACATTTCACCAGATAACACATTTACTCTACAGAATCAATAACTACTTAAACCAACGAGCAAGATAAACTAACACTTAGCCTGGGGTAATGTTGGGCACCAAAATATCAGATCCTTGTTTTGCTGCTGGAAGGTTTGTTTTTTTAAAGTTCAGCTAAACCGTAACTGGCAGGGATTTAAATGCAAGATCACAGCAACACCAACATCATGTGGCCCTCTCATGGATGTATTCAGATGACTACATGTACTATAATGCACTGGTCTGGCCACTGGGATTCATTTCAAATTGAACCGAGACCTCAATACATTACACAATCTAATGTGAACCTTGAAAATGTTGTACCTTTGTACTAAAAACAATTGACACAGCCACAACAATTGAATTCTGCAAAATTGTTTGTAGTTTAAACATCTCACAACATTTCTGATGCACATTTTGCATTTTCATAATTTACAATTGTTCAAATCAAATAAGACAAACTACAGTTGTATTGTTTGTATTTTGCAACATGTGGGATGCTGTTTCTTTTGTGTAAGTTGTTGCTGATTTTGTAAAAAATGTAAGTAACATGGAGGACTTAACTCTTGAAACGCTAGTGTTAGGAACACTAACTCAAAAGGTTCATCTTCCATTTTTAATGTAAATTAAAATGAATAAAAACTACATCCATAAATCAACATTAAAAAACAAATATTCATTAAAGCTACAATCAGGAACTTCTTTGTGTAGATTTTTGCTGTTCCAGGATGAAAGTGGTGTTTCCGAGCACCAGAATCCCTTAAGAAAACCTTGGTTTACTACAAAAGGGTCCAAAATTATGCCCTGCTCTGTCCTGGTTCTGGTTCTCCATTGCCTCCCAGTCCGTATCCAGCAGCACGGCGTTGGTATTTGCTGCCGCGAGGACTGCCGGAGCAGCGAAGCCTTGCTGCTGCCTGCAGGAGCTCTCCTCTCACCGGAGCTTCCAACTGCAGGTTGAAGGCGGAAGCGAAGCCAGATCTGGGTCTGTCCATGGAGACATAGCTTACTTTGATATAAAATTACTTTTCATTAGTTAATAGCATTGGTTTTAATCAAGAAAGTTTCACAATTTTAGAATTTCAATATTTTAAAGTAGAATGTAATCAAGTACTCCATGTAACTATAATTTAATTGCACATTTTCCAAAATATAATTGGGACTGATTATAGTTTTTTCCAATCTGAAAATCTCGTCTTGACAGAACATAGCTACTTGCACATTTGATAGTGTTATTTAGCAATATTGTCCTCTTGCAAGCTCTGGACTTGTGCATTAATTAACAACTGGTCGTTTGTCAGACAATTACTAACAATAACCCTGTGCCTGGCATCAGAAATGAAAGAATGAAATACGATACAATACAGAACTACAGTTGTGTTTTAGTTTAACACATTGAAGTGCAGTAAAGCCTGAACCCGTCAATCAAAGGCCTCAGGGGAACAGCATTTTTCATTTAGATTTGGAGGTGGCAAGGGTTCTGGTACATTTGAGATCAGCAGGGAGTTGGTGCCATGTGCGTGCAGCAGCTAAAAGCTGCTTCAACCTGTTTGGTTCTGATTTGATGTTCTACCAGTTGACTGCTTCTTAAAGATCCGGGCCCTGCAGAAACATATTTTGGCTCGAGATTATTGAGTGATTTATTACCTAGCACCAGCATATACACGTAGTGTAAAGATTTAAGAACAGGAGTAACCTGCTTGAAATGAAGGCATGAATGAGTTTGGACATGAGACCTGTAATTCTTGCTATGCTTGAGATAATAAAATTCTGATTTGTTCAGATCTGAGTCTATTAAAAAACGAACTAACTTATTTTTGTCTTGCTACTAGCAGAGTGCTATGGTAGCCAAAAGAGGACCAACAATGTGTGGACAGACGCTGAAATAATTGTCTGCCAGAACTTTCACTTTCACTCCTTTTTCGCTTTCTGCTGCTTCCCCTCTCAGTATTTAACAGCCTTCTCTGTTGTTCTGGTGCGACGGAGGAGTTCTACACCAAGACTCGACAGTGTGATTGTTTCGATGGCGAATGCTTCCTTGTTAGAAAGCTGTGACACTAGGGTAGCTAATACGTTACTGACAGCGTCGTTGTTACCACATCAATCCATGCAGGTCGGTAATGTCTGGACACACACATCCAATCGGATCACTTGTTAATAACAGTGCGGAGTGTCTGTCTTAAAGATCTGATTTGAGAAACAGATCTGATTTGCCTGCAGTCTGATTGGAGCCCAGGGGACCATAGTCATTTGGTCAGAGAACTAGGTAAATGTGAGTGTCGTCTGCGTAGCTGTGAGAAGCAACATCATTGTTCTGGCTGGTCTCATCCAGGATTCGTAGCAAAAACTACGAAAAACAATGCGCAGTAATTAGTAGAATATTCGACAAATTATGTTATCCACGAAATCCTGAATGAAGACGTATAAAGACCGCTAAAGCACACACAGGGTGGGCGGGAGGGGAGGTCAATGGGTCCAACAAACAGTGATCTTTCGGCCATGAGGCCGCTGTTTGTTCCCCATGTGAAACGAGAAGTCAACGTTGATGTTTTTTTCACGTAACTCTGTGCTTCAGTTACGCCACTTCCGTTGTTATTTTAACCCGGACGACGGGTTTTCCTAAACCTATCTAAGTGTTTTCATTCCCTAAACCTAACTAAGTATTTTACGACCTTTTCCTGAAGTAGTTTTGTTGCCTAAACCTAACTGAGTTTCCTGTGAAGAAGGAAGTTTATTGAAAAGAAACAAGCGGAAATTGACACGTGTTGTAGGCTTTTGTAGGAAAACACATGAAAAATGAGGAGTAACTTCTTGTAGGATACCATATGAACCATTGTATGAGGATATGTTGTGTATGCAAATGGAGGTAATAGTGCAGTATGTCTGATTAATTGTTCATCAGAGTGATGGCCAGTGGAAAGAAGCTGTTACTGTGTCTGGTGGTTTTGGCGTACAGTGCCCTGTAGGTCCTACCAGAGGGGAGGAGAAGAGTTGGAGTTGCAACTGGTTGTGTCGGGATCATACACGGGTTGAACAATAGCGGCCTATGGTCCCTTGGGGAATCACATGTCATGGCAATCTGGATTTATAGGCACGTTTTTTTAACTGTAAACTAAATGATAGTACTGTACCATGACTCAACACGCCATCTACTGTTTTAAATCAGCCCTGAACCTTGCAAGGCCAATGTTGAGATAGATTTGACACGTTGGGACTTATCCTGAAAGTTATACAAGAAAGTTAATGGCCAACTCCTGCCTCAAAATCAAGGTCCTCCACCTGGCCCCTGCAATCCACATGTCAAAGTGTCCTTTAGCTGTGAGTGTGCATGTGAATGTTTGTTGCTCCTGAGGAACAGGTGGTACCTTAGACTCTTCCACCAGTGTTAATGAATGGGTTAATGCTGGCTTGTGTTGAAAAGTGCTTTGAGTGGTTCCTAAGACCAGAAAGGTGCTATAGAACTGCAGTCCAAATACCACCCCCATAGGTTTGGTTGTTAAAAGACTAACAAGACACATAACTATAAATGCAATAATACTCATTCAGTGCTAACGTAGGCACACTGACCTCCTCTGCCCCCTCTAGAACCACCCCTGGTTTAAGTTAAACTTCATTTAAACCGTGTCTGCAGGGTCTCAGTGCCCCTTCCATTGAAAAATACAGACATGTTCCACTCCTCTGTGTTTCAAAGCTCTGTTTATGGGAGCCACTGCATTCTCTGGAAAGCTCTGCTGACATAAATGTGTCGTAGCAAAGCAACACAAAGAATGACGAATGATATTAATCTGGTTTGATATTAGGTAATGAAAAGTGTGTAAAAGTTTAACATAATAATGCCCACATATTGCTTGTGCTTTTTAGGTTTTGTGTGATATTATTTGCTGTTTCTAAGATAAACATTATTGTCAACTTTTTGAGTTTGTGCAAAACGGTTTCTTACATTACTCATTTGTCAACAATCTTATGAAAATAAGGCAAAGTCTGGAATGTTCATTGCATCCCACAACATGAAAGTATTGGACAGAATTTATAACAGATGATTTCTCGTTCTTAGCACCTTACAACCAACGCTGTCTGGATGATAGCACTGGAAGAAAGGCCATATTCAAGTAGAAAGAGATCATTTTAATTGGGACATGGATTTCCTAGACAGCTGCAGTATAGGAAAGCAAGCATCCATAGCCTACTATATTTTATCAGTCTGGTCGACTCAGAGAGGACTCCACATGGCGTCATGACGTCATAAAAAAAATAAATCATAAATACTTCTCAAATACCGGCATCAGTAGGCTATCCAATCCCTGTAGAGCTTCTGTCATGTTCTTGAAATAAAATCACTTTGAATCACAGTCTGTGCTATTATTGAGCCTGAGGAAGCTGTAATGCAAAACGCATTGTCTGTCATACAATTGTACATTTTGCAAGACTGAACTAATACATTTCTACCATTATCACAGAATATGGCGTATTTTCTTAAGCATGTTAACTCTGACCATTGAAGAGTGGACTGCTCAAGTAACAGTTGCAGTTCGTGTGTGTGTGTTGGGGTGGGGGTGGGGGCTAATCTCAGCGGCGCCACCTTAAAAAAACAGTCTCGCGGACCTGTCAATCTAGACGAACCAGACAGACCCTGGCTCGCGGCCCTGTTGTGAAAACTACTACGTTATTGGCCGAAAGCGGATTCCCAGTGAGACCTGACCGCCTATTGGTTGCAGCATGTCGAGACACTGACGCGCACGACGTCTCCCGTCTATTGTTATTGTGGCGTGCGCGAGGGGAACAGACAGGATGCACGAGGAGACAGTAGGGCTGATAAAAGGCTAAAACAACCGAGAAACATCAAGCTAGCACAGTGCAACGTACGAGGAATAAACATTAGCTCGGTCCATTACAGGGCTTTAGAACAACGAGCCCTGGAACGCAGAGCAGCACCCAGGTCTGATGCAAAGAGTATGAACACAGATAGCAGCTCTGGTCAACACACAACACGTACAGCTATCTAGAGTACAACAGCGATCTTTTTGTCCAACTTCTTCTCTCAACTCTGGCTGATGTGTAAGTACAAACTATGTATCTCCATCTCGTCCTTCTCCTGCCCTCTCCAGCGTTGCAGCCAGGATAGCCTGACCGAGAATATGAGGGGGAAGTCGGTCACATTAGCTTGCTAAATTGTTGCTTACTGTAACCTGCTTTTATTCGCAACAAATGTTCGGTTCCGCTACCTCAGTCTTCTAATGATACCGCTCATACATCTGCTCTTTATCTGATTACCTTCTTTGTTAAACTTCAAGCAGTCACACAGATGAGTCCTCGTACAAACAGAAGTTGTGTCTTAAATGTATTTATTTGTCAGATTAGCTGGGTCTCGATCCTGTCGAGAAAGGGTTCGGGTTCTCCGGTACGCATGTCAACCGGTCTGGGATGTCAGTGAAGTGAATGCACGGCCTGGACACTGCTCAGGTTGTGTGAGGCACATATGATCGCATCTCCAGACCAATCACCTTGTTGGAATTTTCATTTGAAGCATGAGGCCCTCCGGGTATCAGATGGGTTTTAGACGTCAGGGCCCGCATGATAAACAGTATGTTTAAGAGGAGCGTGTGTGTGTGTGTGTGTGTGTGTGTGTGTGTGTGTGTGTGTGTGTGTGTGTGTGTGTGTGTGTGTGTGTGAATATATGTAGCAACAGTTACCTGTGACTGTCAGCATAAGGCGGTTTGCTGTATCAGTTATTAAGCTACAATAAAATGACCATGTTGCAGGAAATAACTGATCGCCCTGTACAGTATGTTTGGTTGTAAATTAAATATTGTATCTATTATTTACAGTATTGAAACAAGATTCCATGTTCAAATGAGGTACATGTACGTGATACGTATGGTAGGCTGTGAAGTCACTACGTACATATTCACATACTGTAGCCTACTGTACATGACTTAAGTTTTTCCAATGATACAATTGTTCTTATTCAATTCATTTTAAGAATTATAATTCAATTTGATACATATTTTAGTCTTTAGAATATCAGAAAATAGTAAAAGAAATGCTCTTCACAAGTTCCGAGAGATGTTGTGTTAACTATCATGGAGTCAAGACTACATGCACACCGCAAGCCTTAGTGCTCAATTTGGATGTATTGCTCAGATACTTTTGGCTGTCCACATTATCTTTTAAATGAATGTAATCTATTTCAGATCACAGTGTGAACTGGTCACGGTCCTCAACTGACCCACAGGTGGAAAAGACAATAGCAAAGACATGCAGTCAGCGTAAACATAGGGCTTATGTGCAGGTCACAATACGACCCCTTAATACTTATGAGGTCTAACACTTCACCGGCTACCTCCAATGCAGCTGTCTTCCATGTTGGTATTCACAGAGTGACTCCCGCCAATGTAGAATTGTGATGAATGCAACCTGGTGTCACAGAATACGTGAAGTGACCACGACCTGTTGACGGGGAATTACGTGTTGGTGGCACGTAATCAATTAGGATCCTTTTTCGTGATGGACACAAATGAAACGCATTTACGTGAATATGCAACGACCAGAGCTAGTGGCATAGTATTAACAGTGAAAAAGACTCTTTCCAGTGGGCAGAAGGGAGGTAAACAAACAAACGGGACCGTCAACCATGGGTTCACAAAGAGAACTGGATACAGCACTGGAGCCGGGCTCTGCTCGTTCTTATGAAAGTTGCTCACTGGTGCATGAAGCTAAAACAGGTTTGATTTCCGAGTATAAAATTAAATATAAAAATTAAGGAAAATAACTCCAACATTGTTGTATTTTTCAAAGTTCAAGACCAAAATTGAAACTTTCAATTTCAAATTTTTTTTTTCAAATGATCAAAACTTTTGGCCTGGATTTGGCTCCATAGAGTTACAGAGATGTCTCTTTCCCCAATGTAAGTTTATGGGAAAAAGTCTTTCTGACCCGAAAATTGTAATTCCATCGTTTGGCCACTTTGTAATATTCGTGTCAAAACCCGGCGCTCTTCGTGAGGCCTTGCTTTCAACCAGGACATGTAATGTGTTAAAATTACGTTTCAGCAGTAATGTCAAGAGGTCGTGGTCATGTCACGTATTTCTGTGAGACCATGTGACGTAAAAGTTGCATGAATTTCATTATAACTGTTCAGACTGAGGTCGCATTATAAAGAGATCCGACCTGTATCTGGTTTAGGATCACAGGAGAACATAAGTGGCCCAAATCAGAATTGAACAGATCAGAGTCCATGTGATTTGTGCTGTTAACGCGGTTATGAAAAAAACACATCTGAGTCACATATGCAAAAAAGTTGCCGTGTTTGTGCGTATGTGTTGTTGTTGCTGGCTTGTGTGTGTGTGTGTGTGTGTGTGTGTGTGTATCAGTACCTGGACAGTGGAGGGTCTGGGGGGTTGTGTATTTAGCTCCTACATTAGACCCTACATCACATACTGCCGGTTAAATAATTAAAGTCAGGCTCAAAGTCAACTCAAAAAGTAGCACCGTGGAAGGGCCATGTTGGATAACTTTATAAATATCAACAGGTCCCACGATTCACAATCACTTTGCTAACATATGACGCCTTTCCATCTCTGTTCTTAGGTTCTGGTCAGATTGAAGGCACCTACGATTTGTTTCTCAAATCCGATCTTTAAGACAGACTGTTGGCACTGTTATTTGAAAGTCATTAGATCGTATTTGTGTGTCCTGACATCCCCCAGCTATCTGCATGGATCTGCATTCTGTGGTAACGATGTAGGCGTCAGTAACTACCTACCTACGCTGGTGACTTTCCACGGTGAAACATGAGAAATAAAAATTAATCATTTAGCCCTCCAAACAATTGCTCTGCAATCACACTCCATCACACAACAACAAGAAAGCAGCTGAGGAGCACAGGAAGCTGTATGTTGTGATGTTCCATGTTGCAGTCATGGCAGGCATCACTGCGAAGCAAGAGACCTGCTCTCTCTTAGGTCTCCTCCTCTTTTCTCCCTGTTAAAGGGTTTTTTGGGGGAGTTTTTCCTGTTCCGATGTGAGGGTCAAAGGACAGAGGATGTAGTATGTGTATAGATTGTAAAGCCCTCTGAGGAGAATTTGTGATTTGTGATTTTGGGCTATTCAAAATGAACTGAATTGAATTGAAAATGTAATTGGTTCCATCTGGTGGGGACATGTAGTCCTCGGGACCTTTTGATGAAGATAGGTGGCCTGTTGACAGGTGTTGTCTTCAGAGTATGTTGTCCAGTAAATCAAAAACTGTGTTGCTGATAAGAGCTGCCGTTTGTTTTAGTGCCATCTTTAATTTCCTTGTATTTAGTTCACATTTTAAACATTTTCTTTGGCACCCTTGGAATCTCTTGTGTTCCATGCCGTCAGATATCCTTCAAAAATAGTTTTGTGTGTTCCGGTAGGCTCCTTTACGTCTTGCCTGTACTGAAGCCCTTCCCCCAAAGGGCCAGCAGACCATTTATTTCAGTGTCTGTCCACAGGCAGTTGTTCTCTTACATGTTGTAAGAGCAACATGGCTGGACTGAGGCGCATCTGTAGAAATCTGATTGGAATCGCATTTCAAACCACCTCCAAATGTTGTTTGGATGCGATTTGGCTTTTTTGACTTTTCTTGTCCAGATTTTCTAGAATCAATCTGGATATTCCAAAATAATGTATTTGGGCTGGCAGTCTGAACAATGCCTCAGTGTCTCCTCTTCCATTTGACTTAGCACTTCATCAAAGTGAAATGACTCGCCATCGGCCTCTAAAGAACTCACGCACTAATGCCCCATTGCACTGAGCTTTGTCGAGTTTCCTTAAAAGAGTCTGCCGCACACAGTTACAGAAACATCATGGCTGATTGGATCAGATGTACATAGCCGTGCATGTTTAAGGGTCATTTAGAATAGCAAGTACCATTACTTTGGATGATGAACAAAACAGTATTATAGTATTATATATTCTGGTTGTCTGAAAAAGCCTGAGTGAGGTCATCGAGGTTTGATGTCTCTGTTTGGATTTGGAGACCACTAATTTATAACAGAACTCAGCAAGGAGGGTCTAAACTAATACTTTCATAACTTTGCAATATGGGAAATCGTAAGAGTCCGTGTTATTAGAGCTTTACCCGTACCAGGGACTAAAATAATGTGACCATTGTTGTATGTGGTATTGCAACTTTGAATATAGTAAATGATTTTAATACAACTGACAATCTTTAATAACTGTTGGATTTTCACACTTAACTGACATCCACTAATTCCCGGTCTCCCCACTCTACTAACAGGGTCTGATTCAGAGCTGGGCCATCATGATGCCAGTGAACTTTCTGGTCACTCATTGGCTGACCAACTTAATACCAGGTAAGGAGGACAGCAAACATGTATGACAGCAATACCAAGTAATACCATCAATTGACCAAAACTAATAGCAGGGTAGCTATTAGCTGATATGCCTTTTACACCTTGAGCGTTCTGAATGGATGAATTTACTTGAGCTGCTTGACTGTAGTTAGAAACTGTGAAATAACTATAGTGTAATTAGAGAATTACTATAAGGTATAACTGATTGTCTGTGAACTGATATTCATCAAGATACAGGAAGCAGCAGAAATGATACTATGTTGGCAGATAGATTGATGGAGTCCAGTCTCACCCCATACCCCAGATTGTAGATTGTAGCTCGTAGCTCCATATTTCCTATATTCTGAGCCTTCTGCTGTCTTGGTTCCTCGCCAAGATTGCCAAGGCTGCCTAGTCCATATGCAAATATGGACTTTTTCTAGGGAGATTCTTTAAAATAATTGTCCAAAGCGTGAAGTAATGAGATTAAAAAGATTCACTAAATCAAGAAAATAGCAGAAACAATGAACCCTTGCTTTTTTGTGTGTGTCTGTGTTGATATGTGTGTATGTGTATGTGTGTATCAGTACCTGTACAGGTGTTTGTGTATTTAGCTCCTACATTAGACCCTCAATCACACAGTGTCAGTAGTTCTAAGGGCAAGGAATTATTCAAAATGATCCAATAATTAAAGTCTTTACAGAATGATAATAACACAAATATAGCTCCAAGCGGCCGTTCCGGGTACAAGCCCTTTTCTTTGCTCAACAGAAGGAAGCAGCTCAATTGCCCAAATCAAAGCAGCAGGCAGCAGCAAGCGGGGTTTGTACGACCAAAGTCATTTCAGCTGGTTTAATTCTGTCTAAGGAGTTGTTCATCATGAAAATGTATGCAGCCTTTTAGTAATTGAATCAGTGTACCATCAGTCCTATTTCTTGGCATTTGGGGAAATGTTTCGACAGCTTAATTAAAAATATCCAGCAAGTTTGGTGATGTTTGGACAAACTGTCATCAAATTATTGCCAAATTTGCATCAGGCCATTGCTCATGTGTGGAACTGTCACGGTATATTTCAGTTTGTTGGCGTTAGGTCCGTTAATGTGCTGAGCATGCCCATTTGAAGTTCATCGGTCAATATCTTGGAAAACAAATACAATATCAACATGCTTTTGATAACTTTTGATAAGTACTGATAAGTAGTAAGGTGGCCGTCAGACCTACAGTTTCAAAAATTCAAAATGGGGGAAAATGGCAAACTTTATGGCCCAAGAGGCTTTTTTGTAGAGCACATTGAGCTGGATATGTGTGTCAAATTTCAAGTCAATCGGACTGTGTGAGGACTGTGGCCTATCCCAAACGAAGCTTTTGCTGACATTTGGGGATTTCCCTCAGTAAATATATGAGTTTCTCTGATCTGTTATGTTTTATGGGCGTCTGTGGCTTAGGAGGTAGAGCGAGTCTTCCACTAATCAGAGGATTGGCGGTGATCCCTTGCTTCTCCAGTCAGCATGTGAAAGCGTCCATGGGCAAAACCCCGATGCATGGTAGCCTTTGCCATCAGTCTATGAATGTGTGTGTGAATGGGTGAATGATGTAGTGGATAGACTTAGTAAATTAACTTGCATTTATATAACTTTTTTCCCGTCTTCCGACCAGTCAAAGGGCACTACATATCAATGCTCAAACATTCACTCACTGATGTCATGCAAGGTGCCACCTGCCCATCAGGACCTAAACCAATGCACATTCACGCACACTCACACACCGATGGCACAACCTTCTGGAGCAATTTAGGGTATCTTGCCCTTAGAAACTTCAACAACTGGAGGAGCCGGGGATCCTTCTGATTAAAAGACGACCCGCTCTGTGGCTCAGACAACAGTCGCCAACCCGTCGATCACGATCGACGGGTTGTCGATCTGCTATAGAGTCGATCTGCTATAGAGTCGATCTTGGAGACTTTCCCTGTCGCTCTCCAAAATAAAATAAAAATAAATTCAGAAACACATTGGGCCTCATCTCGAACATTTTCTGAAGTGTCTTCTGAAATGTTTTCTTACGGACTTCGGAAGACCAACGTCAGAAAAGATCTCCGCCTGATTCATGAACGCCTGAAAATGGGTTCTTACACAGCCGAAGTGTTCTCAGCTGTGCTCCCCCGAATGAGGATTCTTAAATTGAACGCGCGTTCTCCTGCACCTGGATTTGCATACAGAAACTCCCCGCCAACTCCTTATAAGGGCATGCAACTGAAGAGACGTGTGCACAATCGACAGACTCCACAGGCAACTTCAGACTGATTAAAATCATGTCAAAGCGGAAAGTCCTGTCCGGATCTAGTCCTATAGTGTTTTTCTCTGTACATTGTAATCCTAGTTTGACTTGATTATAGTGAATGCATTGGGTGCCTTCCATTTCAGCCCATCATACAATATTTATCATTCGATAATTAAGATGTACTTGAAATGTGTTCTTTTATTTTTGTTATTCATGTTTTGTTTTTTTCCCATTGAATCGTATATTTAACACTGAACTAGTTCATCTTTATCTCAGTGATAGTGTCCAAATTAGCATAAAATATCACTGGTATGTAAAAACTACACGGACAACAAAATAGATGTAAATGTTGATCAACATCTTATTCCCTTCTGCTCATAATAAAACAAGTAAACAACTCAACAGTTGACACTGTCCGGTCCATTCTCCATCCATTGTGTGCGGCCCCTTTAAGAATTAGGATTTGGGAGTGACGCGGATATGAAAGCTAGTTTATCCGTCTTTCCTTTACAAGCATAAAAATTATTTCTCTCTTTATTTGAGAAAAGTTCATATTTGTGTTGTCAAATTTCACTATGACCCTGAAATTCTGACTCTTGTGTTATCATATACTGAATGCAAGCAAAACTACAGAGCAAAATCACACTCTTTCTGATTGAACCAATCTATGAACTGTCTGAAACAATGGATTTTCGCGGCCCCAAATAGGCCCCCAAAAAAATTGCCGCTCCCCTTGGGGCTAAGCCCCCCCTTTCTTTGAATCCTAGAAACGCCCCTGGTCTGGACAGTCTTTTTCTCTCAATGCCTCAATAGGTAGATCTTGCCTGTCACCAAGGCAGAGGTCGGGGATCTTGGGTTTAAAAAGGTTGGTGACCACTGCTCTATAGGAACCACAAGTAATCCTGAATTTAGGGAGAATTTACTGTGGGCTCCTCAAAATATGATGGTGCCTGACCATTTAGGGTTTTGTAGGTGGAAAGGTGGATTTAAATTTTTTTTTCTTGATTTACAGAGAGCCAGTGCAGAGACGCTAATATGGGATTAATATGACCTCTTTTCTAAACATAACAAACCCTCCTTCTGTGTCTTGTGGCAGCAGCATCATGTCAGTGAACCCTCCAAGCAGTAATGACGCCTGCCTCAGCATCGTCCACAGCCTCATGTGCCACCGGCAGGGCGGAGAGAACGAGGGCTTTGCTAAGCGGGCCATTGAGAGCCTGGTGAAGAAGCTGAAGGAGAAGAAAGACGAGCTGGACTCGCTCATCACCGCCATCACCACCAATGGTGTCCATCCCAGCAAGTGTGTCACCATCCAGAGGACACTGGACGGACGGCTGCAGGTCAGTGCACCTCTAACAGTCCACTTAACTTTCACTGCACTTGCACAACTTCTAGGTCCACCTTCTTATCACATCTGTGCATTGGCACGAGGATTTCTCTTTAATGTCTCTTAAATATTGAATATATCCCTTGCTTTCAGATTTTACAGTTAGGAATTTATCTCACGGTTTGATTTGTATTGTTATGATCACTTTTCCATTCAAATTTAATATTCAGAATCAATGCACAATGAATTCAAACATCTAAAGTGTCTTTTTTACATGAATTCAGTCTGATCTTAATACATCTTGCGTGTTTCATATATTCTGAATATTAATTAAATAAAATAGAAACCTAGGGAGGGGTGGCGCTGTGTGGTAGGGAAGAGTTACTGAATGGCTGGGTAATTACTGCAGAAGTGGTGAGGAAGACAGCTAGGAAGGTACTTGGTGTGTCATCTGGACAGAGAAAGGAAGACAAGGAGACTTGATGATGGAATGTGGAAGTACAGGAAAGTACTGAGGAAGAGGTTGGCAAAGAAAAGTGGGATAGTCAGAGACATGAAAAAAGTAGATAGAAGCTCAAGGAGATGCGGCTTAAGGTGAAGAGAGAGGGTGTGAAGGCTAAGGAGAGTTGTATGAGAGGTGTGGACACTAAGGAAGGAGGAAAGGACTTGTACCGGTTGGCTAGACAGAGGGACCAATCTGGGAAGGATGTGCAGCAGGTTTGGTCAATTAAGGATAGAGATGGAAATGGGCTGACAAGTGAGGGGAGGGTTTTTGAAAGATGGTAAGAATACTTTGAGGGGCTGGTGAATGAAGAAAATGAGAGAGAGAAGGTTGGATGATGTGGGGATTGTGAATCAGAAATGCAATGAATAGCAAGGATGAAGTGAGGAGAGCTATAGAGAAGCTAAAAAAAGAGGATGAAGAGTGAAAAGGTTGGTCCAGATGACATTCCTCCTCCATGGAGATGTTTTGGAGCAATGGCAGTGTATCAAACATTCACGCTCACTTTAGAGTCATCAATTAACCTAAGCTGCATGTCTTCGGACTGTGGGAGGAACCCGGAGAAAACCCACGCTGACACAGGGAGAACATGCAAGCTCCAGAAAGAAGTGGAGTTTGGCAACAAAAATATCAACAACCTGTTACTATGAGAACAGGACTCAGAACAAAATAACATTCAAACTCATGTTGAGCTGTGGGATGTCTTGCTATGGGATCAAACCCAGGCCCTCTTTCTGTGAGGCGACTGTGCTAGCCACCACACAACCGTGCAGCCCAGAGAGTAAAAGTAGTGTATTGCGCACTTTTATTTTAAAAGTACTGCTATATGAACAAAGGGGCAATAACATTTGGTTCACGAGATGCAGGTAGCATGTTTTATACTTAATGTGAATATAATTCATACTTTGTTGGCATCTTATTCTGAAAACCGGATGTTCGTCTGAAGAAACCGGATATTGTCTCACGTTAATCTTTCCGCTAACTTTCAAAGTCCTTCGCTCGCTCCCGATCTGTGCCGTTTAAATGCGTTTACCGTGAATTTCAGCATATAGGTGCACTAACATGTAAGTGTCTGCTGAGTTGACCACGGAGATCTGAGTGTCTGCTGACTTTACCGCAGCGATGTCCAGTAGTCTCCAGGGACAGCAACAGCTGGTGCAGCTTCTCTCTTTATTTCTGCCCCCCCCCTCGACCAGAAGCGGAAGTCGCCTTTTCTCTACGGCAACCCTGAAGGGACATCATATCTCCAATACAAAACCATAAACATGAGACAGTCTGTTACAATAATAATAAATTAAAAATACTTACCTGTTTTTTTTGTTGTTGTTTTTTAATTATTATTATTATTATTATTTTTTTCCCCATCTTAAAAAAGGCTCAAGGACACACACACACACACACACACGTTCGCACACACACGTTCACACACACACACACACACACACACAACTGACTATAGGATGTTTGCTCGCTTTTATCCCACTGTTCTTGTCATCCTCTTGTTGTTATGTATATGTATTGTCTCTTGTCTTTCAATAAAAAATGTAAAAATAAATTATAATAAATTAAAGAAATGCGTTAACACGCGATAAAATAATTGTCGGCGTTAATTGATGAATGCGTTAACGCGAAATTAACGCGTTAACTTGCCCAGCACTAGAATTAATATTAAAGGACAGAGATGGACAAAGATAAGGAGATGGCTGTAGCAGACACTACAGTCCAGTCCCTGATTGGTAATATTCAACTTGTAAAGGCATTACAGGATTAATAGCACAGTTAATAGCACATGGATTAGAAAAAGATGATTTTTTGCAGTTGAGGGATTATTTTATATAGGAATTACAAACCTCAAAAACCTTAAATGGACTGCTGTTTGTAATGATGCAGACATACAAGGTAATATCGGGGAGATTCAAAATGTGAGAGACTCTACTGCGTCCTCTGCTTTGTACACTGGGGCTAGATGGGAGGGGAACTGGACATTACAACAGAAGAATGGCTCAGCATTTGTGAAGCACAACACAAATCCTATGACATGGAGGGAGAACGATGGAACCTAAAATCAAGAGTAAACCACCTGGTTCCCAACAGTCATGCTCGCAGTAATGTGGCAATAGAGAGGCAAACCCCACGCACTTTTTGTGAATGTCATACATTACTGTAATTTAGGGAAAATGTGCATGTTACAACTAAAGGTATTCTGGTATATGCGATGCAAAGTTATGTCCCTCGGAAATATAAATGATTATGTCACGTATAATGATAGATATTGAAACAAGATATTATTGATAACAATACATTGGTATACGACTGAATATATAGAGCAATGGTCTGAAAATATTTTCATAGATTTATACTATTGAATAATAACATTTCAACTTGGAGTGAGAGAAAATGTTTTTGTTCGTAAATGACACAGTGGAAGAGTCTGATACATTTCTAGTGAGATGAATTTGTTTACGTCCTCTGATATGGACAATTTGAACCAAAACTGTTTTGCCTCTGTTTTTTTTATTTTTTATTTGTTTTTTATCTCTATCTTTCTGTTTGTTAGTTAACATACACAAGACTTTCAATTGTGTGTACAAACATAAACCCAATAAATGTTAGGCTAAAAAAAGCCAAATCTGTCTCTTCCAACACGTGACAGATGCTCAGTGCTTCAGCGAAGGGAAGTTACAACATACATTTTCTAATTTATTACACTTAATTTATTCGGTGACAATACTACAGTGGTTGGATTAGTAACAAGATCAATAAATATAGGAGGGAGGTGTCTAAGCCTGTGAGCTGATGCAAAGACCATTTACCCTTCAGCTTAACATGGGAACAGCTAAAGGGATGATAAGAGAGTTCAGGAGAGTGAAACTGCCAGGAAAGCAGTTGGAAAAATTTGTTTTTCAATTTCGTGGCACTTTAATCTCTGAAAACCTTCAATGGGACAGTAACTTTCACAGAATCTTAAAGTTGGCCCATCAGATATTGTGTTGTTTGGGGATACTAAAAACAAAGTGCGTTTCACGAAAGGCTATGGTCCATTGTTACACAAAGATTGTCTCCATTTGTCAGTCCACAAACCTGCATCCGTCTCCCTCCCACCTGTGCTTCACACACCAATATTCAAGTAGCCCTCATATAGAGAAAACAGCAGAGTGGTTTTATTAACAGTGACATGATCAGTGTGATGGACAGCATACGAAGTCCTTCTGTCATTCAGGGAGCAGTCAGAGACAATCACAATTGTCTTTAACAGTTATATTGATGTAGACAAATAATTCAAAAAAGAATACAGCGGCAGAACTTTATGAAAGCTTTTCCTAAAAAAATATTATTTTGGAGAATTTATCCTTTTAAAGATGCTGTTGGGCCCATATGAATGTTTTGTTTATGTCTATTGAAGATATCTGACCTTTGCCACTTATGACAAGGCTAGTGAGCCAAAAGTACAATGACGATGGTATCACATGGAATCGTCGCCAGTTATAAATGGCTGAGTTTGACTCGGGTAACGTTACCAATCCCAAGTGCTCAGCGACACTGGTGTCTGACTGATCTCTATCAGGCTACAGAATATGTGAATATTTACCGTGGCAACAAGGGAGAAGTGATGTGAGCACATCGTAGCTATTTCTGCTTAATTTATCCAAACAAAGATAACCCATAACATTTTATTTCGCCATATTTAAACAAAAAAGACAACACCTACCGACAGCCATGGTCCTTACAAGCTCAGCAAATGTGTTGTCCCGGGTTCGATTGTCAAAGGAGAAAAATACCAGCTTCAAGCTCTGAGAAACTACGTTAGCTCTGAGAAACTACGTTAGCATTAGTGACTGTTGCATCCAGTTAACGTACCTAAAGTTATAGTTCCCTCAATGTAACGTTGTAAGTTATAATGAAGATGAGCGTCAGAAGATATTTGGAACTATGAGTAGGAATACGTGGGTATACCCTGCAGTAACGTTACACCACCCCTTCAGTGACAAGCTAAACGTACCTTAAACGAGCCATATCCCCATGATTACTGTTAATTACGTTATATGAATCTGGAAACTCCATGCGTCCATGAAATGTGCTGGTTGTGCAATGAACTTGTCAAGTAATGAGCCATTGTTCTCGGTTTATCTCTGTTATTAAGTAACTGGGCCGAACATTGTTCTGGCAAAATGACGAGAAGAGACGGCGAATTGAAGTGGCAACCCAGCGGGAAGTGTTTTAATAAGCACACGCCAACATACAACGAGTTAAGCAAATCCAAACAAATCTGATGTATTACTTTTCACAGATTACTTTTATAGTCAAACTTCACCTCCCTTTTAAGTCAGTTTTGTTAGGTTTTTAAGAACAAAGGATGAAGGAGCCTGCAGGCCGCAGGTACTCTTCTGCTGCGAGCTTCTTACTGCGCACGCGCATCAGAAGAATGAGCTGGATCCGGTCCAAAATTAAAACAATATTTAATGTACTACACAAAGTTCACTTACAAACTGAATTAACTATCAATAGTAATGTTCTCGAGAGCAGAGACCACATACACGCATCTCCTCACAGTCCGGCGCAGCCAGTTAGCTGAAAATGAGAGCTGCAGAGATCTGAGGTAAACTCCCTAAAACATTCTCTTTTGTATCCCCTGAGAGTCGGAAAGTGTCCGATACTGTCATAAAACATGTGAATGACCCTCCGTGGCGATTAGTGATTGGCTTCATTTGAATTCTGTCCCCTCCCATTATCGATCCCTTAGCAAAACATCTTGGCTCCTCGCAAAACATCTTGAACTCCTCCTCTCTGTCCTGCTGGTCAGTTTGGCATTTGACCGTCCCACTGGCCCCATCCTCCATCGATGAGGTCGCCTCCATTTGCTGCTGCATGTCTGTGAAACCTCACTCAGAATCCCTATCTGACCCTTAAGTCTTACAGTGTTTTAATACCTACAGTGACTATACTTCTATAATCTAATACATTCAATGAGTTAATATACTGTAACATATAATATCCTCTATAAGTGAGAATATTTGTAAACATAATACATTCCATATGGAAACATATTGTGACTAACATATTTATTATTGTGACACTTCTACTCACCACTAGGGGTGTTATTAAATCCTACTAATAATGCATTTAATACTGAAATTCTCCACAGTTTCCACCAATCAAACCAGCGGGTTGAACCACAAACAAAACACATCTTCTGGTCTCTTCACTATGTCATGCTCTCCTGTCCTCGTTTGGGTCAAGATAACCTTTTGGCGGAACACAACCTTTTCGCAGAACACACAATTCGTGTACGGGAAATGTTTGGACACACATTGGAGTGATAGATTACAATTTGTCTGGCGTGCCTTAATCTCTTCCGAAGAATGTTTTTATGAACCAAATGTGTTCAGTTCAATCCTAAATTATATGATGATTTTCTTCAACAACATGGGGTAAGCTAACATAAAACATTTGCACTCTCTCCAACTCTCTATTCACTTCTTGAACCTTCGGCAAACCTGCCAATAGCATATTTAAAGATACAATCTACTGCTGGATAATAGGAAAAACATCAAGTTTTGAAGGCTGGCATAGGGATCACTGTGTGGCCCAATCATAGTGTAACATATGGAGTGCTGAGAACACACATGGATCTTGGATATAGTAGCTATAAAAATAATTAGATTCAGTGAGCATGACACAAAGACTATAATGATGCTGTGCTCTCTCCTCAGGTGGCAGGGAGGAAAGGTTTTCCTCATGTCATTTATGCACGGCTGTGGCGCTGGCCTGACCTCCACAAAAATGAACTCAAGCATGTCAAGTTCTGCCAATACGCCTTTGACCTGAAGTACGACAATGTATGTGTCAACCCCTACCATTATGAGAGGGTGGTGTCACCAGGCATCGGTAGGTCAGCTTCATACTTCACGCGTTTCAGTTTCATTTTAATCACTGATAAATATTTGTAAATGTAGTTCGACAAACTTTTGAAATCTTTGCTGCTGATGCTTCATTTTCTGTGTGATGTGGTTAGTCAAGTGTTGATCTCATATTCTTCTTGTCTTCTCTCAGTTGGTCTCAGCCTTCAAAATACAGGTGAGTTCCATTCTACTGCACCACATCATGATTAAAGGATTCCTTGTTTACTATGTGATCAAACCGTGGGACATGTTGACTTCCCTGTACAGCAGTTACGCCATGAACTGTATGAATCCGACTGTTTGAATGCTGTCATAGCATTTGTCACAGTTAGGCTGTTTTCTCGTGATCAAAGGCAAAGTTTAGATGCTGTCATTGCTATTAAGAGCTATCACACCCGATGTATGATTGAAATCCTGTCCTAGAGAACATGGTTAAAGGAGCAAGTAGCACGTTTAACCATGTCTTATAGTATAGTTTCTAAACACTACAAAATGCTTCTGTCACACATGCACCTCGTTACATAAATGTGACGGCCTCGTATGTGAATAAGCATTGGAGTCAAGTCTAAGCTGAATGCTGTCATAACTTGGGATGTTAATAATGAACTGTTTAGCCGTTAACCAACAATATGAATTTTGACTGAATAATGCTATCAGTTAAACAGTTAAAAGAAATATCAAATATAAGAAACTGTCTGTCGCCACGTTGATCTACACATAGACACTTTCACACAGCTAACAGCGCGGCCCATTATTCTTAAACAGCTAAGCGATAGTCACATGTGTCTCGGCCAATAACTTTGTTGTTTTTACTACCTTTCTATTTTTTAAATTTAAATGTTTGCATTTACAAATAAGGTGTCACCACTCCAGGAAAGAAAAGACATTACAAAAAACAGCAAAAACACAAATTCAGAGGTTTTAAATCTCTGGTGGATTCAGAGATCTCCAAAAGGAGCGCCCAGGTCTCACAAAGCTGAGCTTTGTGTTTGTGTTAAATGCAGTGACTTGTTCCATTGAGAGGTGTTCTGTCAACAAATCAAGCCATTGTGACGTTAATTTGAGTCTGTATTTCCAGTTGAGCAATATTGTCCTTTTTTGCAATGGTAAAGGTGGTAAGTATGACTTTGTTGTATTTGTGTAGGTGACTGGTGTAATGTCTCCGAAGAGGCAGTGACACAGGAGGGACCCAGGGCTTGTGAGATGATAGTTAATATGTTGTTCCAGAAGTTTTGTGTTTGCCAATTACAGTGCCTTCTGTGTTGAGTTCTGTGTGTTCTGTGTATGATATGTGTAGGTTCTCATACAGAACGAGCTGTCATTTGGTTAATGAGCAAGCTATTATGTGTGGTATCAGTTCTTTTGTCTGCTTGTGTTTTTGAGTTGTGGATATTGTTGAAAATGTTCTTAAGTGAAATCAGACTCCTGGGTTCATTCATGGAGCGTTAATACGTGGATGTTTTCCTAAGTGAGTCATTGCTTTGTTTTCCCATGACTTAAAGGAGAAGGTGCGTTGCTTCATTACAAAGTCTGGGTTGTTCCAAATCGGGGTGAATTTACATGGTGGTTGTATGTGATTGGTGATCTTATTGGTTTTCAAACCAAGCTTCCAAAGTCGTGGCAATGACTATTCTTGTAGCAGTTATGTTTTTTTTATTATCGCTGAGAGAAATGGTAAATCTTTGATGGAGAGATTGTTGCGTTCAGAGCATTTGAGAGAATGCATTTCATGACTTATTGTAATTGATTTGCTAAGTAATAACGGAGAAAATGTGCTGTTTGTTTTTCTGCAGTGGTGGGCCGTCAGGGCCTGCAAGGCCTTCTCTGCTGGCCCTGACAGAATCACAAAGTTATAGCTATTTTATCATTTAATCATTTTTCATAAATATTCTACATGTATTCTAATTATTTCCCCCATTATCTTATTTTCTCATTGCACAGCTACTGTCTTCCTCAGTTGCTCTGCTTCCAGTGCAGCTTGTTTTAAGTAGAGCTTTTATCCAATCAGATCTCACCTCTGTGTCTCTAGGTAAGAAGAGAGGCCCGAGGCCTGCAGACTCTCACCTGCAGCCAGTGCAGTTTAAGTGAATGGGGACGATATTGTTGATTGTCATAGTGTTCAACCAATCAGATCTTTAGTTTGACATGTTGTTTCACCACTGACAACGCTGCACTGTTCTGGAGTTGATATTCATCAGTGAACACATGAAGCAGGTTCTCTTTATAGTAACATCATGTTTTTATATCAGCTGAATAAACCAGTTTAAAGTGCTGATATTTTTCTGCTATATTTGTGTGTAAAGAAAAAGAAAAAGTAACAGTTTGAACCTTGTACTGAGTTTGTGCTGAAAAAATGGATACCATGCATGTGGGTGAGAGCATTTTAAAATGTGCTAAACATAGACACAATGGCAGATATAACGACTTGACTTAATTACTAGAAATGGCCTTTTTCATTTTCCTTTTTCAGGTGGAATGTTAATTACCTAAGCACCGATGATATTTTATGATTGACGTTCAGGGACATGGCCTAATAAAGCTCTGTCTCACTGCAGCAGCACCAGGCAGCCTGATCAAAGAGGAATACATCCATGACTGTATACAGATGGACCTCCCACCAGGCATGCCTCTGTCTGACCACCAAGCGGCCATGAAGCTTCCTCCTCCAGACCTCTATGGCCAGCCCTTGCATCCCCCGCAGCTGTCCTCTGAACCTCATGGACCCCCCCCTGTCACCAGATACACCAACCTGCCTGTCTCACCTAAAGGTCAGCCCTTCATTATCTGATATCTGTATTCAGTGTGAATGGTTTACTAAGGATTATCTTATTTTATTATTTTGGGCAGGCAGCAGATAAATAGCTGGGAGGAGCTGCTCACACATTCATATATACAGTACAGTAGGAAACCACTTATAGTGATCACGTCTGTCCGACTCAAATTGATCACTGTAAGTGGATGATTATTATAACCAAATTGTTTTTCCATTTCTTAATTTATCATGCAGATTAACATCCTTTTGACATTTGTATATTTACATTTATAAAAAGCAATGAAATGGACAATTTAGCGATTTTCTGAATTGTATTGAGTGTTTCAAAATACAGTACAGCTGTTTCCAAATGACTGCACTGTTACTTACCAATGGCCCAAAAACGAGCCAGCTGTCTGAGAAGTAACACATGTTTAAAGGTGAACATCTGTTCCACTGGGCACTTCGGCATGGCCGTGAATGAGCTGAAGGAGAAGGCAGGAAGGGCTTTTAATGACATCAAAAGAAACATTCAGATTGCAGAATGCCGTAGTGATGTGGTGAGAAAAAAACAATCTGCCATATTAACTGCAAACTATGTTGACTGTTATCATACCGTAAGAGATGATACAAGCCCTGCAGTAAATGTTTCTGATGGATTACATCTGTAAGAGTGTGTGTTTAAAGTGTGTTTGTCATCTTATTATCTATTTACTTTTATTGTGTAAAAATGAATTATTCAACAATATGTCATTTTGGGTTTTGCAATAATCTAACCTGAACATTCATGCCAATAGAGCTTAGTTGAAATTAATTGAATTGAAAGAGAGAGAGAGAGAGAGAGACGGAGAGAGAGTGGGAAAGAGAGATATAGGACATA
Source organism: Anarhichas minor (assembly GCF_050575085.1). Lineage (NCBI taxonomy): Eukaryota > Metazoa > Chordata > Actinopteri > Perciformes > Anarhichadidae > Anarhichas > Anarhichas minor. Next base: position 2,510,400 of record NW_027466479.1, on the reverse strand, counting down.
GGTCTGACTCGTTCCTCTGTCCTCCCTCCAGGCTCTGGCTCCGGCTCCATGCTACCGCTGCAGGGAGGACACGGTGACGGCCGTCTCCAAACCGCTTCCCCACAGGCTCAAGTCATGACCTCGGCACCACGACCCCAGACCCCAACCCAGGCCCCTCCTCAGCAACAGGCTGCCCAGCAACCCTCACAGCCCCCCCACCCACAACAACCCTCCCTACCTCCCTCTCACGCGCATGGACAGAACGGTTACAGCAGCAATAAACACTCTCAGAGCCAGGCTGCCTTCCACAGTGAGTTCTCACATACACAAATACAGACATATATACATGGATATTCTTTAACACCAATATTTTGTTTTGCTTTCCAGGGGAAACATAATCAATTGCCTAATAATGTAGAATAATGTTATTTATTTATCTATTTATTTCGATGTAACAAATACGTATAAAACTAAAACAAAGAAACAAAAAGAATGTACAGAATACACATAGCAAACTCCTTATATAGAAACATTATCATAAACAATATAAATAAATGTCAAAGTTGGAAGAAGAACACACTTATATGATCCTAACAATGAACTTAGTATTTATCATATATGCAACTCATAATTATTAGGAATCTATAAGTATATTATATTATGTTATCTATTATGATCAGCCCAAACATCCTCCCGTTGTCAATCAGATATCACTTCAACAATTGCCTCACGTTCACCCTTCCAACCCTTCCTCATCCCTACACATCTTAGAGAATGATAACTTCAGATAACAACAAAATCATTTATAATGAAAATGATAGATAACACATATAAGTATAAACATTTTTAATCAGACTGAAATCAACACAGTGAAACAGTGTCAAATAGAAGTGATCATAATATTATGATGAATCTTCATGAAAGCAGCCGTTTCTTGCAGAGCTGCAGCAAGTATATGTATTTATTTCTCCTACACTGGGGAAATACATCTTCAAACTTAAGTAACTGAATAGTGTAAATGTGTCAAGCTGTATGAGAGACATGAACATATTTATAGTCCAGATGAAATGGAAATGCATTTTTAAACCTTTTAGATCAAATTCTCGGTAATGTTGTGCACCTGTTACAACGTATGCAAACACAAAATTACAATTATTTTTCATATTTTAACATCAAAATCCAATCATCTTTCATGGTCACACTGATCCTTCTGTACTTCCCTGTAATTCAGCGGTTTGGACAGGCAGCAGCACAGCCTCCTACACTCCCATAGGACCCCAGCAGAACGGGCGTGGTCATCATCCAAACCACCATTGTAAGATATGCTGCAAAACAAGAATTCCACATGATGTTCACTTTAATCCTGCACATCCACTGACTCCCACTGCTCCTTTCTAGGTGCTTTTTATATTGAACACCGTATGTGATGTTTCTTATTTGATCTTTATATGTTATCATCAAATAACTTATATTATGTATACTGTACAATGGCTGAAGAGTACAGTAACACTACCCACACAGCCCATTAGTACCATGAGGTATATATCACACTACCATGAAGAGACTTTTCAAGTCCTACACGTAGAGGCTTCACTTCATTTCACAGCCACCCCATCAAGTCACAGCCTGACAGTCAGGTTCAGCGTGGACCAGTGAGAGTTGGGTACAGCTTTGTGTTTTTCTGCTTCAGACTGATTTACTCCTCCCTCTGCTTTCAGGGTCTCAGCATCATGGCTCAGCCTCTTTCCCTCCTTCTGTGTCCAACCATCCAGGTTAGAGATGACTATGCCGTCACTATGGGTTTTAGACTGCCATTGAACTATTGCCTACTGTTATAAGAAATGTGGTGCTGCACAGGGCTCATGTCTTGTTTATCATATATGTCATCCCTGTCTACATTGTGGTTGTCTACGTTGACAGTTGGTGCAGAAATAATATTTCATTTCTGTAAAAATGGCGATGGTAGAGTTTGTGCGCCTGTTGCCAGGCTTAGGATGAATGTGCATTTATTGATGATGGAGGAGACGTTCACCCCGGCAGCTCTGCATGTGTTTGGAGCAGAATAAAAGGTGGCCGGAAATTTGACCCACAGTTTTGTCACACACTCACTCTGTTTTCATTGCAGGACCAGAGTTTTGGTGCTCTATCTCCTACTTTGAAATGGACGTTCAGGTGGGTGAGATGTTCAAGGTGCCCTCCAGCTGCCCCATAGTAACCGTGGACGGTTATGTTGACCCGTCAGGAGGCGATCGCTTCTGCCTCGGACAGCTGAGTAACGTCCACCGCACAGATGCAAGTGAAAGAGCCAGGTGCGTCTCTTAAATAGATTCTTAGTAGCATGTCTTACTATATGAAACACCTTAGAACACTTTCATCCTCTATTTCAGGGGTCACTAATAGGCGGACCGCGGACCGTTGTATCCGGACCCAGGACCTAAAACCGATAGATAATTGAGAATTATTACATTTTGACGGAGCGCTTCTATTTTAACCGCCGCAGCTTTTTCAGCATTTACTCGTTCAGCGGTGCAGGAAACACACCGACCAATGCGGTGTAAATCACATCACGTGATGCAGCTCAGCCAATCACATATGAGTATTCTGACAAGTTTCCTGACTCGAGTGAGATGTATAGTGCAAGTTAGATATTATGGTAATGTTCCGGACCTTTGCACGAGGAGATTTTGTCAATCTGGACCTTTTGGAATTTGAATTGAATACCCCTGCTCTGTTTCATTCACTTACTGACTCACTCGCTGTTAGCCTTCTATCTGTCCCCAAGTTGTCGTTGGGCTGCAGTGTGTGAGATGGCATGATAATGAATACAGAGAATACACCTCTCTGCTGCTGGAATGGTGTGTGTCCCGCCTGTAAATACAGGGGACAAGCAAAATAAACACAACACTTTAATGCAATGTAATACAGTATCACTTCAAAAGCTTTGAGGATTGAGTTTTCATTCTCAATGTGTTAGTACGACAGACTTTTGGCAATCCAATTAGGTAGCATGACGTGTTTGGAGCTGCTCTGACATCCCACACACATCATGTGGGGTTTACGTTGGCATATGTTGGCTCTTTGCCGGTATCACTTGAAGTTGTCCAGCCAAAATGTCCGTTGGGAAATATAAGTAGTCTAATCGGATGCTTGGCGAGATGCAGTGCGGACAGCACTGTGTGGGTACGGCGGGTTGAATTCCCACACATAGGGAAATCTCTTGCCACTGGGCAAAGCTGGGACAGATTGTCAGCATAGTTGCTGTCTTCCAGTGCAGCGCATGTGAGCGGAGAACTCTTGCTCCTCGCTCACAGAGACCGTCTTTCTTTTTCAATACATTGTGACTTTTGGACGTCACAGCGCTCTGGTTATTGAAAACGTTTGGATTTCACAGGTCTGGAACAATTCATCCAGCCACCACTGGATTCTGATTCTCCAAACAGTAAAATACTAATAATATTAGTGTAGCCTGATCTTGAGATGCAAAACACGAAGCTGCGCAGCATTCAATGTTGATTTAACATTTGAATGTCTTGTGACGGTTTCATTCTCCTGCTGTTGTTGTTGGAACTTGCATCATAGCATTTGTGTTTTAGTTGTATTGCTGTTTAAATGTCGGCTAATATATGGCTGTTTGAAACATGAGTAGTTCTGTATGGCCTGAATTCTGTAATATTAATGGCCATATTTGCCACACTCCTCCTGGCTGCATCCTACTGCCTCCCTCATCTCTCTCCACCGCGCCCTGTTTGTCCACTCAACAAGTAACAGAAAGGTGGGTAGCTTTGGGCCGTCTCTCCGCAAAGGCATTCGTGTGATAAAGTAAAGTTGTTTCCATGAAAGTATTTGTGTGAGCAATGAAGAAAGAGAGCTTCAACTGCATTAATGGCTCACTTCTCAATGCTTACTTTTCTTTTGTAAAGTAGATCGTAGAAGAAAAAAATCATTTTTAGCTTTTGAGTAAAGTCACCACAAATGTAAAAATAAGTTGTGCAAAAGTACTTTACATTACATTCATTTGACTGCAGTGAGCAACAACAGGGTACAAAGAAGAACAGTCCTCCTCCTCTTCTTAACCCACCTGAGCAGCACATCTGAAGAAAGGTCTTCTCTGTTGTGGTCCCACAGTAATGTCACGAGAGAACAGCAGTCATCTTCTACTGCAGGCTTTTAAAATAGTCTTCTAACGTTTCATTTATTTTCAAACAGACAATGCCAGAGCCTCGGAGCTCATTACAGCACATACTTTAAAACTGCAACGTCCGCGGTTTGATTCCAGCTGTGGGACCTTTGCTTCCTGTCATATTTTCTCTCACTCACTCACTCACTCACTCACTCACTCACTCACTCACTCACTCACTGTCAACAAAAGACGAAACTGACAAGTATAATAATAGTCTTATTTTTATTTATTTTTTCAAGAAATACAGGGCGGTTCCACATCCTTTTCTTCCCGTGTGTTTCAGGTTGCACATAGGTAAAGGCGTGCAGCTGGAGTGTCGTGGGGAGGGCGATGTGTGGATGCGCTGTATGAGCGACCACGCTGTGTTTGTTCAGAGCTACTACCTCGACAGGGAGGCAGGCCGAGCACCAGGTGACGCTGTGCACAAGATCTACCCCGGAGCCTACATCAAGGTCTGAATCCAGCTCACACGAAGAAATCAGATCCTCTATTTTTAAACTGTTCAACTATTTTGTTGATTTGAGAACACCAGTGAGTAGCATTGAGCTTCTACGTAGCATGACTCAAATAAATAAGTTGTACATCCTTTTCAAACGAGCCCTGTTTAGCTGCATGTGGAAGTGAATGAACTGTTTGAAACGTTCTTCCAGACTGAACGGATGTTGTGTGTTGGTCAGGTGTTTGACCTGCGGCAGTGCCACAGACAGATGCAGCAGCAGGCAGCGACGGCTCAGGCTGCAGCTGCTGCACAGGCAGCCGCCGTGGCAGGAAACATTCCCGGTCCAGGCAGCGTCGGAGGCATTGCACCTGCAGTTAGTAAGTGTGAACACTTTCACGACAATTTTACATTTAACAACACATGGTGGAAATGCAACATGTACAGTGAAGTGGAATTTACTCTACAATCCTCTGCACCGAGTTGAGTACAGCCCAGGGGAACGACAGCAGGAACAGAATACACAATAAGAAGCAGCTGATCCATGAAGAGAGACTGGTTACTGAAAAGAAATTGCAACATTATCAGTAAAAAATGATATAATAATTGAATCATATGTCATGATAAGATGTCGGTATTTGAGCCCACTCTGCAGCTCAATGCAGCTTTGAGCAGCTTTTGGATACATTGCATAATTTCTCTTTATTTGAAGTCTGCATTGTATGTTTTGGATTTCTATGTCCACCAAAATGAATGCAGACTCCCTTCCCACTGCCAGTAGATGAGTAGCTTTTCTAGGGGTGTGTGTGCTGGAAAACAAGGTTAGTAGTAGTTTTATGGTGGTTATTATTTTTATCTCTGCCAGGAGAATCATGCAGTCCTTTGTGTGTGTGTGTGTGTGTGTGTGTGTGTGTGTGTGTGTGTGTGTGTGTGTGTGTGTGTGTGTGTGTGTGTGTGTGTGTGTGTGTGTGTGTGTGTGTGTGTGTGTGTGTGTGTGTGTGTGTGTGTGTGTGTGTGTGTGTGCGTGTGTGTGTGTGTGTGCATGTGCATGCATTCGTGAGTGTGTACCTCTGTGTCTGTCCATGGCTAATCTCGCTTCTACTGCAGCAGACTGCACAATATTTCGAGTGGCCAGTTATAACTGCATTCTCAAGGAGCTGTTGTGGTTGCGGTGACTCACACTTTCTCCAATCACCTTTTATTAGCTGCTTTATTCTGCCATTGACCAGCCCTACTATTTATTACTTTTACTTTATCACTAGTTTGATGTTGGGATCAGATATGTAGGCAGGCCTTAGGTAGTCATTGATCCAGATTCAGTTATTTCGATGTGTTTTACAATGTGCCGCGAATGCATTATTGTTGCTCTCAATGGAGCTGTCAGTTTCTTTTCACATCTATCTTTGTGGATTAAGTTTTATTTCAACACTGGAAAGACTTACCAACATGGTTGTTAATGAGTTGTATTTCATGAATTGTCCCTCAATGATCAGTGAGGTGAAACTAGTGTTGTCTGACTGGAGAGTATATTAGTTGTATGTTTTGTACGTTAAATATGAATTGTTCAAATCCCTGTTCATTTTATTTATGATGTATTCACTTCAACGCGTATCACACAGAATCGCGTAAAAGGGCCGACAATTAGCACGTCCACCAGGGTGTCATGTTCCCATAACTGAGGATCGGAGCCGGAGCCGACAAACACCTGTGACTACTGCAGAGTCATTTGTCCCGGAAATGAATGTGGATTATAACCTTTCCCTCTGAAGGCAAGAGCCAGATGTCAGTGGGTGTTTGTGGTTTTTTGTCCAGTGGAAAAAGGGCTTATGGCTGATATGTAACATGTGCTGCTGCTATAGTGGCCATGTCCACCTCACTTTTACACTTCCAGTTTGATTCATTCACTAAAAGACGTGGTAGTGCGAAGCTCTGATCACAGTGTTGGATCACCGTGCAACTTTACCAGCAGCAGCAGGGATTCGCTGCTCTGCCTTGTTGGTGGAGGTTGTTGAGGCTGTATGCCAGAGGCACGGCGTAGCTTGTTATTGATGCATACACAAGAAGGGTATTACCATTAAAGAGATAGGCCTCCAATGAACAGCAACGAGAACAATCATGTACGTAATCGGTGTTCCACATCTAATGAACACGTGGCAGGTGAATTGTATTATTAGTGTAGAAATGATCAGTTGTCAATCAATCACAGTGTGATTTAACGGGATGACTGGATGGCAGTGTGGTGCACCAGTGCCCTTATAGTGAGTACCAATCAGATATCCTTAGTGATGTCACTCTTGTTCACCGACAGGTCTGGCTGCAGCAGCGGGGATCGGTGTGGATGACCTGAGGCGCCTGTGTATCCTGCGGCTCAGCTTCGTGAAGGGCTGGGGGCCCGACTACCCTCGGCAGAGCATCAAACACACGCCCTGCTGGGTGGAGGTCCACCTGCACCGCGCTCTGCAGCTTCTGGATGAGGTGTTGCACACCATGCCGTTGGCAGACCCAGGGCCTGCTAACTGAGGACCATGACCGTGTTCAAATTCCAATCTGGATTCTATGAATGTGCACACACAGGCACACATGTTGCCAAATATGCTATCTAATTGATCCACAAAGCAAATCAATGGAAAAGCTGGTGTTGATGGTTTTTCCAATGCTTTACTCCATAATCTGAAGTCAAACACAAGGGAGGTGGAGCTCTGAAGGTAAAGATTCTGATTCTGACCAACTTGTCTGTCCTGAAGACATTCATATGCACTGTAGAAATCCAGGGATGTGTTTCAGAAATCCAGCTCCTCTATATGCAATTTGGATGTCTTTTAATAGTAGGAGACACATTCATTCATGGAATGAACACACAGATGTATAGAAAGTTATCCAGGAGGGAAACCACAGAAAGAGAACTGCATACCTCTGGAGATGCTGTCAGTAAACTCACACTGAACACAAACAACATTACAGTTCTCTTTACATCTTCTCAACAACAGAGCTGATGTAGAGGAGTAAGACAACCCGTATTATGTCATCTCTGTGCTTGTGCTGCGCTCTTCACTGTATGTTGATCTAAACTGTTAGCATTGATAGCTGTTTAGCCCTCTTATTATGCTCAGCTCAAGCTATATTATTTTTGTACCAAAAGGCTAAAAAGCCAAAAACATTTAGCTTTAAAGTAGTGTTGTTGTACTTTGTAATGAAACAGTGCTACCCTGTATGTAACCAAATGGTTGGTGTAAATCACCGAAGCCAAAATACCTCATAACTACAGTGCAAAGTCACATTCGTTTTACGCCTAAAGCGCACACACTTTGTTCATCACTGACAGGCTGAAGTCAATCAATGGAGCCCTCTGATAGGATTCTGACTACAACACTCCCTAAGCTTTGTATTTATTGAGCTCTATAATGTCCCGTGCTGTGATGTGCAGTAGCAGTACTAGATAAGTTGACTGATACGTGTTTCTGTGGAACATTAGCTATACTCTACATGTCACAGCAGAAAGAAGTTGTAACGATTGATGGAAAACAACCATCAGCAGCTCCAGAGATAGAAGCCTGAGTCTGTCCTCTGGTCTGTTCTCTGAGCATATCATCCCTTACAGTGGCTTCACTGAACTCTGGGTTGGCTTCTTTAAATGTGGCTCAACCAATTCACACTGTAACTGCTGTCATCAGGCTAAAATAAGGCTGTTTATTCTTATCAAACTAATTCATTTGGAAGAGGTTTGAGGATTGATTTCTTCATCCTGGATGAATTTATATTAAGTAACAATGTGCTCTTATTTTGAAATAAAGGCAAAATGAGTAGAGAGTTAAAACCATAAACAGCAGTGATATGATTGGTTGAGTGCTCATATGGTTCCAGTTACATGAGGTAGGTGTGTTGCACAGGTGTAAAACAGTAGATGTGACATTAGGTCTATAACTATTAGAATAACCGTCATCTTACCTGGGTATTGTTTCAATCGCCACCAATGGACAGCAGCTGGCTGTCTGCTGTGCAGCACTAACTGACTTTACCAGAAGGACCACAGAGACCAGGGAGGCTGGCAGCACGTCCCAGACGCCAGGAGATGACACATTTCATGTTTGAGTCAACTAAAACTACAAAAAAGTTAGTGAACTTTAAAGTCAGCTAGCGAGTAACACACCAGCAGTTTGAAGTCAAAGTTGTTGCTGATTGCTAGCTCTCAACCGGATTAATCTGTTCGCTAAACAGATAAATTATAGCCAGCAGACATTGCTTTAATGTTAGCTACGCTAACCGAGCTCAAAAGTAACATCTAGTAACGCTAACGTGAAAAGAAAGTTATTAATATTACACTAACATTGAAGCACCTCCATGCCAATCAAGTGTAAAGTAAACATATAACATGTTCATTACAAAGAGAAGTGCTTGTAATCCCATTTCATAATATCTCAAGACAAACATCAGCCGACATAATTAGAGGCGGAGGAGTCACGTTGGTTCATTCTAGACAGACACGGTTGTCGTTCGCTCAGTATCTTGAATAAAAACAGTATTGGTGTGTTGGTAGAAAAATACAATAAAAAGACAATCGAAGCGTGTTTCAGGTTCCATTTACAACAGGTTTGAAACTGGACCCAGGTAAGATGGCGCCATATGGTTCGTGGAAGTGCAAGTCATTTGAACATGTCACATCTACTATTTTATACCTCCCTGTTGAACATTAGCAGTGAATATAGTTTTCATTTTTCAAGTCTATCTTAAAGGGCCAGTGTGCAGCATTTCGAGGATCTATTAGCAGGAATGGAATATGATATTCATAATTATGTTTTCATTAGTGTATAAGCACCTGAAAGTAAGAATGGTAGTGTCTTCCTTAGCTTAGAGTGAGCCCTCCATGTCTACATAGTGGGCGGGTCCTCTTCATGGAGTCCAAGTCTCTTCAGTACCCAGAATGGACTAACCAAACACAAGCTTCTGATGTTACCTGAAGGCAGTGGCAGGCCGTGCATTTTATATCTGGGCCTTCACTGCTGTCCTGCAGCTGAAACACCACCTTATAACCACATGATGGCACCACAGCTATTATTCATTTTTAAGGCTGTAACTATGTACATCTTCGTATTAAACTGTTCGGTACGAGTCGTTTGAATAATGCTTGAGCATTTAGAAAATGCAAAAGCCTAAATTCAGGAAAGTATAATGTGCTCAGCTGGTCTGGCTGTGGGATCCGCCATCATTCCTTAATGACAAGCCGTGACCCAAAGAGATTATCATAGGATTTTACTTTCACAACTTCAACGTTGAACGTACTGCTCTGCAATGTCTTTCCTCGTCTCAGCCCCCTGTGTCACGGTGTGTGCTACATCTCACTCGGGTCAGAATGCCCATATTTGATTGGCTGAGCTGCATCACGTGATGTGATTCACTACCCGACTCAGCCTCTGCTGAGTTTCACGATAGTCACGTGCTCGCCCACTGACCAATCACAGCACACTCTGCACCTCGCGGCAGAGCTGCACATGGACACTGAGCGGCATGTAATGCTGACGTCATTATAGGCCGGCTCGCAGGCTCTGACACCAAAGAATACGCCCAACATGTCAAACTAAAGATCTGATTGGTTGAAGAATATGACAATCAACAATATCGTCCCCATTCACTTAAAGTGCACATGGATTCACTTGTGAGTCTGCAGGCCTCGGGCCTCTGTTCTTACCTAGAGACACAGAGGTGAGATCTGATTGGATAAAAGCTCTACTTAAAACAAGCTGCACTGGAAGCAGAGCAACTGAGGAAGACAGTAGCTGTGCAATGAGAAAATAAGATAATGGGGAAAATAATTTTATAAATTATAATACATGTAGTGTATTTAAGAAAAATTATAAAATTATAAAATAGATATAGCTTTGTGATTCTGTTTAGGCCAGCAGAGAAGGCCTTGCAGGCCCTGACGGCCCACCACTGCCTGAAGGACGCTGGAGTTCTCAGACACGTTTGTGACGTGAGCCGCACAGTTTCAAACCACGGTTACGCCAGTGGCCGTTTGACTTCCGTTGCTCATAAAGTATGATTATGGATGGCCTCTGAGTGAAGCAAACAAAACCAGTTTTGCACTCGGCGGCTCACGTTAGGAACGGGAGGAATGAGCGGAGGGGTGTTCAGTTGGTTGCAAACTGCAACCACACAGCTAGAGGCCACCAAACCCTACACACGGTCCCTTTCAGCCAATCCTCAGCTGCCTCATATACATACAAACAGAGAAGAGAGTTGCTGTGAGCATTCCCGCTGCGCATTATTGGCTATGAAATAATGCTTTTGTAGGGTTAGGGGTCCACAGTCTTCGTTCTGTGTGAAAATGCAGTCCAAGCTAATCTGAGGCTTCAGCTGTCTGAGTTAGTCAAATCAAAAGAGGATATCTTCAAAAGTGAGTGTTTGGATTAAAACTAAACTCCCTCTTTGAGTTCTCTGGGATGTAATGGAGGGTTAAGTTTTATACATGGATTTGTCTAACTCTGGTGAAACCTCTAATTATCTTCAGCTGAACTTGAATGACTCTTTGCACAGAAAATGGACTGTGGGTATGTTACATCAGTAAGTATTTGTGTTTGGAGGGAATCACAGCCAGTATGCAGAGGAGAAGAGATAATCAATAAACAGTACAGCACATATGGCAAATGCGTACTTTATAAAGATAGACATGAAAAAATAAGAATGTATCTTAAAGCCAAAACCCAGCACGGACTGCACACCTCGGACGTACATATCACGGTATATCGAACGTGTACAAGCTTTTAGTTGGCCAGTGATTCACATTGGAGGAGGATACACACCAGAGTTCAGAGAAAGCAACCAGGCCCGTAGTGAAGCGGGTCTTTGATAGAACGTAGTGCACTGTGTAGAAAGAGATGTGCTGGACACCACATTTGACCCAATAATAGGGTACAGAGTAACTCATGTCAAAAGGTCCCATCTTTGGACGAATCCAACTGTGCTACACAAGAGAAAAAGGTTGTCGATATTTGTCATCTGATTCAGCTGCTTAACAAAGATCAGCCATATGCATATTTGTGATTTGTGCCTTTTGTTATCGACCGTAGATGCACCAACACTGGAAGGACAGACAGACACAAGTTTGTCTTGCTACACATGAAGATCGATGTTACACATTGTGATTTGGTTTTCCGCTGTTCAAAATCTTTTGATGGTATTCTGTGGCTCCCTCAGGTATCTGTGTAGTTCTTTGAAGATATCACAATGTGTCAAACTGGTTCATAGAAAAACTATTGACAAAGCACTCATCATACCTGAGTAGTATTATTTATTGCCTTAGTCTTTTGTGAGTGTAAAATATGAATGAGTACGCTTTTAATATTAGCATGGACAACCCAAATAGATGTCATATGTATCTGTTCTCTTCTGCACATATTCAGGGAGGTACAAGTGTTCAAGTAGGCTTTCGCAGATAACGAGCAAACTCATCATCATCATCATCATCATCATCGTTAGCATCATCATCAGAGGTTTATCCTCATCTCTCTCCAATCACATCACCTCCATGATGTGTCCAGAAATGCTTTGCACTCGTCTATTCGTGCATCTCTATTGATGTACCGATGTCTAAAGAACTAAAGCCAAGCTTCACCTTCATCCTCTCACTGCTGCTCTTCAGCTTGAGTTGGCAGCATCCAGTGTGTCAGCAAGACAGCTGATTATGTCAACTTGAAAGTGGAAATGAAATACCACAATAGCATTATAACTTTCCACATATGTGTTATATGAGTAAAAATTTAAATGCAATAATCCAATATGCATTTTCTATACGTTCTATGACCATATGAAAATGAAAAAGCTTTTTGTCATTTAAGTCGGACCCCACTATACATTTTGAAAATTTAAATGCAATATAAACAATATATCCAGATTTTTTATTTTTTTTTATGCAAGCCAAAATGGAAATGCAATCTGTCAATCCTCTTATTAAGGCGGGTCTTCAGTTAGGACGTCAATCATTCTCTGGAGGCGGGACTACGTCGGCTACCTACTGTAACCTGACTTTAGCAGTCACTGGGTGATGGCGAGTCGGTAGGTGAAAGAGGAAGTGACTGACTATCAATCAGAGGACTGACATTTTCCTTTTGACACGAGAGCGTGGTGACATGTAAGCCCAGATGCAATAGACTGAATGTTGTCCACTGCACGGCAGATGATGTCTTTGCAAATCAAATGACAAATGCCGTTTTCATTTTCAAATTGTTAGAAAATTGCATTTTTATTCTCATTTGGACTAAATGCTAATTTTCTCAGTTATTACTTAGCAAATCAATTACAATATGTCATGAAATGCATTTAGTGGCATTCAGCGTGTGTCAGTGCTGGCCCTGATGGCCCACCACTGACACACATTGTTGTGAGCCTTTGTATGAATTGCTTGTATTGCTTGTATGAATGGAAAAATCAAGTTACATTTATTATATCTTATTCTAAACTGTACATTGTGGGACGACTTTGAAAATTGAATGTCAGACCGCTATTTTATTTGAATTTGAATATGGCCGTAGAACACCCAGTGTCTGTGAAAATTAATTGGATTATTGCATTTTCATTCACGTTTTTGCACATGTGGAAAATGATAGTGCTATTGTGGAATTACATTCTCAGGTTTACATTATGATTTTTTGTAAGCTTCATTTTATGGCTCTGCAATTTCCTAATTGTTTCCAAGGACGTTTCTTAGAAAGTTCGGTTTTATTTGATACTAAAGGGAGAGCAGCTTGTCTACAGACGTGGGCCATATTGTTGCATGTTCATCTGAATACACCAGCAATTAATTGGAATGATTTAATTAGAAGTGTACCAACCTTCAAGTTTTCTCTTCTTTTTAAGAATAATTACAACCAAAATAAATAATTGTCTCCAGGAAACGCCTCGGAAATTATAATTCACAGTTCAAGGGTACTCTCTTCAGGGTTCAAAGACAGCATTCTCAGCTTCTTAAATGGAGTCCACACAAAATGTGAAAGCCAACTGCTTCCCACAGTGGTTGATGAATATGATTGGTTGTCACATCTTTGGTTTGATAGTATGAATACAGTAAACTGTGTATCAGCATGAAACCACAATATGATAGAAACAGTTGAAAATAAAAAAACACTGACGGATAAATGCAATCATTTTAATGTGGTGGTGCCGATGTTTAGCCTGCAAACACACAGCAAACAGCTAATTTTCTCAGTTATTACTTAGCAAATCAATTACAATATGTCATGAAATGCATTTAGTGGCATTCAGCGTGTGTCAGTGCTGGCCCTGATGGCCCACCACTGACACACATTGTTGTGAGCCTTGTCAGACAGGTGCAGCTGCATTATGACATGTCATCTTTTTGAACAGACCAAAGTTAATGCATCAATATGTGTCTTCTGTGTAGTCATATAAGACATTTCTCATTATGTAAGATGATTTATTGTCCTCCCTCATTATTTGACACAGTCTGTTTACTCATAAGACCAACAGCACCCTTCATGTATGTGATGGGGACGGTGTACAGTGGAAGTGTCTTAAATCGTTACAGAAACAAAAGCTGGTTGAGACGTGTTGAAATGCTCTGAAAGAACTCACTGTCTAGCTCTCAGGCTGTCAGCCACATCTCAACAGTGGTGGAGTTTGTTCATGCAGACTTAATTAAGATATGGAAATAAGCCACTTCTTCACCCGTGAATATGATCAAACTAGATTCATCATTATGACACAAATGTAAGAATGCCTGCAGGGTGTGTTGGAGAATGTCAAATCCTATTTTACAGATTGAAGAAAAAAAATGGACCAACAACTTTCAGAACAGGTTAAAGATTTATATATTGAATTGATTGTTCATATCTCAGATAAAAATGAGCAGAAACATTTCTGGATCAAATCAGATTTCATCCCAAAACCACTGAAGATCCATCATCATCCATTTATTAATGTTGAGAAGACAAACTGAGAAAAATAAATAAATCATCCCCTTCATAAACATTAAACATGTTTATTATGACACTTAAACAATATATGTACTAAAGAATTAAATTTGACTTTGTTAGAATATTGTTCTTTTAATTTTGTAATTATTTTATTGTAAAAATGTGCTGCTCCGTAATGTTGACTGTATATTAAAATACGATAAACAAATGGCATTGTCATAATTATACAAACTTTATTGATAAAGTATTGCTACTTTAATAAATGAACAATGTCATACAGCCTTCACATGCTTCACTGACTATCCTCTCACTTACCTCCACACATACTGTATGACTGCACACTTATCACTCATAATGAAAAGAACATATGTATTCAACTAGAAATATTGAAACATATTGTATGCTAGAAGTAGATACAGGACACACAGATATTTAGCTGTTAATGTCGTCATTAGTTATCACAAACGATCCTGGATCTTATGGTAGCCTATTGCTTTGAATACATTCTGTAATCCATCAATAATCAATAGCTTTGCTAATAAACTCAAGTTGATGAGTCAGTCAATACATAATAGTCAATGTTTAATATGAAGACCAGATTAGGTGCAGGGGTGAAGTAGAGCAGGCCACACACAGAAGAACATGTCACTGAGTGTAGAGGTTAATAGAGGGAGGCATCACAAACAATTCTACATCTTAACATCTCTGCTGGTCCACCCTAAAGACAGGTAGGCTGGAGTGGTGTATGACATCATCACGTGGTGGTTGTGGGAACACTTCACCAAGGGACACAGTAGACACCAGTGAACACACAGCATCAACGGGAAGGGATGCTGCTTTACTGCCAAGCCTCTGATCCAGTCCAGGAGGGGGAGGTAGTGTGTGCTTTTATCTGCCAGTAAATACGAAGAAGAAATTGAAACGAATTAGGATTAGGAATTGGATTAGGATCATACCCCCAAACCCAGGAAGACTGTCCGGACTTTAAAACTTTACATAGTGGCCAAACAGTGTCCACCATGTGATGCCTTGTGATGCCATGGGGCCCAAATACACTTTTTCCCATAGACATACATTGGGAACGAGATTTCTGAAACTCTTATCAAGTGTCTGTAATTCATGAATTTATTATTTTTTTATTTATTCGGTCCAAAACGTAAATTAATAGCCGAATCCAGAGTTATTTTCCTTCCTCAGTTCATGTGGCGGGGGGGGGGGGGGGTTTAAAGAGCTCTATGGGCCCATAGAATGGATATAAGAAGTGGTCGTTGCCATGTTGACTTTTTGACAAATGTTTTTTTATTGTCTTTTCCACAAAACACAAACACAAGACAGAACAAGGCACATCAGAAGGTACACATAGGCACTTGGAGATATTTCAAATAAAGATATCAATGGCATGTTTTGTTGTTGGGCGTTACTGACTGTTTCTCAGCAGAAACAAAAAATGAAAATAACAGTAGAGGGTGACAGATATGTACATGCACAGATAGATACATATTATACCCCACAAATAGAATGCTCCCACATTCCCTAATGAGACCAGTGAGAGAAGAAAGGAAAAAAAAAACGGGGAAGGGAAACAAAAAAATGCCATGTTGACTTTTTACCACCAGTGAACATAAGTGACCATATTTGAACTGTGGAGGAGTGACGTAGAGACACAGTTTAAGGCTCTGGTAGCGACCTGTCAATCACTGTGTAGCCCTGCCCTAAAGCATCCCCTGCTTTATGGTCTGTTTGACTCTAAATGGACCATAATGTACTAAATGAACATCATGCTGTATTGAAGAAGACTTGAAACTAGAGATTGAGACCATAAACTCATGTTTACAATGTTTACTGAGGTAATAAATCAAGAGAGAAGTAGAGTCATTTTCTCATACAACCTGACTTGTTTTGCAACCCTGATGGACATTTAAATGAATGCAAATGCAGGACAATCCGCGTTGGCTTCACTCTTCAGAATCAGAGGTTGCCGCCTGTATGGGCCTTAGGGAATCATGGAGAGTTAAAAGAGGGGTTGTCACGTGTCATACTATTGGGGAACAACATGTGCGGTAAAATCTCTTCTGCACTTGCTCTCTAGCTTTACGCAAGGTGTGCCCAAAAAGTTCTGTCAGGCCGAGCACATCGTTATCTAGGGAAAAAAACAATAATTAACACGTAATCACAAGAAACAAAAACTCGTTTTCTCTTTAGCGGAAGGATATGCAAGTGACTCTGTGTGACTAAATCAGGATTTCAAAATAGGGGCCAAATCCCAATCTCCCCCCTTACGGACTCACGGACTTTGAGGCGCGCTCCCGCGAAGTCCGTGAGGGTTTAGTTCTGTCCCACTGTCAGATCATCGAGTGTTTGAGTCTCTGGCAGACATTTGAGCCCTTTATGAACCCTTTCCGTAAGTCAGCATAGGATGCTAATTTAGCCTAAGGGAATTACCCACAAATCATTGCAATGTGACGTTAAACACGGGATAACCAGTGGACGCATGGAGACGTAAAGAAAAGGTAAACAAAGAGGACGGATCACGTGTGTTCAGCCTGGAATATTACATTTACTCAGAAACATTAAGGGTTAAAGATGGAACAAAAAATAAACATGAAATCAGAGGATATTTATTTATTTATTCATCAAACATTTGATTTTGTCATTGAAGCTGTTTTGACAAAAACGAGTAAATAGATTATATGAAGTTACCTCTCATCGTGTGAGGAAAGAGCCTGAAGACATTCACATCAGGGAGTACAAAGTATAAAATATATACACACAATTATACATCTTATTTTTTGTCGTTTTCATGGTAACGTGATATGTTGCACCATTTCAAGCCCTCACAGTCTCTCACACTCACCCACTAACCAGGTGAAGTCAGTAAGTCCTTGAGGGTTCAGGGTTTGAGGATTTAGGGGGGACGTTGGGATTTGGCCAGGGTGTTAACAATGGTGGATACAGGAAGAGAGTGGAGCATCAAAGGACTGTTAGAGACAGGGGACAAACAAGTTCAGCTTAAAAGGGCTTTATTTACATTTATGAATGGAACGGGTTTAATATCCAGAATATAACTTCTATATGACGTTATTTTTTTAATCTTTTTTATTTTTAGAATAAATAATAACATTATTATTATTGTGTTTCAATGACAGTCATGTTACACACTCCGGTACAGTAGGTGGTGGCATGCACCTTAAACGTTGGTTTGTAGTCCGCCAATAAACTGAAAGAAGAAGAAGAAGAAGGGCTTCCGTAGTTCTATACTCGGAAGTGGAATTTATTTTGTTTCATGCGCCACTCGCCATTGAGCAACTTTCATAGAAATAAACAGGGTTCACTTTATACATCAGTCACACACATTATATTGTTATATCTGTGTCCAAGGAAAGCGAGACTGTAAATAGAGAGTTAAGCTCTTCTGTGATAAAAGCTCTCCTCAAAATATTGCTTTTGACAGTACTAAGATAATCTAGCTAGCTGCTAACTAGTAGTTAGCTCAAGAGTTTCTGACATCAGCAGGTAACGTTAGCAGGTTGACAGGCCGAGAACAACCAGCCAGCATGGACTCATGGGTGAGGTTTAACGCCCAGAGCCAAGCCAAGGAGAGAGTCATCAGGTAATGTTACAACTTTAACGATAACTTTTGAATCGCACTTTAAGTAAGCTACAAACGTTAATGTGAACTTTAAGTAGTCGTTGTAGTTCGCTTGTTAGCTAACACTAC
Source organism: Anarhichas minor (assembly GCF_050575085.1). Classification (NCBI taxonomy): domain Eukaryota; kingdom Metazoa; phylum Chordata; class Actinopteri; order Perciformes; family Anarhichadidae; genus Anarhichas; species Anarhichas minor. Next base: position 2,492,161 of record NW_027466479.1, on the reverse strand, counting down.
ATCGCTGCTAGCATAATGATCAGACAGTGGCTAGTTTGTTGTCATTGCTACAATGCAGATATTAAAGAATGAAATTGAGTTGTTCTGACTTGGTTTATATATTTAATTTGAAAGTTTATTTCTGTCGCCAGTGGCTCTATGATTGAGTGCGGTGTGGGGAAAGCTCTTGTCCCCTTTACTTCAACTTTGGCTCAACTAAATCCTTGAGAGGGAAATTAGCATAGAAAGCTAGCCTCCACTAGCCTGGTCCTGAGGGCACTCTGCTGCTTGATATCTGTCATTTACTGACACACATACAACCATATTAGTCTGACACCAGACAAAGACACAGGCATCTTTCAAAGGATACAGAACCAAATAACTACCTCTGTATCTACACTGTATGTACACTGTTTCTAAATTAAACCAAACTTAGTTTGCTATTTCTGTACCAACACCAATACATAAAATATTGGTAGCAAGCTGATACCAGCAGATGTACTGGCATGGCTTATTAATCTTTATCTGTATGGTGACTCACAGGGCTGCCCAGTATGCCTGCACTCTGCTGGGCTACACTCTACAGAAGGGCGGAGCCACGGCTGAACTTCACAAGACTGTCAGTCAGCTGGAAGCACACATGAGCATGACAAGAAAGTGTGAGTGAAGTAGCCAGTCGAGTTGTTTTCCCGGAACCAAAGCTGAAGGATTGTGGGTAATGTGCATATGTGTCCCACAGTGCTGCGTCTGGGGAACTCTGTTGAGGCGCTGGAGGCTGCCAAGAGGGCGATACACCTTTCTGACAGCATGCTGAGGCTCTGCCTGACCATCAGCCACCTCAACAGAGCCATGTATTTTGTCTGTGACAACGTCCTGTGGGCTGGAAAAACAGGCCTCATCTCCAAACTGGACCAACATAAATGGAGTCAGAGATCTTTCAGGTGAGTCGCCTTCTTTTTTGTGTATGCTTTAATGACAAATGTATCTATAACAATTTTTCAAATACATATAAATAATCAGTAACCATCTTTGTGTTTTAGTGCATTCAACACTTTTTAAATGGAATTACACAATATCTTTATGAGATCATATTTGCTGAAAATACAGAATTTAATAAAGTGATCTGAGCTGATCTGGGATTAAGAGACCATGTGATTTTGTTATTTAAAATAGCAGACTCTTAAATGTTTGATTGAAATGGATTTAATCAATAAAATGGATTTTAAAGCATTTAAAGAAATCAAATCAGAGTTTAAAACACCGTCGTGTCTTTCTCATTTCTAAACGACTGTATGTAAAGGTGTGTTGTTGCATCTGCAGGTACTACCTCTTTGCTCTGATCCTCAACCTGACTCGAGATGTGTACGAGCTCCGCCTACTTATCGAGTGTGAAGGGCCTTACAGAGCCTCCAAAGCCCCACACTCACCCAACCCCAGCACCACCCTGTCAGCGGACCACTTGTCCTCCCCCTCCACACCTGCCACTTCAGCATGGATTCGCAGACAGCTCCACCTGCTGGTGACGGTGCTGTACAGCAACCCGCCGCTGCTGTTGGACCTGGTGAAGAACAGTTGTGATATCTTCATCCCCTTAGACCGGCTAGGGATTTACCCCACAGGGCCCGGCTTTGTCGGGGCCTGTGGCCTGGCCTCCTCTGTCCTCTCCATCCTCACCATGGTCCACCCCTGGCTCAAACTCAAGCCATGAACCCAGATCCAAAGTGGGGATAGAACCACAAGGCGGACAGAGTTGAGAATCTAGCACACAGATTATGCTGTAAAGACAGCAGCTGCTAGTGCACTGTGAACACGACTTGGAATAGTGGCAGGGCATTAAAATCCTCAAACAGCTTTTTCCACTCTGCATCACATACTGCTTACACTAATTATCAGCTCGCAGCTGATTACTGATCTGCATGTTTGAACTGATCAAAGTTACGGCTTCAGATGGAAGAAAAGTTGTGACCCAGCAGTGCATGCATAAAGCCAGCCCTCATCCATGATAGAATTCTACACATCACAGTCCTGCATCGTCCTCTCCCCTGAGATCTCACACAAGTATTTACAGGAAGGATTTTGAAAATAACAACTCATCCGATGTCTTCTCAGAGGCATACAAGGTGGGAACAAAGCACATCAGGCGGGTGTAAAATAAAACTAATTAATAAAACTTGATAAACCCTGACATACGGTTTCCTTCCAGTGAAGTCTGTAACATGCCACCATACACAGAGTACCGTGGTGATGTGGGGCTCTATCTGAACCCCATAGAGCTCAAATGGCTTTGTGCAGCTGCTCCACTCGTTCCCCGCAGCGACGACTCACTCGACGGGTTTCTGGTCCAGCTTTGTGCTCTTCATGTAGTCTACCGTGCACTGAGTTGGCGTTGGTTCATTTAGGTAACCAGATATGTGCTGAAAGGAACTAAACCAAAATACATCAGGATTGAAGGTTATCATGTGTGGTTCATCACACATTAAAAACAGTTCCTGGCTATCACCTACCGTCCTGTGAGATAGAGATGCAGTAACATGATGAAGTCCACACTAGAGGAAAGCATTGCTGCACTGCTCTGTAAAGGGTGGAAGCTCTCATTTATAGAACAGTGCGTGGGCTCCACACTAAATGTTTGTGTACGTAGAGGATAGGATAATGTACGTACGCCAAAAATATTCTAATTTATAAAACTTGCCAGTGCGCAATTTCCTTTTATAAATCCCTAATCATCTCGTAAATGTGCACAGCTGGATCGACCTCTTACCCCGACCTCTATGCAGCCACATTCAATCATAATCAATGCAAAGCACCTGGTGGTGTTGATGCATGTGCTCAATGATTCTTTACGGTGAATCACATCTAGCAAGAGGAAAGAAAAGCAAGGTGCTTGTTTGTGATGTGGTCCCCGAATACTCATTCCCTCCTAATTGTTCCATTCCTGTAATCCAGTGCCAACATTGCCAGTGCATCCATCATGCAGCGCTACCTTTACAGCAATCAGGCTGAATGCTTCCAAAATGATTGATTTCAACAACCAATCATAATTTCATCAGCGGTGGTGTGCTACATAAGTCTATCTTTATTGCCCAATAGAATAATAACTACAATTGCAAAAAATATAATGCATATTTATATTTGCATATATGCATATTTATATACATATATATATTATATATTTACATACATATTTATATATGTAAATACTGTATATATGTCAATATATACATATAGGGTTTCTATAAGCCGATCACAGTGCTTAGACGGCATTATCTCGACTACTTGAGCCTAACGAGTCAGTCTGAGTTAGTGACCTTGATGGGCTTTGATGGCAGCTCTCCTGCCTGATGTGTTCTTTGAGCCACACGTAGCTCTCTTCATGGAGTGGGCCCTGGATGTCCGGCTGCTGCTGGCAGAATGCACCGTCATCGTGTCTGGTACTCAAATTAGTTTTTCGTCGGATGGCAAATGCATGACCCGCCTTACTCTGCCTTTGATTGGCTAACCCTGATATTCTTACCCTCCTCATGCCTAGACGAACCAAACCCAACAAGGCTGCACAATCACATTTGATCAAAATCACAATATGGCCCACTGCTTTTTTTAAACCGCATGAGGCTCAATATTTGTTTCAAAATACCATTTACAATTAGACATCGTCGTGCTGTAGAGATGCCTTCCTGTTGTCATATTCTACAGACCCCACAAAACACCAGTCGTCGTTTTTCAATGAATATGACACCAAATTGCAATATCAGTCAAAATATTTGCAATAAAATGTTTTTAATTGTGTAGCCCAAAGGAGTACAAACCAATAAGGTTAAGGCGGGTGATGCCTTGGCCATCATAGAAAAAACTCATTTGCGTCTGGCCCGTCATAATAATAATAATAATAATAATAAGCATCCATTTGTTTTCCTCCTGACGTCACAGCTCACCCAGTCAGAGCAGCAAGCGAGCATTTGGCCACTCAGTGGCAGCAAAGCACTCTCTCCACAGCTCATTGAAGTGCAAGCAGGACTATGAGCCAGAGTGGACATCCTGTTTGAGATTACAGTGAGCTGGGAGCACGTTTAAGGAGACAATACTTACATCAAGGTAGGGAGTGCTGGTGTGAAGAGAGAGGACACCTGTTTAGTCTGTAGGTGAGGTTCTATTTCAGATTCTAAGTTGTAAAATGTTTTGCTCACTTATCAATGCTGTAACAGTTGGGATTTATAGTTCATCCATCACGGCCTGTATTAAGTTACCATGCAGACTGGACCCAACAACAGTTTAACAAGTAAAACATTCCTGTCAGCCATGTCACTGTTCATCAGTAAACATGTCCGTATGTCGTCATCTGGGGACCTTGACCCGATTATGTCGGACGGTAGCGGTCAACATTTACACTCATCTACAGGTGTGTGTGCTGCAATCCTTTCATTTTGTGGATTATTGCTGCTGACAGCATTTGTGCGGCGGGACAGTTTGATTTACTTTCATTTCGGCTCAAAGAACAAGACTCGAGCTAAATAAAAAACAAAAACAACATTTAATTCAGGATGTTACTATTGCAACGAGGAAGTAAAAACCAAATAAAGGGAAAGTAAAAACAATAAAAACTGCCGATAAATGAGGCCAGTCGGGACCAGGGACCTTCGGTGGAACGTGTTCCCTGCTGGTGTTTGTGTTCAGGTACACACCAGCTGGGAGGATTTCTTCAACTTGGCTTGTTGGTAGTAAGCTTACCGACTGTGGAAAGAGCAGAGCAAGTGGGTTAGTGAAGCGGCTATGGTATATTTACATGAACCGCTGTATTGTGGTTGATCTCAAAACCTGCACTGCTCAGGTCTGATAGGCCTACGTTCATTTGAATTTGATCGGCATAATGTATGAGATTTGAGACCAGCGTCGGAAATACACGAGGGCAAAGGGCAAAACTGCCCCTAAGAAATATAATTTTGCCCCCGATATCACTAGGAGAGGGGCAAAATATGCCCCCATAATTTCCTCTAATAATAATTTAACCTCTATAGCCCTAGCCCTATTTTTAGCCCTCTGCTCGAAAATTGCATACCCATACTCAAGAGAGTCCTCAGCTCTAACTACAAGGTCTATTTTAATAATTTTGAGGCTAGGATACAGGTAACACTTGTGAGATGTGTTGAATTGTGTAAATATTGTGTATATGTTACTGGTTAATAACTAATACACTTATGGCACAGCTGAAATTTAAAAAGTTCCAGGTTCGCCTGAAAAAAAGCACTTTTATTGAACATTTTTATTTATTTTTTTAAATAATGCCTGGCTTGGCCTAAAACCACACCAGTCATAGAACAACACGTGTTACATGTCCCCACAACATATTTTACTTCGATTGAGTGAAGAAAGGCCAGCATAAATGGTCATAAAAATCAAAATTATGATTTTCGGAACCAGCTGTTGCATTGCTGTATACTCATTTTATATACTATATAACTACATATTAACTATATATTCACTTGCTTTATCACTAAGAGTGTTCAATACATCATAATAAAGCAGTTTGCAATAATTTTCAGCCATGTTCAGTTATTTCCAGATGTCATATGTGTCATTCATGAAAAAAACCTGCTCTGACTCAGTGTGTATGTGGGATTTGTAAGGCCTGTGATTGGCCGATTTAGGTATATGACACGTCGTTGGGTCCGGAATAGTCCATTGAAAGCCGTCAGGGGTGTTATTTGGAATGCTGAGGGACATTAGTCAGTAAAAATCTTGATAAGGTGGGCTCGACCTTCAAATGGCACATTTTTTAAATTTTTAAGGTGCTATAAAAATGTTTTTCTCAAAAATTCCATACAATGACTAATGCATAAGTTCAGGACAATATCACAATATTTAAGGTGCTACAAAAATATCTTTCTCAATAATTCCATACAATGACTGATGTATATGTAATCAAGGCATCGTTGACTTAATAATTGTTAATAGTTGTTTAAAACATTTAATAACAATAAATAACCACAAAGAAATAAGAGTAAAATTGAATATGATTGTCTGAGTTATGTTTGTTTTTTGTTTACAAAATCTAAGAAAACACTTTGAATCTGTAGACTACTGCCTAATAGTCTTATTATTGCCATTTGATGACAATTGCTCGTATATTGTAAGCCTAAATAAGTATATTTATTATTTTGAACAAAGGTTGAATGTTATTTCACAAGTTTCAAAAAGTGCCCCAAATTTTTTTTTGTCAGTGGGGGCAAAAATTGCCCCCTAAAAAAATATGTAAATTTCCTACCCTGTTTGAGACAGATCGGAAGGTCACAGGCCAATCGACCAGTGTATATTATCCAAAAGCTATTTGAAAAACTCATCGGCTCTGCTTGAATTAAGCCCAAAGGTGATGAGTTTGCATGGCTGAAAATATGTGGATTGCTAAAGCGGTGTGATGTTGGTGGTAGAATGTAGAGATGCTCACCTGAAGCCATCATTCCTGGGTCTCCATACTCTCATCCTCTGCATCTCCTCCCTCCTCCAGAGCTTCGTCTTCCTCCTCCTTTCTCTCTGGAGGTTTCTCATAGGCCTTCTCTGACGGTGTGACAATCACACCGTCCCATGTGGACATCTCAGTTGCCAAGTCTGCAACAGAGACACATTTATTATTTTACTGTGAATGCAGGCACAATTTGTAGAATCACAGACCCGTTTAGAGAACATGCAAACGGATGTAGAAACAGAAATACACAGAAAAAAAGGCCATATTCATTTTTATTTCCCCACTTGAATTGCTAACTCAGACTGCTGAAGTCTCATATTAGCAATAGATGAATAGATTGCTTGAAAGGAATCATTTCACACCAGTATGAAGTAAAATTAAACCAACATGTTGGTCTGAAGTCTGCGTAAGGTGCCAGCATTTTAAAAATGGCAAAGGGGTATGCATGTGTTGTGTATGGGCCCCTGGTACCGTGTGGCTAACCAGGGGACTGATCAATGCCACTCACTGACAGCTGATGGCTTTGGATGGAAAATGCATCCAAACAGAACTTTTGTGTTGTTTCTACCGTTACTTTCTTCTGTGCTTTTATCCTGTGCTGCCATGTTGTATTCTCTCTACTTGTAGAACTAAGTTTGTGGAGTCTGGGTTAGTGTTATGGTGTGTGGTAAAAAAAGGTTTTGGAAATACAAGCACTTTAACGTGACATGGTGGTGATGAGTTTGTAAACAGGAAGAGAAGGAAATGATCTTACAGCTGGCGTCTCCCTCGAGGCCAAGGACCTTCCTGTAACCTCCGTGAGAGAGCACCCTCACCAGAGTCTGAGCTGTGAAGCACACCATGTCCTACACACACACACACACACACACACACTGTTCATGCAACACTTTGATTATTAAAATAGACGAAGCTCTCCAACATCTTAAGGAGTTGATGACCTACCTGTTGTTCCAGAGTCATGACTGTGTGCACTCTGAAGTTTCCACTCTCACACGGGTCAGTGATGCCCACAGAGCCGGGCAGAAAGAGACCAGCAGCTAGCATCTGCAGGCAGCGCCTTCAAAACACACGAGTCCAACACAAATGTGAAAACAATGCGCTATCTAAAGTGACTGTGTCCAGGTGAACGCTGAAGTGAGAAGAAACCAACCTATAGGCCACGTTCAGGGACAGGGGCTGCCTGGACGGGTTGTTCATCACCGCAGAGTGGCCCTGGAACACAATGGACACATGACCTCATCTCTGGGACAACACAGACCCAGAACAGCATTCAAGGCTTGAGCTGGACATGCAATTACATGCTTTTGTTCTTTGTTTTAAAATCTGGCAGTGTTGTCGGGTCAAACGTCTGGACCCGGGTGTTAAGCAGCAGACTTGTAGTCTTACCAGCAGGTCCAGGATCCAGGGAGTGAGGGGTTCAAAACCAGGGAAGCGCAGCCTCAGGTCCTTCAGCAGGCGAATCAGCACTTTGACCCTGAAGATTATAAACATGGAATAATCCAATAAATGCATGCGAGTGTATTGTGTGGTCATGCCTACGCATAATAGAGAACAGCAGGCCTGACGGGAGCTGAAGGAGACTTCCTCACGTTGACTGAGAGGCGTTCTCCTCAAACCAGCGGGCATGGCGGATGGCAGCAAGAGCACTCTGCAGCACCTTGATGTCCACTGAAGGAAAAAACAAAAAGAATTAACCCGAGGATCACCATCCGGAGTTGAACCAGGCACCTGATAGCTCATAGTGAGCATCAATTGGGTTATGATACCTCAAACTGTGTGTGTGAGAGTGAGTGACAGACGGAGTAGGCCCTATCCTCACAAATTCTATTATATATTGTGGCAACATGGAATCAGAATTAAAAGAAAGAGGAAAAACTTTGGGCCCAAACCATGTATGAAATTTGGTGAGGATTAAATCACACAAAAATGTTAAAGGTTTTGTAGAGAGACTGAGGATGAGTAATCCTTGAACTATGTTCATAAGTTATTGTAAAATGACCTGTTATAGAACACAATGAGATCTGATGATGTGGTTTCTGTTCAGAAGCTACTTGTAGGGCAGAAAGGCATTGACTGAATGCAGTAAACCACAGAGGGCAACAGTACCTTCAGTACTTGTACCATAGTGACACACTGACATGGAAAGAAACCTGCAGCTGATGGGGTCAACCATCACTGCGAGAAAGCAGACTTTGTTTCCCATTTAAATAGCACACAATGATCCAAAATGAAAGGTCCAATACAAAGAACAAACAAAAACTTCTTTCTTTTGAAATATCATCTTTTAAAAGGCATCTCTGTACCTTTTCACAGAGTGCAGAGAGAAGACGGTAAATGAGGGCCCCAACTAGACCAGAGATGTGAAAGCATTGCAGCTCATGGTGGGTGTGTTAACGGGGGGTTAAATGCTGTGTGTGTGTGTAGGCTCTTACAGTGCAGCTCAGGGTCCAGCTTGCGCAGGTTGGGAGGGACGGTGGTGATGAGGATCTTGACGGTGGCATCAGCTGAACTGATCTCAAAGCCCGTCTCATTGGTCAGCATGGACAGCACTGAAAGCAGCAGATACACACAGCACATGAGCTGGCTTGGGTTAGTTTCACAGAACAGCCTGCAACTAAACTCAGCCTCACAGTTAAGTACACTGTCAGAGTCCCGCATTGAACAACAACAAGTGTGGAGCCCACCCTCCGGTTCTCCCTCAGGTTAACACTGTTAGCTCAGTTGCCCTTGTTAGCACTGTTAGCTGCTAGCCTTCGGCTCACGTCGGCACTAGATGCACTCAATTTAGAAACTTTAAAGCGCACATCTGTTTATCCAAACAGTCCATTGGTGACTTACCTTCAGTAGGGTCCTGTGTGCGAAGGGTCTCCACTACTTTGTTGCCGAGAGCAGCAACTGCCTCCACTGTAAAAGAAAAAGTCTTCATCACAAGTGGCTCTGACTGAAGCCCCGCTGTCATCAGGATGGCTGATCCAAAGGCTGTCGGCATCCAGTGACCAACTCACGCTTTGTCCTACAAATCTAAACTAAAACTGTCAAATCCCCAAAGCTGGAATCAAATGTCTGGTCAGATTCATTGTTTAATCAGAGAATAAGAGTTAACTCTTCAGCACAGTTACTTTGCTGCTTTTATCATTTATGATCTTTCACTTCTTTTGTTAAATGGACAAAAAGCTCCGTAGAAAAACATGTTCATACTGCATTTCTCAAAATAAGGCATTTTGGTACCAGTACTTAAAGTCAGGTATTGTATCAGCACTAGTACTGACAAAGCTTAAACTGTACCCAGTCCTCGTAAGGGATCGGCATGCCACTACACGTTAGTCAATGGGGACATGGTCCTAGCAGAAAAACACCACACTAGACTTTACAATCCAGGTCTCAAAATGATGCAGCTGGTCTTATGGAGCGTGAATCCGAGGCTCTGAACACAGATTCTATGAACAGTCCCCTCACTGTCTGCTAACCCTCCACATGATATCATCAAACGTTATAAACCAATCAGTACAGTAGCAGCAGACTTCTGTTAAACCGTCTTTGGGTCATGAAGTCTACTAGTCACTCACATGTCGGGAGGATCTTGAGGATAACAACCAGGTCAGCCACATTGTGTCCCGTCGTCATGGTGCCCTTCTTGTAAGAGCCCACCTGACGCACCTCTTCAATTTGCTGTGACAAGCACAACATCATTAACATGCAATGTGTGCTCGCATTAGTGCTGCGTTCATAGTATTTGTGGGCTCCACATCTATTTACTCACTTTGAAAACGTCAGATTTATCCAAACAGAAGATCAACAGTCACATCTGAACATACTTGCACTGAACTACGTTATCTTGATATACTTAACGTCACATTCAATGTTTAGTCATATAATGCTGTATAGTTTGGAATTTAGTTCACATTGTTGAGCTCTGAGCGGATATGTTCATTGAAAGCTTCTGTATGAGCGACACGGTGCAGTGATCTGACCTCCAGCACTGTGCTCATCACAGACTCATTCTCACATGGTGCAGTGAAGGAGAAACACTCACCACTTCAAAGTTGCCCGGTGCAACAATCAGGTTGTCGATGACATTGTTGATCTTTGTAACCAGAGACAAGATGGAGGACTAAAGGCAGGAAGAGAGCGATACGCAGTCCGTCAGTGAACGTAAGCAACACACTGCACGAACAGAAGCAGGTGCGGCAGGTTGGTGGACTCACCTGTTCTGCAGGTGTGGGGCTCAGGTCCTGGTTTCTTTTCAGCAGACACTCGCTGAAAGCAGTCTCATCCGGTGCCGGCTTCACTCTGGGGAAGGCCATCTCACACTTGCAATAAACAACATCCTCCTTCAGTACTGGGACCCCACTGGGACCTTCTGTTACAAGTCAATCCCTTTCTGACCGTCCCCATGTGTGAGAGGGTCTAACCCTCCAGGGGCCCTCACAGTTGACCCATATTGAATGCCCATCCCACCCTAAGACACAGATATCTTCTTTAAAAATAAACATCAGTATGGTTCTCCAACTAACAAGGTTATCCACAATTTCAAGTTTGATGGAAAATATATACATATCTAAAATGTTGGCCTTACATTTAATTAGCAAAAAAGCAGAGGACAGTACAGGGCTTCACTAAATGTTTGCTGCCACAGAACTTTGTGCCTGAATCTCTGTAGTGTGCTGCTTTAGGCTTCAGTCCATACTAACACGCCTGAAAACGACTATCACATGACAATAAACGGCACTGGGCACACAGGAAACCGGACGTTGATTGGCTGTTTAGTTACAGAGAATACAACATAGTATTATAGTACTCTTTAATAATAGAAGGCTGGGCTTAGTAATTAAGATCTTCCTCTATAATCTGGCTTGATTTACTCAAACACACAAATTTAGTCGAAAAATAAACTAATATTTTTCAAACTTACTCCACTGAAGTCTTCAAGTAGAGGCATAGGTTCTGGAAGGCTTTGCAGCTGTTGTACTTCTCTGGGTGGGACGGTTGTAAAAATCCCGATACCATCTATTATCAGCCATCATTTCAATATTGGAGTAGACGTAGGCCTATTTAAAGGCGGCGTCTGTGATTCAAATCTAATACACTTGTTGTTAATATCTCCTCACGCCTCTGAACTACCAAAATACAGTACCTGACCCAGGAGGATTGAGCGCCTTCATAGTCTTCCGACCACTCAAAGCACTTGACACGACATGTCAACTCATACATTTGCACACTGAGGGCAGGGGCTGCCATGCAAGGTCCCACCTGACCACCAGGACTCTAACACTGATACGCTGCTGGAACAGCCTGCAGGAGAATCTAGTGATGACTAGTGGAGTTGGGGAGCGAACCGCCGATCCTCTGATTGAAGGATGACCTGCTCTACACTGTCACCCTGTTATAGTAGTTTGTTACATTTCTAGTATTATGTTACAAAATGAAAATGTTGCTTTGGGTAATGCTTGTTTTTGTGAGTCATTGATGACTTGCTCCCTGTGTTGGATGCTGCAGGGTTCACACTGGTCTCTCCTACTGTAATATTTACAATCAGAGTGCACTCAGCTAGATTACAGTATGCCGCCTCAAGCAGCTTTTACCGTATTATGTTCTATAATAAACAAACCATTCATATCATAGCTAAACCGATAAGGAAATATCTGTGATCGGCTATTATAAACTTGATGTCTGTCCAAAATGTCATCACTTTATCCTATTAGACGTGTGTGAAATTAGCATAATTAGCATATGAATTCTCAGTGACCTTGACCTTCCTATCAGTTCATCATTGAGTCCAGGTGGATGTTTACGGCATTCCTGAGATATCACGAGAATAAGACAGACCACCAACAATCTAATCACTTCATCTCAGAGTCCAGGTGGAGGTTTTCTGCCAAATTTGAAGAAATGACCCCCAAGTGACATATTGTGCTGACGAGAATGGACCGGACAGACAACCCGAGAACATTATGCCTCCGACATTGCCCGTTGACGGTGACAAGACATAAAAATCACCGTATTTTTATTTGTATTATCTTGAAAAAAAAAAGTGAAATGATGGACAACCTTGTTAGTTAGCGTTCTGATAATCAGAAAACCAAACTGTAGCGATGCACCAATATCACCTTTTCAAGACCGAGATTTTACTTACAGTACCGATATGAGTACTTAATAATACCACTAGCAATAACAAGAACTTTGTTGCTGACATTGCAACATTGAAAATAGTGTTTTCCTGATAAAAACACAGCATAGTTCTTTAGTTCTTTGCAGTAATCACAGACGTAAGGACATAACTTTAAAAAGGTACAATGTGGAAGATCTGGCCAGATTTTCCGTTTAAAACATTCAAAATATGAATAAACATCGTCATCAGAATGTTGAGAGGTTACAGTGTTCACGTGAGGGGAAAGACATCCATGTATTGTGTAGAGTCACTGGAGCGTCCAGTCTGTGTCCCCGAGGGCTCGTCAACAACACACACATGGTCTGATCATCTGAAGATGCGCCTCTTAGTCGATTAGTAACCTAATGCCTAGTTCACACCACACAACTTCAGTCCTGATTTTACGCTGGCAGACAGTTTTCTGAACTACAGGACAGTGGTTCAGAGAGGAGGCAAATCGCACAGACGTTTGAGCGCCATCTGTGACTCCAAAGACGCGAGCCGAGAGTCTTGCTGGTGCCTCGCAGGCGCATTCCAGATCTCTAGCATTCTAAATATCTGGCTCTGTCAAGCAGCTACAGTCAATGAGAGGCCAAGACACAGGTGGAAGGGTAGCCTAGCCTGTAGCCTGCCTGTGTGAGCCACGTGATACATTTGCAGTTGATGTTGTTGCACCTCGGGTGTTGGATGTTTGTATGAATAAACACAACAGTGACTGATCTTCATAGCGGAATAGTAAAGACGTGTGGAAACAGGTTGTGGTGGTGTGTAAGCCTTTGTCTCAGTTTTACAGATCTGGAAATTAATTCAACTAACTGATTAGTCGACAAAATCGGAAGAGTGTTAAGTCGACTAAGAATGTCTTTGGTGGAGGGCAGCTCAGAGATGTAGATTGTATGGACCCAGTAGTCGGGGTAAAATACTGTATCCTATTTCTTTGGAGCATGTGGCTAGGGATTACACACTGTACCTTCAACACCTTCTGAAAAACATCCCATCTTCCTGTAATGATGTACAGGTGTACTCCAGGACCCTGTGACATCACTGCTGGATGCGATTACAGGTGCAACAGAGCACACTTCTCAAAGTGATGCTGGCTGCAGTCAGAGGTGAAGCTTTCCACCAGCGAATGCAGTGAAACACTGCTTTCTAGCCTGATGGAAGGTTGCTCTTTAAAGCATATGTCAGTCACATGTTGAGCCCCCCCCATCCAGGGTTTTTTACTCACCACATAGAAATCAAATGGGATGTGTGGGACAAATGGACGGTACCTAAACAGGAATGTAGAAAAGATCAACAGTTTGTAGTTTCGTTATAATAACTTCAATCAGTGGCCATAAAAAGAATATCTGATGGAAATAATTTGGGACATGAAGTTGAATGGATGGTATTATTTCACACCAAAGTAGTGGTAGGTGATATTGATAAAAGTTGTCGTCATCACTGTCACAACATATCAATACGATTCTGTTTCATTCCGAATGCTCAAGTTTCAATATGTTCATAATACTTCTGACAAAGTCTGGCTGAAAATAAATCAGGACTGAAGACATCTAAGAATTCATTTGAAACATTGCTTGGTGTGACCTTCTTTCATATGGGTTTTGATGGACTAAATAGATAAGACATGGGATGATATGAACATTTATATTCTATTTATGAACGATCATGTTGCCAAAATATTTTCGCTTAACGATTTTATCCTGATAATCATCAAAATATGCTTAAAACTCTTAAAATGGAACTAAAACATACAACAATCACGTGACATTAGATTTTTTAAACAAAATATTTTTTGCGTGAGACATCCTTTTTTATTAAAAACATCTTAAACAGGGTAACTATAAGTTGTAGATGATAAGGATGGACGGAGCCACTTTGAATGACAAGGCTGCATAAATACATTCTCTACCATGACAGCGAGCTAGACAGCTTTTCAACTTACTCGTGACAATATTTACGATTGTCCCAATAATGGAAATTCATCACCATCAATTTTGTGAATGTTTTTTATTGCGATCTGCGATATAATCTCATCTGTATCAGCTATATAGAACCCGACCCATTATAGACTCTTTGTTGGTGTGTTCCAGATATGTCACATGTTGTCTTTCCTGACACACAGACTTGTGTACACAGAGATATTTTAGTGATTAAAAACATGTTGCTTTGCACACATTCTGCAGGTGGAAATTACCTCTGAAGTGCTGCTGGTGGTATTAAATCTTGTTTTGCTCAAACATTTGTAGAGACAATTATATCAAACTAAATATTATCATTATTAGGCCTGATCCCTTTAGTCGAGTGGTCTACCAACTGTGTTAGTCTTAGTCGAGTAAGATCTCTTTGGTCGGGTCGTAGTTTTTAAATGCTTTATTAATGAATGACTTATTTCTGAGCACATCTCTGGTAAACACAAGGTTTAAAGTGATACTTTTAAACTGTTTTACTGACCCAATTAAATCAAATGATCAACTAGGCAACAGAATCAGGGAGTGTTAGTCGACTATATATTCATAGTTCAGCAGTCAAACATACTTGATGATGTTTAGGTAGGCTTAAAGCCTAACAGAAGTTATGGAATGGAATTTGCAGTGAAGTCTGTATTAAATGACTTGAGGGAAATAAAATGTCTTTGGCATATGGCAGAGTTTATCATGTTATCATGTTAGATAGTCTTTATTGCTCCAGGAAGGAAATTTGTTTTCACAATCACATTCATGGCACACGAGATAAACGATGTCTATGCAGGGCTGCGAACGGGACAACGATCCTGAAGGTGTGCTTAGTTAGCTGCGTTAACTATATGTTTAAAACTGAATTCTATGACGCCTGTAAGAAGTTAGTAAATGACAGCGAACTTACCCCTGGACCAGACCTCCACGGGAGCCGAAGCGGCCTCCCCGGCCACGGCCGCGGTCCCCTCTGCACACGATCACAAAACACAAAGATAGCTCGGATCTGCTCATTTACATTTACAAATCAAAGCTAACGTTAAGAGTAATGGTTCCGTGGAAACTCATTAGGGCACTACGTAATCCCATGGCGTAAATGGCTGTTATCTCGCTAAACTAACGCATCGACTGCTTCTTTCCTATCCAATATATGCCATTCATTCATTCATGTAGCTTCTTCGCTACGCAATTTTAGCTAACGTCAGCCTACTGTGAAGTCACTGAAGTTATGTTAACCTCTGTCACAATAAAGGAATGAAACCATATATACGCTTCACGGTGATGGCACATAGTAATAAATAACGCTAATAACTTGGCTAACTCACCTCTTCAACACGTTAGCTAGTATTAGTACCAGCGTGCAAACAATGCACGCCGCTAGCTTCAAGTTAGCATGGGTAAGGATTAGCTGACGACTACGGTCAACACTTTGGTTGTAAAAGAATAAAACTAAACGGAATTTAATGTTAAAAATGGAAATATAATTACCTCATTGCGTACGACGTTTTGATAATATAATGCGGAAATCCTAGGAGAACTATGGACCGGCTCTCTGTGATGCTACTGCTGCGGAGGCTACAACTGATTCTGCTGCTGCTGCTGCTGCTGCTGCAGCTTCTTCTTCTTCTTCTTCTTCTTCTTCTTCTTCTTCGGTGTCAATAGCGAATTACAACCAGATGGAGCATTACCGCCACCCTTTGCTCCGGAGTGTGGATCAGACAATAAACTTACACTATTTACCCCAATATAAAACAAATCAAACAAAACAAATAATGAAATAAAAAAACAACAACAACAAACAAAACAAACAAATAAGCACTCTAACCATACCTTATCCCTGCATTTCAATCATACCCTATAAAAACCCTGTGTTCTTTAGGAAAGCTAACAGTACCCTAACCTGTGCTCTCTCACCCATGCTCAGTACTCCTTTCAGTATGCATTCATGCACCCTTAATTCCCTCACATTATTCCTCATCATCTCTCTCTGCATCTCATACTCCCTACAACTCACCACTACGTGCTCAAATGACTCCTCTTCTCCACATTCTTCACACAACCCTGTCTGGTGTTTCCTCTCATTTTCAGTGTTTTGTTTAGTGCACTATGGCCCAACCTTAACCTTGTCAACACCGTTTCTTCTCTCCTATTCCAACTTCCTACCCTGGTAACTTTGACACTCTTTTGATTAAATGTCTCCCTTTCTCCTCTCTATCTTATTTCTTATCTCTCTTATTTGTTTGATATTTTCCCAGATAATACATTTGACCTCTGCCTTACTGATACTAATCTTACATTACATTACATTACAGTCATTTAGCAGACGCTTTTATCCAAAGCGACTTACAATAAGTGTATTCAACATCGGTTTTCGAGAGAACAACTAGTCACCAGGAGTCATAAGTGCATCTCCTTTCTTCAAACAAGCATCTAAGAGCATAAACCAGAGCCAACGTACAGTGCAGAAACAAACAAATACAATAAGTGCCACAAACTAATATGAATACAATAGATGCTATATAAGTGCTAAGTGGAAGGCTAAGGGTAGGCCTTCTTGAAGAGCTGAGTTCTTCATTTCTATGTTTCCTTTCTTTAAAGCCCTCTTTGCCAACTCATCCGCCCTCTCATTCCCACTCACCCTACATGTGCTGGAACCCACAGGAATTTAACCGGACCTCCCTGTTTATTTATCCTTGTGGCTGACTGAAGGACTTCATACAGTATGTCTTGACGGCTGTTCGAATGAAAATATCTAAAGCTTGCTAGGACTGAAGATGAGTCGGAGCATATCAACACCTTTTCCTGTCTCGCTTTTTCCACCCATCGTGGTGCAACCAGCACTGCCACCATCTCCACTGTGTAAACCCCTAGATCAGGGGTCGGCAACCTGCGGCTCTTTAGCCTCTCTGTTGCGGCTCCCTGAGGTCCCCAACTGGCGCACCGGATCCGGACCCAGGAACTAAAATCCGATAGATAATTCGGAATTATACATATTGGGCATCGAGTTTAAACTTTAACCGGTGCCACTTATTCAGCCGTTACGGCAGTTGTTCGGCGGTGCAGGAAACACACCGACCAATGCATTGCAAATCACATCACGTGATGCAGCTCAGCCAATCAAATATGGGTATTCTGACAAGTTTCCTGATTCCAGCGAGGTTTACACACACCGTGACACACGGGGCTGAGACGAGGAAATAGAAAGAAGAGCAGGGAAATTGCGCTAATCGAAGAAGTTATCTCACATGACTCTCTCCAAAAAGAGAAACGTGTTCAGAGAGAATATAATTTATAAGCAAGAATGAACAGAATCTTATATGTTAATTATTCCCACAGGCAGTTAAATCCTCTACCCCTGTCAAGCGCTTTTCCCTGCAGGTGGCTAATCATGATTTTCAGACCCCCGCCCTCTGTTATCTATCAATGGATAAATCCAAAAAAAGAAAAGTCACGGAGGAAAATAGAGAGTTTAACTCTGCGTGGACGTCTTCATTTGCTTTCACTGCCAACGATGCTGGCTTACCTGTATGCTTGATATGTGGCGAGAAATTTGCAAAGAGCAAAAAATGTAATGTTGAAAGTCACTTCCAGAACAAGCACACAGCATATGCTGCAAAGTGTCGCGCTGGAGATGATTTCTCAACTGCAGCAGCAAACTCTCCTCTTCATAAGAGTTTGATATTGTTATATCAGGTAAAATTGCAAAAAAATGTCAAGAATTGTCTTTATTCTTGTTCTATATTTTCATAAATACAACAAACTATAGTTGTTGTATATATAATATAACTATATATACAACTTTATAAGCTGTGATATCAAATAGCTTTTGCTGCTCCAGACAAATTTTATTTGGTGGAAAATAGGGCAAAATGGCTCTTTGGATAGAAATGGTTGCCGACCCCTGCCCTAGATCATCAGTTGTTCTTCAATTGATTCTAATTCCTTTAGCTGGTGTTGCCACCCCAAATCCTGTCACTCCTGTCTCAGGTTTCTTAGCACCCTCCGTATAAATCGGTGTATAATCACTGTATTCTTTCATTACATGATATTCAAATGCACTTACCAAATCAACTATACCTTTTTCTTTTCTTTTGACATCTAACAAATACCAACCGTCTATATCAGGCCACACGAGTGTCCATGGAGCCATCACCCACAGAGGGGCTTATCCTCAGATCAAACATTCCAACACTTTGTCATTGTCCTACCTGACCAAAGTGATCTCTCTGACTCCTCCCATTCTCCCAGACCACTTGCAACACTCCTTTTGCAGGGTGAGAATCATCGTGTCCCTGTAAATTAGCCCAGTTTGCCATTAGTTGCTTTCTCCTTAAATCCAGCGGCATTTCTCCCATTTCTACCTGCAGGGCAGGTATTGGCGATGTTTTAAATGCTCCACTGCATACTCTTAATGCCTGTGCCTGAACCACATCTAATTTACCAATTAGAGATTTGGCTGCTGATCCGTATACTATCCTGCCGTAATCCATCACAGATCTTATCAAGGCCACATATATGGTTTTTAATGATGAACAACTAGCTCCACATTCCCTACCAGTCACACATCTCATCACATTTATTATTTTTTTGCATTTTTCCTCTATTTTCCTGGTCTGTCCATGTTAACCGTGAATCAAAAAGAACTCCCAGAAATGTAAATGTTCCATCCCTTTCTAAGTATTTCCCATTCATCCTTAGCTTCATCCCATCCTTGATTCTTTTCCTGGTGAAAAAGACTGTTTGTGTTTTTTCAACTGAGATCTGAACCCCCAACCCCCAGTCCACCACCTCATCTATTGCTTCTTGTACTTTTCTGACTGCATGTTCCATGTTCCTTCCTTTCTTCCACAATTCCCCATCATCAGCAAACAGAGACCTACCTATATCTACTGGTACCTTTGAGAATATGTCATTAATCATAATGATGAAGAGTAGTGGGCTAATCACACTACCTTGAGGCGTACCATTATCAACTATGTATTGATTTGAAAATGTCTGACCCAATCCGTACTTAAATTTTTCTTCCAAACAGAAAATCCTTTACCCAGTTATAAACTCTCCCACCAATTCCCATTTGAGCAGCTTAATTAGCAAACCTTCCTTCCACATCATGTCATAGGCCTTTTCTATGTCAAAAACACTGCAATGACTGACTCTTTATTTGCCTGGGCCTTTCTTATTTCAGTCTCTGGCCTTATCACAGTCCATGGTGTTCCTTCCCTTCCTAAAACCACTCTGAAAACTTGCCAGCATTCCTCTCTTCTCAAGCTCATATGAAAATCTTTCTGTTATCATCCTTTCCATTATCTTACACATACTAGATGTTAATGTTATTGGTCTGTAGCTGGTGGGTTTAGATGGATCTTTGCCAGGTTTTCTGATCGGAATCACTACTGCCTCTTTCCATGCGCTCGGTAACTTTCCTTCCTCCAACACTCTGTTATAAAGGCACAGCAGCTTCAAGAGTGCTCCCTTTCCCAAATGCCTTAGCATGACGTAGCATACCTGATCGTCCCCTGGTGATGTGGGTCTTGTTAGCATGACGTAGCATACCTGATTGTCCCCGGGTGATGTGGGTCTTGTTAGCATGACGTAGCATACCTGATTGTCCCCGGGTGCTGTGGGTCTTGATCCATTTATTGCTCTCACCATCTCTGCCAAAGTAAAAGGTTCATCAATTTTATCATGTGTTTTCTCCCTCCTGTCTAACACATTTGGATGCTGATTCATTCTTCTTTCCCTTCTCCTTCTTTCTTCTTCCGACAACTTATCTGAACCATGAATCTTCACAAATGCCTTGGCCATTATCTCTGCCTTTTCCCTATTGGAGACCGCTGTTTCCTCGTCAGATGTCAAAACGCAATCCCATTATCTTCTATCTCCTCCCATCCTCTTTATCATTCCCTATACCTCTCCCACAGGAGTAGTTCTTCCTATTTTATTGCAAAAATGTCTCCAACTAGCTCTCTTAGCTTATCGTACTGTTCTTCTCACCACTGCTTGTGCCTTTTTATATTGAATCAAATGCTGCATGTTATGGGTTCTTCTGACTTGTCTGAATGCTTTGTTCCTGTTTTTAACAGCCTGGCAGCACTCCTCTGTCCACCATGGAACACGTTTCTTATTTATCCTATTTTTACTCCTGTGTATAGATCCATTGGCTGCCATAATAATAGCTGAAGTTACCTGCTTGTTTATGTCATCTATATCTCCAGCGAAGGTGATCTTTGTCATTGTTCTCTCACTTAACTTTTGGAACTCATCCCAGTTTGTTTTGTGAAAGATCCACGTTGGGATTCCACCTCCTGGTCTGACATCCACTCGTTCTCCTATCAAACATGATACTGGGTAATGATCACTGCCTACTGTTGTAGCTGTCCAATCATCCCATTTACTTACTCCAGCCAATGCATTAGACACTAATGTGATATCTAATGCTGACTATGTACCTGTAGTTATGTTTATCCTTGTTCCTCTACCATCATTCATACAGATAAAATCCCTATCATCCATCAAACCTTCAATTACCCTTCCATTTGAATCTGTTTGCAGATCCCCATACATACATCTGGTACATCTGGTTTTACATCCATTTCTTTAATGAAATGATTGAATTCCTGGCCATTGTCCAGTAGGCTTCTGGCATTCCATTGTAAAAGTATTACCATTATTAGTGTTAACAAACCCATGGTGCTTCGTGGCTTGACTGATTAGTGAGGTTCTCCCTCACTTCTTCCAATGTCAGTCCCACTAATCCCGTATATCCTGTCATTTGTCTTTTGTAGCTCTTGATCCCCCATTGTTGCTTGAATCCTGGTAACATTGTTCCTTACTTTTGTTTCTCTTACAGCTTCTGCTTAAGTGATCCTTCTTTCCACTCTTACTTTTTTATGGGCTCCTCCACAGTTACATTTTGGTTGTGTCCCTGTTCCACACTTTCCATACTCGTGGTCGCCACTACATCTAGCACATCTCCTCTTCTCTTTACAGTTTTTGGCTGTGTGCCCAAACCTCTGGCAATTAAAGCACCTCAGTGGCTTTGGCACATACACGCTCACTGGGTAATGCAGATAACCCAGGAACGCCTTCTTTGGCACATTCTTTTCTTCAAACTCAATCAGCACTGATTCACTGTCTTTTTTTACTCCTTCTCTTGTTATTTTTAGTCTTTGAGCATTCACTAATGTTCCTCCTTTGAAATTCCTCTTTAGTTCCTCCATACCAACACTCACTGGCACCCCTGTGATAACTCCTTTACATCCACCATTTTGTGCTCCCCCCCTCCTTGTGTTCAACACCTTAATTTTTCCTATTTCCTTTAGATTGAGTGCTTTCTCAAGTTGTTCTTCATTTGCACACCTCACCAGTAGGTTGCCATCATTTAGGACCTTTGCATAGATGATCTACCCTATCTTACTTGCCAGAGCTGTTGTTAGCACAAACGGACTGATTTTCTTCATGTTCTCTTGAGCCTTTTCATGGAACCTTACTATATGACAGTACATTTATCAGGTCTTTGTCTCTACCCTTGCTCATATCCTTCTCTCTCACTTTCCGAACTCTCATTATTGTCAGTTCTTGTTCGTTTATTAGTATTCACACGATTGCCTCGATTTTCATTTTTTCGCCCCCTTAACTCATTCTCATTCTCTTCTTCACTCCCATGACAACAATCCATTTCTGCCCAACTGCCTATGTCTGATCCATTCACAGAGCAGTCGTGCTCAACTGTCTCCAAAGAAGTTGCTCTTTCCCGATTTAAATGTCGCACATTTTGCAGATTAGATTTTCCTCGATACTGTTGCATTAGGAGTCCTTAATTTATATTCTTCCCATCAGTCCAGTATCTTTTAGACAAGGGATAATGTGTTTAAAACGTCATTCCCAGTGCTTCTTAAGGAAATTTGATATTAAATCCACAATGCCTTTTTGTTCCAATACATTCTTTAATATGCTCTCTTGCATATACCGGACAAAAACAAAATACATTGTCTATCGTCTCTGGTTTGAAACAGACATCGCATTTCCCAGTTTGAGTTTCCCGACGAGTTGCAATGAAGAATTGAATCTATGACCTAATCTCATCCTGCTAATGATATTCTGTACTCTCCTGCTCTTCCCCCAACTCTGGACATTTCAAGGCATTGAATCAGAATCAGAACCGTTTATTGCCAAGTACGTTACACATACAAGGAATTTGAATTGGTGAATGGTGCATAACAATAAACAATGAACACAGTGCAATAATCAGGACATAATTTAAAAATAGAAACATTAAAATATACAATAAAATATGGTACACAAACAAACAGATAACAGTACTTTAAAACAAGTATATTGTAAAAGTGGCAATTGTATTTAAAGATAGAAACATAGAAAGGATGTACAAGGGAGTGTAACGGTAGGATATTGTCCTGGGGGTGTAAGAGTCGGAGTCAGTGGGGGTCCCGGGCTTTGTTAATGAGCCCGACTGTTCATGTGGCGTGAGGTCTTGGTCCTGATGGACCGCAGCCGCAGAGGGAAAGGACTCGAACAGTTCATGTCCAGGGTGAGAGGGGTCGGCTACAATCTTTCTTGCTCGCCTCAGGGTCTTTGAAGCGAACAAGTCCTGGAGGGACGGCAAATTGCAGCCAATCACCCTCTCGGCAGAGCGAATGATGCGCTGCAGTCTGCCCTTGTCCTTGGCAGTGGCTGCAGTGTACCAGATGCTGATGAAGGAGCAGAGGATGGACTCAATGATGGCTCTGTAGAAGTGCACCATCATTGTCTTTGGCAGGTTGAATTTCTTCAGCTGCCTCAGGAAGTACAGCCTCTGCTGAGCCTTATCAGTGATGGAGCTGATGTTCAGCTCCCACTTGAGGTCCTGGGATATGATGGAGCCCAGGAAACGGAAGGACTCCACAGCGTCGACGGGGGAGTCACACAGGGTGATAGGGGCAGGTGGGGATACGTTCTTCCTGAAATCCACAACCATCTCCACTGTCTTTAGAGCGTTGAGCACCAAGTTGTTAAGTCCACACCAGGTCACCAGATGGTCAATCTCCCACCTGTAAGCGGACTCATCCCCACCAGAGATGAGTCCAATGAGGGGGGTGTGTTGAGGTTTAAAAACAAAGGATGAGAGGCTGCAGGCCGCAGGTACTTTTCTGCTGCGAACTTCTTACTGCGCAAGCGCAGCAGAAAAATGGGCTGGGTCTGGTTCAAAATTATAACAATATTTAATGTACTACACAAAGTTCACTTACAATCTGAATTAACTATCAATAGTAATGTTCTCGAGAACAGAGACCACATGCACGCATCTCACTCACAGGTCTGAATTCAGGTACTGAAAAACGAGAGCGGAAGTGGTCTGAGGAATGCTCTCTAGAACTTTAATTTTAATGTTCTCTAGACAAAAAATGCAGACTTGATATTTTTACAAGAGACTGAACCGGCTGATAAGAGATTTTTAGAGTTTTAGAAGATGCAATTGGGTGACCAATGCTATTCATGTCATACCTCTCAACAATCAGGAGGGGTCGCCGTCCTGCTTAATAAGTTTCAATGAGACGATGTTGAGTTGTTCACTTCAGATGAGGGAGGATGGATTTCAAATTGGATAATGCTTTTTTTATAGTTTGTAATTTGTTTTGCCATAATAACACAACTAAGGTAAATATTATGTTTACACAACTTTGTATTAAGGTAGAAGCACTTAAAAATAACTACAAGGAAGTGCACACGATCATTGGATCATTATGACTTCAGCTGCTTTTTTTCCTTGGAGAAAAGAAAACGAAAAAAAGAATAATATTACGACCCTTAATAATGATAAACGATAACATTATTTCCAACCTCTTTCAAAATATGTTGGTTCATTTTATAGTTATATAAGTCAAATACTCAGGTCCGTGATTGTGAAAGATTTTACTGTGAACAATCCATCACAAAACTTGAAATATCAGAAGCAATTCACTCAATGAAAACAGCGAAACCTTCAGGCTCTGATGGGCTTCTGATTCATTCTATGTACATTTTTGGGGTATCATTGAAAGTCCTGTATTGGAATTGTATCAAGAATGTACAGTCACTTCTCTCATTTTACAGACAGTATCTGGCCCAAGGCATGGCTTGTTCCTTTTAGATTTTCCAAACAATTTTGGAAAAAGAGGAAATACTCTAAAATGTAATATTTATCAATTTACTCTTAATCTTAGGGTTGCTACAGAGTTATTGTCAAGGTGTACAGTAATGTAGTATTTGTTAAATACACCAATAAATCAGTCAAATAAGCTTTCTTGTGACTACATCTTGCTATTATCTTCTGAGAAAGGGGTCGCAGTGTTTAGTTGGCGCAAACAGCAAAACACTCCCATCTAAAAAAAACATAATTCTTTCATTTAACCTTTTTTTCCTGAACTAATACTAATTAATTCACAAAGTCTAATTAATTCTTCCATATTTGAAAGCTGGGCTATCTCAGCTTAATCAGAACGGTACCAAACAGTCTGATGTCAAAAAATGAACAAATCTGATCAGTTGAATTCAAATGAACTCAACAATTACAAAACATAGATATACCTCGTTATGACACAGAGATAGGTAGATATACAGTATATGTGTACTTATATGCATAATAAATGAATGGATAAGAATAAACTCAACATTTCAGCACAAATCTCTTGATGAGAGACAATGGAGGGGGAGGACATCCCTCCTCTCTCTTGAAACAGACTGTTGGTGGTCTGTAAGGTAAGGTTGAGGGAAAAATTGCAGGCAGAACAACCAACATCTAATTTATGTTTTTTGTAAATTTATTATCAAAGAAATGTAACTTTTTTTTCCAAATGCTCAAGTGTGTTTTTACCAGAAATAATCAAGACACATTTATTTTTCACCTGCACACTGATAGTCATTCTATTTACAATGCATCGGAAGCTTTCTTCTTCTCTGGGCTCTATCTATCATTTCTCACAAATGTACCTGTAAAGACAAACAGAGATATGTTTATGGTTCGCTGAGTTTATGCATAACATTAATACTAAGATACGGTGACTGAGAGAGACAGCATTATTTACCAGAGCAAAAGTGACAAGGAAAGCTGCCATCTTGGTTGCAGATGTTGTTCATTCCTCTCCAATTCAGATTTTTGCTGGACCGTGTATTGTGTTTAGTTGTTGATCGTTAAACTTTGAATGAGGGTATTATTCACGGTAAAAGTGCTCCTCATGCTCGGTGTTGAATGTACTGCCCCTATAGAGCTGCTCCGAGAGGGATCGAATTACAGGCTCACATGGAAGTGCTTACCAATCAAAGTATAATAGGTCTTCTTTAATATGTATACATATATATATATATTTACGACATAAAGTTACTAATATTTTAATAACTAAAGGCTTGTGCTTTAGCACTCAAAATCGCCACTGTTCTAACACACTGAATGCATTTTTATTTGATTTGAGTTGATTATTTGATTATTTTTGGGGGGATTTTAAATGATCAACAACAGTACTACAGACAAAAGAGGAGTACAAAGACAAAGACATGCAAAGTTATATTTAACTTGTATTTTGCTGTTCAGCACCTTGACACGTGTAGTTAGTAGCACCAGAGTGATTTTAGTAGTAATCGGATGTACTTTATAGTTCCTTTCTAGTCTTCCGACCACTCAAAGCTTTAACACTACATGTCATCATTCACCCATTCACACCCTGATGACAGCTGCCCATCAGAACTATCTAACATTGATAAAACATCCATACACCACAGGCACAGCTCGGAGCAGGGGTTAAGTGTCTTGCCCAAGGACACATGGAGCCGGGGATCGAACCGCCGATCCTCTGATTGAAGGACGACCCTGCTCTACATAGTACATACAGTATGCTTGTCTTATTAAGAAAAATAATAACTTTCATTTTATTGTCAACTTCATTAGGTATTAATTAAACATATCTTTTCTATGTTTAGTGTCTTGACTAATATTTTTGTGGTAAGTAATAGTAGCAGACATGCATTTACAAACAGAGCAAGACACAGGTATATACAGTGGGTACGGAAAGTATTCAGACCCCTTTAAATTTTTCACTCTGTTTCATTGCAGCCATTTGCTAAAATCAAAAAAGTTCATTTTATTTCTTATTAATGTACACTCAGCACCCCATCTTGACAGAAAAAACAGCAATGTAGAAATATTTGCAAATTTATTAAAAAAGAAAAACTGAAATATCACATGGTCATAAGTATTCAGACCCTTTGCTCAGTATTGAGTAGAATCACCCTTTTGAGCTAGTACAGCCATGAGTCTTCTTGGGAATGATGCAACAAGTTTTTCACACCTGGATTCGGGGATCCTCTGCCATTCTTCCTTGCAGATCCTCTCCAGTTCCGTCAGGTTGGATGGTGAACGTTGGTGGACAGCCATTTTCAGGTCTCTCCAGAGATGCTCAATTGGGTTTAGGTCAGGGCTCTGGCTGGGCCAGTCAAGAATGGTCACAGAGTTGTTCCGAAGCCACTCCTTTGTTATTTTAGCTGTGTGCTTAGGGTCATTGTCTTGTTGGAAGGTGAACCTTCGGCCCAGTCTGAGGTCCAGAGCACTCTGGAAGAGGTTTTCTTCCAGGATATCTCTGTACTTGGCCGCATTCATCTTTCCTTCAATTGCAACCAGTCGTCCTGTCCCTGCAGCTGAAAAACACCCCCATAGCATGATGCTGCCACCACCATGTTTCACTGTTGGGATTGTATTGGGCAGGTGATGAGCAGTGCCTGGTTTTCTCCACACATACCGCTTAGAATTAACGCCAAAAAGTTCAATCTTGGTCTCATCAGACCAGAGAATCTTATTTCTCATAGTCTGGGAGTCCTTCATGTGTTTTTTGGCAAACTCTATGCGGGCTTTCATATGTCTTGCACTGAGGAGAGGCTTCCGTCGGGCCACTCTGCCATAAAGCCCCGACTGGTGGAGGGCTGCAGTGATAGTTGACTTTGTGGAACTTTCTCCCATCTCCCTACTGCATCTCTGGAGCTCAGCCACAGTGATCTTTGGGTTCTTCTTTACCTCTCTCACCAAGGCTCTTCTTCCACGATTGCTCAGTTTGGCTGGATGGCCAGGTCTAGGAAGAGTTTTGGTCGTCCCAAACTTCTTCCATTTAAGGATTATGGAGGCCACTGTGCTCTTAGGAACCTTGAGTGCTGCAGAAATTCTTTTGTAACCATGGCCAGATCTGTGCCTTGCCACAATTCTGTCTCTGAGCTCCTTGGGCAGTTCCTTCGACCTCATGATTCTCATTTGCGCTGACATGCACTGTGAGCTGTAAGGTCTTATATAGACAGGTGTGTGCCTTTCCTAATCAAGTCCAATCAGTTTAATTAAACACAGCTGGACTCCAATGAAGGAGTAGAACCATCTCAAGGAGGATCAGAAGAAATGGACAGCATGTGAGTTAAATATGAGTGTCACAGCAAAGGGTCTGAATACTTATGACCATGTGATATTTCAGTTTTTCTTTTTTAATAAATTTGCAAAAATTTCTGGGTCTGAATACTTTCCGTACCCACTGTATATAAATAATAACAGCTGTGTGCGCAACTCAAGTCAACGTAGGAGAGTGGGACAGAATGCAGGAGTGTGGTTTCACTAGATTCATTTCCAACAAAAATAAAACATTCTCCCAAGGCTTGTTTTTGACAATCAACCCTGGTAATAGCATACAGTACAACATGCTCACTACACCTTTTTTGCAATTCAATTCAATGATAGTAAAAGTAATAAAACGTTCAAAGATATCGACACAAACTAAATCAAACCCTGTTTTCCAGCCAAAGTAAACTCTGAGGGTGTATGTGAGGCAGAGTTGCTCTTACATCTGAATCATAGAATCCGTGATGTAGAGGAGATATCATTCATGTGTGGACCAGCCTCTAATCCCTGCCCATTCTTATCCTGAATGAATAAAACCCTTGACATGACAGATAACAACACCATTTATGTAATCAAGCAGCAACGAAGCGAAGATCATCAGAGCAATATTGGACTAACGTTTGCTGGCTCGTATATTCACCATCATGGTTCAACTGAGATGGCTGTGGACCAATGCTCTGTGTTTAGTGGCCATGGCTACTTCAGGTAAGAAATACTCATGCATTAATAACTGCTTGGAAGAATGAAATTGTTGAATGAAAACGTTATTTGTGCCTTTTACAACTCATCAAAGAAAGTCAAAGAAAAGTCAAAGAAAGTCCTGCTCAATGGACTGTACTTGTGGTTTTGCCCATTTTAGCCCATTTACTTAAACACTGGTATGGTTCACTAAAATGTGAATACTTCATTGAACATGTTCAAGAGACTAGAGGTTTTTAATGCCAAAATCCTAGACTGATATGCTTTGATTTGCTTGATATATTTTTGATTTACATTTTTTAAAGTCCATCTGCAGCTCCCTCCATACTGTTGAAAAGAGAAAACAATCTCTTGCTCAAATTCAAAACATTCCTTAAGAGGAAATTGGAACTTAGGGTCACAGGTGGAAGAAAGAGTTGAGAAACAGATGCAACGGATTTGAGGATGCAAGGCCATGCTGATATCCAGGGCTTTGAAGTGACAAGTCAGACAGATTGGAAACGTTAGTGTGAGTGATATTCTGGTACATGTTTTTTTCTCAAATCAACAAAAAATATGTCACACTGAAACCTTCAGGGCGTCTGGCTCCTCCGAGTCTTCACCTGCATGACTTTCCCAGTGTAGAGCAGCTTAGCTCTTCTCCTGTAAAGACAGGCTTCTTTGTGCCACTGGAGATCACCAACAGAAGTTTCACCACTACACTGCTCAACCCAGCATCTGAAGACTACAAGAACATGTATAAAGAAGTCAGTGACCTGGTAAGATGTATATTAGATAATCATAACCACTTTCGTACCACCAGGGCGGGATATACTGTTCTACCATTTAGGACAGTGAATTCACTTTTATTCTCCTCTTTCACAAGTCCAGACTTAAAACTGACTTCTTTAAGTCCAAATATGTAATCTATTCAGTATTTCTACACCAGAATTTATATTCCTGGGAGTGAGGGGGACATACGGGTGGCAAATATAATTTTCAGAAACTACTGTATGACTGAACACTTGTATAATGTACAGGTAAAATATATAGTTTAGTGTGTGCATTTTCTAAAGAGTACCTCTACACATCCTATCCAAATGAATATCATTTCACTAGTGTTTGCACAGTGCTACATGTTAGGGGAGAGAGTTGTAACTTTAAAGACACTCCTTCTGAGCTAAGCTACATCGACTTAGAACATATATACATTCTGAACTCAAAAGGGAATCTGTGAGATCTATTAGGTGCTCTCACAAAGTGAAGGTTTGTTTGCTTGGGGAACCGATAGCATCGAGTCATGTGGCCTCTTTATATGGTTTAGGTCATGATAATACTGTTGCTCAGCTGTGTATATATCTATGTCAATACATGTCTATACATATATCTATAGTCTCTCTCTCTATACATATATACAAATATATATTTATATATATTATATATACTATAAAATATATATATATTATATATATTTTTTAAAGTGTTTCCTTTTTCGATGTGAGGGTCCTGGGACAGATGGTGTCGTATGTTGGAAAGATTATAAAGAACTCTGAGGCAAATTTGTGATTTGTGCCCCACAGCATCACCAAAAGATTATAGTAGTCTCAGGAATGCACCAATAGAAATACTGTTGCTATCCACAGTAAAGGGCAAGCTAGCCTGCTTTGTGATTTGAGTTTTACAAGTCTGGATGCAATCCAGCTGCAAGGTCGGGCCAGCAGTAATTAAATATGTGCTCAACATTACATTATAGTACATACCGTCCATTGTCAGTGCACTGGACTATTACCTCGTTGTTAAAGTTAAGGATAATGTGTTGATTTGTATATGTTTTCTTTTCTTCTTCTGCAGTTGGAAACCATCTATAGCTGCTCTAACTGTCCAACAAATCCCTACTATGGAGGTGTTGTCGGAATGACGTTCAGGTATCATCAATATCATTAATCTCTGAATCATAAAGGTACTGCATTTAGGTATATATAGTATGGCAGATGATAGTGGCAGCACAGACTCCACTTCCTGGCCAAACCATAAGTGGAACAACAGCAGGTTGGAGGCTGGTATTTAGTATTTCACTATTTTTCAAAAGAACTACTACATATGCATATAGATATACAAGTAGATGTACATATTTGGAAAAATAACATCACAAATGAAGAAAATATACGTATGTATATAACTTATTTTCCTTGTAATAATACTTTCTTTCACAGCTCTGGATCAGTGATCGCAAATGCATCTATTATCTTCAATTTCGCCTCTATCAATGCAGTCATTGTCTTCAACTTACTTTCACAAATCTACAAACCCCAAACTCTCCAACTGAACCTGAGCTTTACCAGTAAGATCTCATTTTGTACACATAAGTCCAATTTGTTTCTCCATCTTTAAAAGCAGCGTTCTACATACGTAATGAGTACTTGTTGTTTTTCTTTAGATACAAAAGTAATACAATTTAGAGTGCCTGAGACTACAACAACGACGACTACTACCATCACCACAGACCCTGCAACAACAACACCTACAACTACAACAACCACAACACCTACAACTACAACAACCACAACACCTACAACTACAACAACCACAACACCTACAACTACAAAAACCACAACACCTACAACTACAACAACCACAACACCTACAACTACAACAACAACACCTACACCTACAACAACACCTACAACTACAACAACTACAACAACCACAACACCTACAACTGCAACTACCACAACACCTATAACAACAACAACAACAACACCTACACCTACAACAACACCTACAACTACAACAACTACAACAACCACAACACCTACAACTGCAACTACCACAACACCGATAACAACAACAACAACACCTACACCTACAACAACACCTACAACTACAACAACTACAACAACACCTACAACAACTACAACAACTACAACTACCACAACACCTACAACTACCACACCTTCAACAACAACGGCCATGACTCCTACAACTACCACACCTACAACAACCACACCCACAACAATGACCACAACACCTACAACTACCACACCTTCAACTACAACAACCACAACATCTATAACTACCACACCTTCAACAACAACAACCATGACTCCTACAACTACCACACCTACAACTACCACACCTACAACAACCACACCCACAACAACGACCACAACACCTATAACTACAACAACCACAACACCTGCAACTACCACAACTACTAGAATCACAATGTCTACAACTACCATTACACTTACAACTACCACACCCACACCTACAACTACAATAACCACAACACCTATAACTACAACCACAACCCCTACAATTACCACAACTACTAGAACCACAATGCCTAACACTACCGTTACACCTACAACTACTTCAACAACTACAGCTATCACACAAAATACAACTACCACAAGAACTACAACTACCACTGCACCCACAACTCCAGCACTCACATCTGCTACTACTACAACTCGAGATCCTACAACAACATCTTCAACCGCCAAGACAGATCATGGAAGCCGTAGTGACCCAACAGTGAACAACACAACAACTGTGATTGACAAACACAGCAGCAGCAGCAGCGATGGGAGCAGTGACTGGGTACCTGGATGGGGCATTGCCCTCTTAGTATTGGCCGCTGCCATCTTGTTGCTACTCATAATCATCTTTATCATGCTGGTGAGTCATCAAGCAGGTTTAATACAATATCATTTTTCATTCAACAGTTTTAGTTGCTCTGCTCTGTATGACATATTTCAGTAACTACATATTTTGATGACAGTTGGGTTTATTTGTACAACTTTATTCTCTGATAATCTGGTTGATTTTAATCTGATGCTTACATAACCTGCTCCGGAGTAGGTTATGTTTGAGACCTCCACATCTAAATCATATAAATCGGTTAATTCACGCATTCACACAGTCTGATATTTCTTGCCTGCTGCACTTCCTGCATTCAGCAGTTTCAACTCTGTTACTTTAAGTCTGAATTATGTGTTTAACTTCTTCGTATTTGTCTGATATTATAGCTTTATCTTTAATTGTAAAATGTGCTGCTCTGTTGACAGCAGACTTGTCCGTGTTTGTGATTGATCAGATGCTGTTAACGCCACCTCATTATAAGAATGCGCTCACAGTCAGTTTGAGGTTGATTTACAGAGTTGATGACCAGCTTCGTAGGACCGTTTAGCGGGATTGCAGTTGTTAGGGTTTGTTAAACTAACCAAAATATACCCTGGGTATGTTGAACTCGCTTCATAGTACAGACCCCAGGTACAGTATCTTGAGATAGATCATAGCATCACTCCTTTGACTCTTTTGAAGGTCATGTCATTTGTTGGAGGAATTGAATTGGGATAGAGCTTCCTGATAAGGTTGTTCACTGTACTTCTACTCTCTGAACTCTGCTTCTATGCTCTGTTGTTTCAGTTGGTCCAATGGTGTTGTGTGACAACAGAAAGCAGTCAAATGGACACTACAGAGGATCCATATGACAATGAAAAGGAACAACCGCCTCAGGGCCCTTTGCCTGTATACTCACCTCAAACCCCAGTGACACAGAAACCGGGGTCTACCCCTGTCATCATTGTAAGTACTGCAAGTATAGTAAGACCTGTGCAGTGTGTATATATTGCTTGTATTTGTATCACTTTGTATATGAAACATGCATGTAAACACATTTTGTCCTCTCATGCTTTTTCTACAGGGGGACACACCCAAGAAGAACAGAACAGGGTTCTATACAGTAAATCCCTGAAATGATCTGGATGAATGGGAGCCAGCAAGCAACAGGTAGCACACTTCATCCAGTAGATCATTGATAGGCTGCCCAGGCAGATGGGAACAGTCCTTTTGATTCTGACCCAGTGTCCACAAGTAATAACTTTAAAGTTTACAGTTTAATATAAATGAGTCACTTCCTGTGCTCAGAAGCTTTAGTTATTTCTGCAATATATGCTTTAAAGTCAAATCTACTTGCCTTTGCTTCTTTCCTGTTTCCATGAAGTATTTTGATTGACACTATAACACAATGTTGATTTATTTTAACATCTTTAAACTTGAATTGAAGGATATCATGCATTAGAAAACCACATTCCTTCAAATTGATGGGTTTCATAGTCACATAGTTAAAGGCATGTTTATGAAAATGTTAATGAAAATGCTATCTCTGCATGTTTGGTCATTTTTACTCTTTCAGTGAAGTTGAAGCAGGACATTCTATTTATGGCTTTAGGAAATGCTCCGACCTATTGGACTCATGAAGCTCAATGCGTAATAACTAAGGCATGGTCACCAAGGCTAGGTCCTGAAGAGTTGACATGTTGGCGATACAGGCGTTTTATCAACAGCAACAATATAATAAATGGCTAAATAAACAAATACAGTTGAACTTGGACTGCATGTTTAGTAACTGATCGTTATCTAATGCCGTGTTGTAATGCATAGGGAATGAAGTGTCTCTGACCTCTCCCACTCTCTCAACAGTATAGATCTTAATCACCGCTTAGTCATTCCAGCATTTGTTTGACACTCACACCAAGGCGCTGTCTGACAATACAAGGAGGCTGGGCATTGTGTGTTTTCCTATGAATTTATGAGTTTATTAAACAAAGGCATGCTTTCCATAAATGCAATTGTACTAAGAGAGGGTTTAAAGTGCACAGTTCAACAAACACAAGTCCACAACACAAATGTTACTCAGGGCGCATTGAAACAAGCCTCGTTTAGTCCGGTTGAACCAAACCCCGGAGCGTTTACAGCCCTGGTGCAGTTTGTTTGGGTGGATGTGTACGCTAGACTCAAACTCTGGTGCAGCTTTAATGACATTATCTAACAACTTAATGCTTCATCCGCAAACTCTTGTCACAGTGTAGGAAAGCACATCACATCTGTCTAAGCAACAGTTGAGACGTACGAGGAGCCAACATATCGAGCAACATTTACACCACATGACTTTTGTTTACAATTTCTGGACTGTGTGAGTTTGGCCTTCGGGAATGCAACACGGACCAGTTGGAAAATTGAAACAATGTTTCATCCTTACTCACCAGTCTTAAGAAGATAAAAGTGTGAGCAGTTATGTCTAATTGAGGGCTTTAAGTTACATTGTGTGATTTTGCTAGAACTCCCATGAACACAAAAAACTGTAATTTCTGGTGAACTTGTAGGTTTCTGTTTAAATCTGAAACATAGCTCAGGTCAGTATTACTACCATTTTAATCAATACTGCTATTTATTAGTAATAATTATTACTATTTATTCACTATGCCTGTACTAGTGACATGAATGTAACCAAATATAGCCAGAACGTCAAAATAACGATTCATTAAACAGACATTTCAAACACACAAAACCACACCATCTCCCTGTCAGGGTCTGAATTGTAATGGTAATTGTAACGGTAAAGCTGGTGACATATAGAGCCACGCTACACTGTATTGCAACTACGCTATCGAGAAAATGTTTCACATGTTTTTGTTGTACAAATGGAAAATGCAAATCATAGTTTGCTTAAACTGCCAACGCTTTTACACACAGTGAACTCAAGATATTGTCTGAGTTTATCAGTTTCTTCCTTTCACAATTAATTCCACTCAATGTTGATTAAATGTTGCTCCTTTGAGCAGTGCAAGGTTCATTTTAACACAGCTAGACTCTAACCCTAACCCCAAGGCCCCCAAACAGACCTGGTCCAGCCCTGAACATTCATCATGTCAAATGTCAGTGTTCATCACTCCAACTGAATCATGTTTGTCATGTCCTTCCAGCCAGACTGCAGTGAAGAACCACGAACTCCATCAACATGGATGAACAATTATCAACAGATGTTATTTATTGCACCGTTTTTCAACAGAAAGCTGACATATTAAAGGAATTACAGTTTTCCTCAGTTGTTTACACACCAATACTTGTACTTGTACAATTACCACAACCTGTAACTCATTTACTAAAACCTGAACGCATATGTCAGAACTGGCCAGAGCCAAACAGAAAGCTTTTTGTTTTGTCTAAGTCTATAACTCAGTGCTTGTTGGGATGTATACAGCATATTTTTGTTTCTATATTTAAGTTTAAACATTGTACAAACATATTTTACAACAGATACTGTACATACATAGTAAGTGTAACATTTAACATATAAAAGGCATAAGTCCTAAGTTCTAGTGCTTTACATTGAGCACACCATTGTTCAACTGGTTTTTATACATGTCTGTTCATATGTGTGTGTGTGTTGAACACAAAATACCATTTAAAGAAGACATAACATTGTTTAGAATGCAATGTTTCATTTTGCAGAAGAAGCAGAGTTTTGTGTTTTTGGATTTGTGTGAAGAGTTTTGAGAATATGAGGCATTCTGTTAGAAAATGTGTAAACAATTGAGAAAACAATATTATAAAAAGAGATCACAAATGCTAATATATATAATGAAAACATTTCTCTGCATAACAATTATTCAACACAAGCCAGTGATGAATAGCTGATATGTTTTTCTTTAATATTTCCCTGCATGATTTTAGGAACATTAATTCACACAATAAATTCATAATTGTTACCATATTTGTTAAGCATGTCAAATGTTTGTTGTATGTTATATATTGAAATATTAAATCTGTCTCAATATGATTAAAGTACCATGCTGATGATTGTGCATTGCTGGCCCCTTTACTGTATATTTCTACCTTCCAGACAGTTGGATTATTTTCATCCAAATATACATAAATACAACATAGCAAGACAACACATCCAGCATCAGACACTCAGAGAGATCAATACATAGATTACAATTCAAGGCTGGTTTGAACCAGCAAGGACTCATTGTTAAACATTTCTTTAACGTCAAATAGGTTTTTTGTAAAGCTAGATTAGACTCTAGGTTTCTATTGCTACAGAACTTTAAACTTAACTAAGAGAGGTTTATGAGTTTTCAAAATGATTCAATAATTTATACAAACCAAACTTAGTCACCACATGGCACATGCAGGGTTCATACCATCTGATACTTTGGACCAGTTCCTGCTCAACAACAAACCTTTGACATTTCTACTTCTCTAATGATATTGTCTGCGTTAGATTTGTTTCAGAGATATTGTTAGACTAAAGTATATTAATATGTTGACCAAACACAATACACAGAGACAAATACTGTGAAGACAAATACCACAAGTATTTATTTGGCTCCACATTGTTAAAATGAGTCAATACGCCAACGCATTTCCAAAGGTTGCATTTTTCACGGAAAATCAGAACAGAACATATTAAATACTGTAGAATGAAGCACATTAACACGCAAAAACAGTTGTTGAGACAAAAAAGATGAATTACAGTTATTTTCAATTGCAAAAACACGTTTTTGAAAACTATGGCTGCTATGTTGACATCCATTGCTGTTATAAACAACCACTCGCATGTGGTCTTCTTTATCGTGCTTACATCCTAATTGATGCGTCAAGAATCACGGCCAGGCATTTGGGCGGGTGGAACCGTGCATTTGACCAATTTTTCCAAAGGTGGGGCATTTTGAATGCCAGCATTTTGAAATGGCAAACATCTTACTTTATGTCAAAACCCTGTGTCTCATGTAGAGAAAAGCAGAACATGTCTTTATAGTTTTGGAAACTTGAGAGTCAGTTTTAGTAACTGTTTAATTTGAGTGTGTTAGCAATAAAAAAAAGCAACAATAGAAAATAGTAAAAATAAAGAAAGAACAGTGAATGAGGAGGTGTTTTGGAACCTTTTACTGGTTCTGTATATGAAAGACTTTTACCAGGTGAGGAACGGGGACCAAGTGAGGCAGAATCATTCTGTAATTATATACGACATCGTGGCGTTTCACCATCTCTTCCAGTCACATAGTGGTTTACAGCTCATCCACCTTACTCTTCATTTCTCAACCCCGAAGAGAATTTAGTTTCCTTATGGAAGTGGGCAGTTTATGACTACCAGACACATAACCAGATGCCCTTCTTGGACACAATGAACGCTGGATATCTGGACATATCTGCAGAAGACTGCCACTGATGGATCAGGCATGCAGAAGGATTATTTCCCGGGCGTAATGAGAGGACATAAGGTGTGATGAGGATGAGAACATGTGGCCAGATACAGAGGATATGGATAGAGATATCTGTAGCTATCCTATATACGTTTGTATAGCTACAATGTTTTGCAATTGTTAATACACGTTTTAAAAGAGGGGCTACTTGTTTTAAAACTCTTTAACACATTTCACAAAACTACACACCCAAAGTGCAAAACACCTCATACATTTTGCAAAAATGAAGCACTGCATTCGAAGATCAATGAACACTTTTCAAAATCAAACTTGGTGCACACATTCATATTAAAATATTTTTGCGGAACAACATACAAAAAACTTTCAAAAACATTTCTATTCAATAGCTAACACATTAATATGACACATAAAGCACAGTTATTGAGAGACTCTACTCTAGTGTTGAATTGGGTGCAAAGCAGAAAATGAGTCTAATGTGTTTGTAAATTTCAATGTTGAGCTAAAACTTGATGGTTTTCCTGCTGTGTGCAGCACGAGGTGCACAGTGAGTTAACCTGAGTGCTAATTGCTTAAGATAGCGGCTAGTAAAATGATATTTCTTTAGGTTATTTAATGGCTCAAATGAAGTTACTGACAGAAGAGGAAGAGTGCTTTGCGTGACATTAACTAAACCCTGTTAAGCAGTGAGCTAGCTACTTAAGGTGGTTGTATACTAAGTCATGCTAATTACAATTAGCAGGTTAATTAGCTAGTTTAGACCTTTCTTTGGTTATATATTTTAAATAGTATTCATTTAAAGAAATTCGTTTGAAGCACTTGGTTGGAAACAGAGGACTTCATCTTCTAATTAAAAATACTAAATTGATGTAGATTACTTGAATACTTACCTCAGTGAAAATAGAATTTATAAATTTAAATCTTTTACAAAATATGAAGTATCATAAAAAGTCATGGTCTCAGATTGAAAGAACACGTTAATGAATAAAGATATGAAAAACAGCTCCATAGTTGTTTCCATCAGGACATTCATTCCCTGAACCCTAACCCTCCTTATATCTGTTTGCCTAATCCTAACCTTCATTTACACCCAACCTTACGCTAACGACTGACTGCTTAATTGATTAGCTCTGTGACGGATGTGAGACTTCTGTTCTTTTCATGAGTCATAGTGTATGAACGAAACTGAACCCAGTTATTAGTCATTCACCGTATCCACTGACTATAAAATAATAGGTGACGTGAAAAGGTGCATCCTGCTTTGAAGAATGTAAATATTTGATCGTGATGCATTTGTCAGGGTTACACAGGGATGTGTGACGCTGGCATACAAACACATACCTGCTTGGAAGTTATTGTCTCATTACAGCTATTGTTTGAATGGTACCACAGAACTGGGCAGGTAACACTAGTGACAACTTTGTTCCCAACTATTTTAACAGTTCAGTTGCTTATCAGCATTAATCACAATGCTAAACAACTGTGTTGTGTATACAGTTATTCGTGATTTACGTCCTTGTTTGAGAAACATTTACTGAGCTTTTAATGGGAAGATTAATTGCTGCTGCATTGTCAGCAGAACAGTAGACAGCACAATGGCACCATGAAAAGGAAACAGCACAATGCAGGGTGTAACCAAATACAATGCAAATAGTGCCACATGAACCACACACAGCAACAGACAGACACAAACACACACACACACACATGTGGAGACAGGGGCCCAATCCCAATCTCCCCCTTTACGGACTCACAGACTATGAGGCGCGCTTTAGTTCTGTCCCACTGTCAGATCATCGAGTGTTTGAGTCTCTGGCAGACATTTTGAGCCCTTTATGAACCCTTTCCGTAAGTCAGCATAGGATGCTAACTTAGCCTAAGGGAATTACCCACAAATCATTGCAATGTGACGTTAAACACGGGATAACCAGTGGACGCATGGAGACGTAAAAAAAAAGGTAAACAAAGAGGACGGCTGGAATATTAAATGTACTCAGAAACATTAAGGGTTAAAGATGGAAGATAAAAACACATGAAATCAGAGAATATTTATTCATTTATTCATCAAACATTTGATTTTGTCATTGAAGCTGTTTTGACAAAAACGAGTAAATATATTATATGAATGACCTCATCTTGTGAGGAAAGAGCCTGAAGACATTCAAACCAGGGAGTACAACGTATAAAATATATACACACAGTTATACATCATATTTTTTGTAATTTTCATGGGAACGTGATATGTTGCAGCAAAGTGCTGTCCCGTTCATATTTACACCACCCTCAGGCTGGCTCCTCCCCCAACCAATTCCCAAATCAGTGCCAGCTTAGAAAAGGCACCTGTTGGCATGGCTTCATTCCTTTTATCCTGTCTCTGTGGTGGCTCCTAGCGGTTTTTCGTATGACAGGTATGTATTTATTGTGATCGGTTAGCATGCCAACCATTATGAAATACAGCCGCTTTTATTAACTCTGTACTGACATGTTGGCTGAAAATCATTTTAGAAGCTCCATCATCTTCCTGCCGTCGATGAGCGACTGCATATGTTGGTACCGCATATACTGTATGAGTTGGTAAGTAGTCACAACCTTCATTAGTATTATTTTGCAGCATGGTGAGCCCTGTTAATCCAGGTTTTTCATTTGTAGGTTCACC
Organism: Anarhichas minor; assembly: GCF_050575085.1. Lineage (NCBI taxonomy): Eukaryota > Metazoa > Chordata > Actinopteri > Perciformes > Anarhichadidae > Anarhichas > Anarhichas minor. The sequence continues at coordinate 2,451,875 of NW_027466479.1, read as the reverse complement.
TGCTGCTGTTTTGCCTTAACGTTTTGATTCATTTACATTGTTCAACAAACTGTTTTTTATTTGTCTTTTTGTTAATTCCCTTTTTCTTTAGGTGAAGTAGAGTGCCGTTGTTGGGAGGCTAGGTACCCGTGGTGAGGTCCCTACCTTATGCATGTACACACCCTGGGATAAGAGTAGACTGCACCAGCTCTGTTGTGAGGATTGCTGTGTTGCACCTGAGGTGAGTTACAGGTAGCACTCCTCAGTCTGCCTTCCCACCAGTGGCCTCTACTAAAAGCCCACCATTTTGCTAGTTTATGTTGGATAAGACATTTTAGGATATTGGATTATAATTAGTTTTAGAGTTTTTAGTAAGGTCTTTTAGCTTAATATGTAATTAAGAATCATTTAAGATTCCAGTAATTTTAATTTGACCATTAACATTTCCCCCCCCGCAGCTCCTCCAAATTGTATTATTTTCTTTGATTCCTTAAATAAATCCTTTAGTTCATTGTTACGAAACAAGTCTCTTGTCAAATTTGAATAACTAATCTGTGCCTTAACAATTCTAAAAACAATATCTTAAGGTTGTTAAGTTTATATTCCTGGGCTGTAATTACCCAGGTGGCATTGTTTCCCCCTCGAGCCCCCCCACAGTACCAAAACACTTTTTTCCGTGTGCTCCATTTCACTTGCCACTATTTATAAGACTAACTATATAAAAGGCACGGCCATGTCTACTAGTGGTAATAGAAATCATCCTGTCTGATTTATAGTCTTCTTTGAAAGATTGACTTTTTATTAGCAACCGGACTGATAAGAGTCTTCCTTTAAGAACTGTTTTTCAGTCAAAGGAATATTGCCTCTCAACACATTAAGCCATCTCTCACAGTGCATTAATGAAGTCAGCGTTTGCATCACTCACAATGACTCCTCTCGTGCTCGGCAACGTTTTAAATATCAACTCCAGCAGAGCCAAATTCTTCTGCATGCGTGATGGCATTGTTACCCCTTCTGCTTTCTAGGAATATACACAACTGGTGCTTTGATAGCAAAGCTGCTCTGAGTCTTAAATAATCAGGTGTCTCTGCTTTATAATCGGAGACAGATGGGGCTGCTGGTGATTATATGAAGGATGCCAGCAGGAGTAAATGTAAACGACATTATCAAAATGGTGAAATAACCTTCGCTGCATTTTTAATAATATCCTTGACAAAAATGTCTTTCCACAGTTTGATGGTCCGCTCACCACCAAACTAAAAGTATGTTGTAGTCTGGCATCAAATCCATGAGTTCAAGTATCCATAGGATCGTGTTGTATAATCTGTATAATGCGCTTATTGTACACATCCTGGACTTTTTAAAAACTGCCTTCATTTTCAAAATAGTCATTGACATATTTCTCCTGCTCTGCTGGTGTCATGACATGTCCGGGGAAGCCTGAAGCCTCTTGCTTAAATTTCAGAAATGTTTTGACATAATCCCTAAACAATGATTCCGTCTTGTTGGGAAAATGCCACTTCATCAATGGACACAATCTGATACCCCTTTTGAATGTGCTTCTGAAGCTCAAACGACCTGACTCTCTCTCTCTCTCTCTGTCTCTGTAAGGACAGTCAGTCTGGTAGTCTTCAGCACACCTGCTACACATATCTTCAAAGCCTAAGGCAGCAGGTGTTTTTGACACGCTTATGGGTAGAAATCCAACGCTGTCGGGATTGCTTTGTCATAAATCAGAAGAACCCTACTTTCTCTCTTTGTCACCTGCGGCGTGATCCCTTGTTTGACAAAGTATTCCAACAGTATATAATTGTCAAATCTGGAGGCGTTGTGCGCAGGGAATGCATACTGCAGTATTTAGGCAGTCTAATGCTTAACAAAAGCAATCACACATTTCCAGTGGTGGGCCGTGCATTGTATACCTGGGCCTTCAGTGCTGTCCGACTACAGTTGAACCACCTCCTGATAAGCTCATTATGACGCCACAGCTACGCTTATTATTTGTTTCTAGGGGTGTAACAATACACTAATTCGTATTAAACCGTTCGGTACGAGGCTTAGGACCCGAACAATACGTTTGAATAATACTAGTGCATTTGGAAAATTCAGAAGCTTAAATTGTGGGAAATATGTTTTCGGTGGACTTCGCTCAAGCTGGCAACCCACCCAGCGTAAGAGACACTCTGACCCCGGAAACAAAACACTGCACTCTGGTGAGGCACGTGTGTTCTGGGAACACATGGAAGTTACAACGAGCTCCTTAAAATCTGCCTCTTCTTTTTATCTCTTTTCTTATGAGTTGTCAAATCAACATCAGCATTTATTTAATTATTATATTTGACATCAAGTACTTTTATTTATTTTCTTCATAACCTTATACAGTGCTCTCACTTTACTTAACGCTCATTAAGTTATGCTATAACGTGTTAGAGGTTTATAACATGTTCCATTTCAGAAACGTAGAATTGATAATTTGTTCTAACAGAATTATTGTCATTATTATTATTAATTAATAAATCCCCAACACTGACAAGCTCACATCCTCCCATTAACCAATGTATTTATTAGGGTTTGACTATTTTATCTTTTTTGTAAATCTTCCTTTTTTTCCACAAGGCCAGACCCCCTTTATAAGGGTCCTGGGACGACAGAGCTGGACCAGTCCGTCAAATCAGGTTTTACGGAAGAAAACAAACTTTTAATTTATTTCTATAGCCCAAAATCACCTCAGAGGGATTTACAATCTGTACACGTGACATCCTGTCCTTTGACCCTCACATCGGTACAGGAAGAACTCCCCACAAACCCCTATAATGATAATAATAGTATTCATGGTAGCAGTGATAGTAATAGACAGGACAACGGCAAAGGTATAACCATGATTCATGGATTTAAATGTAAGTTACAGTAATATGAAGCAGTTACAAGCTGATCAAGAAGATGATTCTGATTTCAAAAGATATTGATACCGTCAACAATCTTTAATTTGATTTCAGATTTCAGAACAGTCACAAACCTCACAGCTCTGATTTAACCAGAACTTTATTATATTTAGACCAGTGGTGCTGATCAATTATATAAATACATTTATATAAAAATACATTTATTTTAACACATCAGTGTGTCGCTGAAGCGGCGACATTTATCCAAAAGTCAAACGGATGTTCTGAGCACGAACAAGAAAAGATCTCACACACACCATATGAATGAATGCCGTGTCATTGCAGTAATGCATTACTCCAGTACTGTACCGTTAACTTCATCAACTAACGTCAGCTCATCAGATAACACTCCTTTTATTTAACTGATATTATTAAAAACCTCTTAGTTTGGTCCCGTTTCTTCTCCAATGTTACTAAACCACAATATTAAATAATGCTCAGACCTTAAAAGAAAAAAGGCTTCAGAGAAGAATACTGAGCGTATCTTTTTTCAAATGTTCTTTAAAATCCGTTACCTGACAGTAGTTAATGATAGAGGGGAGGTAACGGACAAGATGGCAGCGAGTGCTACGAGTGTACAGTACATCTGAGGTGCCTCGTGCCTAAATCAACCAATCAGCTAGTATAACCTCCACACTTCTGCCACCTGAGGCACTTTGACAGAAGTGGAACATAGTGCTGGACTTCTTGTTGAAGAAGTGGATGTGACCACTGTTTGGTCTTTGACTGAGGACAGAGGCTGCAGACGCCGGAGAAGGACCCCAGCTCTCTGCCTCTTCTTGTCCAGCTTTCTCCGCTTCCACAGCGTTGTCTTTGAAGCATTGGCAGGTTCAGCCTCAGTGGTGGGATCAGCAGCAGGTCTCGGGCCTGGCAGGGACCCGGCTGGTCAGAGGTTTCAAGCTCTTCCCAGTGTGCGGGGATGACAGGAACTCTGTATCAAACAGGAATTCCTGAAAGCCCTCATCAACCCCTTCCTCCTGCTCCACGAAGTCGTTGTCCTCCTCCTCCTCCGCCTCTCCCTCTGGGACGTCGGGGTCGTCTGGCAGCTCCTGCAGCACCCGTCCGGTCTGGGAGAACAGGTAGTTGACCCCTATCAACTCCCCTGTGGCAGCACAGCACATAATAATAAAACCACGTTATGAACACAGTCAAACATACGGCAGATTTCTGAGTTTCTCTCCCTCCCTCAGCAGTTACCTGTGTACTCCCGTATCCGGGTGCAGCTGTCAACCAGCCTCCTCCCGTACAGGCTTTGGGCCAGCTGGTTGATGGTGTCCAAGTCCTGGCTGTGCCCCCTCTCCACCGAGGCACGTTTATTTATTTTACTGGTTTATTTGATAAGGGACAGTGCACATAAATAAAAACATTTCTGTAAATGCGCCAGTTAGCCAAGAGGCGATTTTTCATCTGTAGTCGAAAGTTAGTTTAAACTTCTATATTCTCTAAACCAGCATCTTTATTTGTACTCCTGAAGAGAACTATAAACACATTTATATTGTTAAAGATATGAACCAACTCAAACTTCACTTCATATTTCTTCAGCTCAGAGGAGACATTGAACTACAGACACTCGTCTGATGACATCATCATCATCATCTTCTGAAAGATAGAAATGTCAACTAGTGTTAAACAACTGCAGAACTGGACGTTCATGACTGGATGTCCCCAACGCTGCACTTCAGCTCGCTGTATGAAACATGATGGGACGTACAAAAAACCCTTTTGGAGGTCTGCCCTAAACCAGGGCCTAATAGATGATTGAGAACTATTAGGTTGTTGACGGAGAGCTTTTCCAGCCTTTACGGTACTCGTCCAGGAAACACACCGACCAATTACATGCGTTGTTAATGACATCACGTGATGCTGCTCAGCCAATCAAATGTGTGTATTCTGATAAACTTCCCGACTCGAGTGAGATTCACACACACATTATATATTTGAAATGTCAGCCAGTTGTTGACCACATACAGACGTTAATACAACTGTTGGCTACTTCAATATGGAACTAAATCATAGAACAGGTTAGACATTACTGTGATGTTCTGGAGCTTTGATGAGGAAATTCTCTCTAAATGGACCTTGTTGAACATTAATTGCATAACCCTGGTCTAGATGTATAAATGTTGGTAACCACGTGTATCACATGTAGTCTCGAGGCTATGCTCTAAACCCAACCTGAAGTCGGCCATTTTGAATTTTGTATGAATTTCCTCCCCCATCCCCCTCCTCCCGTCTCTTCTCCCTCAGCCAGTCCTCCACACTTCTGCCCCCTGAGGAGTTTTGACAGAAGTGGAACATGGTTCTGGACTTCTTGTTGAAGAAGCGGCTGTGACCAAAGTGTTTGGTCTTTGGCTGACGACAGAGGCTGCAGACGCAGGCGAAGGGCGCCTTTATTTTGAAGTCCTGACCCCGTCTCTCTGCCTCCTGCCTCTTCTTTTCAAGCTTTTTCCGCTTCCACAATGTTGTCTTTGGCAACTGAGGAGGTGAAGGAGCAGCATTGGCAGGTTCAGCCTCAGTGGTGGGACCAGCAGCAGCTGGTAGGTCTGGGGCCTGGGAGGGGCCCGGCTGGTCGGAGACACCTGGTAGGGGCTGGTCCAGGGGAGGCCTCTCTCTGGGGGGCGGCACGGGGTCTGGTGGCACATGGGCCTGGAGGACATAACCCTCCTGGCTCTCCTTCCTCCAGTTGAACCTGGAGTTCATAGAGGGTTTATTAAGAGTAAAATCTAAGCACCTTGAAGACATAACTGTACTTTATACCAGCGCTGTGAAGTTTAGTTTGGATACTCACCACTGTATGAGCATCCTCTGGTTTATCTCAAAGAGACACAGCTTGGCTCGGAGGGTTGGATTTCCCAGCACGCCGTCTCTGATGGTGCAGTAGCTCCTGAGGATCAGAGACCAGCGGCTGATCCGAGCTCCTGCCAGAGAGCGGCTCTGATGATGGATCCTACACAGCAGGATGCAGATAGCCTCCACCAGCCTGTTGGCGTCAGGCCTCGTGAAGGGGCCGCTGAACCTCCCCTGGGTGAGCTGGTCCCTGTAACGTGGGGAATAGTTAACAGGGCCCTTGTCTCCCTCTCGGAGTTTCTCCCACAAGGCCAAGATCTGCGCCTCACGCACCACTGTGACTCGGCCCGCCACCCGCAGCTCCACCAGATACTCGGCCAGGTTCAGGACATGCTGGTACCCCGGGGAGCCATCAGGGTCCACACACTCCTACAGAGGGGAGATGAAAACAGTCATTCGTTCGTCATGTGGCTTTGAGAATGGAGGAGACGGAGCTGATGTAAAAAGGTGAAATGATCACGTACCTGCTCGGCGGTGTCCTGGAGGTTGGTTGGCTCGGACTTGGCAGGCTGCCGGGGCCTTGAGGTGTCTGACAGGAACTCTGTATCAAACAGGAATTCCTGAAAGCCCTCATCAACCCCTTCCTCCTGCTCCACGAAGTCGTTGTCGTCGTCGTCGTCGTCGTCGTTGTCGTCGTCCTCCTCCTCCTCCGCCTCTCCCTCTGGGACTTCGGGGTCGTCTGGCAGCTCCTGCAGCACCCGTCCGGTCTGGGAGAACAGGTAGTTGACCCCTATCAACTCCCCTGTGGCAGCACAGCACATAATAATAAAACCACGTTATGAACACAGTCAAACATACGGCAGATTTCTGAGTTTCTCTCCCTCCCTCAGCAGTTACCTGTGTACTCCCGTATCCGGGTGCAGCTGTCAACCAGCCTCCTCCCGTACAGGCTTTGGGCCAGCTGGTTGATGGTGTCTAAGTCCTGGCTGTGCCCCCTCTCCACCGAGGCACGCCTGTGGTCCTCGTTCCACCTCGTCAGGCCCTCCAGCAAGTAGAGCTGGAAGTTCACGGCACTGGCACTGGTGCCTGGAACATTACACAGAGAGGAGTGAGGCAAGAAGCAACGGACTCGCAGTGAAGATTAACTTGTGTGTTCAGGCTTCAGACACTTACCAGGGATGAACCTGTTAAGGTGGAGATGGAAAGACTCCAAGGAGGTGGAGCCACGGGAACAGCGGTACACCGGCAGACTGACCCCTCCCCTGGTCAGCTGGCCCGTCCTGGTGTACAGCTGCAGCCCCGGTGGATCCTGGATGCACTGGAGGTGGCGGCGCTGGGTGCTCCAGATGCCCTCCACCCTCTCCTGGTCCAGCAGGATAGCCATGCCATCTCTGGCCGACTTGAAGTGGTCCAGGGTCTCTTCAATGAGACGCTCGGTCTCCTGTGCCCCACGTGTGTGGCGGCGACAGTGCCGAGCCATCTCCTTGAAGGAGACCCTGCTCCAAGTCCCGCGCCCCTCGGCCTCCTTGGCTCTCTTCAGCAGGGCGATGTCCTCCTGGTCCCAGGCGAAGATGGAGGCGGAGAGGCGTTGCATAAAGTGGGCATAGAGGGGGTGGCTTTTGGTGGTGACCATCGCCGCCAATCTCCTCATAAAATGCCCTATGTCCAGCCTGACCACTAGCTGGGTCCACTCTGGGAACAGAGCGGCAGCTGCTGAAACCCCAGTGATTGAGCAGCACTCCCTGTCCACGTAGAGGACCAGAGGTGGTTCCTCCTTAGCCTGCTGGTACCGCCTGACCAGCCCGGAGGTCATCTGCTGCAGCCCATAGCCCTCGGCCGCAGTGAGGACCGACATGAGCATCTGCCCGTGCTCGTTGCCCACGTTGGTCACCCACTGGATCGTCCCCGCAGCGTGACCGGACAGCTTCCTGGTGATCTACACAATCACAATCACAATTACTGTATTGATCCCTGTGGGGAAACCGGGAATCTATTCTAAAATAGAAACATATAAGACCACGTGAAAGCTAAATACAACATAACAATGTCTAAACATTCTACCTTCTTGGTGGAGTCCATTTTTAGGACGGAGCCAAAGACGGAGGTCACCTTGGCTCTCATCTCCTCCAGACGGGCGAAGCTGTCGGTGGCGAAGGCGGAGAGGATCCACTGCCTGGTGGGGACCAGGTCCATCTCTGGCAGGTCTGGAGGAGGAGGAACAGTCACACCCGGCATCGTGGACTTCTTGTAAGTTGACATGAAGCGGATGCAACTGTTCATCCAGGCCGCCGTGTGCTGCTCCACCAGGCAGGAGCGCAGACAGTCGGCACTGTTGCCGAGCGACCGTCCCCTCATCTGCACCAGGACCCTCTTATCACACGACAGCCTGCAGAGCAGATACAATGAGATAGTGGACAGAAAGATAATGACAAAGAACTGGTCAGTTAAACTCTCAGGCTCCTCCCTCCTCACCCCAGAGTTCGAAGTCTCCTTCAAAGTTAGTCTTTGATGTACCTGTAGGTGAGCACTGCTGGGAACATCCTCCTGTACTCCTCATCCAGCTGGGACAGAATGCTCCTCGACCACGATGCCAACTTCTTCCCACAGTGGCGACAATTGACATACTCTGTGCCCATAAAATACCATCCGTCGCTGTCCAAGACCTTGCGAACGGTCTTGTACAGGCCACATCCGGTCATCCTGTGGGCACAGACGGGGCAGCTGATGGTGCACTGCCACATCCTGTAGGGCACCCACAGGAAGAACGGCCGCTGGAAGAAGGCGTCGAAGGAGGCCGGTGGCTGGAAGTACAGCTGGCGGGGTCCAGGAGGATAGTTCCAGGACTGCAGTTCAGTGTTGAGGATGAGCTTCCCACTCTGGTCCCTGGTGAACAGAGCCCGGCTCACCCACCCATGCTGCACACTGGGCAGCGTGCTCCTCCAGCTCTCTGGGAGAGGAACCTGGAACACACAGATAAATATAAAAACAACCATTGGCAAAAAGATTACAACTTGCAGTATCACATCTGCAATATGTGTGTTTAGATTTGAATCAGAGGACTGACATCAGCTGGGAGAGGGCCAGATGCTGTCGCAGGGACCGCTGGAGCAGGGACCACTGGTCCACCAGGAGCTACAGACATGATGGTAAAAAGAAAAACAACTCCTTTACTCTCATGCTTCTTACTGCATCCTGTTAGACAGGTGAACAGGAAATAAAAAACCGGGTCACATTGTTTTGAGCTTGTTACATGAAACGTGATTCTGCTGTCATCACCTGAAGAAATGGACGGCCCCGAGGAAGATGAGGAGGAGGTTGGTGGAGCAGAAGATGAGGAGGCTGCTTTACCCTTCTGGTCCCTGCCCATCAGGTACCTCTTCAGGTGGTCCATGCTTGAGCCCGTGGACTGCACGCAGGCTCTCCTGAGCCACATCCTGTAGCTGTGGAGGGATGAAGCCACATTAGATGAACAGGAAACACCTCACAGTGTTTCCTGTTTTCAGGCTCTGTGACTTACCTCTGCACTACAGGATCTGTAGACTCGTAGAACTCCCGGTACGAGAGTCCAGCATGCTCCCCGAATCCCACCCGCCTGCTGTCCAGCGCTCCCTCAGAGGAGGAGCCGTCAGACACCCTGCTCTGCTGGACAGCAGACGTCACACAGGGGAACAGCCTGGCGTACCGGGACAGAGCATCCTGGTTCTGCTTGATGGGGCTGGTGTCGAGGTCCCCCGACTCACGCTCCTGATGATGAGCCGCCAGGATCATAATCAGGTAGCCCACATCGTTGCTGAGCAGCCAGTGGAAGGTCTGCCCGCTGTACTTTCCAAACTGGATCTCATGCCGGCTGAGAACCAGTTTGGTGTCGCTGCAGTCCCCTCCACCAGCACTGACCCGGTCCCTGGCGCCCTGCATTGTGGATGCAGGGTTCTTCGGCCGGTGGGATCGGACTCCCTCCTGCTGATGGCTGAAGGCATCCGCCTCGGGAGAAGCTTTCAGGATCAGATCATTTGGCGTGGAGCCAACCCTCAGTTTTGGTACATAGTCCATCTGTTCATGAAAGAGAGACAGTAGGAAGACCTGATGAGCCCAGTGATATCACAGTACGGGACATGTCGTAGTAATATATAATAATGTAGTATTCTGATTAGGAGATCATAATAATAATAATAATCACAGCCACACAGTTGGAAATAAGACACAATGTATAATTATAACAGTCATTACTGCTGTACACAATAACTGATCTTGTTTCCCAGCCAACATGTTTCAGGTGAAAAGATGTTTTTCACCGACTATTTGAAGACGTTGATTAAATGTTCATATTCATACCAGATTTGCACTATTGCATTTGTTCATCAAATACACTGTGCTGAAAATAGTACGTCATCATTTTAGAGGCTAACTAAGAAACCACGTCTAATGTCTGTGGAAAATGTTGTAAATTGTAAATCCGAGTGAAATCTGGTCTAAACATGAACATTTAATCACTTTAAAACATCTTAGACTGCATAATGCTCTCAGTAAAATATGTAGTATTTAAATACGTAGTCATAGTAACACATCAAGCGTTTCCACGTACAGGACAAAGAACGTTTGTTTTACATCTGCAGCAGCGTTACTACTGTGTTTATCTGTCTATGGTGTCGTTTTTATGATATGGTTGATATTGTTCCCTCTGATGTGAATAATATTTGAATGGTGCTCTTTCGTGTGCGGTGGAATACGTGTTTTAGCACCAGAGTTGCTGAATTGATTTGTTGCTTTGTTGTCATATAAATATATGTGACTGGTTCTTGTGAGTTTGTTCTTGTCATTGTGTTAATTACATTGATTCTGACTACATGTATTGTCCGTTAATGACGAAGCATCCCGTCATGCGTGTATTCATGTATCTGCACTCTGCAGTTAGTGTATTTGTAGGTGTTGAGCTTCATTTTTACACAAAACAAATAACCTGTAGGGGTTAGGGTTCTGACATGTGATTCTCTGTTTAGGCTTTTGTTTTCTTTAACAAAGCAAGTATTATGGTCTGGAGAAATGGGGATTGTGTAGCGATGGCTTTAGTCCTGTTTGAATCAGAAGGGAACAGCTAAACGCTGCGGGGAGAGTTTGTAGCGTGTGTGCTGCTGTTAGTTTTCCTGCTAAGCTAGTTTAGCGTAGCGCACCTCTCAGAACACACGTGTCTCACCAGAGTACAATGTTTTTACGTGGTGGGCGTGTCAGACAGCACGTTGTCTGTTACGTTGGGTGGGTTGTCAGGTTGAGCGCGGTGGCTCCACCGAGAGAACATTATGTTTCCCACAATTTAAGCTTCTGTATTTTCCAAATGCACTAGTATTATTCAAACATATTGTTTGATTTGTAATGCGTACCGAACCGTGAGCTTCGTACCGAACGGTTCAATATGAATGCGTGTATTGTTACACCCCTAATAACCGTAGCTGTGGTGTCATAATGAGGTTATTAGGAGGTGGCTCAACTGTAGTAGGACAGCACTGAAGGCCCAGGTATGAAACACACGGCCCCCTACTGTGTAACATTAACGTACACAATGTAACATGCTCTCATTACGATGTTCTGGAGCTTCTTGTTGGCAGCACACAGTCTATGAATCCATATTCATCACGTTTTATATGAAACATTAAATGTGTTTAAATCACGTCTTCATGTAGACCACATTTCTTTCACCAGTGTAATATGACTTTGTATACGATATCTATATAGATATATACACGTTCACAGTAACCAACATCATCTACAACTGAACAAACCATCAATATTTTAAAACTAAGTGGTGTTTTGTGATACGTTGATGCTGTAACTGCATTTTATCCGGTTAAAAAGACATTCAGACCAAATATCAACCGACTTTCAACCAGAAATCAACGTGTAAATCCCGGTTGGTGCTCACTGGGTGCTGTATGAGTCGATTATAAATCGTGCTGTAAGACACAGCATACATTTTAAATGAATGTATTATGTTACAACATGGTCACTAGCATCACAGTTTAACTCATTCAAACATTTAGAGTGTTTCTGCTCACGGCTGGATCTGTTTGTGTCTCTCAGTCTCAGTTTTAGATAAGCCAGGCCTGTGCAGAATCGATCACTGGCAATCGGCGCACAATGCATGCCGGTTCGATTTGTGCCCGACTTGCTCCGACGTCATGAAAATGCGGGCAACGATCGAGAGAACTTTATCTGTGAACCGCGCTGATGTTCTCTGTAAGGCTCTTCTCTTAGAACATCAGAACTATTCTGTAGATTTAAACAAGATCAACATTTATTCATCCTCACATCAATAAATAAATATAAATACCTGAACCATCTGTCAACAAAGATTCTCATCAATAGATAATAAAGATCACGAGTGAGTCCAGGATCCAGTAGCTGGAGGTCCAAAGTGAGAACCAGACAGTGCAGGTCTCACATTTGTCCTGTGGGGGTCCAGTCTTAGTTGTGGTTCTGCGTGGAGTTGACGGCGCTGTAGAAGAAGAACACAACTCCTCATCTGAAGAAGAAGAAGAAGAACACAACTCCTCATCTGAAGAAGAAGAAGAAGAACACAACTCCTCATCTGAAGAAGAAGAAGAACACAACTCCTCATCTGAAGAAGAAGAAGAAGAACACAACTCCTCATCTGAAGAAGAAGAAGAAGAAGAAGAAAAAGAAGAAACTCATCACTGTTCCTCTTCACCTCTGAAGATTCTCTCTTTAGTCTCACTCAGTCCTGTGTGCCCAATAAAAAATACTTTTACTTTGAAGGGTCTCACCGGAGGTCTGCTTTCTTAATGTATTATCTTCACTCATTAAAATCTAACTTCTAACAGATCATTCCGCGGCTAACAGCCTCTTTACCCGATAGTGACCGTGTGCAACAGAACTCCATTCAGAAACTGTTGAATTATACAAATACTGCTGCTGAACTGAACGTCATCATTAATATCAACTGAGAGAACTTGTCTGAACCAGACGGAGCCGCTCTTGAATTCGGCGAACACAAAATCAACCGAAGAACAAACATGTCTGATAATAATCACACTTTGTGTCACAGTTTAGATTGTTTCTTGTGGATAACTCACAGGCTGTCTTCTTAGCAGTTTATCGGCTCAAACGTTGAACTACATCAGGACAACATGTTTATAACAAGAGTGTTCAGGAGTCTTTTCAGTTCCATTACTTGACGTTTCTCTACGAAACTCAGCAGGTTTCTCGTCCACATTCCAGGAAACAGACACGTTAAAAAAGACGTTTCCACAACGAGGTTTGGTGGAAAACAGAGTTTCTCTCTCAGTGTTCGTCTCTTCTTCACTGCTTCAACCGACTATTTTAAACTGATGGTTTCACACTAAACACTAAAGAGTTTCTACAGTGTTTTACATTCATATTTAATACCAATTAATAAGTAATTTACTTACGATCTCGTAGCTTTCGAGTCACAGTTTGAACTGAGCGCTCGGTAGAGAGAATCCAACATGGCGGCTCGATTTCACAATTGAGACAAACGAGCCATCTGATTGGATGATGAAAACTTGGAGAGTCTGATTGGCTCCTCAAAGTTGACACACAAGTTGAGAATAGGCTCGTTTTAAATAAACCAGGCCTGTGCAGAATCGATCGCCGGGCGATCGGCGCACAATGCTGCCGCTTAGATTTGTGTCCGACTTGATCCCAACTTGCTCTGACGTCATGAACACGCGGGCAACGATAACCTCACGAGAGCGAAGCGGCCGCAGATTTTAGAGCCGAGCGCCGCAGTTGCTCTCCACCGACTGCATGACCCCAGGGCATGATGGGAAACGCCTGGCTGATTTGTAATTTGACACAGGGGGTACATCCCAAGTCTCTTATTTGTCATTTCTTCGCTCCTCGATTGAACCGGAAGTTGTTCTGCTCCGCCATATTGACGGCCGTCCCAAAGCTCTTATTTAACTCGGAGGAGCTAGGATCGAGGAGGGAGGACGCACGAGAACAGCCTTCCAGGAAGTGTTTTAATGGCTGACACGCCCCCTCATTGTTCATCAGTTATGTGATTGGACGCTGCAGCCGATCGGACTGACTGACTGGAGTTGCATTCCAGAGTGAAGACAGATCACAGATTAAACTCTAGTTTATATTTGATTAGTTTTCTGATTCACCGTCTGGTTTAAATATATGTTCATTGTAGACTGAACAACAAAACGACCACAAACAACTTTCTTCATTTATTAGAAAGATTTGTGTTTTCATGATCTAATATTTCCCTCAATAACTTTTATTATGGATACAATTAAAGTCAGAGAGAGCTGGAGAGACAAAACACCTTTTTATGTCCCAAGTCTCTTAATTGCATCCCCGTTTCCCTCACTTGCTTCTTAGTCCCTCCCACCAGGGATGCATGGAGAGACGCAAGGAAACCATGCGAGGAGAGAGGAAACAAGGAAATATTTTTGAAGAGATATAAGACGTCCCTTCCTCAGTTGCGTCACGTGAACTAATAAAGACACACAGTTATCATCACTGTACTTAATAATAGTAACTAATAATACAAATAAGTAATAAAGAAGACACACAGTAATCATCACTGTAGAGGTGTTTCTCTCTGTAGCCTGTTACCTCTTTAACAAACTGTGTTCTGTTTATAAGCGCAGGACAGATTTCTACCGGCGGAATGCATTTGACTTATTTATGAATTATTTGTGTCTGTACGTTTTGAAATTGTGATTATGACATAATTATTAAATAACCCAGAATATGATTTTGGTTTCTCTTAAATGATAAAACTCATCAAACCCGAAACTCAGGAATGATCAGCCTCACGTGACTGAATGAAATGATGATTAATGATGTAAAAGGTGTTTTGTCTCTCAGCTCTATAAAGTCTCTTATAGTGACCGTGTGCAACAGAACTCCATTCAGAAACTGTTGAATTATACAAATACTGCTGCTGAACTGAACGTCATCATTAATATCAACTGAGAGAACTTGTCTGAACCAGACGGAGCCGCTCTTGAATTCGGCGAACACAAAATCAACCGAAGAACAAACATGTCTGATAATAATCACACTTTGTGTCACAGTTTAGATTGTTTCTTGTGGATAACTCACAGGCTGTCTTCTTAGCAGTTTATCGGCTCAAACATTGAACTACATCAGGACAACATGTTTATAACAAGAGTGTTCAGGAGTCTTTTCAGTTCCATTACTTGACGTTTCTCTACGAAACTCAGCAGGTTTCTCGTCCACATTCCAGGAAACAGACACGTTAAAAAAGACGTTTCCACAACGAGGTTTGGTGGAAAACAGAGTTTCTCTCTCAGTGTTCGTCTCTTCTTCAATGCTTCAACCGACTATTTTAAACTGATGGTTTATTGAGGACAGACAAGTTTAATGAGGACAGACAGGTCTTGAGAGTGAAGGAGCTTTGTTCTATTGCTGCAGTACCGACAGCGGCTGTAATATGAAAAAAATCATATTTATCATATTTGCTTCACGAATTTGCGTGTCATCTCACGCATTTGAACCCTCCACTTTCTCTGTCCCAATTGTGCCAACTTGTCCCAATTTCTAAGCAAATGGGCTTCATCTGCGATGTCCATGTCCCGCCCCCTCCAATTGCTGTGCACTGTTTGTCCCTACTTGTGCCAACTCGGGAAAGCGCCGGCCAATGGGATGGCCGCATTTGTCCCAATTTCGAGAGTCAGACTTGTGGCAAACCAATAGGAGAGCTGGATTTGTCCCAATCTGTCTCTGCTACGCCCCCTTAAATTCACTTCATTCAGGTGTGAAGTGATGTCAATCAAAAAAGCCACGATATTATATATTTCTCATCTTGTAATAAGATAAATCAGTGAGCATGATCTTTATCTGTGGTTATTAAACCACTTGTTTCAGCTCTATTCTCTCTGTTAACATCATTGTTGTGAAGTGAATTCATGTGTTAGGATTCTGATCATATTGGGCTCTTAGGTTTATTTTCTGTGTCTTCATTTCAGATGTGAGTGGATACGTTTGCTCAAATGAGACACTGTTTTTAAACTGTCCGTGGGAAGAAGTCACTTATAGGAGTCTGTCCATTCTTGGTTAAAGACTCTGGTCTCTCTGAACACTTTTCTCTTTTAGGAGATTGTCTTGTGAAATGACTTCTCCGACTCACGTAATAGCTTTTCTGCTCTGCGATCTCTTTCCCCATGTGTCACGGTGTGTGTACATCTCACTCGAGTCAGGAAACTTGTCAGAATACTCATATTTGATTGACTGAGCTGCATCACGTGATGTGATTTACAACGCATTTGTCGGTGTGTTTCCTGCACCGCTGAACAAGTGCCGTAAAGGCTGAAAAAGCTGCGCCGGTTAAAATAGAAGTGCTTTGTCAAAATGTAATAATTCTCAATTATCTATGGGTTTTAGGTCCTGGGTCCGGATACAACGGCGTCTGGGTCCGGACCGCGGTCCGCCTATTAGTGACCCCTGTACTAGATGGATCTAACAACCCGTTGTGCAACATGTTCCTGCAGAGGCAACACACACATTAATAAAGTATTGTGTGGGTAGCATGGCTATTTTCAAATGTAACATTTCTAGTCACCACATTTCTTTTGACTTTGTAGCATAGCGTGACCAAATGCTACATGGCTTTGTTTTATTTCATCTTGATGCCGGGAAAAAGGTCAGAAATGACAAACTACCCTACAAACTGCTGCTGCCTTTTTAATGATGCTAATTTACATATGCAATGTCCAGGTTTGTAAAATAGTGGAAATGCTAGGCAGAACCACTTTAAAGCTTCTTAAAAGTTCAGGTTATCAAGTTCCTGCGATGGAAATGGGGCTGATCATGGCCTCACCTATATATATAAAAAAAAAAATATATATATATATATATATATATACAAATTTGACATGGTTTTAAACTACAGAACAGTTGACTTCTGTGATTTCAGGTGGGAGGAAAATGGTTCGGTTGCCCCCATTTTGAAGTGCGCCTTCTTTCCATAAACCCCCCCCCCCCCCCGCCGTGTGGTACAATTTCAGAAATGAACAACTTGGGCCACTTCTTCCTTTTCATGACCTGGATTTTTCCTTTTACCGGAAGGTCCAATGGGTATTAAGACCCCATATAATACCCCACATAATCTGTTGACCTATTTATCTATAGTCTGAGTCCTTACATTCTTGTTCAGGTTGTAATAGGTCACAAAAGAACAGCTGTGTTTCCTATATAGATATCCATGTCACTATCCTGCATTGGAAAGAGAACATGGAAAAGAACTTGCAGCTTAAATCCACTGGAATGTTATTTCATCAGCAGATTTACTCTGGGTTTGCACACGCATCATTTGGAGGAATTGGATTGAACGAGGCTGTAAACATAATGTAATCTAAGCTCCCCATGCTGACATATCGTGAAACAGATATTGACATTCTGCTGAGCTGATTTAATTTAATCTACAGGAAGTTGCTCTGCATGTCCACCCCAGCTTCATGCTAATGCATAACAATGTTCCCAACGGTGACTTCTGGAAATGTGAAACAAGTCAGTGTTGAACACAGACGTCCTTGGTTTGACTTTTAATTGGAATCACAAGTCGGAGAAAGCAGGACTTTAAATTTCAGCTCTGTAAAATGAAAAATAAACATAGTAAATGTGTTTTTTGTGTGTGTGCATGGCTTCACCAGGCAGGCAATTTTTATGCCAAGGGGTAGTAACCATGAAAACCCACATATTGTGCACTTTGCCAATTCAGTAACTCTGTGATGTGGAATCATTCGGCGCGGAGCATGTGATTGGTGTTAAGCAGCATGAGAGGCAGAGGAAAGGATTGCACCAGAGCCCGAGGTTCTTGTCTCTGGGAAGGAATGCCACTGTAGAGCTCTCATTGGTAGAGCCCCGAAGATCCTGGGGGGTCGCGGGAAATGCAGCAGGGAGTTCGGGTGTTGGGGGATGGGGAAAGGAGGGGTTGGAAAAGCATGGGGGAAAGAAGAAAAACAAGCCTGCGTGGTTCCTCCAACCTCGTTACAGCGAATATCCCGTCAACTATAATTAACGCTGCCACTTTGTAGTGTTTCTAGTTCTGTCACTGGGGTCTCCACAGCCCTGGTCTCATTACTACACCTCTGGATAGTACGTTAAATCCTTGTTTAAGCTCAGAACATGGCTCTTTAAATATAACCACAGCCAAAACGACGACAGACAGTTAGCAGTAGGACATAGAGGAAGCTTCATTTCTCAATTTTATAGTTGAAACCATCCGAAGGATTGGTCTGATTTGGTGTTGTCTGGGGTTAAAAGTCAGACAAAGATTTTAAAGAATTGTCATTATATTACTGTGTATATATAAAAATGTATGCTTCAATATGAAATTTTATGAAAAGAGAACAAAACAAAGCTGTTTGGTGGGGCTGCACAGTACAGCTAGGAGCTTAACATGCTCACTGAGGACCGTCAGGAAGCCTTACAAAGGATGCATGCAGCATGTCAGCAGAGAAGCAGCTTCAGTCCTGTGTCTGTGTCGAGCACTCAGGGTCCAATAATACACAATCAGTGTAGCTTTGCATGTACAACTGAATAAAATACACTATTACGGTGTAGAAATCTGCATTTATTGAATATAGAAGTGTATCTGTTCTCTTAGATGTGCATGTGATAAAAAACATGCCTCCTGTGTGTTCAAGCCCTTCGGTAGGTTCAGTTCTGGTAAGCACATTTCTGTTGTGGGTCAATGTCCCTTAGGTGGAATACATTTAGTACAGGAAAACCATTCTTTTTTTCCGCCCAATTTATAATGTCGTATCCTCTCTGCACTGCCATCCTTGCCATTGCTAACTCTACAGATGTGTTTCACCTTACATAACATGGTGTTGCATTTATGTTACTGATATCCATCCCAGATTCACCTCCTTTAGGCAGGCATCCAAACTTACCAGAGGGAGATGCTAGTATGCAGCAGGACAAGAACCCTCGCCATCTTCTAACCCGTGCAACGTACCCTTATACACCAGTTATGTCGTCTTACGAAAAAAGTAACTCCTCATTTTCGTGCCTACGACATTTCCGCTTGTAACATACACAGTCATTTCAAAATAAACTACCTTCTTCACAGGAAACAACTTAGGTTGGTTATGGAAACAAAATGACTCAGCTGGGTTCAGGAAAAGATGGAGGTTTGGGTTAGATTACTGTATTAGTGTTACTTATGTACAGAAGTTACATGACAAAGTAATAAGCGTTGCCTTCTCATTTCACAAGGGCACATAGAGTGGTCTCCTGGTTGAAAAAAACGTTTTTGTTTGACCCATCCACCTCCACTATCTCTTTATATTTCCTGGTTCCTGATTATGTGGATTACATACAAATTGATTTTGTGGGTTATCCATGAATTACAGTGAATTCATTTTACTGATAGCAACGCATTTGAGAAGAGTCTGACCCGTGAGCACAGCTGATGTGTTTGTTGGAACATGAGCTAGAGATAGCACTACTTGTAATAGTCTCTGAGGAGATGGACCTTAATGGTACATTTCCACGGCATGGCACGGCTCTAATCAACTCTACTCGCTCTTTCTGGTTTTCCGTTGGGGGTAGTACCTGGTACCTGGTTCTTCTTTTGGTACCACCTCGGTGGAGATTTCAAGCTAGCTGAGCTGATACTAGAATGTGTAGTTTAAACACTGCAGACCACTGATTGGTCAGAGACAATCATCATATGTGACATCCTGCGCAAACCCTACATTTTTAAATGTGGCTCAGTGGTGGAGCAGGGTCGTCCTTTAATCAGAGGATCGGCGGTTCAATCCCCAGCTCCACTAGTCCATGTCGATGTTTCCTTGGGCAAGACACGTAACCCCAAAATTGCACGTAGCAGTGCCCATGGTGAGTGAATGTTAGAGTCCTGATGGGCAGGTGGCACCTTGCATGGTAGCCATGTCATCAGTGAATGGGTGACTAGAAAAGCGCTATACAGTTTCGTTTGGGGAGTTTTTTCTTTACCAATGCGAGGGTCCAAGGACAGAGGAATGTCGTATGTTGTACAGATTGTAAACCCTTCTGGAGTCATATTGGGCTGTACAACAGGGCTGTATAAATAAAATTGAATAGTGTCGAGCCGAACCATGCAGTTGAAATGAGGCTTTAGATCAGGGGTCTCAAACTCATTTTCACTCTGGGCCACATCAGCATCACGGTTTCCCTCAAAGGGCCGGTTGTAAGTGTAAGACTGTGTAAATGTATCTACTCCCTAACATATTGGTAAATAACTGTCTCTGCATTTGATTATTGTTTATTCAAGTGTAAAAATATTGTACATGCAGTTATATAAATGTAAAAATATATTTGAGCACATTTCTGTTATAACTTAAATCCTTTTAATTTAGGGTTAAGAAACCCACATTACTCTATCAATGATCAAACTATTAAAGAAAATAGCAAAGACAAGTTATTACAATAACTTTGTTCAATGCTTAAAATCCTTTCAAGGGTGCGTTTGCACAATCCCACGTGAAGTATTTCATGTGTTGTAAAGCCACGTTTAAAGTAGTCTTCAATGTACTCACAATACATTTCCATGTCAAGTGTACAGTAACCAGCCAAAGAGCTGCTTCTGTGACTGTGTGTTTAAGTATCTCATCATTTTGACTTTCTATCTCAGAATTATGACTTTCTATCATATTTATGACTTTCTATCTCAAAACATCGACTTTCCATCTCATAATTTCGACTATGGGGATATTTTTATTATCAAGTCTAACTTTAAATTTTAATTTTACATGTCCAGGCTGATCTCGAGCACACAGCTGATAGAAACGTGGTTTGTTTACGTGATGTGAGTGACTGAAGTGCACATTTAACAGATTCAATGTGGACACTATGCCAAACATAATCGTTTCTTATTCTGTCAATAAGAACAGGTATTTAAGAATAGACCCAATTATTCATCATTACAATACATTATTCGTTCTTTAAAAAAAAAAAAAAGCAAGTATAATATTAAATTCCCTACATGACATTTTGGCTAAGGCCACTAGGGGGTACAGTGAGCCCCCTGAACAAATGCAAACTGCACAGTGATGACTGCCCTGCAGTGCCACTGTAAGATCACAGTGCAGCCAGGCTTAAAAAAGGCAGACGATGCGGTAAATGATAAAGTGACTTGCATTTGTGTAGCGCTGTACACTACATGTCATATCATTCACTCATTCACACACATTCATAAATGGACGGCAGAGAATACCAGGCTATTAGGAGCCTAAACTAATTCACAATCACGCACATTCACACACCCATTGCTCAGTCTTCAGAAGCAATTTGGGCACCACTGTCTCGCCTCGTAACCTGGTTTCCAGTAGAGAAACTTCTGTTCCTTTTGTATCTGAAAGCATCGCAACACATTGTCAGTAGGATCCAAAACACAAATTACAAACAAATTTACCAAAAACCTTTCCTTAAAATTAATATGAAATAGTCTTTCACTAAATGTCTGTGTAAAGTAAAGCTTTATTATTCTATTGCGTAATTCATTTACACCTACCCATTTCTTGGAGTTGGGATGTTTAAGATATAAACAGTCAGACCCTGCACTGTGGGTCCCAGAGAGCTGACAGCTGGTGCGTCACAAACATGCCGTTCTTTGTCTTTACATCATCAGCATCCCTCACAATTCCATCTGGGATCCGAGACCTGATGCCGGCGCTACATATACTATAGTTGCAAACCATCCTGCTAATGGTGTTAATGAGCTTGCTAAGACATGCAGCAGGCCACGATGAAAGGCCTCTTCACCCACGCTGCTGTGGGTGTAATTGCTGTTCGTGCCATTACAAATCAATCACTCACCCCCATGTGGAAGATAAGATAAAGAAAATGAGATAGTATACAATGATTCGTGTTCATTTTATGATCCTGGAATGAATATTGGCAGCAAATTAGATTTTCAGTGAATGAAATGTCACAGTGCAGGATATAGCATGGACCTTATACCCTATAAGTCTCATCCTGATCCTTATAAGGGTAATAAAGGAGCTTACACAGTAAGACAGAATCACTCTTTCCTGAACTAATCCCCCAACATGAGTCAATCATTTCACATTGGCTTCACCACAGCAAAGTTAAAGGTACTCCACATCTCAGATGGTCAGTGAACGGACTCAGCAGTTCTCCTTTTTATATGCAAATCTCATTTTAGCTGAAAATTAAATTTGAAGGCATCTGGCGCAGAGAAGATAATTACGTTATAGGATAACAGTTCCATGGTAAAGTCAGATCACAGTTGAACTGTCTGGTCCATGTGGTTGTATTGGATTCAGACAGTTTTAAGTGGACACAATGTTTGTCTGATCAATGATGATGTTGATTATCTACATTCTATCAGAGCTGTCTTTTTGTGCATTTGCTGGACTCAATCAGGGTTGAAGTAAGACTCTGACAATATCATTTCCATCCAAATTAAAATTCATTCTTTCAAAATTAAAAGAAAAATCAGCAGTCATTAACTTTTGGCATTGTATGCTGTTGATCTTATTGAATCAATCATGATATAATATTTCAGCAATGGCAGGGATGAAGTTGAAACTGTATCAGCTGCCAGCAATTTAGTTCTACTTGATAATTATGCAATAATATGGTATCCTAATGAGGGAAGACAAAAAATAATAATTTAATGTTTTTTTTCCTCAATTGCAGAGGGAACTAGGAATTTGGAACAGGGCTACTGTCAATTATTCCTAATTTCCCCCATACAGAGTAATGTCTTGCCCACCATCCTGCTGCTCTGTTTTCATTGGTGAGTTTTCACAAATCAATTATTGGAGTCGTTCCAGTTTGCAGTTTTTCCCGATCAATGTTAAAAATATAATGATTGATCTCAATTCTTCCTGCAAGTTTTTCTCATTCAAATTCTTCCAGTTTTACATTTATTGTGTCCTCATACCTATATGTCACAGTCATAGTTTGGTGGATCTGTTCATGTTAGTAACCTGGACAGAGTACACATAAATAGTACTGAACGAACTGATTCCAATATTTGTTGATTTGGTAACTTTAAGGACAAAAACAATTGGAAAGTTCAATTAATAGTTACACTTGAATGAATGGGAAAATCTGAAATACATTTCTGGTCCAAATTTTAAGTGGAGAGGGTTACATTGGTAAATACTGTGACCTCAGTATTGTTAAAATCCTGGTTATGGCTCTGTTTATTGATTTCATGTGTCTTGAATGTCAGTGGAGATGTTTACTTCCTATTGTTCTTCACCAATTACAAAACAGATTTTTGGGGGAAACAATGACTTTTTGGCATGTAAATAATATTGTATAATTAAACTTGAATCACTTCTTTAATATCAGTGTCTCATGAGTCCAGTCGGAAATCCTTTTCTGTAGCTGCAGTCAGTGCGAGTAATGACAGGAAATCAGGTTGACAAATAGTGAGGCCTAGCTCTAACACAGTGGCCTCGGGTTTGTTTGCGTGATTCCTCAGAGCTCTTATGTTGTGTGTAGTAACCCAGATAAATCCTCTTTTTGGGGGGACTTTTTTGGGGCTAAAAGCAGGGTCCCCCCCTGCTTTGTTCCCTCAATCTGGTTACCGGCTCCGAGCCAATGAAGCGGAAGACAATGGAGAGCTTGGGATGAGGCTAAAGGCCAGTTGCAGTCGTGGCCTCCGCCTGGCTGAACTCATTTCAGGGATGATTTGCTTTGACTCATATGAGCTGCTTGGATTACTGTTGAGTCTCTTTGTTCCTGATTGGGGAAGGGGTCAAAACAAGCTCCTGAGAGCTTAACAGTTCCATGTCCAGATTTAAATTTGAACACCAGTGCTGTTGCTCATATCTGTGCCCTGCACACGATTTCATGGTTCTGCTCGACTTCAGAGGACAAACAGAGATAGATCTGCTACCTCAAACTGAATTTGTTCAATTGTTGTTTGTGTTACAGTGGCTCCTAAGACTGCTTATTTTTCTCATTTGACATGAACAAATGAACCTTTTCATGGCACACGTCACTTCACATTTTAACGCAAACCTAATCTCTAATCCTTTTCTCTCTGGAGTCTTGACAAGAGGCAGTGTTCCCTTTTTCCATCATTCTAAATGCGATAATTGATTTC
This sequence comes from Anarhichas minor, assembly GCF_050575085.1. NCBI lineage: Eukaryota > Metazoa > Chordata > Actinopteri > Perciformes > Anarhichadidae > Anarhichas > Anarhichas minor. The sequence goes on along the minus strand of NW_027466479.1, from coordinate 2,428,085 downwards.
TCGATCAAGCAAGCCAATAATAGTAAACATTTAATTAGATTATGAGCTGTTTTGTTCTCTGTTCTCCCTCATTGCCACCTTGTTTCTCCATCCTGCTCAATGCGATAACATTAGCATATCTAAATTGGATGTGCTTGGCTGGGCCTGTAACACTTGATTTATCAGGTCTTGTCCTGGGTTTAGGTCAGGGTGGGAATCTTATCATCCATGCATGTACAATGATGACGTTCATTTTCTCTCTACCCTACCCCTCATAAACAAAAAGAAACAATTGCTTGTGGTGTGTTCAAGCACTACAAGAAACTCAAGATTTTATTTGTGTGTCTTCTAATCTGAACTGCCTTGCTGAAGAGAGAGAGAGAGAAACAATTAAGATGGTAGAGTAAGTAAAAAACATCCGCTTATCATCTGCAGCTTCATGTTATGGCAGCAGCTCTGAGTTATGATGATGCTCTACTAATGGAGACAGTAATAACTCTTTTATGTGCCTCTGTCAGCTCTTGAGTGCTGAGAGGGTTTTATTACATGGCTCGCTGTGATATGTTCAGTCTCTAGCACAATGCACATAAGTGGTAAACTGAGTGTTTGGAACAGCAGAATTAATGTGTTGTGCTGGATTTGCACCAGCTGTGATATGCATTTGTGTGCCTGTTGATCAGAAACCATCAGAGAGGAGGCTTTTGCTCTACTACACACTCACACACACTCCCTCCCTCATCATCATCTAACCTGATTCGTCTCTATGGAGACCTGTGATAACTCTCTTACACACTCTCATGCATAATATTCCTTTCATGCCAATACTCAATCTGATGATGTACTCATGGCTCCGGTGAATCCATTTAAGAGTGCCTTAAATACCCAGTATGCTCCTTCACTGGACGTGGTAATAACTCTTCATAGTAGCTCTTGGCTCAAACATAGAGAAAAGATGAAGAAAGAAAGAATTGCATAAATAGCACGTAGCATTATATTACACCATTTGTAAATTTGGTAGCAGCTAATTTCAAATATGTGTCTTGGGGACTATAGAATTAATTGTGGAGCTCACGCTTTATGAGCAATAAACTACATTGTCTAATTTAAAGCAGAAGTCAGCAACCTTTTTGATATGAAGCGCCATTTTAAAATGGTCTTGTTATTTAGTGTAAGGTTAACATCAAGTATAACTATGACAGCACAACAAATGTTAAATCTCCAGATATAGTTTTATTCCTTTCACATAGGTAAAGTGCATTAAAAGCACATTTCTCTCATAATCAGGACATTGTAATTCCTTCTTCCTTAAACGAAGATTCCTTAAAATATTCCAATCTAATTTCATTATATTTGTGCATTTTTAAGAGAAAGTGCATCTCTCTCTCTAACTCACCTGTCGTTGTGATCACAGTGACCACAGACTCTTTCCTCTGTTGGTATCCTGGACTTTATGTGTGGTCCTTTCTCTACGGTTAGACTGTGGTTACAGAGGCATTGTCCACACTACTCCGTTTCCATTTGAAAACACATATGTTTTGCTACGTTTACACTGAGCGTCCACACTACGCCGGAGTTTTCGAGCACCGAAAACGGGGGAGTTTGTAAACGCTCCCGAGGACGGATAAGTTTGAAAACTCCCGGGTTCCCTCTTCGTGTGGACGGTCGAAAACGGATACGTTGAAAACGATGACGCCCACACCCGCGTTCGGTACTTGATTGGTTCTTAGCAGTGACGACGTGTCCTTCCCTGATTCGTCACGCCCCACGCCTGTCCAGTGGCGTTATCAGACCTGCGGAGCGGCGATCTAAAGTCACGGTTAGTGGCTTTAGGGAGGACGGACACAAAATGGAGGACTTTCCTGTCCTTAATAATGCTTATTTTGTTCTGCACAACTATTGTGAAGTCCACAGATAAAATGTAAAGGAACAAAAGCAGTAGTTGCTCTCCAGTAGGACAGAGACTTCAGCCACCAGCAATAACAGACAACAACGAAACTGAGGAAACTATTGAGAGACGTGTGTTGACCACATTTATAGACCCATAATCTAAAGTAAATTTGATGTGTGAGAGAGAGAGAAAGATGAAAACCTGCAGCGCTGTAACTAAGTTTGAAAAATAAAATTTCGAAAACTTTCCACGAAATGTGTCTGTTTGAGTTTATAGAGGAAGATTTTAGAGTAAGATCTTAAGTATCAAACATGACCTTTCATTATTAAAGACTACTTTATTACTCTGTCATATTTTTTTAAACTAAGCAACCAATCTACTTCCTGTTTACACCACCCGCATGACCAGTGTACGTGAATAGTCACGTGATATTCGTTTTCAGGCGTTTTAGTATGGACGGAGATCATTTAAAAAAAACGATGCTGAAACGCCGTGTGGACGGAGATCATTTTTGTTTTAGTGTGGATGTAGACTGACTCTGTCTCTGCTTTGTATCTCTGTAAGTAAAGAGATACTCTTCTAATGTATATTCATGGTTGTGGGCCAGATAGCAATTCAGTGTATTTTCAGTTTTGGTTTAATTCATCCATTGTTCCAGATAGGATTTTTTTGTTAATTTAAGAATTTAACTCTGATTAATGGTTGGAAAGCAATGCTTTCTGAGGTTATTTGACCAGTAAGTTTCTGGACTGGCTGATGAGGTTTTAGGGGGTTCCTTTCTTGGGTTTGTAATGCCTGAAATCTTAGTGTGTCTTGGGGGCTTAATTTGAGGTAAAAAAACCAACATATTTTAAGTGTTATTTTTTAATGTTAATAATCAGAGGGTACTATATTATAAGTGTACAGTAGTTAAAACCACTGTACTATACTCAATTGCACTACACTATACACTACACTGTACACCTACTGAGGGATGGAAGTATTATTACATTAAATTCATCTGCCGAGCTGAGCGGACGGAGACACATTTTCCTTTTACTTGCTGGGTCAAGGCTGCTAGCTGTGGGGTTAGCCGACCCTTTGATACGATTTCCCGCTTTTCCTGAAATGTCCTCCTCGAGAAAGGCTTTGTAACTCCGCCACCAAATCAGTATCTCCTCCTCCTTCAGCCATTGAGTGTTAAAAAAACACAGCTAGGAAAAAAAAAAAGAATCTACACCAAGCAAAACGCTAAAAATGTCATAACTTCTCTTACATATGATCCAACCTGAACTCTTACTAAACACTAAGATCTGCTAGCTGATGGTGATGGTCAGTCTCTTGAGCGTGTTATCACTCTTCTGGAGCGCTTGTTAAATCAAGAGTCCTCTCAGCGTTCCAGGCCGCCGAGACCCAGGAATGGCAGTCGCATCAGGTTTAGGGTTCCGTGTGTCCGTGTGTGGCAGCGACGACCATGACACTATGTCCCACTGTCGGAGTGAGCGTCTATGCTTTCGCTGTCATGCTGCTGGACATCAAGAAGCAGTGGCTTGTTCTGTTATCCCTGGTCCTGACTCACCTGCTGTTCGATCTGGTGCCCCTACACAGCAGGAAAACTAGCTAGCCCATGCAAGGAGGGGACTAGTGGAGGGCCAGACAAAATGTCCCCAATTGATGATGTTGACCGTGAATCTGTTTACTCTCAGTTCTGTGCCTCAACAGATTGCGAATCCACAGTGGTGTTTCAGAACACACAGACACTGGCTGCAACAGATGACCTTTTCTACACTGGTGTGACAATCCAAGATGCCCTGGAGCTGCGTGCCATGCTAGACAGCGGCTCAATGGCCTGTTCTCTGAGTTCACGTGTGCTTCCTTTACTGGAAAAGGCCAATATTGTTTCTCCTGATTCTATCTCTCCCACATCGGTTGTTCTGATTGGATGCGGAGGGTTGAGGACGTGCCCCGTCGGAGTGTGTGAGCTTCAGATGAAAGTGTTAGACTGTCGCATCTCGGTTCCCACACTCCTTGTGGGTGGTCAAAGCGATGACTTGATTCTTGGAAGCAACGTCATAAAACATCTCATTCGGGCGCTGAAGACTTCTGGAGATCTCTGGGAGAAAGTTTCACTTTCAGATCAAGCGTCAAGTGATGAGGAGGCCCTGCTGCAGCTGTTGGCCACTGTGGAGAAATGGAGGGGCGGTGAGATTCCTGACAAGGTGGGCACTGTTAAACTTAAACATGCTGTGACCCTGGACCCCTTGAAAGAACATTTGGTGTGTGGTCGTCTGCCTAGCCATAAGTGCCTCTCGGCTGGCAGCACAGTCATTGTGGAGCCAAGTGATTCACGTACAGTGCCCAAAACAGTTATGGTGGGACAGATTGTGACGCCATTGTGGGGAGAAGGATGGGTTCCAGTGAGAGTCATTAACCCTTCCAATAAGCCAGTGACTTTGAGACGCAACTGCAAGATTGCTGACGTGTTCCCCTGTGTGGCACTTGAGGACTTTGACACTGACTACTTGTATGTAAAAGACCAAACTGACGACGTGAAATGGAATGTGACTAAGACTGTTGACCAAGCTGACACCGGCAGTAAGAAGAGCCTGACTGTTGACTCAGAGCATTCTATACACAGATCTGGCATCTCTGTGCTCCACGACGTAGGACTGCAGGACATTGACGTTGACTCAAGTGATCTGTCCCCATTCTCGAAGGTGAAGCTCGTTGATCTGTTGGCCAAGTATGAGTCCATCTTTTCCCGTCACAGTTTGGACTGTGGAAAGGCCAAAGACTTTGTCCACCGGATTCGACTGAGTGATAGCAGACCCTTCAGACTGCCTTATTGTCGTCTGTCTCCTTCACACTATGAGAAGTTGAGAATGGCTTTGAATGAAATGGAGGAACAAGAGATCATAACGAAGTCTACGAGTGAGTATGCATCACCGCTTGTTCTTGTTTGGAAAAAGAACGGAGATCTGCGGCTTTGCACAGACCTTCATTGGCTGAACGCACGCACTGTGAAGGATGCACATCCCTTGCCACACAAGGCAGATGCTTTGGCTACTCTTGGGGGGAACGCTTTCTTCTCAACCATGGACTTGACCTCTGGATACTACAATGTGGAAGTCCATGAGGAGGATAAGATGTTCACCGCATTCACGTCTCCTTTTGGACTGTACGAGTACAACAGGCTTCCGCAGGGACTATGCAACAGCCCAGCCACGTTCATGAGGATGATGATGGCCATCTTTGGTGATCAAAACTTCTTGAGCCTCTTGTGTTACCTGGATGACATCCTTGTCTTTGCTCCCAATGAACAGTTAGCTTTGGCTCTCCTGGATAATGCTACCTTAGCTCATCCCGGCTTCAGTATGCCTTTCCTGCTGTCTGTTGATGCCTCATCCAATGGCCTTGGTGCTGTCACGACTTCCCCTTCATATTAGTTTGTTTTCATCCTGTCCGCTTATTTTACTAACTCTCCTGTCATTTCAGATCCTACCCTTCACACCCGATCATCGCTCATTCCCCTCACCTGGTCCTCCACACCCATCTCACCTGCAGCCCATTCCCTCATTAGCCCTCACTATTTAGGTCCCCTCACTTGCACATGTTCCCTGCCAGATTGTCTTGTGTGTCTCTGCCAAGCTCTCCAGTGTTATTTATATATATATATCGTACTATTCTGATCTGCCTGTTCCGACCCTGTCTGCCTGTTTTCTCGACCTTGGATTTTTGCCTGCCCCTTGTTGGATTTGTTTGCCTTTTGGACTGACCTCCCGGTGTTGACCCTGCCTTTACCAATTAAAGAAATCTATACCTGAATCTTGTCTCCGAGTTGTGCTTTTGGGTTCTAGTATCTGTAATCCTTACAGGTGCTGTGTTGTCTCAACTGGCTGAGGGCGATGACGTCGCACGACCAGTGGTCGTGGGTACTATTCAAACGTATTGCAAGTATCGTACCGAACGTTACGTACATTTAATACGTACATCTCATCTGCTTAACTTGGTCATGGAGGCATCAACATGTAATTGAGATGTTAAATTAACAGTGAAAACTCATCATAGCTTAATTTAACATCAGTATTCATAATTACACTTCATGTTTACTTCTCCTGATCTTTACCTCCTATAACAGGGTCCATAGGGGCATCTCAATAAATAAACATGTTATATTATATCAGGGCACCTAGTGTATGATAGGAGGAGGGTCGTCACAGTATATACAGGTGCTGGTCATATAATTAGCAACCTGGGCTCTCATAACACCTGAGCAGTGCCACAGACTGATCGACTCCATGCCACGCCGCATTGCTGCAGTAATTCAGGCAAAAGGAGCCCCAACTAAGTATTGAGTGCTGTACATGCTCATACTTTTCATGTTCATACTTTTCAGTTGGCCAAGATTTCTAAAAATCCTTTCTTTGTATTGGTCTTAAGTAATATTCTAATTTTCTGAGATACTGAATTTGGGATTTTCCTTAGTTGTCAGTTATAATCATCAAAATTAAAAGAAATAAACATTTGAAATATATCAGTCTGTGTGTAATGAATGAATATAATAGACAAGTTTCACTTTTTGAATGGAATTAGTGAAATAAATCAACTTTTTGATGATATTCTAATTATATGACCAGCACCTGTATATATGTGTGTGTGTGTTTTATAATATAGTGAATATTATTATATAATATATATATATATATTATATTATACTGAATTGCCTGTGAGGGTGACAAAACTACGATGTCCTGACGTGTTTGTCAAAGTGTTAGGCCATGTCCACATTACTCCGTTTCCATTTGAAAACCCATATGTTTTGCTACGTTTACACTGAGCGTCCACACTACGCCGGAGTTTTAGATCACCATAAACGTAAGAGTTTGAAAACGCTTCTGAGGTCGGATAAGTTTGAAAACTCCGGGGTTGCGTTTTCGTGTGGATACGATTAGAAATGATGACGCCCACACCCACGTTCGCTACTTGATTGGTTCTTAGCAGTCTTGACCAGTGTACGTGAAGAGTCACGTGATATTCGTGATATTCGTTTTCAGGTGTGTTAGTATGGACGGAGATCAATTCGAAAACAATGCTGTAACGCCATGTGGATGGAGATCGTTTTTGTTTGAAAACTCCATTTACGTTTAGAGTAGTGTGGATGTACTTTTATTTACTGCTTTTTTTCGTCTTGGAATAAATGTTAAATATTTAACTGCAAAGTAGTAATGCGTGTTTGATACCTAATTTGTTTGCATTAAATCATACTGGGGTGTTTGCTGAAATTGATTGGATGTGGCACAGCCCTACCTAAAAAATTGTCCACCAGCTGCCACTGCCTAGTGACCCAATGTGACCTCTTGTCCGTGCTGCACAGGCTGTCCTACCAAATGGGCACCTGGTCCTGAATGGCAGTGGGGAATGTGGGAAGTGCCACACATTCATGCAGGAGCACCTAGGATCATTGAACTTCTGATGAGGCTTCCAGACTGGTTGTCTTATTATCTGGACATTATCACAGGATTATTACTCTCAAGTTCCACGAGATGTCATGATGCTCCTCATCAGATAAGCGATTCATTACACCGTTACATTTTTAAATTCGAAATAAATACATTTCAAATGCAGTCTTCTATTTTGTAGTGATTATGTTATCTTCATCTTTAGAACATGCATGTTATGGCCATTCAAAGTTTGTGTGTTTATGATTATGGCTGGCATGGGTGTCTTAACAAAACGGCAGCTGGGTAGTTTGAAAAAGAGGGGGCACACTACGGGCGGTACCGGGCTAATTTGTTGTGGGGTCCACAACGTAGCAGCGGGTGAAATGTTCCTTTATTAAGCTAATGGCTGTGAAATGACTGAAGGGGCCTAGGGGGGGATTAGGTAGGCTGTGCAGAGACCAGAGAAGGTCTGGGGGGTTGTGGAGGTCAAGGCTGGCAGCAGGAGTGTACACATGATGTGGCCAAACGCCAGTAGAAGATGAGGAGCTGCTAACAGTTTGCAAATCACTGGTTACATACATTATTGGAATTAAAGATACTGTATGTTCAAATGAAAACATGTTTGTATAGATGTTTGATGTCTTTTTGTGACTGACAATGCCTTTGTACGGTTTATACAGCTTTCACTTTGGCCACTGGCCAGACAGTGTTTTTCAGATTGGATTGAGACAAGGAGAAAAGGTGATGTCGTGATATTCGCAATAAAACATCTTTGATTCGAAGTGTCGGGTCTTGGCCAATCAGCGTTAAGATGTCTACACCTACAACTAACGTTAGTGGATTGTGTATTGGCGTTAAAGTTTAAGTTACGTTATGTTCCGTTACCGTTCCTACTTGCTGGGTTAAGTTACCGTCCACTGCATGCGATTCTTTGTTGACTGTTAATGTTCGTCATCATCGCGATTTAGGAGGAAAAAACGTAACGTGATGAAACATGCAGCCCCCCCCGTGTTCCGGTTGAACACAGTATGACCAGAAGTCATAAGTGCATCTCCTTTTTTAACCAAACATCTAAGAGAATAAACCAGAACAAAAGTACAGTGCAGAAACAAACCAGTACGAATACAATAAGTTAAGTGGAAGGCTCAGGGCAGTACTTCTTGAAGAGGTGAGTTTTCAGCCTCGCCGAAAGATGGGCAGCGACTCTGCTGTCCTGACGTCAGTGGGGAGTTCATTCCACCACTAATTGAACTGGATTGAATGCATATTAATTGCAAATAGAAGATAGGCCACAATTCTAACAGCTATACAGTAACAGTGGAAGTCCATTAATGTCAAGCCATACAGTAACAGTAGAAGTTAATATGAAGTCATACAGTAACAGGGTTCAATGAAAACGAATCACTTTATTTTGTACAGGCGATGGTTCTCGCTACTCTTGATATCTTTGTTTTTTTATGACTAAAACATTTGAAAATGAGACCTCGGTCTCAATGGATTTTGTCTAAATAAAGGTTAATAATAATAATAATATTGATTGGAGAAAAAAAAAAGAAGCTAACTAGCCAGCTGTTCAACTAGAGCTGAAATACTGATTAATAACTGAATAATAACCTATGAGTTTGCAGGTATGTGTAATAATGTGTTTGCCCGACTGCTCTTGAAAGTAATTGTTGAGGCTGCTCTCATGACTAGCCCCCAAGTCCCTTTGCAACAGTAAAACGTTTTGTAAGAAACATAATGGTACTTAGATTATATTTTTATCAACATAATAGGGAAACTTTTAAATGAATGCCTTCTGTAAAATGTTCTCAGACAAATTCATCCGTTCTAGACACCTGTGTTTTAATGGTTATGTTTCGGCCCTTGGTTAAATATTAATAATGTCAACACTGACTTAAAGCACCAGACAGGGCCTGTTTGCTTTTTCAATATTTAACCAAAACCACAGTCTTTGCGAACCTTAACCAATGGCTTTAGTAGCCTGAATCAAACACAATATGGCAAGTATGACGTGGATGCTGGTCCTATTTTCACAAGGTGAGAAATGTTTTCCCAAAGCTGTATGACCCCACATCATACAGACATGCATACCGACATACACAAACAAGAAGGTTTGCAAGGAAACAACAGAGAGAGCTAGAGATCCGAATGCATTTTGAGATAAGTCTGAGTTTGAGCTGTCAAGTAGAGCAAAGGCACGCTAGACACATACATGGTCAGTGGGTTGCTAACTTCAGTCAGTTGCTAACTTGGCAGTTCTTTGCAAATAAGCTAAATTTAGCTTTAGTCTAAACACGTCTTTACTCTGCCATTACATCAATGAGTGAGGTGATTGAACATTTGCAAGTACAGTATATTTTTATTTTATTTTCATTATAGGCCTCATAATTGTCCACCTGACTATGTGGGTCATGCTAATCTTTGCGCTTGTCACCTACATTGCAGAGATAAGGAAACGCTGAAAGTCAATCCAGAAATTGGGTTAAAATTATTATGCTTTCAACCTGTGTAACTTGCCGTTTGTGAAATACGTACATTAAGTAAAAAAAGTACATTCAAATAAGTCAAGTTAGCATGTGTACTACTAATAATGACCATGGTTGAAACGACGGAATGGAAGTAACACTTTGACATTTAAAAAAAAAAAGTGAGAGAACAGCGATGAACTATTAGCGCCAAAGGAGTATAGATACTGTACAGTAAATCACATAAAGACCTGTAGCATTCCTATGGCTGGTTGGTGGGAGTGTGATGTCTGACATTGTCCATTTGATTTACTGACCCACCTGCTGCTGATCAAATTTAGGATCTGCTTCTATTAAGTGAAGTAGTCGCCTATCATTAATAATAAGTACCTTTTTTAACCGGCCTCGAATATCATACAAGGTCAAACTGAGCCATATCAATAATTTATCCTTTATTCACACTTTTTATGTTTTTGATATCCGTTTCAACAGTTATTTCTCCCTAGGTGATGCAGATATACACAAATGATTAAGATTACTTATCTACCCAAACAAGTACACAATCAGGGATGCAAACCCTTACAAAGCCTCAAAGGTGCTGCACTAAAATTTAGAGCATGAAGTTGATTGGGTTTTTGCCTCTACACGGCTTTCAACATGTCGACGGCTGTGGCGGCTGCTAGTAGCTAATGGTGCTAACAACTCGAGCAGTGCTAGCAACAGCAACAGCTGACAGAGCTAACAGTGTTTTACCTGGTGGGGGAATTGGAGGGTGGGCACTAGACTTCCACGACGACGCCATAGGTGGGGATGGCGTATAAGAGCGGCAGCCATTAGCTAGCCAGTGGGGCACAACAAAGAGACCCACATGCACTAACATGCACTAAAAGGCACACGCAGCCGGCTGGACTGTGTAAACGAAGCACAGAGAAGATCAGATTGCAACACACTCAGGGGTAGAGAGATGTCATTCTCTACTACAGAAAAATGCAAAACACAATGTTGTAATAAAAGTGCCATGAAGATTTAACAACAAGCACTGGTTCAGTCATCATTACGTGACGGATCCCTCTAAACTGTTTTAACTTAAGAAAGCAAAAGTGCCATGCCAGGTTCTTGTCAGCCTTTACAGAGGAGCAATAGAAAGCATCCTGACTGCAAACATTACAAACTGGCATGGGATGTGCACGGCTCAGAACAGGAGGGCTCTACAGCGGGTGATTAAAACCACGCAGAACATCATTGGTACCATCTGATATTGGTGAGAAGAGGAGCCTGCGAAAAGCCAAAGGGGTATTAAAAGACAAAACCCACCCGGCCTCCACCGGTTCAACTACTGCCGTCTGGAGAGAGATACAGAAGTATCAGCTGCTGAACCACCAGACTTAGGAACAGCTTCTTTCCTCTGGCTGTGAGACTCCTGAACCCATCCTCCACCCTCCATATATAATGAAAAACATTGTTTTTGTAATTTTCCTATGTAGCAAAATGGGACTAAAATCTGAATTCCGTTGTGCACCCTATTGTACAATGACAAATAAAAAAGCAGCTTAACCGTGTTACCTTGTAGATGATCCCAGTCAATAGAGTTCTGCATGTTCTCCCATGTTCCAGATCATTGGTTTTCTCCCATCAATTCGGTTTCCTCCCACATTCCTTTTCAGATTGCATATACATTGGATTGAGGATGAACCCTTTCTAATTTAAAGCAGTGATTCTCAACTGGCATTTGGAAACAAAACACCTTCTCTCAAAGATAAACCTGTTGAGTACTTTCGAAGACGACTTCAAGACCTGAGGACATCACACAAGTGTCTTACTTACCTGCAGCCATGGACATGGACGTGTTACATCAATCGGCAGCGGATAAACTGAAAACTATACCTCTGTCAAATGACACTAAGTAGGCAAATTGAAGACATGTCTGATGACATCAAACAACAGACCACAGCTCGAATTAAGGCAAGAGGTCATTTTGCATTACAAATGGACGAATCTACAGACATCACAAACAAAGCAGTTTTACTTGTTTACGTGAAACATGTGGGACGGGGACTTACAGGAACAATTTATCTACACAAGAGAGCTCCCTACACTACATCTTCAGCTCAGGTTCAGACTGCACCATCTTTACATCAAATACATTTGAGAAGTTGAACATTTGGGTCACGGCTTGTCATTAAGGGGTGATGGTGGGTCCCGCAGCCAGACCAGTTGAGAACCACTGATTTAAAGTATGTATTTCTGCATTTTTTATTTTATTCATTTGACAGGGACAGTGCACAGCTTCTTCGCTTTAGAAGCTAATTTACATAGTCGCTGGGCAGGAAACAGTGAAGAAGAGCAAAATTGCAGAGGTTTCAGTAGAGGCATGTTAAACCAGAATCTAAAACAAATGTGACACTCATTTTATATTATTTGCATGTCACTATAGTTATTTATTCCATCAACTGTTCTGACTTTGTTTTTTTAAACAATCAATCAGACCTATTTACATGTTCCCATTCAATGAAAACTATAACCACGTATGAAAGGACAATGCTTTTAGGATGAGTGCAGTACCACGATTCAGCCACCAGATGGAGACACATTGTTTTCACATGAAGGCTGAAGATGCAGCAAAGGTTAGACAGGAATCATGGCTGTTTCATTTTTCCCTTCTTCTGCTGCTGGTTCAGTGAGGTTTGGTCATAGAGAGACAAGACTGAGACCCTTGGATCTGTGCAGTCTCAGCTTTCATATGGACATATCCTATCGTTTGTGCGGATTGCATGAAGAAGCAAAATCTCTAGCATCACTATGTGTACATACATCAGCAGTTTTTACTGCGTGCTCATATAGTTGCTGGGTGTTGGATTTTAGTTTTGGCAGAGTAGGGTGGGTAATGACATTGTGGGATTTGTAGTTAAGGTGTTTTCATGCATGCTTCCTTGTTAGGACGGGTCCTTACAAGTCGTGTCCTACAGAGGTTAGGCAAGACTCCTTGGAACATTGGAACAGTCTAACTTAACAAAGTTTGACTGAGGCATCCGCAAGGACGGTGTCATAGTAGTCTACTTTATGGCTGAGAATTACAATTCTGTAATTCAATTTATTATTAAAATGATCTTTAATAACAGACCCTAAAAAAAGGTTTACTTGGCCCACCCAAGTAAAGTCAGTGTGTCGGAAAAACAGCAGGCTAACTTGCATATAAACAGTAAAGCGACACTTGGTATCAATCCATCCTGAGCTTCAGTTTGAAGTTAATCCTGCTGTACTGACCCTTATTCAGAAAGATTATTTTTGTGGGGACGTTTCAGTCAAAAATAAAAAGTTTATCCACATCCTCCGATGAGGATGGGGGTACAAGCAGACTATTCTGTTGGTTCTTGCAGCCAGCATTTCAATTTCAATTTTTGTATTCAATTTTATTCATATAGCCCAATATCACAAATCACAAATTTGCCTCAGAGGGCTTCACAATCTGCAAAGCATCCAACATCCTCTGTCCTTAGACCTTTGCATCAGAAAAGGAAAACTCTGGGATCCCTCTCACAGAATGTGCATATGACAGCAAGTCCAGGTGTAACCCTGATCCATGAAAACCTGCGAGGCAAGAAGGCACAGAGACTCTGGGGAAGAAGTTGGTTCCATGCATTAATGGCATCAATGAATACAGATGCAGAGGGAGCTGAGTGTATCCTAGGAGGTCCTCCTGCAGTATAGGCAAACCTGAGCCAGCCCGAACTATAAGCGTCATCAAAAAGGAAAGTCTTCAGCCTACTCCTAAATGTGGTGAGTGTGTCTGCCCCGCGGACTGAAACTGGAACCTGCTTCCACAGGAGAGGAGCTGCATTTTGTGAGTGCAGTGCTCTAGCAACAGAACGAGTAGAGTGCTCTGCTCGTACCATGTTACCACGTTAACGATAGTGAAAAAATGACATAATGGTGGACAGAGTTAGATTCACTTGGTACTGTATGAATGACAACCAGCTGTATGTGATTCTATGGCACACAAAGTCCATAGGACGTCATATCCGATTTACTTGAGATACTAAGTACATTCTGTTGATAATATTTCTTACATTGACCTGCAGTGGAGTATTTTCACTGTGCGGTATTAGTACTTAAGTACAGCATCTGAATACGTTTTCCATCACTGACCTTGTGGTATCCCTATTTTACTTCCTAGCAATGACAATATGTTTTGGTAAGTAGTATTTTAAGCCATTTGTGTTGTCCATTTTACCAACAAATACACCTCCACCTGCCAGATCGGAGTACAGAACAGCTTTACTGAGCCCTTTGAAAAAGGGATGAGAGACGAGTGAGAGGGAGGGAGCGTAGATAGGCTATAGAGGGCGGGTGTGTGTGCATGTGACTGTGTGTGTGAGAGAGAGAGAGAGAGAGAGAGAGGAAGAGAGAGAGGGAGGCGCTGCATCAACCCGGTATACAGCAGCAGCAGCAGGCTGGGCTTAGGGATCTATTGTTCCCTGTTTTATTACTGCCAGACCCTGTTCTCGCTCATTAAGGATCCAACAGAGAAAGAGAAAGAGAACGGACGAGGAGAACGCCTTTGCCTGGGATTACTTCTTCTTGAACGCACTGGTGTGGACAAAGCAGAAGCAGAAAACACACACACTTCAGTCTAGCCCCCTACCTCGGGCCAGGCTTGTTTTTCCCCCCCTTGACTGCATTGGGAGCTACAGTACTTGCCGTGCGGTGGCCATGGGGCTGGCCAGCAGAGCTGTGGGGACGCTGGGGGTCTCGAGAGAGGCACAGCTCCCCTCTCTCTGGAGGATAGCGCTGCTTTTCCTCTCCATCTGGGAGATGGATGCACAAACCGCAGTGGAAACTAAACCCCTGTACATCTGGCAAACAGGTACGGTCCACCGTCTTTTACTATTTCACCACCTGGGGGAGGTCCTGGAGAGGCCGAGTCGCTGTATGGATGTCCCATCTACTACTACTCTTGCAATAAATGCTTGTGTATCGTATAGCAGCGTGCAGTAAAGCTGGTGAACTTGCTCAAAGTGTTCTTCTTTATGGTTTTGGTGTCTTTATCTCCATTCTATTGTAGTCTTCACTTTTTATTATTTCATCAAACCATCCTGCAAATGAAGGGAACCTTCATTGAAAGCAAAAGTTTCTTTCCGACGCCTCTTCTTTTGCAGACATACATGTGGCAGAGGTTGATGCATTGGAGCCATCTTGCTACTGGTTAGTGTGGTAACATATTTACTGCAGTCCCTGAGGTGAATGTCTCTTTGCCCCCAGACTGGGGGGTTAGAGGAACGTGCATGTGCAGTCTTTTGGCTGCGCTTGCCCTGTTCTGGACTGAGGCAGCTGGGACTCCTCGGCTGCCCTGCGTTTCTATTGACTCATTTATCACAGCTTGACATATAGTGCAATTGATGAGAAATGATGTGTGCACTGTAGCTGCATGTGGCTCTTTCCTGAGAGGGGGAAATAAAGCATGCTGTACACTCCGTTGTACATGCAGCAGTATTTTAGTGCAGATGCAGCTTGTTGTGAATACAGTAGCTTTACAGTGTAGGCAGCTGTGCAGTACAATGCAAGGCTGCTCGCTGCTGTTTTGGGTGGTGCCTCTCATTCGTCGAGGCTTATGCACTGCAAGAGAGCAGCACATGGTCAGAAGGACACAATGCTGATGCATAGCAAAGCAAGCAGAGTGAAGGAGTGGGAGGAGTGATGGGAGCCGGAGTGTGGGGGTGAACCCCCCGCACCCATTGGGACAGGGGTGCCCTTTGGATGCAGCCAGAGATCAATGTTTTCTTTCACTTCTGTCTAATCTCTCTCTGTTTGGCTGGATCAATGTACTGGTTTCACTGGGATCCTGACATTGCAGCTCAGCCTGGGATGGGATCAATGGTGACTTTGGGTGGAGTCAAAAATGTAATCTATACTGGTTAATAATCTGTGTTTGTGATATCCAGAATGTGCATGATGTGATTACCAGAGGACGTTTGCTTTGTTTGGGCAAAGTTGTAACAAGAAAGAAGTCATTGAGCTGTGGATAATGTTTGTGTTGTCATGTGATTGGAGAGATACCTGTGTGGGTGGAGACTAAAATAGTCTGCTTTGATGCTTCTGTTTAATTGTCCAGCATTGGTAAAGCAAACAGCGGGACACTGAGAGCTCGTTAGCTTTAGAACCTACATTTATAATTCATTTGGCACCTCAATTTCAAAATAACTTCAAAAATACAAATAGGTCAAACTCTCTTTACATTCTCTGTTGTTTTACCTTAAATGATGATTTGTTGTCCTCTTGACATTAGTGTTGTTTACCAGCTGCATTGCTCTCACTCTGTAAAGGAATGGAAATCCTCTGGTATTATGTGCCGTACCTCCCACTGTGTTAAAGCAGGGGAGGAGATTATGAGGAGAGAAACCAGAGCAGATTGGCCAGACAAAGTTAACCTACATACCATACAGAGTATGTGTGTGTCTCCTCTTGGCTTAAGTGCACCGGCACTTGATGCTAGCTTGGCTAGCTGACCGGACTGCTGAGATGAATGGTAGTGAACCATTTTTGAACGTTTGTGTGTTCTTGTCTTTGACGTGATATTTCCTCCTGGAGCCCCAATCCTTCTGCATGTGCTCAACAAAACAGCGCATGAGGCTTCTTCCTGCACCTCAGCCCCTCCTGTCTGGGTGCAGGAGCAAAGATGATGTCTGTTGACTCCTTAGAAAAGGAGGTGTAATATATTTGCAGTGAATAATTGGCTTAACACACACCCGTGGTACAGATGGGCAGCTGGAATTAGCCCAGTGGCTTCAAATAGGTTACTTCGCTGAGTAAAGCGGGGGTTTGGGTTCTCCAGAGACGGCTGTTCCCAGCAATATGTGCGGAAGTGCCAAAGGAAAGAGTGCGGTTTCACTAAATGCTTTCAGGAAATATTAGTATTTAATCATCCCCTGTGGACTACTACCAAGGCTGATGTGTAACCAAGCCAGCAATGTTGAATGAAACAAAGAATAAGTCATGTGTGTCACATTAATGCTCTACACCATCTACATGTATGGGAGGTTGTAGCGATGTGTGATGTGACACTGTGTGTAATGTCTCTTGGCAGCGGCCCTGCTGGTATTGTCTCCGTTTGGAGCACAGAAGCCACGGACAGAAGGTGGCAGGATTAAATCCCTGTTCCTCTCTGAGTGGAGATTGCAGGTTGATCTCTTGGGTTTTGTCTCACTGCCAGCTAGACTGGAGGATGGAGTATCTTTCTTTGTTGAATTTTTCATTTTTTGGATAAATACAGTTTATTGCAGATTAAATCAGTAATCTCCGAGTAAGTTTCAGTCGGCAGCTGAAAGCTTCTTCCTTCCACATCACACTTTAGTACGTTGCACAGATTTAAGATGAGCACAGAGCAAGTAATTGGCATTCACATATAGTCAAGGTGGAACACAGTCCATGCATTTTGATATTTTCAACTTCGCAGCATAAGAGATGTTTAGTAGTCTGCTGTGACCTCTAGACCTTTGGGACAGTCTACTACACAAGTCTTTGGAATGTCCCTCATTTTTATAATGGAAATATTTTACCAAAATGAACATTGCTAATGCTACCTCAGCTCTTTGGTAAAATATTTCCATAATGCTACCTCAGCTCCTAGCAGGAGGACTGTCTTTCTTTGACACTTGCACAACTGTAATAGTAAAGATAGTGTGTGTGTGCAATCACTTATGTAAATATGAAAGTGATAATAATTTATACATTTCTGTCTTTAGCCTTTAAGTTGATAAAGCATCTTTGTCACCTTTTTCACCACTGTTTGAATGCCTGGTGAGAATAAACTCATCACTCAATGACAAATGAGGTCATATTCCCAGCTAATCTTTATGGCATTAATGATGGCAGCAACAAGAGGAGGGTATGTCCACTCTCCTGTGGGAAGGGGCTGACTCAGTGGTGAAATACTTTGAGATATGTGGTGGAGAATGTCAGGTTTCACTGCTGATAGACAGAGGGTGGATATTCAGTTTAATCCTCAGCAGAAGTGATGAGCGGATGTTGAACTGAATGTGCATTTCCCCTCAAGTCTCATGCTGGCAGCAGGTGGCGGCTGAGGTGGATGGCGGGTGGTTGATTGCTCCTTGTCACATCATATCTTTACACCCCAGACGCCAACACTGCGGTGTCACTGGTGCAGGGAACATGGCCAGTTCAAACGTTGGTGAATCATTTAAACGTGTAAAGTAAAGATCACAAGGTGAAACTAGAATATTGATAAATATGAATATGCCTGTAAATCACATTTGGTCACAACATCACAGAGCTATGGAGAAACACATCTCACTAATATGTGGACATTGAATCTAGAAACACGAGCAACCAGGCGATCAGTCCATAAACAAAGCCAGAGCTACGTGAGAAATAATCTGTAAACTCTCACTCAACAACCACAGTTGACAGATCAGCGTCATGCTTCAGCTTTAATCTGCTGTACTTACTGTGAATGTATTGCAAAGACATTTCTTTTAAATCCACTTTAAACAGCACAGGGAATGAATTTCCTGAGGCAGCGTCACATCTTTTGTGTGCAGATGAAACAATACAACATATCCAGCCTGGCTGATGTTTGCTCTGTAGGCATGTGCCTGAGTTTGCTTTAAGTTATCATTATGATAGAAATGTTAAATAAATATAATAAGGTGATAAAATAATGACAACATTTTTGTTCAGGCTGACTTCCCCAGCCTCGCTTGCATTACGATTGTATTACGATTGCATTACGATTATATTACGATTGCATTGCAAATGAATTTGTCCTCAAAATGTTCATTTTGTCAAGACTTTCAAATCCAATTTGAACCTCAAAATCAAAGTTCTCAGTGTCTTGTCTTGTGTAAAAAGGTTAGTCCCTCATTGTGGACCACTCCTGTCCTGCTGCAATGTATATAGAAAATAATTATTTTTGGATGACTGGCATTCAAAGGCTGAGAAATCACAGTTGCCTTAAATAAGCAGGTTATGGTGCTGTATACTTTCAGGGTGCCCTTCTTGATGTATTCAGTGCAATCCTCTTACCCATCACCACCACCACGATCAGTGAACACCACAAGGCTCGACACTTCTTGGTACAGCGCAGGACAACAATAGTCTTTGCAGAGTCAAACAAGCTGGAGCAACGCCTGATGGTAATTAGTGGGGCAGTTCCCCTGTAAAGACCCAGTCAGCTTCAGAAAGACCCAATGAATGGAGGCTATTTAGGCCCGTTTAAAGCTCACACACAAAGAACAACACAGTGTCTCTGTATTGTCCTCATGCAGCGTGCGGCTCTGTTCAGGCCCTCTGCCGCAGATGCTCATGTCCATGTGCTGCACAAAAGAAAGAAGAGGCTTCACCTCAAGTCACATGACCCACTCTTTGTTCTTCCTCCGATGTCCCCATAGCATCCCCCCCCTGCCCCAACACACCATCACCACCCTCTCCCTCTCTCAAAGCGACCTTTAACCTCAGGGCTGAGAGGGGTCTCCAGAGGGTATCAGCCGTGAAAAGGAGGCGGGTGTGGAGGGTGAAATACTGCAGCTTCTGCAGATCAAGTGTCAAGTGCTTAATTCAGCCATTTACACCAGTAAATAGAATCAGCTCCTGGTGAAGTGGAGGTCGACTGATTTAGGTTTTTAAAGGTGACGGTGATACCGATACTCAAGGTTCCAGTTACGTGTATATTTAAAGCTGAACTGATCAATATTTTCTAGGGCTGTAACAAATGTTATCTTTTTAAATTTTAAGCTTCAATTTAGGTTTTTGAATGATGCCTTGAATGTCTGTCGTTTATGATGTCATCATCTAAAAAAATTAGTGCTGGGCAACGATTAAAATATTTAATCGCGATTAATCGCATTGTTATGGCAAAGTTCAATAATGAATTAAAAAGTAGTGTATTGCGCACTTTTATTTTAAAAGTACTGCTATATGAACAAAAGGGCAATAACATTTGGTTCACGAGATGCAGGTAGCATGTTTTATACTTAATGTGAATATAATTCATACTTTGTTGGCATCTTATTCTGAAAACCGGATGTTCGTCTGAAGAAACCGGATGTTGTCTCACGTTAATGTTTCCGCTAACTTTCAAAGTCCTTCGCTCGCTCCCGATCTGTGCCGTTTAAATGTGTTTTTGTTGTTGTTTTTTAATTATTATTATTATTATAACTGACTATAGGATGTTTGCTGGCTTTTATCCCACTGTTCTTGTCATCCTCAAATGACATCCATTGTCATCCATAAAATTTAAAAAAAAAATGCGTTAACGCGCGATAAAATAATTGTCGCCGTTAATTAATGAATGCGTTAATGCGAAAATAACGCGTTAACTTGCCCAGCACTAAAAAATATATATATATATATATATATTCCCCAGTTTTAATAAAGCAATTCATCAGATTAAATTAATTCATCTTTATTTTGTTGAATCAACTTTCTTTAATGAATACAACTCAGTTATTATGAACTCAGAATGCTATTTCTTCACCCCCCCGCTCTAACTTGTGATATTTCTTTGTCAGCTGACCCAAACCCGCCCAACCCAGTGGCATCACTATTACACAGCGAGCTCTACAAATAGCATATTACTAATGATATTAGTGTAGCCTATTCTTTTATTGGCTTTAAACACAAAGACAACTCATGCAAAAAAACCTAAATGTTGAATTTGAATGTTAATTTATGAATGAAGCTTCAACGCTTCAAACTATTTGGTACGGCCATCATATTTTCTATGTGAACAAATCAATAAGTGTAATATGACATGCACTGACAAACTCAAAGAGAATTACAACCAACTCTTTAAAAAAAGATCGAATAGCGTTTTGCTTTGGTCTCTGGAGCACGTTTTTATGTTTTGTTCTTCTCACCTCTCACGTTTGGTGAAAACGCTCTCACAGTACCTTTGTATGTTACCGACCCACAACCATGTGTCAGACAGACAAAGTTAGCCACTAGTTTGTGAACAGGAAGTGTGGAGTGTTTAACAACTAAAGAGCCAAATGTTTCTTTTCTCAGTATTAGTGGAAAACTAAGCAGAGCTAAATGGAGAGTGACTATTGGTATATGACTTCAGATGTATTCTATGCTTATGTTGCTCTGTGTTTGCTGATGTGAGCAGAAAAATGTTTGCTAACTTTAACAGCTTTACAAGGCCTTAATATGTCAAGTGGCCAAAATAGTCGTTCTTACTTCGACTCGGATGAAAAGAGAAGCAGCACAGAAGTAACGCAGTGATCATGGGGACACGTCATACTGTCAGGATCTTTACACGGGAAGCTGTCTTAGATCACAGAAAAAACTTCACTCAAGGGGGCATTTCTGAATGAAAAGTTGTATTTATTGTTACATTTGTCTTAGTCTTAGTCTTGATCATTTTCATTTCCTGTTATAGTTTAAGACATCCTGAAGTTCATCAGTAGAGAATGAAAGTTAGGTTTAACTGTCAGGAGTCATTGTCGGGACAAAGGCCTTCACATTAACCACATAATGTCAGTACTAGAAAAAATGAAATGTGTCTGTTACTTATATTTTCCTTAACAGTTATATTGTTCATACTGTTTTACATTTTCTGAAATAGAAAATTCAATTTCATAGTTTTTTACTAAGATAAAGGACATCATTTATTTGCAATTACATATTAACAAGGGGCATTGTCAGACATGTTTAATAAAAACAAGAATAACATAAACAAGTCTGTATAATAAGCAAGTGTATCCCGTCGCTTTACTTTGGTAAAGACTGACAGGGTCAAGAGTAACAATGGCCAACATCCGTTTAGAATCAAACTACACCAAAGTGGTTCCACATCTGTACAAAGTAACAGCAGGTATCGATAGAACACGCATGTTGCTGATCACAACAAAAACGTGTTTCTGTCTGTAACATTACCTTTAATCTGAAAAGTGTTACTTTAGTATTGGCTCTGCTACATGTAGTCTCTCTACCGACTGCATTTACAATTTTACAACTGCATGTAGTAGGAACGTCTCACGTTGTATAAGTACTGACTGCTGTCTGATCAAGTAGTGTACTGTAGAGCTGCAACCATTAATCGCTTAATCAATTAGTTGTCAACTATTAAATTAACCGCCAAATATTTTGATTATCAATTAATCTGTTTGAATAATCTTTTCGGAAATTAAAGTCAAAATTCTCTGATTCTAACTTTGTGAATGTCAATATTTGACACTTTCTTTACTCGTCTATGACAGTAAACTGAATATCTTTGAGTAGTGGACAGATAAAAACATCTTGTGCTGTAGGAAACACTGACTAGGATTTTGTGACATTTTATAGACCAAACAATTAATCAACAAAATAATCAACTGATTGATTGCCAAAGAATAACTGTTACTGCATACAGACACAGTGACTGCTGTTCACATCCCATGTCCTACCAACAGTCCGCAGTGGTTTCTTTGCTTTTATAATGTTGCTGTTCTTCACAGTGCAGCATGACTTTCATTTCAGCTAAACGTTTGAATACATCTCCCACCACTGCTATTTCAAAACTGTTGATCCTTACCCTGAGGTTGTCATTTTGCTGACTTTGATTAAAACCCATGAGTCTTGGATGTATCAGTGACTAGCTTGCCACTTTAGATAATAATAATGTCATACAACTGGTAAAATCGATTAATCTTCTGATTTTACTGTGGTGTTTCCTAAAATGTCCGACTGTATTGACGGAACTCGATGTACGTCGCAGCATGTGCAGCTTCGAGGGGTGAAAAGCTGTTTTCTTTTTTGTTTTGAGCGCTTCTAATGTTGAGAACCCCTTTCAATAAAAACATATGGATGTTCACAAGTGCTTAAGAGGCGTTTTTTGTGTTGAGCAGACACTTGAGTGTGAGATTGGCCGTGCAGAAGGAGCTGGAGGAGCGCTATCAAGGCATAATGGAGGCGGCTGAAATTATTTCTGTTTTCTCTGGGATTCATCAAGTGCCAAATTGCAGCCATTATTCTGTGTGGGCTTGAAAAAGCTGCATCCAGCTGTTCAATTCTGCCTGGCAGGCCATCCCAGGTGGAGGAGAGGTTTGTGTGTATCTCACACACACACACACACACACACACACACACATGTGCACAATACACACTGAACTCAGTGCTGTGTCTTTGTCATTATCTCAGCCGTCTACTGTCTCTAATCATCCCTGTAATCCCCATGAACATTAACACACTTTTTCTTACTTGACAAGTAAAAAAATAATTTATAATCCGGTAGTTTAGCATTTCATCGCCCTCACAAAAGCAGAATGACATTTCGTCTCGCACCTCCTTGCTCCATTATGCTATTTATTTTATTTCTCACCCACACAAATAGCTACAGCAACACCCATTCACACACACACACACACACGCACACACACACACAGGGATGGGCTTTGTGCTGAGTGTGTGCATGTGTGTGCTGTGTGCCTCATTACTCTTAGTGAGAGGGCTGACAGTGGGGGAGGAGTGTTGCTGTCAGTATCTCACCTGCAGGCAGTGGACACAGGGAGGCTGAGTAATTACATGGGAGCGAGGTTTGTTCGATCCGGGTGCGACTCCACTGCATGGCAGACACTTTGTCCGTTAACTGACAAGAGGCCAGTGCAGACAAAAAACACACTCCGGTTTGACTGATAAATGGTTTTACAGATGTATGGGGCTGACACTGGCCAGGTATTAACACAATTAAATGTCATGAGCCTCTCAGGGCTGTCTGGCAGCCCTGAGAGGCTGCTTCGTTCATTCCATCCACCATATGAAAGTGTTAAGCAGACCAATAACAGAGTCTAAGTTGAACGGCTATAATTGGTGTTTTTCACGGTGTGGGGTTAAAACTGAAAAGCCGGTCATGAGGATGCGCTAGAGCAGCGGTTCCCAAACTTTTTAGGCCACGCACCCCCTTCTACATCCCGACCGGGTTCACGCACCCCCAATCCCCCACAGCTTAAAAAAAGCAACAGAGCCTATTTATAGCCGCATAAAAATCGGACCAATGAGAGAACAGTTTGCTCGCGCGTGGCGTTTGTTTACAAGATAAAAAAGACAAAAAAGACAAAAAATCTTCCTGCACCGTGCCTTCGAAAAGGTAACGGACGTACACCAGAAGATTGGCCGGATTGGCCACATGTGTAGACTCATCTACTTGCAGAGAGTAAAACTCACTCTTCTTCACGCGACCGACTAATATAGCCAGGATGTCTTCGGACAAAGCATCGATGCGGCGCGACAGTGTTGTTGGACACCGGGATCATGTCCAACTTTTTTGCTTCTCTCTCTCCATCATACATTCCACCATCTCTTTGGC
Source organism: Anarhichas minor (assembly GCF_050575085.1). Classification (NCBI taxonomy): domain Eukaryota; kingdom Metazoa; phylum Chordata; class Actinopteri; order Perciformes; family Anarhichadidae; genus Anarhichas; species Anarhichas minor. The sequence continues at coordinate 2,404,031 of NW_027466479.1, read as the reverse complement.
AGCTGGCAAGCACACGTCTTCGGCGATTGTGTGAGGTAGCCCCTTTCTTGCTATTCAGTAACTGACCAGATATGAAGCCCGTAGTGCGTTTTTTGTAGACCCAACACATGAATGAGTTCCCCCAAATCTAAAATGCATTCTCAATTACGTTTGACCAAAAACGTATTTTCTCCCTGATTACGTTTGTGTTTGACTTATTACATTGACTTATTACAAATACGTTTCTAATCAACATTTTAACACTTTAACATTTTTTTCCCTCTCCACCACCGCCTCTCCTTCTCCCTATTACGCGGTCAGAATACTACCACAACACGCCGCCTGTCTCTGGCAGAAATGCACTCATCCACGCACGGGAACAACACCGAGTTGTCGGCCGAGATACCACCAAAACACCCCGCCTGTCTCCAGCAGAAACGCGCTCATCCAGGCCGAGCAACGAGGAACATTACGCGGCTACAATACCTCCACAAAGGCCCGCGTGTAAAATCCGGGAGTAACCGTGACTCTCTTAAGGGTTAGGTTTGGGTGGGGACGTGGCTTCCTAGTGGAAGGTATGGTTAGGGTTAGATGGATACAAATAAATAAAATATACCTCCATAACACCCCGCCACTCTCGGCTCATACCTCCCCAGCAACGAGGCACATCACCCGGCCACAATACCTCCAGAATGTCCCCCGGGTGAAATCCGGGACTTGGTTTTATGGTTCCGAGTGGCGGGCGTTCATCCGTTGGCGCCGGACGCGAGGTCTCCAGCCGCCCCCGCCGTGAGGCACCCCATCATCAGGTCTGTCAGCCCTCGGAACAGGCCGCGGGGCAACACCTTGTGGGTGGCGGGGGTAGAGGCGAGGCAGATCACAGAAAAATAATAAAGAATATGTATGGCAAAGATATGTTGATGAGAAACGTATTTGTAATACGTCAAACACAAACGTAATCAGGGAGAAAATACGTTTATGGTCAAACGTAATTGAGAATGCATTTTTGTTTTGGGGGAACGTAATTTTTAGGAGACAGGACTGCACCATTAGACCACCATTACATTTTTCCTCTCGTGCACCCCCTAGAGGCAGCTCGCGCACCACACTTTGGGAATCCCTGCTCTAGAGGGACTTCAAACAAACAGGGTTCATCCTCTGGGGTGCATTCATTTTGCTCAGCAAATTTAAACAAAATCGGTTAGTTGTTGAAATCTGCTGTATACAAGGAGAACTATCTGCCCTATCGCTGGAACTAAAGAAACATTCTGGAAGATAGAAATAGCCATGCTCTGGAATCATGAATATCCATTGCAAATTTATAAGAAATGTGGCCGTTAGTTTTTAAGTACCTTGTCATGGATCTTAGTGGTCTTGGGTAAATTTAGCCTGCGTTAAGCCCACCAGAGACTGCTACTCTGTCAAACTGTCAGAGCTACCATGCACTAACTGCACTTGCTGCATAAATATCACATTTTTGAAAAAGCTATTTCAGAGAAAAGCAGAGAGAAGGGTCTACAACATGCCTTTGAGGGATGTATCCAGGATGTCAAAGTGTTTCAAGAGTGAAAACAGGCTGAAAAGATAAAGATAGAAGCTAGAAGAAGTAAAGCCGGGGAAGTCTTTATTCACTGTTACAATCTTTAAATGGTAAAAGCAATGTGTACATTTATTCAGTGTGCGTTCAGTAGCTAGTGTATAGACGTGCTAACACTGGTTAATGATATGCTAACATACTCTGCTAATCATAGCTCCACAGGTTTTTACATAGAAACATTTTCTAGCTCCAAATCCACAGAAGCAGCCTAAAAAGGAAGAAGATCTGAAATGATTGCAAGAGAGTCCATGGAGCAGAGCTGCATAGCTGTCGGAGCCTGGTCAATGCCATGCTTTGATTGGCCAGAGGAATCAACAACAGCTTTGGGGATCATCCTCTTGGGACCATGAACAGACACAGCACATTTTGTGGTATATAAATTGTCAAGTCAAACAGGGTTTTTCTTTTGAAAACTGAAAAAGATTTAAGCTAATTGTAAATAAAGTAATAAATAAAGCAGTTTGTAAAGTAATTAATACTGACAATCTGACTATTCGGGAAAGAAACAGTGTGGAACCAATCTGGCTAGAAGCCTAGATAAGCAGACACGCAGTGACACGCGTGTCGCAGTACATACGATCCGTAATTAGACAAACACTGCACCAAAAGAGATGGCATGGTATGGAGATCTGCGATATGACTGTGCACGACTGACGAGTCTAAAAGCCCGGAGAGGCAGCCGGTAAGAGAGCTGAAGTTTCCAAACAACTGAGAGACTTTGTATCTGACGTGAAGATCACTGCGTGACCAGTTGGTTAGCACGAGCATTAGCATTACGCCACGGGGATCTGTAGCAAATACATACGGCGATAATTTAACCCTTTGGTGTACGATATCGTGCTTTGTTTATGATCGATTGTCCGATAATGTTTTCTATCTGGTTGTAAATCATATGATGGTGGAAGGTAGATGGTGATAGTTTAAGAGTTTTCATTGTTTGCTGATGGTATAATAAGTACATCCTGGTTCACTTTTGATCACTAACTGTGCTGAAATGAAGTATAATATATTACCTGCTGTTAAGTTATGGCAGCAGTGAGAACATGTTTAGATTATAGCACTGGTTCTCAAACTTTTTCTGTCACGCCCCACTTTGGAGGAAGAAAAATGTTCATGCCCCACCACCCCAACATAACTTTAACAAAATGGTCCATGTTGAACTTTTATTGACATAACAACATTTTGTGACTCCTCCATCTGTGCTTTTTCAAATGTACAGTGTGATGAGAGGGCATGTGAGCCCTTGTTGCTGTACTTTATCTCCTTGGAGCAGAGGCTGCATTTAGCATACCCTGCCTTATCAATGTATTTAAAACACTGTGACAGCGGGAAGCTGTACTCACGTCTGTTTAGACCTCCACCTTTATCCAAAGCCCAGCTCCACTCACATCTCAGCCCTGCGTCAAGCTGCGCTACAGACAGCCTCCTCTTCATGAAGCTCTTTGACCTCATCATCTCATCAGTATCTGGGCCTTTCATTCTACTTTGAGTTAAAACAAACAACCTGCAACCAGATGCGCCGGTGTTCCGGTTTAACGTTAATGAGTGACCGCGTGAACTGAACCGGAACACGGGGCTGCATGTTTCATCACGTTACGTTTTTCCTCCTAGATCGTGGTAATGACGAACGTTAACAGTCCACGAAGTTTTGCATGCAGTGGACGTTAACTTAACCCAGCAAGTCTGAACGGTAACGGAACATAACGGAACTTAAACTGTAACGGAGGGAAATGAAGACGCTGTACACATCTGAACGCTGATTGGCCAAGACTCAACACATCACATCAGAGATGTTTTATTGTGAAGATCACGACATCACCTTTTCTCCTCGTCTCACTCCAATCTGAGAAACGCTGGCTGGCCAGTTTGGCCTGAATGTGGCAGTGGAAGCAACAACCATAATCGTTAGGGGTTGTCCTGTAGGGACCACGAACATACGCAGCAAATCTCATAGTAATCTGGCCAGTGACGATATCTTGCTTTGAACCAAAGTATTGGATAGACAGATGGATCAACTTTACTACTCTCAGGCACTGCTGACAGCAAATCACATATCAGTTGTTGGTTGCATGAGGGATTGAAAGATTTTCTTTGATAATGTAATCAGGGACTGAATCCAAACCCCATGCATCTCTTTAGGGAAACACAAAGTAGAGCTTTATCACTAAGAACAGCTGCCTGCTGAGGCCAAAAAAGACAACACGAGAGCAATAAAAAGACATCCAGTGGCGAACGTGAATGGCTGTCCCAAATGTTATAGTAATCCATCAAGTTTTTAAGACATTTCAATCAAATGTCGATTTGCTGGTAGCGCTAGATTCAGGAAATCACCAAAGTCCTTAGGATACTTCCTCTGGGAACCATGTCATGCACAATTTGTGCCAATCCAGCAAGCAGATTTTAAGATATTTCATAGGATAACTGAGAACTATTTGTGGTAGAATACAAGTCAGGGGATCACCAGAGTCTTTAAGATTCAATCCTTTGAAGACCATGAACCAAATTCAGTGACAACCCATCTAATACAACCCATATACGGAGAGATTTTTCAGACTGGACCAAAGATTGATTGAAAGACCAACATTGCCATACCTTGAGGCACACTGCTAACTTGGCAAATATAACCACAGGAAAGACAAAAAAGACAACCAGCTCTTCATGGTGACTTTTATTTTATCAAAACAAATTGAAATGTACAAAAAGATGTCAGGAATATGGGACACAGTATCTGATGCGCTGCTGCAAGCTACCTGATTAGTTAGTACTGTGTGTACACTGAGCTTTTAAACCTGTCCAGAATTTGGAGCATCAAACATACTGTAGGCTGTCCCTGCCTGTTCCAGTAAGCAATTATTTTTGGATGGCGTAAGTCCAATGAGTACAGGGTTGAACTTAGAGAGTAATAATGTAAGTCCAGCTTGGTGTCCTATTGCCTTGATTTTCAGTCACTGTAATCTCTGTAATTAGTCTTCAGAGTCATTGGTCTCCAAACTTATCCAAACCTATCATGTATCACCCATCAAAACACAGTATTGTGTTGTCTTCACCATGAAATGGCAGACCTAGTTATGAAAGACAGAGATAAGAATGGAGGTGTGTGGAGCATGTGGTGATGCACAAGAGGCAGCACTGTTGAATGCCAAGCAACTGTTTGTGTGTTAGTGCAGCTAGTGGTCCAGAACAATAGCAGTCCAAGTAACAACATTACAGTGATTAGCGATGTCTTCCTGCTCTCAGATAAACCCTTGTTTCCCTCTGACTTATCCATGCTCCCCATGCGGCTTGATTAGCCCTGGGAAACGTGCCAGAGGATTGGCCTAAGCAGCATAATGAGCTTTTCATCAACCTGCTTTTTCCTCTCCATGCCATCCTCTATTTGCGCTCACCCTCAGCTAAACCTCACCTCAAGGATCATTTATTTTCATTATACAACACGGGGATGCACAGTGAAATTCAGTTGTAGCCCATCTGCAACACAAGAAAAACATGAGCAACAAAACTAAATACAGTAATGAACAACTTGCAAGGTTCTCATCCGTACCTTAATGTAGCCGTCTCCATCCTAAGGCACTTATGTTATGTTACTACAAGTACAGTTGTTTGGGACTTTCAACTTGAGTACACCGTGAAGTATTTAAGTATAATAACTTTTCTGCTTTGATTTTCGATCAAACAAAGGGAGTACTTGTTGCCAAAAGGAATGGTCATTCATGACATGCTCAGTTATCCACAGCAGCGCAGATCATGAAGTCTGTAAGAAAGATCACGCCGGCCTCATTCAAGCAAAGTGCCCTGGTCATTGCTGACCACATCACAAACCACAATAAGCATGCTCAGTTAGCATGACGGCAACTCTCTTCCACACAAACACGCTAAAACAAAAGCTGTGTTCTAGAGATTTAGTTTAGTTCATTCTTGTAAACTTCTCTGGTAGCTGAGACGAAGCAGCTAATCCCCCCTCTACCAGCGGTACCTGCAGCAAGTGAATCGGCAAAGGGAGGACAGAGGAGAGGAGGAATGACTGACGGATGTTTGTGTTCTTCACTCTTCATACAAACTTCACTTAGGAATGGTTTGTTTCATTGACATTTGTTTCCAGTGAGTTATTAATGACTTTATATAGAGACTTTGCAGTTCTAAACATTAATGTTGCTGCTTTAGAAATCATATTTAGTGATATCAACATTTTTCTGAATTCATTTGTTTTTAAAATGATATATCTGTTCTTAAAGAAAATATTTAGTAATGAAAAAGAATCAAGTATGGATGAGAGTAGTAGGGAGGGGTGGGTGGAGTTGTATTTAGTTGGTTGTAATCTGCATCATACCAAAAGATGCCACTAAATCTTACACAGTTATTTTAAGGTCAAAAACAATGATTTGGCCAATCGTTTTGGTAAGAATGCTCAAACTTCCATGGAGATGAACCCTTCTGATTTTTGACTCTTGACCTTTTCTCTAATGCCATGCATAAAGGTAAAGGATGTTCTTTAACCACGAGGCATTTTGGAAACCTTTCAACCTTCATTCTCTTTAAATCTGCGGTGGATATTCATGGTCCAGAGAGGATTACATGTTTAAAGAGACTACTGTAACTATTCCACCATCAGGACAAACTATTTCATTTACTGAGCACCTTTATACTCCCAAGGGGACCAGTTCTTCTGATTATTTGACAACATGAGCTTTCCTCCGTGCCACCATCAGTGCAAACTGTGCACATTCTCCATTAAGAGCTAAACTCTCAGTACAGTATTTCTTGTACTAGTCAACACTTTAGTGATGTGGTGTGTCATGAATACTGTGTTGCAACCTCCAGGGGGTTCAGACTTCTAATCTGGTTTTGAATTGGATTCAATTAGTTTAGTTGAGAGTGAGAAACAGAGAGACAGATGGAAATGTATATGCTATGAGATGTGAAGTATTTCCTCTGTATTCCAGCAAACACCATTGAAATTCGCATAAATAGCAGCACTTTAACCGCAGTCATCATTGTATTATTCATCAGGTCTCGGAGGCAGCGGCTCACTGGAAGACGCAAACACAGTCATCCTCGGTCTAATGAGGCCCTGAGGAGGCCACTGAAGTCAAAACACAGCCAGAGCCCAGCTAGTGAGCTTTCTCTTTCATGGTGGAAGGAGACACACTAAGCTGCTCATGAATGATTCTCTGGTAGTAAAACTAAAAGGAAGAGACTCACTCTCCCGTCTGAACGAGAGGTTAAATATGTACTGGCACTGTGTCACAGCAGTGCTACTCTTCCTCGCATATTCTCACCATTCACTGATAGCCCATCAGATCGGCTAACTGAGATGAAAGGTTGACGTTTCCATTATATGTATGCATTATATCTGTGCACATAAAATGTAGCCGTTTCTTGTTTGCTGGGTTCTGTTGAGGAGAAGAGGGTGGCAATGGCTGCCAAAGGGCTTATTTAATAATTCTGTGTCTGCTACATTATAATCTGGCATGTCCCATGAGTGGTGAAAGTGAGTGTGAGAGGGCCCCTGGCAGCCTTATTTGGTAAATCTTTATGTGAACATTCTGCAGTTTTGGTGTTTGTAGTGCTATAGGGTGGAGGATTAAATGTTCATTCAAAAACATTCTTCCACTACCAGCATTGAAGATGCAAGACGAGAGTATACTGGATGCACATCTGCATCAGATGCTGTAGTTTATAATTTTCAACAAAACCTGGCTGTCAGGAATTGATTAGCTCCGCCCTACTCCTCCGTGTAGCTCTGGCAAGTTGAATCCTAATGTTTGAATGCATCAGTCTCTCATGGAAGCAGTGCAGTCAAAGACTAACTGGTTTCCACTTGTTTCCTGAAAAAAGAATGGCGATCTCCATAGCAATGATCAAAATGACAAAAGTTAAGTATGCATAGCTACTGGCAGTAATACAGCTCTATAGCATTTCTCCCACATACTTGTTTATCAGTCAATAAAGGCATACACAGCAGCCATGCATTGCATATATGGTATTTGCTGTGTGAACTGGAGCCTTTGTTATTTTGTCTGATAATGAATGGTACATTTCAGGTGTATGAAGTCTTACTTAGTGGGGTTGTTTATTTCAGGGGAGGTGGCCCACATGGAGCACCATGGGGACCCTGCCACAGTATTCTTACTTAGTCCTGGAGACTTCTGTCTTTCTGTGGAGAGAAACATCAACGTTATTCCTAAAACTAGGCCAAAACTAGCCCTATCTCTAAACAGGATGCTGACTGGGTTTAAATGTCTAGCTGAGCCTCAGTTAGCCTACAAACACCACAGGGAGTGACATGATCAAATGGGTTGGAGTCAGCTTTGCTAAATGCCCATCTGTTATTAAATATATTTGTGTAAATGAAACTGCAGCTGCAGAGAGTGACCAGGCTTATGGAGTGTTCTCGTATAACTGGGTCACAGCAGTCAGGGAGCTCTGCCCCTCTTCAGTGGGTCAGATTTATCAAACTGTGCCTTTGAGCTTCATCAATGGACAGAATTGTGATGTGATTACTGAGGGCTCAGTCTTGTCATCATTAAAACCAGCAAGAACTTTGTAAACACAAGTTCCTGTTCAATAGTAAACACACCGGGTGCAGAGTGTACAGAATGCTCGAGGTATGTGTGAATGTATGCAGAGTGAGACAATCACAGCACATCTATGACATCTGCATCTATAAAAGAAATATGAACAGGAACAATATGTGCAGAAACAAAGCTGTCAGGCAGCACTTCTCTTCCTCAGGCACAGATGCTCATTCACTGTTCTCACCTGAACACAAAATCCTATAATTAGGATACAGATGGTCTTTAAATTATAGGCAGAAATAGTGTCTTAAAGGGATAGTTTTGAAGTGGGGTTGCATGAAGTGCTTATCCATAGTCAGTGTATTGCTTACAGTATGGTGGTTGGAATGCCCCCAGTCTGGACAAAGCGACAGGAGTCCCTGCAGGGGAGCAAAGCTACATACTGCTGTGCACAGGGGCAGCAGCAGAACACATTTTAACACCTAAAAGAAAGACAAACCTAAAAAATCTGTTCCAGTTACACTGAAGCTGTTGAATCTATGCTCTCGTCAAAGACACCAAACTCCATTAAAAACAAGTAATTTTGCCACGCAGAACAAGGGATCTGCTTGTCGTCTTCATTGCTTAGTTGTTTCTGTTATTGTGACTTTGGTTGCTTCAAATTCATACAAGTCACACAATTGTGTGTGCATGTATATCATGTAGCTCCCAAATCTGAGCATATAGCATAGGTTGAGTGTTGGTGGTATTTACTTCATGTCTCTCTTTGACCAGAATTAGCATGGACATTTGGGTCTGGGCCCCGGCTGAGAACAACTCTACATTTCTTTAATAGTGGATGAGATCCGGCCTATTCAGCTGCTAGTGTTACTCCTGTTCTCCATCCATTCTCTTTTAGTGCCACTACAGTTGTTCACACAACTGCTGCTCCTTCCTCCACACAATGCACCATTTCCCAAAACCCACTGGCCTTCCTCTGCCACCTCTGGCTTGTCAGGTCCATACGGGCTCTGTGTGGACCTGCTGCCTCATAACTGTGTTGACAGCAAATGCAATAACAATGATGAACAGTTTGGTTTGCTGGATTTCTGTCATTCAATATGCAACAGACTTACATCTTTTCTACATATTATATAGATAGGAAACAGGAAGGAAGGGGTAAAGGGTCATTGTTGACCTTGGAAGCAGAATTTTGACAAAGAATCTTGATTCAAGATCCAATGACTAGCTTTCACAACAATCAACACAACGTGTCACACAGTGAACTGCAGTGTAACTGCATGGAGCCGGTGGAGACAGCTGCATGGATTCAAATGAGAGCGTATCTGTTGTCTGTTGTGGATGGGGGGCAGTTGTGGTTTGTTATCATTCAGTCAAACATTACAGCAGACAATCCTGGCAAACATCTGCACTTCACTGAGTGCACTTTTCTAGTTCTTCGTATTTTGGAAAAGGAGCCACAGTGAAATCCTGTTTACTAATCTGATGGCCATGCTTCCACTCCCAGACACTGCTGGTATAACTATGCATGGATGGGTCACAGATTATTAAATGTTGCTTATAAAAACCTGTTCAGAAGGCTTTAAGAGGATTTGAGGACCAGGTAATATGCACTTCTTTCTCCCTATTTACACGCGTCTTTGGTCTGCTTTACAGCTCTGATGAAAGGTGTGCAATCATTTGAATTACTCATAAACTGACAGCCGACTTACAAATAGTCCGCCAGCCTTGCCAGTGCGGATATTTTTAGGATGGCTCTCATTTGATCCTGTTTAACCCCCTTGTCTCATGCCTACTCAGCAGTGTGTGTGGAGCTCATGCCGACTCTGTTTGGCTATCGTGATTACGACATGTCACAATACCTTTTAGAGATGAAGGTTGCTCTGGCTGCATTAATAAGGCATTTGATGATATAATTAACACTCGCAGATCATTTTATAATTGTTTATTGTTGTTGTTGTTATTATTATTACTTGAGGTATTCAGTGGAATACATAATGAAAGTCCTGACAAATATCAAAGCAAAATTTCTCAACCAGTCAGCACCCCCCAACCTTTTACAGTTCTGACATTTAACCAGCGGGCGTGCATTTTATACCTGGGCCTTCACTGCTGTCCTGCAGCTGAAACACAGCTACGGTTATTATTTGTTTCGTGTAAAAATGAAGCCAACACCTATCTGCAGAGAATACGCCGGGAGTGCGTCTCCTCTGCTCTGACTGCAGCTGGGACTGCTGCGCGAGTTACCGCCTGTGAGCTTTGGGGCGGCGGAGGGGCAGCACCCGCTGCTCGTTCACAACAGTAACTGTAGAACGGTAGTCCTTTAACGTCACAAAAGTCTCCAACAACACCAGAACAAGTCACTAGATTTGTCACTAGTAGCTTTTGACAAAAAAAGTCTCCATGAGGGTTTAGAAAGTCACCAGATTTAGTGAGAAAGTCGCCAAGTTGGCAACACTGGCACCGACTAAATATGTCCCCAGAGCAACATTGGACGTAACAATGGTTCCTATCACATATTAAACCAAACAAAAATCCATCTTCATAAAAACAAGTTGTACAAATAATAATATATATACAAGCATATTAAAGCTACTGCAGATGTAAAAACAAACGCATTTAACTTACCAGAGCTGCTGTTCACTATAGACAAAGTGCATCCTGCTTTCTTTGTTAACAAAGAGTTTAATCTCACGGTTGTTCAGTACATCCGTGTGTTTTAGTTCCAGTAAGAAGTCCTTCTGGATTCATGGACGCCAGTGAAGACAGTCGAGCCTCCCCAGTTGTATTTCTTGAATACGTTTTAATGCGTTTGAGGCTGAAAATGTCGCTCAACAGAGGCAGCAGATATTGGGATTGTCACCGCCCAACATGTCACGCTAGCCCACCGACCAATCACGTACTTGTAGGCCAGCTAGCAGGCTCTGACATGTCAAAGAATACGCCCAACATGTCAAACTAAAGATCTGATTGGTTGAACACTATGACAATCAACAATATCGTCCCCATTCACTTAAACTGCACATGGATTCACTTGTGAGTCTGCAGGCCTCGGGCCTCTCTTCTTACCTAGAGACACAGAGGTGAAATCTGATTGGATAAAAGCTCTACTTAAAACAAGCTGCACTGGAAGCAGAGCAACTGAGGAAGACAGTAGCTGTGCAATGAGAAAATAAGATAATGGGAAAAATATTTCTATAAATTCTAATATATGTAGTGTATTTAAGAAAAATTATTAAATTATAAAATAGCTATAACTTTGTGATTCTGTTTAGGCCAGCAGAGAAGGCCTTGCAGGCCCTGACGGCCCACCACTGCATTTAACACAGGGGGACATTTCCTTTAATTTCAGATTATGTCTATACCGTAAAATTAATGGTGCTAAGTGTATCATTTCTGCACAGAAATCATTGCCAATATTTGTTTTGAGACATCAATGTAGTGCTAGCGAGGAAACAAATGTGATTTTTTTTTGTTTTTACTAGATTGTCATCAGAATATCATAATTTTGCAATGACAAAATAACACACAATTATTCATTAATAAGTATATTAAGTCTTGACACAATTATTATTCCAACACAATTGACAATTGTTTTGACAGATTGCATATAACTTGCTTCAAGATCACAAAATAACACAACGACGAGCCCAGTCAGGTAAAGGCACATGTAAACACATGTGCACACCAGCTACATTCCAGCTTTATGCTCCTCATTGGCTCGTGCCAGAGAGCCAACATTGTGTCTGCACACTCTGCCAGGCCTTCCTGCCGATTAAACTTCACTACACTGTGTCGGATCACTGAGCTGTGTGTGTGTTGTGTCTTTGTGTGTCTCACTGGCATTCCCAAATGTGTCTGTTTCGCACCACTGGTGGTCAGCAAAATGAAATGGTCCACATGCTGCACTGACACATTGACACACACACACTAACAAATCTATCACACACACATCGGCAAACTGTTTCTCTTGTCTCTTTTTGTTACACAAACACAGACACACACACATAGACACACACACACACACTACACACACACACACACACACACATAGACACACACTGGCATCATTAAGGCCCTGTTTCTGTCTTGCCATTCATAACCTCGCTGCAACAGAAAATTAATCTTTTCACTTCATCATATCCTGCCAGTGCATTAAACAAAATGTCACAGGCTGACAAGTTCTCCACCTCCTCAATAGCTGTAATTTGCTTGCCACTTGAGGGGCTAATGGCAAGCAAACATAGCAGTTGGAATTGGTAAGTGTTGGTGTCTGGCTTGCACTAAACAAAAAGGGCAACAGGTCGGGCCGAAGCGTTTTGGCCTGAATGTGTTGCCATCAGATAACGCTCAGATAGGAACAAGAGGAGAAGGCACAGTTCAGGATTTTTGTTACGCTGCATAAACTGTTAACTGTCTTCCTATCTGGGATGCACTTGAGATGACTGCTATGAAATCATAATGCGATTAGTGTCTTCATTTGGCTGTCCTCCACATAGTTAACATTGTAGATACACACAGAGCAGCACTGCAATACGAGCAAATAAATAAAACAGCTGACAAAATCCCATCCAAATTTGATATTTTCACAAGATTCTATTGACCTGTAGTCATAACAGCTTTCTTTCTGATGACATATTTTGCCACCATCAACAGACTATATAGCAGGTTAATGGCTCAGTAATCCTTACAGTCATAAAGACGGAGTGCTGCATCTCTAGAGAGGCAGCTTTGGAACCAGTAATTACTTTTTGAGCAATAAAACTCGACTATGCAAAGTGTAGTTTGGTCACAACTTGGCGGTTTAGGCTACGCATGGCTGCAATCCTCCAGTAAACAGTAGCGTAGGCAAGGGATGAAAAGTTGCCTTGAACATCTAACCATCTAAACGAGACAAATGGACAGGTCTTCCAAAATTTGTTCCAATTGGGCAAGTTTTAATAGTTCCTTAATGTCAGCTAGTATTGGTCATGTTTCATGCTGTCTGGAGAGAAAGATAATATAAATATATATCCAAGAAGACGCCGTACAGCTGATCAGACATGTAAGATAAATGCTGGCTACATCAGAACTGATGCTATCTATATTTTTGCACAATTCAGGAAATTTTACTTTTCAGAATGTGCCAAAAAAATACATGCTAATGACTCTTGACTTCTAAATAGGTGCCCTAATTATGCACTGATGACGATATCAGCCAAAAGTCACAAAGTCAGGGTGAGACACTGTGTGTTCATTATGGCACTGAAACACAATTTTTGATCTGATGGGGGTGAAGGTTTAACTACTTGGAAATTACTTTAGGTTAATGTAACAAAATCATAAAAAACATGCATTTTTCCATGACGTGTTTGGTGGCAACTGGCTACTCGCCATTGAGACCAGGGAGAAGCCGGCTAGAGGCAGTAAAGTAGTAAAGCAGTAAAGCAGCTTACAGCGACACAGTACAGGGCAGCTGGACATTAACCTTCAGATGTTGTCCCTGCAGGGTCACTGGCACTACCGTGGTTATCTCTATTCTCACTGTTCTTTGGGACCAATAAATATATAGAGGGTTTGTTTTGCTTAACACCCACATGGACCCATACTTAATGTAAACTTTCTAAAATATCACTTTCCTTTTGGTTAGTGTCATGCAAGTCTGATACAGTAATATCTATGGAGGATCCAAACTGACAATAGCTGCAGAAGCACTACAATAAATGTGTGTTTTCTCTCTTTGTATAATACATTTCATAATGCTGATGTCACTCAGTTATTGCTGCGGACAGTCACGCTCTAGATCAGAGGTCTTCAACAGGGGGTCCGCGGCCCCAAACATGAATCTGTCCATTATTTTAATAGTTCAGTATTGTATGCAAGATAACATGTATGTTTATGCATGGCAGTGGCACTAATAGGCCATTACTCATTTTTTGTTTCCACATTTATGTTTAAAATGACAACATCAGTTTGAATAGCTTCTATGCATGATTATCATGCAATTGACAGACAATGTTGATGTTGGCATTGGTATCAGCTGACAAGGTGTGTTTATAAATGGCAGTGGCACGGCCTCCCTATTCACTGTACCTTGCACATGTTTAAAATAAAAACATGAATATATGAACCTGTGTATTATTTAAATAGCTTAGTATTGAACGCACAATAAAGAGGTATGTTTATACATGGTACTAGGCCCAGTTTAATATAAAACACTATTTTATACAATATATATAGTCGGGGGTCCCTGCTCCATCTCTCTATCAGTTTGGGGGTCCTTGGCCTGAAAAACGTTGAAGACCCCTGCTCTAGATGATCCCCCCACCACCAACATGGTAAACTTGTACACAACAAAGACTAACATTTAATACTGTAGAATAGAGCGCTGCAGGGATGACATTATTTTTTTAGGCCAACTCAGAAGTTGGCATCGCACTGGTTCCCAATGGAATTTTTCCATTGGATTTTGGATGATTGCAGAAAATAAGCTCTGTGGCAAAGAAACGTTGATGATGCTTACACGTTTTATTCAGCAAGGTAATCTTCACAAATCAACACCACTGATTTTTTTAAGCGTAAATGCAATCGGCAGAAGTAATACGCTAACGATAAGTTATAAGACAAACTACACCAAGATCACCAGCATTAAGCTAAAGACAGACTAGTGTTTGGTGTAATTTAGTCTCATTTAGATTTTTTGAAGCAACCACCTTTTTAAGACACGTGAAAGCTTCAGAAATCTGGAGAGGGGTATTTAGTGATGTATTATTCTTTTTTTTAAATGTTAAAATTCCTTAAGCGATTGTGTACCATTTATTTTACAAACAAACTAGGCCTACATAACACAAATATTAACTTTCACCAAACTTTACTTTTTAAGAAATAAATAATTGAGGCCTCCCTGAAGGAAAACACTTCTAAACAAGACATCAGTGTGTGAGCGTGTCAATGACAAGTCAATTGTAATGTGCCCATATCCCATATTTTATTCTCACTTACAATGGTGTTCCTTTTATTTATTTATTATCTTTCATTATTTATATTTATTTACTTCTTTTCCACATTTTTATACAATTGGGTGTAATGAGCTTTGCTTACCACATTCATGTCACAATGGAGTGACCAAAAATCTGTTTCCGACTTGTAAATAGTGTTACTATCAAAACTGGAATTTGTGAAAGCTTTAGTATATTGCATTTAATTTAATATGGAGATGCCTGAAATGTCAAACAAATATGGATACCGCATGTCAACTAAAGTCTCTTGCTACCTATGTATTCTTTAACCTTCATATATCCAACTCTATAATCCCCACTTTGAGTTGTCCTATGATGTACACTTCCATAAATTGTAAACATTTAAATCTCTATCACATATCCCACATGATGTGAATTTGAAAAGAAAAGGAGATTTAAAAACAGTTAAGAACAGTCATTAAAACACTAAAAAGCAGTGCAAGAAATAAAATACAATAGTAAAATGCAGAAATGCAGGAAATTGATTAATATCCCCCTAATATCCTCCATGTTTAGTTGTGACTCTGGAAACAGAAAGTAGACCGGTTCCAGACGGCCTAAGGGGTCGGGATGGTTCATAAGCAGCAGATCAGAGATGTATTTTGGCCCTAAACCATTCAGTGCTTTATAAATCAACAGCAGGATTTTCAAGTCAATTTTTTGTTGGACAGGAAGCCAGTGCAAAGACCTCAGAACTGGAGTGATGTGATCCACTTTCTTGGTCTTAGTGTCTTAGGTCTTAGTCCAGTCTACTGAAAATAAATGCATGGACAAGTTTTTACAAATCCTGTTGACACATACCGTATTTTCCGCACTATAAGGCGCACTTAAAAGCCTTTAATTTTCTCAAAAAACGACAGTGCGCCTTGTAATCCGGAGCGCCTTATATATGGATCAATTGGTTAATTGGTTGATCCATACTGGTTGTACACGGCGCTCTGTCAAAATGTTTCAGTACGACTGGTAAACTACAAAGCCGCACCGCGGTAAACACCGGTACTGTGCTTACTCCTAGTCCAACACCACTTGTGTGTATAAAGACCCCAAAATGGCACCTTTCAAGAGACACGCTTACGACGCTATTCTATTCTATGCGCCTTATAATCCGGTGCGCCCTATATATAAAAACAGTTCTAAAATAGGCCATTCATTGAAGGTGCGCCTTATAATCCGGTGCGCTTTATAGTGCGGCAAATACGGTAAGTCCTCTAATCCTTAATATATTCTTCAGGTGATAGTAGGCTGATTATGTAATTGTCTTGATGAGGCTGTTCAGGTTGAGGTCTGAATCCATAACTACACTTAGATTTCTGGCTTGGTTTGTGGGTTTTAACATCAGTGATTGAAGCTGAGCGGTGATTTTCAATCATTCGTCCTTGGTACCAAAAACAATTACTTCTGTTTTATCTTTGTTGAATTGAAGACAATTCTGGCACATCCAGTTGTTGATTTGTTCAATGCAGTTACCCAGCCCTTGTATGGGATTATAGTCCCCTGGTGACATAGTTATGTAGATTTGTGTGTCGTCTGCATAATTATGATAACACACTTTGTTGTTTTCCATAATCTGAGCTAGTGGAAGCATGTAGATGTTGAACAGAAGAGGCCCCAGTATTGAACCTTGGGGAACACCACATGTCATTTTAGTCAGCTCTGATGTGTAATTAGCTACAGACACAAAGTATTCTCGGTCCTTCAAGTAGGATTCAAACCAGTTAAGTGCTGTGCCAGAAAGTCCCACCCAGATTTTTAGTCTTTCTAGTAGTATGTCATGGTCGACCGTGTCGAATGCAGCACTGAGATCCAGTAATACTAAGACTGAAATTCTGCCATTGTCTGTGTTTAAGTGGATGTCGTTGAAAACCTTAACAAGAGCAGTTTCAGTACTGTGGTGCTGTCGAAAGCCTGACTGGAAGACATCAAAGCAGTTATTTACGGCCACGAATTTGTTCAGCTTTCAAAAAACGCTTTTTCAATTGAGGCCGAAGCCACCAATGAGGCAAGGACCCAAAAGCACAACTCACGACCTGGACAGTCCCAAAAACACATCTTTACTTGCAGAGGTTCAGTACACAAGAAGACAGTCAATTCAGGCAAACAGATCAAAAAACAGGGGTGAGGGAAAAGGCAGTCAGGGAAAAGCAGAGTCAAATCCAGGAAACGAAGATCACAAAGAGGAAATGCTGGAACGCTAGACACGGAGGTACTAGGACAAACTGGCACACACAGAAGGGAGCACACAGACTAAATACTCTAGGGAGGAGGAGGGGTAATTGGGAAAAGGTGAAGCTGACCAGGGCGGGGAAAGGCATTTGGCAGTAAACACACAAGGGATGGAAGTGAATTATCTGAAATGAGAGGGAAAAGGGAATGACTAAATAAAACAGGAAACCCCAAAATGACATGGCATGTGAACATAAGGAAAACATAACTTAGGAAACTGGACAAGGTGTTACAATCAGACTTTCAGTCTTGTTTTTTGTGTGCAAATAATTTCTTCCTTTAACCTTATTAACATTTTGGATAGTTTTTATACCATTGGAAAGGTAAAGTGTAGCTGAATGTTATTTCAGAGGCTTTTCAATCCTATGATGAACAGTGTGGGTAAAGGAACACATTTGGGCAGCAAAATAAAGTGTCTGCCTACAAGGATGCATATCAGTTGAATGACCCTAAATTGGTGTGAATTTGATTTTTTTTTACTGACTGACATCAGTAGAATAGAATGGAGTGTAAAAATTAGAGAAAGACAGAAAGAGACAGGATACATTTATGAGGAAGTCCAGTGAGGAGAGCTGTGTACTCACAGCAGGGTTATGTGTGTGTGTGTGTGTGTGTGTGTTAGGTTGTTCGGCTGTCACTCAAGAAATTGAGAGGTGAGATGTCAATATGTCTTATTTCAGTGGGATGCAATAACCTCTCCTTTCCTTCCTCCTACCCTCCTCTTCTCTCTCCTCTCCTTTCTCCTCCTCATCTACCCTCTCCCGCTGCTGGACCTTCTCTTAAATCTTAAAGCTTTGATTCATGATGTCAGTTGGGGTTAAGCTTATTCTTATTGAAACATAATGATATACAGTACAGTTGTTGATGACTACAACCCGTTTTTACTCCCAACTAGTCAACGACCAACGTTTGGTCAGTGCCAGGGCATCAGAAATCAGTGCACAGAGGCCATCTTTAAGGGCTGTATGCTACGTAGCGGGCTCTCAACTAACTCCAATGTAAACCTTCCTGCGAGCGATTGGTGGTATGTCAGCTGTATGACTACTGAGGCACAGCGCAAACATAGTGATACAGACAAATCTCCACATCCATTTTCAGATCTCTGCCATAGCTGAAGTGTAGCAAAAGTCACATGTAAAAAGACAGTTGAGAGGCCTGTTGAGTTGTAACTAATAGAGCAAAATCCTTTTCTTTCTTTTTTGAAGCCAATAATATCTATTTCAACATTAAAACCTTTTAAACTCTAGCCGTATTTATAGGCCTCTGCTCGAAAATGGCATACCCATACTAAAGAGACCACAATTCTGTAACTACAAGGTCTATTTTAATAATTTCTGATGCTATAATTCAGATAACACTTGTGAGATTGTTCAGATGGGTAAATATTGTGTATATGTTGCTGGTTAATATAGTACATGAAGATATTACACAGCTCAAATTGAAAATATTCAGGTTCGCCTGAAAAAAAAAGCACTTTTATTGATATTATGTTTTTGAAATAATGCAGCTGAGAGCCTAAAAACTCTCCCAAATCATAGCACAACCGATCAGTAGTTGTTGAATAAAGGTTGGCTGGGATAAAGTGAATGAGAGGCTTTAGTACAGAGAGATCACGCGAGGTCGTCATTTTGGAACCAGCTGTTGCAGCTCTTACATTGTACTTTTATATACTATATAACTATATATTTCACTTTTTTTATTACTCATATTATTCAATACAGCCAAATACAGCCGTTTGGAATCATTTTGAGAGCCAGGGTCCACTCAGAGCCTGTTTCTGGCTGTCATTCATGTCTAAATTCCAGTTGCTGTGTGTGTATGGGGCTGTAGCTCAGCCTATCATTGGTCGATTTCAGTCAATGAGCCCGCCTTCGACGCGTCAGAGTCTCAGGATGGCGGGCGTCGAAGCGGGTGTTGATTGACAGAAGTTTCAGCGAGTAAAGTTGCAAGAAGTGCCGCGTATCCCCGAGCGTAAAATTCCATTCGCCCAAAGTCTGACCACCCACCCATGGTGGATTGACCCCCCTTCTACAGGAAACAGATCGGAAGCAGACAGGATGCAGTTGCCAACAATGATTGTAGCTTTGAACCGGATAATTTTCGACATTATTGTCATCATTCTTCATAAAAGGTGACCAAAAACCAACGATTTTTTTTCGGTGAAGGGCACTGTTATGGTACCGTTGGTCACTCACAGCTTTCTACTGGTTTCACGGAGAGAAAAACCGAAGGTATTTATGCGTTCTGTGTCGAATGCTTAGGCTAAGCGATGTACGGATTAGCCGTATAGCCGTTAACTTCGTGTTGCAATATCGATGTGCAGTAAATATAACGGCGATTTTTCCCCAGGAATTCGTGGTTTTATGCCACATTTTCTAGTTGCTTATATTTGTAGTCTATAGTTGTGTTTGGAGTGTGTAAAAAGTGACTTATATGATAGTGTTGCCCATACGTTGCTGTTTAATCCGGTACATAAAATGTACACATGTACAATTCTGGCTATCAAAATGAGCATTTTTTGGACGATATTTGCGAGCCCTCCTAAGCCCGAGAGCCCCCACATTTGGGGGCGTCGTGTAGCAAGAGGCAGATTAAACTACACATTTAAAGATTTGTCGACACATTTAAAATCTATCTGTATACATCAACACGAAATACTTTACTAAGGACTAGTAACTACCTTAATAAATCATGAATTGCAGAATTAATACGCGTTTATAAAGCATATATTAACATAGTGCCTCACTAACAAACTATCTAAATAAGTTATTAATCATTAACTAACACTTTATAAATTATCTTATTAATCATCTACAACTCCTTAATAATTGGTTTGTAAAATATGTAATACTTAATTTACAAATGGGGAATCCATCATTTATAAAGTATGAAAACACAATAATGAAACACATAATAGACGGGCTTATTAATCAGGAATAAAACATTTATAACTGTTGTTATGAACTGCATACTAATGAATTATTAATGTAGGAACAATGCTTTATAAATGATGAATTAAGTGTTTACTCATACTTAACTAATGCTTCATAGTGTGTAGTTATTATAAAGTGTTACCGATATTGTATTTAAAAACACATTTTTGACATCAAAAGGCCAAAAAAGGAAATTTCATTTCAATTTGATAGAAGCCTTAACTGTAATATATACATATTAGTCACTTAAAAACACAATCAAGCCAAAATGTAATGGTATTTTGACGGTTTGCAGAACTTTTTCCAGATGATCTCAGAGTCTAGACTTACACTGGAACAAACATCACGACACAATGTGATTACAGCAAATGAGGCGCAAACAGCCGCATTGTGTCTGAAGAGCTGGAATCTTAAGGAAACACCAAGATGCTTAACCTAAAAGAAATGCTTCTTAAGAATGATGGGGAAAATGCTTGCTGGTCAAATCCATTTGGTCATATGTGAGGATCAATATCAATACACATTGGGGTCAGCCTCTTGTGTAGTGTATAGAATTAAGCACTGGAGTTGTTGAAGCTGCATTGGATGGAGCTTAGCTAGCAGCTCTGTTGCCAGCCAGATAAGCACTCTGTCCTCCAACTATAAATGGCAGCATCAGTCATGTTCAAATGGCAAAAGTGAATTATGTCTTGTGTAAGTCAAGAGTTAATGTGGAAGTAGCGTGATGTTGGTACAGACCCACAGAGCCTCATAGGGAGGTTGAGTGGTTGAATGGATCAACAAAGCTTAACAGTGCAGAATGAGGTTTATTAGGTTTCTTTAAGCCATGACCATGATCATTACCCTTTACCTATTTGAGACAACATGGATGAAAAGTCATAAAAACACCCACTGAACTCACATGTCAGCAGATATATTTCCACTGAAAGGGAGCATCCACTGGTTGTGACTGTGTGACACAAACATGTGCAGGCTTTGGAAACAAATGTCCCCAAAGGTACAATAAAGACTATCTATCAGTATCAGTGTCTTACAAACTTATTTTCTGTCAATCCACTTTTTAGAAAAACGATTGTGACTCAATTCACCGTAAATAAACCTTACTGACCACTGACATTTTGCAATATCTTATAAAATCTTGAACAGGTTAACCAGCCATTTCGAAGAGATATATGTTCGATGATTCACAGCTATGTTTTATGGATATGCAATTGAAGACACACACGTTAAATACTGTATAAATGAGACCAAATAGATGCATCTAGGCGGCGTTAACGTGCTCATCAGTCACCTCTCATTAGTAAAACATACAGTACAAAATGCACGGTACCCTTTCATATTTGATTCAATGTTCTAAGTAAACTATAATTATCAGAACAATTGGCCAATCACTTTTTTATTTTCGTGACAATATGTTGAATGCGGGACTGTCAAGCACAAACCTTCCTTTAAACAATGTTGAAAGGAAGTCTAGCTGGAGCTGGAGACATACTGGCATGCTAGCGATTAGTTTAGTGTTTTTTTTTTGTTAAGTTAAAAGAAAAAAAAGGTCCATAATACATTGAAATAACATGAACCTAAGATAAGACAATGTTATCATAAAAACATTACGAAAACCAACACGCACTCTGTGTTGAGTTTGCCTCTGAAAAACCTGTTTGGAGGACATACCGCTATGGCCCCACCACTGTGCCCCACCACTGTGCTCCACCACTCCCAGCTCTCCATCACAACAAGGACCCCTACACATGAACGGGCTCATTGGAGGGCCAAGTGGTGTATTGGGATTGTACTGCAGATATAAATGTTAAATAAAAGACAATAGAAGAAATTCTGCAAATGTATTTGACAACCTTAATAAAATCTCCTGCAACCCAACAGTGGGTCCCGACCCACTCTTGACTGAGCTATATGGTTGATATCACCTGAAAGATGTAGGTAGCGGTCTCTGAGTTGGGGTTGTTTAGTCAACCAAGTAGTTCTTTTGACCATGAGGACAAATGTTCCCTTGCCCTAACACATTGCTTTTGTTAAACTAAAACCGCAATCTTTCTAAAAACCTAACCAACTGTAGATCAGAAATGCTATCTCTCTTAATATTTTAGGAAAGCACTCACTGCTGATATGGGCGTCAGAACAGGAAAACGTGATTTGGCTCCTGTCATTCAGCCTGGAGGACTTACAATCAATACAGAGACATACTTAGACTGAAGTGACAAACGTTATGATGTTGGATGAACATCATGAGAATATGTTCATTTATGAGAATAAATCATGAGGTGATAAAAAATTAAATCAAATATTTCTAATTGTCTAATGTTGACTTCTCACTCGCATACAGCCAGTATTCTGCAGTGCTTGCTCACACGGGCATGTGGTAACACCTTGAACTTGGTTTTCCTTCATTGTTCTTTGCAGCTGGCTGGCCTGAGGCGGTTTTGACCACGCTGGCTGCTATGGCTCAGATCTGCCCTATATAGCTTAGTACTAACAGAGATTACATTTGCCATTTTGAGATGGTCTCCCTGAGGGTATAAGGGAGCCACCCATCGCCAACAATGCACCTTTTGACTCTCATCTCCCTGGCATATGGTTTTATGCTATTATTTAGAGACTTTCAGATATTTTAGAGAGGAGCTATGAAGGTCAGTATCTGCAGGGTTTGCATGGCGTCAGAGAGGGCACTGAGGAGGCAGCACAAGGAAAGGTTGTGTTAAGTTCACATTTTCCACTGAATGCAACTACTTTGCGCAGCACCACTTGATTCAAACACTTGGCATTAGGTTTACTGTAAATTGTTTGGCAGTCAGTATGAACTGCAGCGCTTACACATTCTGCTTCCGTCCAAAGTCTGACCCGTTCTTCATCACTGACGTTATGCTCTGATACAATAAGCATTGTAGCATAATGCAAAGTCTTCTTCTCAGAACGAGTCAATATTGTTTTATTTTCTATTTTTGTTTCATATTTTGGGGTTTATCTTTAGATAATCTTCCACCACAAATGCCCCGTGAGGAGGTCACAGCAGTTACCAGTTTAATGGGTTTAGCATCATCAGATGTCAATTAAGGGCTTTCAGGTGACATCATTGTAGATGCCAGAGAACACAGCTGAGAACAGCTAGTTGCATTTCCAAATTTGAATCCCAGCAGTGTGATATACTATAACATATTAGTTTTTAGCTGGAAACTATTTTAAAAAGAATGTATTTCTCTGTGCATGGTCTAGTATGGTATTGTTACGGTTAGGGAAAGATAGTTATGGGAAGTACAACAAAGCTGTAGGCTACTAATATTTTTTAGCCTTTTAGCCTCTCTCTTTGGTTTTATGACCTACAAATTTACCGTTTTGGTTGACTCTCACATTTCTCATCAATCTCAATTCCAGCAGCAGCAGGCAGCTGCTTTTAGCAAGGACGCTTCAATAAACTATCCGTACACTACCTGTCCAGCACCAAACAGTAGACAGACACAGTTAGAGACTAGCTGGAGAGTAAAGTCGGCCACTAGCAAGCTCAAAAGCCAAGTGAGCAGTTTTAATCAGTGCTTGTTCAGGTAGACTGTGTTTTGCCCATGTGTTCAGTGAATATTCATTCAGTGAATGTCGATCAACAACACCAGGGCTGATGCATGTTTTAATGGGAGATACAGTGTGTTTAAACTATGTAGGTGAAAGACAGAAGAACCACTCTGCGGTAGACAGGTTCCCTGGCTTTATTATAGCCATCGGTGATTATAAATTCTAAACTCAAGGTTCGATTTACTAGCTTTCTCCAGAGCTTTCAGCTGTATCCCACAGCCTTCTTCTGTGAATAAAAAACTAGCTACGATTCCCCCTATTTATGACAACTTCATCATTTGATCAAGGTTCCATACAGAGGTCAGATGATGACAGGGCATGTTCCTTTCTCTGAAGATGACAATCGGGGGCTAAACGACAAAACATTGTAAAAATAAGGGGACAATTTTGCAGTCTGGCTTCGACTAAGGACTTTTTAGATTGAGAAAATATTTTATTTTACAGTCAGAGCTGTGCTAACTGCTACAGACAAAACACAATTATTGTAGCTTTGCTTGAACCCGCTGCAAGAAAGGAAGCGGCATTGTGAAATGCCATAATTTGCTTTGATTTTAGAAGGAAATATTAAGTTACGACAATTTGAAAAAAGAAACATTAATCTTAATTTAAGGTTCACTCGCAGGCTTTCAGCAGCAAACTTGTTTTTACTTTGGCCAGTTATTGTTTTTTGCAGTGCACCATCTCACCAATGCATTTGCTACCAGCTGCAGCTCTGCTCTCCTGCAGGGTTGCACCACCTCCTTGAAGCCATGCACTGCCATGTTGTCGAACAATGATGAAAAACTGCTTTTACACACATACTGCTGCACTGATTTGAATTTCCTTTATCCAGTATACTTTTTCCTCATTACTTGTTTAGTGAATGTGGTATGGTCACTCATTAGTCACTAAAGTGACTCTACCGCAGGCTTCATTTTTCATACACAGTGTGACTTGATGAATTAGTGAGTGGACAAAATAAACCCTTAAAAAAATCCACTTCATTATTTTTGTTGTTATTAAACTTTATCTTTGCTTTATTTGATCACACTTATGTACAGTGTGAAAGACATATGCGTTGGTTTCCTGGATGTAGATTTCCTTCTCTCCTGTTCAGATGGAAGCTGTCCAGCCTCCATCCCCCTTCTCTCTGCTTCCACCTCAGCTCCTCCACATAGCTCTCCCAGGAGCACTTATAGGCATTGTGGGTAATTTCATGCCACCAACATAATTAAATTGAGGGCTGAAAACGAAAAAGAATCGGTTGTGGTTGTGAAATGAATGTGCAGTTCCACTGAATACTTACCAAGGTAAGACCCTGCTGTGTGACTAGCTAAATGGAGGTTTCCCTCCAGCAATGCTGGTATCCCAACTACTCAAGCATGACCACCATCATTATGTCATTGTTCCTTATTGCTGTTTCCAAAATGGAGGTCTTCTGTGGAATCCAACAGTTATTAAGGTTGAGCTAACCAGCAGAATGCTGTCGCTTACTATTATTCTGCTGTGAAAGAATAAAATAAACAATTTAAATGGTACAATTTAATTACATATCAGTGACTCACTGAGAATCCTCAAAGCTTAGAGTCTAACTGAAGTTAATTATATTAGTTTCTTTCTCATATAGCATGTCCTGTCCTCTCTGTTAAGAAAAAGGAGTTCACAGCATATCTTTTTTTGGTTTCATGATAGCATCACCAGCATTGCCAAATGTATGCTAATTATTGTATTTTTATGATGATGTTGCCCTTTGTACGATCAATAACGCAGAGTCATAGTGTACCATCATTTTGTGACACATAAAATGATTAGTTGGTTCTAGTCTGCACGTCTTATTTTAATTCATTTCCGTATATCAAACTATGGATCTTATCTCTTCTCAAGTGACCTGTGTCCAGCCAATCATATTTGGTGTAGGCTATGATGTTGATGAATGTGATTCGTGATTACGGCTTTTGTTCTCTCTCCTTCCGCCTGAAATTAGAGAAAAAGTCATTTAAATAAGTGTTTTGTAAAATTTCACATTTAAGAACATTTGTTCCCTTGGTTATTACTCACGGACAATCATTTTCCACAAATATTGATAATTTGAAGCTTCTGGTACCGTAGTATAACATTTCCCAATGACAATCCCCATCTGTGCATAAAACACTCGGGATGCTGTTGTTTCCATTTCAAGGGAGACAGAGAATGTCTACATGTAGGGAGACAGAGAATGTCTGTACATGTAGAGAGACAGAGAATATCTGTACATGTAGGGAGACAGAGAATGTCTGTACATGTAGAGAGACAGAGAATATCTGTACATGTAGAGAGACAGAGAATATCTGTACATGTAGAGAGACAGAGAATGTCTGTACATGTAGAGAGACAGAGAATATCTGTACATGTAAAGAGACAGAGAATGTATGTACATGTAGAGAGACAGAGAATGTATGTACATGTAGAGAGACAGAGAATGTCTTTACATGTAGAGAGACAGAGAATGTCTTTACATGTAGAGAGACAGAGAATGTCTGTACATGTAGAGAGACAGAGAATGTCTTTACATGTAGAGAGACAGAGAATGTCTTTACATGTAGAGAGACAGAGAATGTCTTTACATGTAGAGAGACAGAGAATGTCTGTACATGTAGGGAGACAGAGAATGTCTTTACATGTAGAGAGACAGAGAATGTATGTACATGTAGAGAGACAGAGAATGTATGTACATGTAGAGAGACAGAGAATGTATGTACATGTAGAGAGACAGAGAATGTCTTTACATGTAGAGAGACAGAGAATGTCTTTACATGTAGAGAGACAGAGAATGTATGTACATGTAGAGAGACAGAGAATGTCTTTACATGTAGAGAGACAGAGAATGTCTGTACATGTAGGGAGACAGAGAATGTCTTTACATGTAGAGAGACAGAGAATGTATGTACATGTAGAGAGACAGAGAATGTATGTACATGTAGAGAGACAGAGAATGTATGTACATGTAGAGAGACAGAGAATGTCTTTACATGTAGAGAGACAGAGAATGTCTGTACATGTAGGGAGACAGAGAATGTCTTTACATGTAGAGAGACAGAGAATGTCTGTACATGTAGAGAGACAGAGAATGTATGTACATGTAGAGAGACAGAGAATGTCTGTACATGTAGAGAGACAGAGAATGTCTGTACATGTAGAGAGACAGAGAATGTCTGTACATGTAGAGAGACAGAGAATGTCTGTACATGTAGAGAGACAGAGAATGTATGTACATGTAGAGAGACAGAGAATGTCTGTACATGTAGAGAGACAGAGAATGTCTTTACATGTAGAGAGACAGAGAATGTATGTACATGTAGAGAGACAGAGAATGTCTGTACATGTAGAGAGACAGAGAATGTCTGTACATGTAAAGAGACAGAGAATGTCTGTACATGTAGAGAGACAGAGAATGTCTGTACATGTAGAGAGACAGAGAATGTCTGTACATGTAGAGAGACAGAGAATGTATGTACATGTAGAGAGACAGAGAATGTCTGTACATGTAGAGAGACAGAGAATGTCTGTACATGTAGAGAGACAGAGAATGTATGTACATGTAGAGAGACAGAGAATGTCTGTACATGTAGAGAGACAGAGAATGTCTGTACATGTAGAGAGACAGAGAATGTCTGTACATGTAGAGAGACAGAGAATGTCTGTACATGTAGAGAGACAGAGAATGTATGTACATGTAGCCAATCAAATCATTTTGAGCACATTTCTGAGATAGCTTATCTTCAAACACCTCTTCTCTTCAGTAAGAACTATACATTTCAAAATCACTTTGGCATGATTATTGGCTGCACAAGGGATGAGCCTTTCTAATTTAGACTTTTATTGTTTGTTTTAACGAAGTCCTACTCAGGGCTGCATATGTAAGTGCCACTCATAGCATTGTGTGCTGTAGATTGGAATGTCTTAATTGGCTGCTGTCGTGCTGTGCAGATGAAACAGTTTAGTCATACATCTGTAACAAGTACAATAGTACACCATTTGAGTCAGACATGTTGCCGTCTGCAGAAGAAACAAAGGATTGTAATGGCATTGTAGATCTCACAAGAACTAAAGGGCAGCAAAACAGAGAGCGTCAGTTTCTTACTGTGAGAGCGATTGGCTTAGTGGGGCATCGGGCGTAATTGTGGCTGACTGAGTCACTGAATTATTCCATAGGGTGTATGTGTAATGCTGCAGATATGCGTTCTCCTGTGCATTGTCTTTGTGTTAACCAGTAACAAGTATGTTGTGTGTATGCAGTTTAAGAATAGCAGGTCCAGTATGAACTGGGACTGGCAACATTTAAGCTTTTTACGCAGGTCCTGTGGGAATCCTCAGCTTTCCATTATGCCCAGCCAGGTGAATATCACTGCAGGGCGATCATTCCCCAGCCAGCTCATGAAATGATACTTTAACATTAAATATTAATGCCAGCTATTGTCTGACAATGGTGCCCTCCATAAGAGTAATGCATTCATTCCCAGGTTAGTCATTTTACATTCTGAGTGCCACAGCAGCCACAAAATGAAAACACTCAGGGCTCACACGCTTATAATGATGCTGGCAGATTGACTGGGCGTTAACAGCGGTGAGGTGTAGCTGGGAGATGTGCTCCAGTTGCCAGTTTGCCGAGTTCCACAAGCTCTCTTAGCTTTTTTAGTCAAATAAACAAAATAAACTCACAAAATTTTAAGAAAGGAAATATTATTACATCTATTCTCCTAATCTCTTTCACTGAACTAAGACTGACATTAGTGAAATTGCCTAAATTGTTAACTCATCGTAAAACACACTACATTCAAACTGGACGGAAACAAAATGGAACTCACCAGGTGGGATTGGTCTCTATTAGAGGGACGGCTGTATCATCTTGTGATTTGGCTCTTGCAGAGCAGTGCTCATCATCCCGTCGCCTGAAGGCAAACTGCAGCAGGGTCAATCAGTGGCTCACCCTCTTGCTCACATGCTGTACACGAGGAAGGTTCATGGTAAACAACTCAGTTAACTCCGGCCCTGTGAAGAACCACAGTGTGTTTGCAGAGCAATGGGGGTCTGTTCTTTGTCTCAGGTGATGAACATCTCCACTTGAGCTGCTAGAGGACAGGTTAGGATACGTCACGGTGTCACTACATTATCAGACATCTGCTTTAACTTCTGCTTGTCTGAATTCTTTTATGAAAACTGGGTTCAAAATGATTTCCATAATCTCTTTTAGTTTAATGTTAACAGTTTTTAACTCAAAAGTAAACCGCTTCTGACTAATACCAGTTTACCAAATCAACAATTTTTAGAAGTAGTGGTATTGACAGATAGGTGTGTCACCATTGTTGTAGTCGACACCAATACCAGTGAAATAACATGTTTCTCTACACACAACTGTGACTGTGGCTCAGTGGTAGTACAGGGTCGTCCCCTGGCTCCACTAGTCCATGTTGATGTGTCCTTGGGCAAGACATTAACCCCAAATTGCCCCCAGGCTGTTCCTGCGGTGTATGAATGGGTATAAATGTTAGTTAGTCCTGATGGGCAGGTGGTACCTTGCATGGTAGCTCCTGTCATCAGTGTGTGAATGGGTGAATGATGACATGTAGTGTTAAACCGCTTTGAGTGGTCGGAAGACCAGAAAAGAACTATACAAGTACAGTCCATTTACCATTTACAATAAACACTTTGAGCTTGTTAGGAAAGTAAACAGTTCATGACCTCCTCGCTAATATCTATTTCATAGCGCTGTGAAAACATCTCCTTCAAATACTTATTATGCACGTCTCTTGCCAAAAACTACATTTTAACAAATTTGAAAATAGAGTAAATTGTTTATTTATATTGGTTGTTTTATGTCTGCATTTGGATTTCTAAGTAAGTTGTTAGAAGATATTGTCCCTAACTTCCACCCGGTAGATAAACTCTTCAAATGTATAACTATGACGCTCTACATGCCCCTCAAGCTTCAGTTTTGCACGTATCCATTTGGCACGAGAACATTTACGCCTCTTAGATGCAGAATCAAGTTCAGAATAAACTTCTGTGTTCTGTGTTCTGTGTCATGAAACTATAAGCTAGAAAACTGTTAATGGTCCCGGTTCAACAGTGTGAAAATACAAATCAGAATTGCATTGGTTATGATTTTTTTTCTTTAAAAACTGGAGGTTAGTTGCTCTGAAATGAGAAAGCCTTTGACAAAATCCGAGCTATCATTGCTCAAGACTTGATAAGAGAAGGAGGTCGTTGATGTAAAATGGAGGAACTGAAAAATATCTTGAATGTTTTGTGTGTAATTCTAAATTCTCAACACTCAAATTCAGCTTTCCCATCGTGAGTTGTGGAATTCTAGATGTTCTTTGTACTCGTATTCATCTACATCCCACGTGATTCCCACACGGTGCTAGCTGCCTTAGCTGTCTGTTGTTAGCATAATTTGCTCACTGCTCAGCACATCCACCTGCAAGGCTGCAGCCCTGCACACATCCCTGTTCATTTTCCCCCTTCAGTCGGCCACGCACAACTGTGCACACATTAATATTTCAATGATGCCATATGCTGATTTGAATATATTAATATACATTGGTCAGCATGGCTTATTTGAAGATGTTCACAAGCCGTGCACGAAATGGAGGAGTGGATATTTGAGCATCAAATCAATTGGAGGATGTATTTGACACAGATTGTACTCCATAGAAGCCACCTGTACATCTACATCCCCTACTTCTAGGGTGAGATTTATCACATATCTCTCTCTGGTTTGAAGCAGAACATTATCTCATCTAATAATACACAGTGCCTGAAGAGTTCAAGGCTAAGATCTAATTGAAATCCCTGTTCTCAGTGACAGCAGCACAGATGGGATCCTCTCAAAGCTTTTGTCCATAACTGGTTGTGTGAAGGACACTGGGAAATGGATTATTCATTCTGTGTATTAATACATTTATTAAAAAGGGAGAAAAATGGATTAAGCATCAAGTTTGTGGATTGTCAAAGAGCGTGGCAGCATGTTTGTACCAAGTGAATGCATTAACCCACTAAGGCTAGAAATAATCCCCCCCTTCACTCTTCGCCCTGTTTCTATATGAGAGAAACACTCCTGACTGGGAGTGATGAAGCTAAATATATCGTTGGCAACGCGTTGAAGGCAAGATCCCAGTGAGTCTATGTTGGCTAATCAACACCTCTTCCATCCATCCATCTACCCCCATCCTTCCACCCCCTCACCTCCATAAAACCCTCCCCCAGGTGCCACTGTACCCCATCTGCTCTGTTGACTGCAATTAGCCTGAGCAGGAGGAGATGGTTCAGCAGCAGGGGGTCACTCTCTTATTCTCCCAGAGTGCCTTTCTTATTCTCTTTCATATTGTCTTTAATATACCTCATCTTTGCATGCACATGAATACTAAATGTGACATTGGTATATGTCGATTAGTACACAGCTAACCCGACCTCTTTTATTATGCTGTGGCAAAAATATGTGCAACAACGTGTTGTAGTCAATATATAGTTCATAGTACAGCTCATATCCTGTACTACTCCAAATCAACTTATGCTGTTTTTTACTTTTAGTTTCAGATATTCATCTCATAAGAAACAATATGTTGATAATGAAACCAGTTAAGTATCTCAAATAATAACTCAAGTTTGCTAGTAAGGGCTGGACAAATAATGGTTCATAATGTGGGATGGAATAACCTAATGGCTCATTCAGTAAATTCAGCATCATTTAAAACAATATAAAAAATATTAAAAAACATGCACTCATAATAAATACATGCCCCCTAAAAAGATTCATTGAGTACAGCAGTGTTGCGTCCTTTTCAGTTACTACATGTTACCAAGAAGTCCATATACACAGCAGGCATTACCTGCCATCAGTTACATCAACAGGTACACATCACATTATTTACATTGGTTACACAAGAAATAACAATATCAATCAAGTGGGTGAAATCAGAAACTTCAGTCCCTGAAAGCAATCTGAATATTGATATATTCAATATGGTAATATAGTCGGAGTATTCAAATTAAAGCCTACCAAGAATGCAACAGTATGCCTTTTGACCTCTGTAAAGACTTTACATTTGAAACAATCTGCAGAAAATGTTGACTCTTAGTGATGGTAGCTTAACAGCAAAAAACAAACTAACATTGAAAACAGTTTGAGAAACAGAGAGAAGGTTTGTGCTGCAGACTGGTGAGGGTGACATGACTCTGCTTTTGTACTGATGGAATCAGTGCTGTTGGGATGTGCATTACTGAATTATCAAGTGTGGATCAGTGTCTATTGTCTCTTATAAAAGTTAACTCCTTTCTCCAACAAAATGACTTTCTTATACAACTTATACATTCTGAATTACGTTTCAACGGAAACGTATTTTGCAGCGGATTACGGTCATAGTTTTAAAGATTTGTGAATTGAAACGAAACAAAGCAAAAAAGCCGCAAAATGACTTGGTTGTCTTTGTGAAATAAGTACGTTTGTTACGCTATTTAAATTACGTATGTAATTTAAAATGAATGTTGACTTTTGGTTTGACGCAGTACATGATCAGCGGCCTCCTGGTAAAAGTCCTGGTTCAAATACAGCCAGGTTCTCTTTGCAGTACAGATAGAGGCTCCCGCCCCTGTTGAACATTGCATATAACAGTAATGATGGAACTTCAGCAAACAGGTTCTTGCAGGTTCATAATTGGCCAAATGAGAGTAGAGTTAAAAATCTCTCAACTTTTCAGAAAAGCTCTGGCGACGTCACTGTAGAAAATAGAGGAGAAGCTTGTTTTGGCCATGGGCACTTTTCTGACAGAAAGACACTATATGGACACAGCCTCTAAAAAATCTTTGTTCTTGAAGTGTTCCATCTCATTTCATGCACCTCAATATTGACTTAAAATTAACAAAATAAAAATCGACAGAAGTGACACCCTCTGTCTTCAAACAGTTAACATACTTTGGCGATATCACACAAAGACACACATATTGAGACTTAACCATTGCAGGGGATACATCGCTTTTGGTATGGATATAAATTTTCCAACTGTCAGCTCAAAAAAAGATTCTTTGAGCTGCTGGCCAACACATGGGGAGGAAATGCTTTTTTGCCAGGGGATTATTTATGTGTCCATGTTAGAAGATTGAAGTGTTTCTGCTTTCGCTTATTGTTTTCTAAATGTGTTCACCATTTCTGTATGTGGCATGCTGCCACCTTACAGTAGCATGTGGCTTTACACACTACATATATTCAATGCTTATATCTATTATAGTTTGAAGCAGCTTTCAAACAATGGTATTAAACTCTAATTCTGCAAATAAATAGCTAATTCTGGCTGCTGGAGTGGCTTTAACAGTGTGTTGTTGGTTACAGTTTATAGAAAGCATTTTATGCACAGCTGGATTTTGCTGCATGTGTATTCATAATGAGCAAGTGTGTGTGTGTGTGTCTGTGTGGACTCCTATCCCCCACATGTCAGCATGAAGCTTCTATTGAAGAATATGCCCCACAGGCTGGCTGGCAGACACAGGCTGGAGATGACAGCTCTTCCCAAAGACGGAAACACATGGTGACCGGTAGTGTTTGTTTGTGTCTTGCTCATATACTGTATTGTGTATATGTAAACATTATAAACATATATACAATACAGTATATGACTGTTATACAGTGTACAGTCGGAAATTAAAAAAACATATGATCAAGAGAGTACAGATATATTTGAAACACATAAATATTTGACTTTAACTCAATAGTCAACTGAATTTAGAAAATTGGACCATTTGTAGCTCAGAGTTGTGAGGGATATCTGGGACAATCAAAATGATTCTTACATTCAAAAGTGGCATTTCTTGATGACTGCTGTTTCCCACTTATGTTAATTATGAGCTCGCTATTCTCAGAGCCTCAGAGTGTGGGCCGTGGAGGTAATGCCAAATGGTTAGATTAAATTGGGATATATTTATTTACGTTAGTAATTTACAAAGCTAGTTATACGTATATAGGGATGCCCCCCGAAACCCGGTTCTGAACGGGAACGGGTTCTAAATGAGTAAAATGTGGAGTATTGATAAGGTCCGGAGTTAAAAGTCCTGCTATTGGTACTTTTAAAGATTTAGGAACTTTTTGTATTGCGGCTCCAGAAAGACTATTCATTTACATGCAAGACACATAATAATAATTGTGCAAGACACACAATAAAGCAATATCGATTATTTTCTTAATAAATTGTCTTTGTTCTCACAAAAACAACCAATAAGAGTATCGATAAGAGTACTAGTATCGATAAAATCCTAACGATACCAATCCCTAGTTATATGTTTAAATGTGCTGACATAATACAATTTAAAAAAAAAGAGTCTATCTGACTGTTAGCTAGCTTTGGATTTTTTGTTGGCAAGCAGTGATGAGTAAGGGTACGCAAAATATTTATTTTGGTTATTAAAGATGACAGGCATAACACATATTTCTTATTATTTTTGTCATAGTATATTCCTTCTCATTTATTTAGGTAGGTGGGCCTTTAGTTTCAAAAGGTTGATAACTTGCTACTCTACTTTTAGCCGTTCTGTGGCTGCTTAGCTAACGTAATGTTAGTTAGCTAACGTTATGTTAGCTAAGCAGCCACAGAATGCCTCCAAGACATTCTTCTTTTTCAACCTGTTGTTTCTGTCATAAACTTTCACAGAGAATACATATATTAAAAGCAACATCATTTGTTAAAATTACACTTTTCTAAGCTTTTGCACTGTGATTAAAGGCATCAACCAATCACGTTGTGTGGAACGGACATATTCAAAATGTAAACCATAGCTTACAACATCAGGGAGGCTCCGTAGTCCGAACAGAGATGGAGAACTTTATTATTATTACTTTAAACCTTGATAAAGACGGTAAAGACCAGAACCTCTCCTTCCGACAGATACACAGCGAAACGGTTTAACAGCGAACTCAAACTAACAAAAGGGAAACTAAGGTAAAAGAGCTTACAGTAGCTGAGGATATGACACACTTTACAGTCTGCCAGACATTGTTCTTGGTTAATAGTGTTAGGTCCATAACTTTTGGACACAGTGTCAAAAAAGAGAGTTGAGATCCCAGGAGAGCTGCCTTAAATGAAGGAATACATGTTCGGTATGTGAATCAGGCTAAGGGGACATAAAGAGTATACTTATAGTTAAAGGATGAAATCTAATAATCATTTTAAAGCAAGTGTGTATAACATAAGAATTATGAAGTGATTTAACAAATGTAAAACTGATAATAATAATGTATGTGTATCTCTGAGTAAAGTGAAGTCTGTGTGTGTGTGGAAAGAGCTGATGTAAGCAGGGTGGGGGCCTTAAAGGCTGAGATAACAGATGTTGGGGTGTTGTCCGAGCACATACACGGGTGTAACCTGACACACGCTCGAACATTGAGGAAGTGAGAGCATCCACAGAGGGAAGTTAGGTGATTTCCAGAACACACACACACAGAAAGTTGGGTGTTGTTCGCAGCACACACACACATAATCAATGATGTCATGTTAATCACATGCCGAGTGAGGGAGTGTTGGGGAGGAGGGGAGAGAGAGAGCTCAAAGTGTTATAAAAAGAGAGACTTGCAAATAGCAAGATGGGACGCGGGAGCCACCCAAGTGCTCCACGGAGGAAACACTGGACCTCGCTCGACAGCCGCATCGGAGAACTTCGTCTCTGTTCACGGAAAGAAGACAGCCGTTCCTGGACAAAGATTGAAAGACGGAGATTTTCCTCTCCCCCCTGTTTGACTTTAACAACCGGACAACAGATGGACGCAGCCGTCCTAAAGACTTTGTACTGAGCCTGAGGGGTCGCTGAAAGGACTTCGTTGGCCGCGCAGGAGGAGCTGAAGGTTTGGCTGGACATTCGCTCCTAACAACCCCAAAAGGACTTTTTACCACATCGTGAATCCAGCTCCACCGAGCCGCCTCGGCATCGAAAATTAATGAGTATAACCTAAGAAGAAATTGTAACCTGATCGAATCGAGTATAGTATTGTTTTATGTGAGCTGTAGCTGTGCCCCTGCTAATATCCTGCAATAAATATCTAATCTGCATTTAAAGTAAATTTCTCAAGAGAATTAATTTGCTGAAGTATTAAAAGTTCCTCGTGGCAGTAAAAGGTTAAATCCATTGTATGATTAACAACAAGAGTTCTTAATGGTTATCCTAGTGACCGGTCCACTTAAAACAGTCCCTTACGGTTTTAGTTGTAATCCTAGCCGTTAAAACCTAACCTGGCAATTTACCAAGAGCCCGGATCCAGAAGAGGAAAGCTGCCATAACTGACGCGACTAGGTAGAAGTGCACGGCCAGGGTGGCCCCTCGGCCGAGTGCACGTTACCGGTGGAAGCAGGGCAGACGTCAGGAGTAACGGTAGCTAGCAGAGCCAGGCGAGTTTCCTCGACAGAACACCAGCTCGACAATCTTTTAATAGAGAGCTGAGTCAGTAGGTAGCCCCGTATCGGGCCGGTGAAAACCCCCGGATCTAACACGTGGCACCCGAACAGGGACTTGACGGAAAAGGAGTACGTTGAGTCCAAGAAGAAGAATCCTGGCGGCCGAGAGAGGCTGCCGTTCGTGTACGAAGGACCCGAGGAGGTGAGACTTGGGTAAAAAGTAACACTGCCCAAGCGTCAGTGAAGTTCGACTGCGAGACATCCGACGCATCGAAGCTGTGCGTGGTATCTACAAGCCAGCGCAGGAGAAGCCGCAGACATCGGAGAAGCATCGACCAGACTCATCCGACGCTGCAGAGGAGCCAAAGCCAGATCCCATCCCTACTCAACGGCCAATGAGAGGCTTTGGGAGGAAGGCAACTCGAGACAACAAAGACAAAGACAAAGTCCAAGATGGCAGACCAGCAGAGAGGACCAGACGGTCCAGGAAGCAGCCAGGCACCGGAGGGAACTCATCCGATCGAGCCAGTGACAACGCCAGACGACCAGACGGAGGGATCGGCACCGGACGGCAGCGAGGACCTGAAGGACGACGCGGCAGGAGCAGCGGCATCGGGAGAATCGCCACCGGGTGAAGACCAAGAAGGAAGCAGCATCCGGCACCAGGTCATCCTGCGCGGGAGAGGATGGGCCACCTGGGACGCCTCCGTCCAACAACACCTAATCGAGCTACATCCAGAAGAGGATATGGCGACAGTTGGGGAAAATGTAGACCGGCTGTGCGAAGAGAAAGGGGGTTATATGGCTCCCCGTCTCCTCTCAGGAATGGCTGTGGCGGTGGTACAGTGTCCAGACCGGCCGAAAGTGCCGAAAACCAAGAAGCAAGTGGGAGAATGGCTGACCTGGTGGCTCGTAGTGATACAAACCATCAAGGGCAAAATAGTCACCGTGATAAGCCCCTCACCAGATTACGACGCGATCGTAAAGATGCTGGCAACAGAAATAGGAGCGGGTGAAGTCATTATAAAGCTATCGGTAAAGGCTACATCTCGCTACAAAGAAAACCAAAAGGAGCTAGATGAAATAGCTCGCTACATACAAGAACATGACCGTTATGCCGACAAAGAAGATGAATTAGTCAGCCACGGGGGGACCGCGACCCCAGCGGAGTCCTCGTCAGGCAGCGAGTCTGACAAGTCAGAAGAAGAAAAAGCAGACACAGCAGAAACGGGCGAGGAGGTGGACGTCTCACTAATTAGTAGAGGCGAAGGGCATCTCGCACTCCCATCGACCTTTACCATAGGGACCCCCGCTCTAGTGAGGAGGGCTCTGGAGGACATGGAGAACCCAGAACCGGAGCAGCACAGGAAAGAGACGAAGAAAAACACCAATGTCCCGCGACGGGACGACTTCCTCCCGCCGCTAAAAAAGACCTATAAAAGGGTTGTCATTTGCACAGATGGCACGAGGTCCGGCGACCTACCTTGGGAGGTGGCCGAGGAGGCGGCCATGAGAGTTATGAACCAACTGATGAAAGTCGGCCACAGTTGGAGTCATATCCAAGAGTTGGTCATAGTCACCTCTGTAGCCCAATACCAGGAAAGAAAAGAAAAAATACTGAGACCCCTCAAAATGACTGAAGGACCCAACAACTGGAGGGCAGGGAAGCCCAAATACGAGGACGAAGAAGCCCCTGTTGCTACGGCAGTCCGACCCCGACTTCCCCCAACACCGGACCCACGAAAGGAAGCGGCAGAAAGGGGGAGCTATCACGAGTCGACACCTGGGCCTTCGAGCCGAGAAATGAGACCACCATAGACCAGCGCGAGCCAGGAGAAACCCTCAAAGAAGAAAGAAACACCTATCGCCGCCTCACGAGGGGTAGCAGTGCAGACCGATGTGGAGACCCCCATGCCAAGACGATCAGAAAACGCGACCACGAGCCCAACAGAGTCCTTAGGCCTGCAGAGAATGAAATACAAAAGTACAGGAGAAGGGTCCATAAGGTTCATGAGCCAGGGCCAAAGCGGGGCAAGTCCCAGAACGCCGGTGAGGACACCAGAACCAACCCATCCAGCACCACTCACACCACCACCAGAGGTAGAAAGCGAGTCAGACTCCGCAGCCGACGACTCAGCCGATTCAGATGAAGAAGAGACGGTGCCAAGCCTGACCTCGATCGAATACGAGGCGCCAGGAGGGGTGAAAGATCTGAAGCAAGGAAGCAGAAAAGGCACAAAAAACCCACTGCCCCTTCTATCAGTGTACTCGGCTTCGCAGAAACTGGCCAGAGATGACCGATATGGGCCCATGACCACCAAGGACGGGAGAAAGGCCTATGTTCCAGAAGTTGGCCAAACAGGTTACAATGTCCCTGAGATATGGTTGGACGACATCGAGGGAATGAAGGGAATGATGGTCTACGCCACAAAAGGAGAATGGGTGAATTTTCTGATGACCCCAACCTACGGCTCCCTCGCAGCCTGCACGAAGCTGACAAGTAATTTCCGCACGGGCTTTCTGGCAATCGTGTACGATGTCATGCTACGACGGTTGAAAAAAGCAGCCTTCAAGTTGGCCCAGGAAGAAGAAAAGGCGCGGCAACAGGACATTTCGGACAGCGAAGAAGATCAGCCGGGAACGGAGCCGGGCTCAAAACGGAGCAACAACCTTACCACAACTGAATGAAACGTCGGGTTAACAGAGACGCAAGCCTCCACCCAGAGCTTTAACGAGTTCAAAAAGATCAAGGCCATGGTGGCAAACAAAGACCCAAAAGAGTCGGTACAAGAATACTTGACGCAGAAGTCAAATGATGAAGCGAAAAGACTGTGGTTAGCCTATGTGACGGACCAACCAATGGGTCCCGAAGAAACCGCGGAGCAACACTACTGAAGACTGGTGCTGGAAGATTGCGAGGATGAAGAGTCACAAATCGAAAAGGCGAGAAAAAGCTTAGACAAAGGGCAGACTCTCACCCAGGCGTGGTACACCTTACGACAGGCGATCCCGCCAGAAAGAAGTGTGCAAGTCCTTAGGAAGCTGACAAAGGGTCTCATGAATGACATCGATTTTGTGACCCTGAACATCAAGAAGAGTACTACAGAACAAATCCAAGAAACTGTAAGAAAGTGGGATTTGAAGAAAAAACACTTTGACGAGAAAAGAGAGAAAGGAAGCCAACCGAAGCCGGCGGCTCCTAGGCCCTCGTATGACAACGCGAGGCCGCGGCTTTCTCTCCTCTGAAGACTACAACAAGTTGACAACAGAGCAAAAACAGGCCCTTCGTGTCTCCCACATGGAAGCAGGGAGCGAAGGGCCAAGAAAGTAATGGCTAAGCAAGCGCGGGTCACAGTGGAGCATGCTTACTGGGTTGGGGATGACATCTATACCAACGTGGATGGAATCCCCTACCAGATAGACTCCGGTGCTGAAGTGTCGATGACCCGCAAAAGCCTTAAAACAGAAGGACACCTGACAGTTCAACTGGCCGATGGAACCATCAAAAAGGTCCCTTTTGGGATCTGGAAAGGAATTGTGTGGGCTCTAGGACCCTACAATTTAATGACAAAAGACTTAAAAGGGCTGCATGGAAGACCAGAAACCAGAGTTCCAGTGAAAAAGCGACTGAAGACCCTTGGGGCAAGATTGATCCACCTGGGATCAGCAACACGGCAATGGTACAAACCAGTGGACATTCCAGAAGTAAGCAAGCAAAAGATAGAAGAAAGTGACTTTTCCCCGGAGGGAAAAGAAACGCTAAAAGACATCCTATCAAAGGCTGGAGTGGCTCGGTTAAAAAATGACTGTGGGGACCTGGGTGTGAAGTATACCCACACCATAGAAGGGGATGTACACCCGCCCGTCCGCCAGTATCCACTGAACCCTGGCGCAATTGCAGAAATGGACCTGATCATCACGGAGCTGAGCGACTTGGGGGTAGTGCGAGAGGAGCCAAATCCCATCACCAACAGCCCAATACAGGCAGTCAAAAAACCTGAGTCATCGGGAGGAGGATGGAGACCTGTTATCAACTTCAAGGCCCTCAACCGCAGAACTGTCGCCAACCGAGCCAGCCTGATCAACCCCCAAGGGATGCTGAAAACTCTGAGACTGAAAAAATACAAATCCTGCATAGACCTGGCAAACGGATTTTTCTCGCTGAGGCTAGCCAAAGCCTCCCAAGGCAAGACGGCATTCACCCACAAAGGTAAATCGTACGTCTGGGAACGGCTACCACAAGGCTACAAAAACTCTCCAAATGTTTTCCAGTCGGCCGTAATGGACATACTGGACGGTATGGAAGCGACCATATACATCGATGATGTATTCATTGCAGATGACACAGAAGAAGAACATCTGGTGAAGTTGAGAAAAGTGGTTGAGCGGCTTACAGCGCCAGGATTGAAACGAAATCTAAAAAAAGGCCAATTTGGACAATTCCAAGTGAACTACCTGGGGTTCCAGGTCTCTACCGATCTGGGACTCTCGGACGGGTTTCGGGGAAAAGTGGAGCAGATCGACCCGCCAGCCTCGCTGAACGAACTACAGAAGGTGCTGGGACCCTGCAACTACGTTAGGGACCATGTCCCTAGCTACCAGAAATACGCAAGAATGGAATGGACAGCGACGGACCAAATGAACTTGGAAAACCTGAGGACAGCCATCAAAGGAGCTTTGAGGCTGGAGCCACGAAGCCTGACAACGAAGCTGGTGGCAGAGGTCAGTTGCAACGAGGACGATGCAGTGATGAAGGTGTGCAATGAAGGTGCGGGTATAGTGACTTTGTAGAGCTATACCCTGTCCTCCGTGGAAAAGAAATACCCCGCAGACGAAAAGGAGTTGGCAGTCCTGGCAAGGTATTGGAGTACCCTGAAAGATCTCGCCCAAGGGCAGGGCATCAGGGTCCTCACCCAAAGCCAGGTCCATCGATTCCTGCGCAAA
The DNA here is from genome assembly GCF_050575085.1 of Anarhichas minor. Lineage (NCBI taxonomy): Eukaryota > Metazoa > Chordata > Actinopteri > Perciformes > Anarhichadidae > Anarhichas > Anarhichas minor. The sequence continues at coordinate 2,362,874 of NW_027466479.1, read as the reverse complement.
GCCACGGTAGAGAGCAAAAAAGCAACGAACGCCAGATGGGGTCGTTGGGAAGATATCCTGCTGGACCCAGACCTCGAGATCGGCCCTGCACAGCCCGCAAGCAAGAAAAAGACGCAACCAGATGACACACCATCCGAACCGTTAGAGTGGACCCTGTACACCGACGGCTCGAGAAAAGGACAAGACGACAAGGCCTACTGGGGCTTCATTCTCAAGCAGAAAGAGAAGGAGCACTCAAGACAACGAGGCCAAGTCCCCGGTAGTGCCCAGACCGGGGAGGTAATAGCGATACTGGAAGGTCTGCTCGAATTGGAGAGGAGAAGGGTGAAACGAGCCAGAGTGATAACGGACAGTTATTACTGTGCTCAGGCCCTTAATGAAGACCTGTCCATATGGGAAGAAAATGGTTTCGAGAGCGCTAAAAGCAAAAAAAGTGGCTCACGAAGACCTATGGAGAAAAATAGCCGAATTGCGGCTAAGCATGGAGCTCGAAGTGGTGCACCAGAGGGCCCACACGCGAGCAGGAACTCACTGGCAAGGAAACAAAGAAGTGGATCGTTTCGTCCAGATGAGACAAGTTGTCTTTGTTGGGTTCGAGAAGTGGGAAGAACTGCCCAAAGGAAGGGTAGTCCCAGAAGAGAACGTGAAGGAAGTGGTGCAGGCGGTGCATGGCGCACTAGGACATGCAGGCACCGTTCCGACGCGAAGGGAACTGGAAAAGCAGCGACTCTGGATTCCTGAGAGGTCCGAAGAATCCTAAAAGACTGTGAGTTGTGTGGTCGATACAACGCAGGAAGGAGAGGACAAAGGGTGGGAGGACTCACCATTAAAAGTACCATTCCCTGGGGTTCAGTTTGCATGGATGTGGCAGGACCCCTAGGGGTATCAGGGAAGAACGGAGAAAAGTACCTGTTGGTGCTTGTGGACTCGATGTCAGGATACGTGACCACAAAAGCGGTGAGAAAGGCTAACGGCAACAGTGTTGTTAGCATGCTGGACCAAGTCTGTGGCTACTTAGGAGTGCCTAAGGAGCTCAGAACTGACAACGGCACGCACTTTCGCAACGCCAAGGTGGAGCAATGGTGCCAACAGAATGGGGTAATGAGGATCTTCTCTCCCCCATACACTCCCCAGGCCAATGGGGTGGTGGAAAGGACCATTGGTTTGGTGAAAAGTTGGATTGGGAAAAATGCCAACTCCAGAGAATGGAGCACTAAGACCCTGGACATTGCCAGGGCCTTGAACGACTGCTACCGAAGTGACAGGCCCTCCCCTGCGGAGGAGCTGATGCACCGCCCCTTCACGTCACAGGAAGTGGGGCGGGGCTTGGAGGATAAAGAACCCAAGCTCGAGCAGAAAGCACCACTTCGCGTAGGACAGCGAGTCTGGATCAAGGCTCAGGTCGGTGCACCTGACTCTGCAGTCCAAGCCAAGTACGACAAATCCGACATAGTGGTGAAGATTTTGGACAGCAACACCGTTCAACTCAAGAAGAAAGGAATCCAAGGAGTGGAGCAGCTGAAGCCAGTTCCACACTAGGAGAAAACCAGGAACTCAAGAATGGCCACTAACATACAAGGTTTACCACCCTACGTCAGAGTGGCCAATGTCAAAGGGGTGGTTACCATGAGAAGGAGTACTACGGGGATCTGGGCAGGCAGAGCCCTGAAGAAGTTGGGGTATGCAAAGAGAGGATTTATCTCCGGAGAAAAGGAGGTGTTACAATGGAGAGAACTAAAGAACGACTGCGTGGTCTGCCTGCTGCCGACCACCCTAGCTGTTCAATGGGAGGGATCCGGGAACCAGAAACCGGTTCGGGTTACCGGGAAAAGAAGAGAGTTTAACAACATGCACCATAAGCTGATGAAGGTGATGGATGCATACATATGCGGTACCTGCCGTGTGGAGACGTTACCTAGGTTAACCATCATCACCCAGTGGGACCTACGAGGGGAGAGGCTGAACCTTAGGGACTGCTTCTGCCAATGGGATGGAGAACGGCTACACCTCTGTGGATCATGCGCCCTTCTCCAAAGAAGCGGAAAAATGGTGCAGGCTGGTGCCGCAGAGGGATAGCAGGTGAGAAAGTTCCTTGAGCCCCTGCAGACCCTGGCACCCGCCTCATGGGACGCACGGGGTCCTGAGACTCCACTTGAAACCCGGGGTACCCTCTGAGCCCGGGGTACCCTCTGCACCATCTCTGGACCCATCGAACGGGGAACCCCTGGAGGCCAGTGGGGGCCAGGGAGCTGTACCTAGGGGAACTTGGAGAGAGTCGGTGTGGAGAAATTGGCCATACAGCCCAGCCCAGGCAGAGGTCACCTACCCACCCCTGGCTGCAGTGCAGATTCCTTCGGCCTTCAGGGTTTATCGCGACCCTGACGAACCAGTGTATTGCTCGGTGGCAGCGAGCTTACCAGATTGCCGCAGAGACATGGCAATAACCCAGGGCTGGATGGGGCCCTGGGAGCTTACTTCCTGGAACCGGTTGATCGAGGAAGTTTTCTGTGATTCCACTGCCCAAATACAGGAACTAGCCACGGTGCCAAGAGAGGAAGGAGCCCGAGGCACGAATCTTCATTATAAGATCATGAACCTGGATGCCTTCGGACACACAGGAACCAGGGCGAAAGAAAAAAGTAAGATCTTTACAGTCACCCCGGAGGGGTGGCGCAGAGACGGAACCATGCAAATACCAGGCTCATGGGCAACTAGAGCGGCCACGCCCACATGGCCAGAGCAAACAATGCGCGTGATGGTGACGGTGAAGACCGTGATGGTCCCATTCGTCGGCGTATTCTCCATCGGGGTTGTTCTGACCAGAGCGGATGAGGCGTGGCCTCCTCCGGAACCACGCATGGGGTCTAGAGGTTTAAAAGCCTGGTTTAAAAGAAAGCGTTCCGCAAACCGAGCACTGGTGGTGGAAGGGATCGCAGCAAGAGCGAGTAGAAACATAATTGAAGAAAAAGAAGGTTGATTGTTGCAATGTCGCACCCAAACCAAAAAGGCAAACAAGGACGAAAACGAAAAAGGCTTTCCTCTGCCCCCAAAACACAACAAAGACCCTATATTAAATTGCCAAACGAAAAAATCTACCTCGACAAACCAAGGAGAGATTTTGCATACAGGAAAGGTTTCTGTGGATCCGGAGCATATTTCTGCAGCAATGGCGAGTATCAACAATCCCCAGACCTACAGATACCAGGGAAGGGAGACTTGCGTAGGACTATACGGATGGGATCCCCAGTACGATAGAATCGTAGTCATGCTGACTTGCCCATGTTTGACACAACCGGTCCCCTGTTGTCCTGCCTCGTCTCCCTGGATCTTGAACACCACTCACCTAACAGTACAAGGGAAACATCTAAAACTAAGGTGGGGGCCCAACTGCGCTGATCATTTGCAAGACGAGTATGTTGAGATTTGGCTGGGTGAAAATGTGATTTGGACAGCCCAATCATGCGGTGCCGTACGGCTCTTCATGTAAAAAACAAAGAGCGTTGTGTCATTGAGAATCACGACATGAGGTTACATACTGTCAGTTACCGCCTGCCTAGTCCAGGCCCGCCAAACCCGAACCCAGACCTACGGATGATGCATCTGCCACATACCAAGGTCTGACCCAGACTCGCCTCCGTGCTTCAGCTCCAGCTGTCACAAACAGACAACGGACCTGCAACCGCAGATCTCCACACAGGCGAGACCTACTCCATGGATCTCCCAAGTTTGCTTGGGGGAGTTCAAGGAACTAGGCGACTCGCAAGATTAAAACCCAACAAATCAGAGAAAAACGGCAAGCGACTGCAACAGTCAAGTAAACGACCACGGAACGGAAAATGGATATGTTTTTGCGTAATGGCTAAAATGGTAGCAGTAATGGCAGGAATAGCAGTTGTCTTGGCCATACTGTACCACTACGGTAGTGAACCATGGGCCCTAACTCACATAAGGGTGTCCTACACTACCACAAAGAGGTTCGACCAGACATGCTGGACGGTGGAACCTGCAACAATTGTTCTCTCCAAACTCGCTGGATGGAGGAGCAACATGACCCAGTTGGACCTGGAAGGTCTAGCTGGAATGAACCGTCAACTGCAAGAAGGGGGTGAGACAGCCCCGAACCTGACTGCTACTATCATCGCGTGGATTGCTAACTGGAAGCAAACGAGTGGACTCAACGTGACAGACGATAAAGCAGATTGGGCAGGTGAAGTCCAGCGAGTGACAGAGAATTCAACATGGAAGGTGGATGAAATATCTACAGAAGGAGAGGAAATGAAGATAACTATCTTGATCCAGAAAGAAAGAAAGGAAAAAAGGGCACAGTGTAATTGGATTTACCCCGAAGACGGGGTCCCGGGCTGGTACTGTTCATGGGCATGTGTCCCATGGGCAGAGCGAAGGACCGAGGGATACTGGAAACCCGAGGTAACATACGCAGCGAGCCACCGCAATGATACGTGCTTGACTATTTTGCCAGGAGAAGGGGAGTTCTGGGGACACTACAATCTCACCTGCGAGGCCACACCACCACGACGTAAACCCAGGCGGCCTAGGGTAAGGCTACCGGGTAACTCCACGACCAGCCAGCCGTACAACATCACGAACCAGGCCGACAATAAAACGCAGCAGGAAGAGGAAGAAGTAAGACCTACGGCTCAAGAGGCCGAGGAATGGTGTCCGCAACCGAAATTCAAGCCACGTGACTCCAGTTATCGTAGAAATATGAGCAGGAGGTGGACGAGGGAGTGTACAAAGAACAAACTCCCCAAACTTGATAAGTGTTTCTGGAACGTGCTCTATTACTGTGAGACCCAGAATTACTTTGTAATAACTCCGGCGACTAAACCACAGTATCAGGCTCAGAAGTACATCTATCTACCCCAACCCAATGCCCAGCATGAGGAATGGCTCAACAACACCCTGCCCTGGATATGGGTAACCCCGCTGGTGCATTTCAGGGGGTCCTTCCGCCAGGGATACTCCAGAGCCAGCCACGGCCTCATAGGACCTGGGAAGACAGACATGTATGTACAGAAAATGCCGAAACCGGAGGATTTGATGACAGTCCCACTAGGGGATTTCCAAAAAATTGACACGTGTGACCAACAAAATGTTTGCTGCTCTGAATCGTTCAGAGTATCTAGCCAAGGGAGCCTCACCACGATGCACACTTTGGCAAGAGTGGCACCGGGTTTGGGGGACATGGCTATATGACTGTACGGGCCTGAAGAAAAATCAAACAATCAAAGGGACCCTACAAGCTTGGAAAGAGGGCCATACCAGAGATGGTAGCTCAACCTGGTGGGGCCTACAGAAGGACGAAGTGTTGGAATGGGTTGTGCCGTGCCTAACTCAGACAGAAAATTACTGGGTGAAGTATCAGTACATTGCCACAGTGTACTCAAAAGACAGAGACATCTGGCCCGGAGTATGGAGCATACCTGAACCATACGTAGGCCCATGACCCTGGAAGATGGAGTGTAACCGAGGAAACACTACTTGCAACATCAGCCTGGCCGGGAGACATTGTGAAGCCGTGCCAGGATGGGAAGACCATTGCCAAGGACACTATGGGGATGAGTATGAGACCCATGTGCAAGAAGTAACCTGGGTGAAAGGTAAAGACAAGAAATGGAGAAGATCAGGACTACTAACAAGCAGCTGTACCAACTTAATCCTGGGCCATCGTATGAAAGACAGAAAGAACGTGAACGGACAAATCATCCCGCAAGTAACGGACCCTACAGTTTTTCTGGCTGAGGGTCACGCCTTCAGGAAGAGCCTGTGTGAAGGAAAGGAAGACAAAGGATTTGAGTGGATAGGGCCTAATCGCCTATATGGGAACGGAACGTGCTATGCGGCCGACGTGAACATGAGTGTACCTGGATTGAGTTAACAGGAGCCACCATTATCGGGACAGCCACGGTGGCAGTCGAAGAGATGGCAGGGAAGATTGGAGAAGGATTCTCGGTCGTAAGGAGCTGGATGGGGACGTTAGTTTCCTGGCTTTGGCCATATTTGTTGATTATAGTTGGAATCGTGATTCTAGGCATAATAGCATGTGCCGCCATTAAGGGCGGGGTTGCAGCCACTGTGTCCTCGTGCTTCAAGAGGAACTCGCGGAAGAAAAGGGAAGTCGAGGAGAGGCCCCTCCTACGGGAAAGGGAGGGCCATACCCACCTATAAAGGGTGGACTACTGGAGCGCCACAGCCATTGCAGACCCGGGTCCTCAACCAAGAGCCTCAACCTAAAAAGAAGAAAGAAATTCAACACATACAGCCAGGATGACAACTGACATCACCACAACCGTGGCCCCAGGCCTGACCACATTCGGAGTGAGTATAACCGAAGCATTCCAGAACTCCTCTGACGCAGAACCAGTATCAGTACTCAGATTAACCAAGCTGGACTTTTGGGTCCTTGAAATCATATGGTTCTTCTACTGCTGCATGGGCGAATGGTCCACATCCCAGCCACTAAGAATACTGACCCTGGTTGTGGGGTGTCTGAAAACGGCAATCGAAAACATCTATCAAGGGTCGATGTGGATCACCCTTTCCTGGTTCGCGACTTACCTCTTGGGGAGAGTCAACATCGACACCACCCGCTTGGGCCTAGTGAAGGGAGGAATGGTGGTCATCTGGTTAGGAGTCGACGTCGCTGCAATTTTCTACAAACCGTTGAAACTGGTGTCAGCAATCATCGAGGCGGTAATGGCAGTTGCTGCGCTGGCATATATCGTGGTCATGACCATGGCTATGCAAAAAAGAGGAAGAGGGCGTTGGCTCCACAAGATCGTCGCCATTACTCTTTGGGGCCTAGGTTGGGGAGCGACTGTCGCCATCTACTGGGCGGGTTCCGAATCATCGATCGCTATAGCAGCATGGCTCATGATGTATGAAGCTCTTTTTCCCCAGAGGAACAGACCCGAGAGCCCAGGACAAACACCTCCTATGACGTTAACATCTCCATGGCTGAGTTCCCTGGCTATGAGGCGCTCCATGACGCAGTCCAATGCAAATGGGGGGTCTTAAGAAAGAAAATAAGACCACCCCCTGCTAAGCTCGCTATGCCTAAACGCTTAATAGCAATATTAATGAAGTCTTTGTGTTCAATTCATTTCAGGAAGGTGCCGGCTGTATCTGCTGTGGAATCCTCACGGAGCAGACAATGCACCTATGGGAGGTAACCCCAGCGTTATGGTGCACCCAGTGCTACCTGGGGCATTTCCCAATAGGAGCAGCCAGCGGCATCTTCTGCAAAGGAAGTACCCCTTTTATACCCGCGATGAACGTAGTCGACTGTATGGAAGTAGAAATGAAGGCAAAAGTAATGTGGAGTTCTGCTGAAGGAGCTGTACCCCAGATCCAATTCTACAGCAATGGTATGTACTGTCCAGTATATACCAAATTGTGGGAATTTCCTGTTGGCGCCCGGGTATCTACCACCCATCTTGTCGATGGCCGGTTCGTCGTCATTGGCCCGCGCTTGCCACCGGTGCTGTATCGATCGCCATCACCACCTCCCGAGGTCATCAACGACGCTGCGAGCGAGACAGATGTGGAATATCGTGACGTGGGTGTACAGACGGAGACCGCAGGAATAATACCAAACCTGATGGGAATGTGGGGATACGATGAGGAATGGGGGGAGCTGGTAGAGGTTATCCCTGAAGGGCTAGCGGGATATCGTGAGTCTGAAGAAGAGACCTTCTGCAGCCCTGTCCCTACCCTGGGTTCCCTCTCTCCAAACACCATACTGGACCAAAACTTGTTGGCCCTGGCGCGGGACATGGACGAGCAGCTGAAGGAGGCAGATGATGAGGACGGACTCCTGGGATTACAGCCACCTGGGTTGGAAGGGCTACTGGTGATCGACAGCTGGGAGCGGGGATCAGGACCGTCTTCACCAGAGGACGACGTGCTCGTCATCACTGCCCCGGGCGACGACAACTCCCTGCAAGGATACGACTAGCACAGCGAGGCAGCCTGAGACCTCAAGAAGGGGGTGTCAAAAAAGAGAGTTGAGATCCCAGGAGAGCTGCCTTAAATGAAGGAATACATGTTCGGTATGTGAATCAGGCTAAGGGGACATAAAGAGTATACTTATAGTTAAAGGATGAAATCTAATAATCATTTTAAAGCAAGTGTGTATAACATAAGAATTATGAAGTGATGAGGTAGTGAGGTAGACTAAATATTAAATATGAATAACATCTAAACTGCATTAGATATAGTTTTCTGGTTCATATACATCGTGATAGAAGGACAACAATTCTGCATTGTAATGAATTATGTGCAGCTTCTGCATCTTTAGAAATTTAAATGTATTTATTGATGGAAATTCATGCACTCTTCTCCCCAGGGACATTCAGTACCATGCAGCAAGGGGGAGGGCGTCTTCACTAAAGCCATGTCCATACTACTCCGTTTCTATTTGGATGCAGAGTTGTCAAATAGAAACGATCTCCGTCCACACGGGAGTTTCAGCATCATTCTCGAGTTGATCTGCATCCACACGGCAGCCTTCGAAGGCGGACAGCACGTGACCATTAACGTACACTGGGCATGCGCGTGACGGTGCAAACAGGAAGTGGATTGCTTGCTTAGTTAAAAAAAATACGACAGAGTAATAAAGTAGTCTTTAATAATGAAAGGTTGTATTTGATACTTAAGATCTTCCTCTATAAACTCAAACAGACACAGTTCGTGGAAAATTTTAGAAGTTTTATTTTTCAGACGTAGTTACAGCGCTGTGGGTCTATCTCTCTCTCTCTCTCTCTCTCTGACATCAACTTTACTTTAAAATCAACACTTACACGTAAACGTTTACTAGATTATGGGTCCATAAATGTGGTCAACACACGTCTCTGTCGTTTCCTCTGTGTTGTTGTCTGTTTGTCACTCCTAGCTCTGAATAGCATTTATTGCTAACTGTAGCTTCAGACAGCCGCTCCGTGGGGGCTGATGACGCCGCTGGTCACGCCGCTCGCTAATCGCTCCAATAACAGCTGCTTCCTACTATGTTATGGGTCAAGAAATGTGGTTAGCACACGTCTAACGCGCTTCCCCTCGGTTTCGTTGTTGTCTGCTCTCGTGCCTCTGCTAGGTGGCTGGAAGTCCCTCTCGTACTGCAGAGCAGCATTTATGCATTGTTCGCTAACAGTTTCTTTGTGAACCTCACAATAGTTGTGGAGCACAAAACAAGCATATATGACAAAGGGAAGGTCCTCCATGTTTATGTCCATTGCCCTCCTTAAAGTTGCAAATCTTGCCTTCAAACGTCCGAATGAACATTCAATCACCATGCGTGCCTTGCAAAGTGATAGCCCATAATACTGCTCCTGTGGTGTATCTCCGCCATTGGGGTATTCCTTCATGAAATACGGCATCAGGGGATAAGCTGGGTCACCCAGCAGAAAAACAGGGACAGCTTCTTCGCCCTCTATCAATTCTTTAGGGCATGGGGGAATTGCTCCATCTTTTAGGGCACAACTCTAGCTCTGAACATCATGTAACATGTCCGACTAGCTAGCTTCTAAGCTAATTGTAACATTACCGCCAATGGGGAAATGCTAACCGCGATTAGCATTTAATACAACACAAATGCTGTTCTAAAAGAGCGAATATAATATATCTTCGTACATCTTTTCATGCTCCATACAGACATACTTACAGACTAAGGTCTATCAAGGCTACCAAACGGAAGAAGTAAAACGAAGCAGCGTGTCTTCTCATTAGAATCTAAAAACAACGTAGCTCACTCGTAGCTCTGAATAGCATTTACGGCTAACTGGCTTGGCCGCTCCATAGGGCTGATGACGCCGCTGGTCACGGCGCTCGCTAATCGCTCCAATAACAGCTGCTTCCTCCACAGAAATGCAGACTTTTACTGCACAACAGCAGCAACGCTTGAAATTAGTTATCCATGTTGAAATGAATCGCTGGTCGCCCTGCCTGTTTGTTTTCTTCCAGGTACAGGTCACGTGATAGTGAGTGTGACGAATCAGGGACGGAGACGTCATGGCTGCTAATAACCAATCCAGTAGCGAATACGGGTGTGGGCTCATTTTTTCAAACACACATCTGTTTCCGACCGTCCACACTCAACCAAAACCCCGGAGTTTTCAAATACCTCCAACCTCGGGGGAGTTTTCAGACTCCTCCGTTTAGGGTGCTCCAAAACTCCGGCGTAGTGTGGCCGCTCAGTGTAAACGTAGCAAAAACGGAGTAAAAACGGAGTAATGTGGACATGGCCTAAGTCAATACAGCCTACAATTACAAATCGTAGCACACATATTGCCATGCATATGCATATGCAGGCTGCATACACCGAACACGCCTCACAGCATACACACTGCGGTAAAATGATTCCCACACTCTTTGAACTGATAACTTGAACAGCAAAGTGTCATATAGCATTTCATTTGTGTTTGCCATCATCCAGGAACAACACAGCCTGATCTCTGCTTTGAATAATTCATCACTTACAATATGCTGCCAGACATTGACTGGAACACGAGACAGGACTGGTAGAAATGTCAATGAGGTTTCATTTTTGTCACATTATACTTCAAGGTGCCTTCAAAGTAGCCTCTCTCCTACGACAGTAAAACACAGAGGAGATATCATCAGTGGCTTTAAATTCCAACGCAAAATGTTAAAACAGTGCTTATTACTCCTATTAAGGTTATTAAGGTTGATGTGTTAAATTCAATTTAAAAATGATAGTGAATGAAACAAAAGCAGCCAAAACTGATCTCTTTGTAAATATGTATAATCTGTGTTTGTGGTTCATCAACTATGAAATGCATGATACTCACTGGCAGTCTGACTGATTTACAAGGCCGGTGCTCAGTGTGTGCTCATTGGCCCGGTGGCCCCGATCCGCTGAGCTAAGGCTACTAAGCAAGGCTGTGTCGGTGCACACTGTGCTGATTCTATTCCTGTCAGAGTGGGAAAGCCTCTGACACTGTACAGTAACTCTCTACTTAAACACAAGATAATAATGCTACATAGTACTACTTTGGCTACTGCTACAACAACTACAAGAACATATTCATTGGTTTGGATGAAACATCCCACAATAATCAGTTCACAGTCTAAGGTTTAATATTAATGAGCTTTCCAAAGCATACCGTGTGTTTACACTAGTCTTTTAACCAGCATCGTGTTTACTGGTTGTTTGCAGTGTTGGGCAGTAACACATGACTGGGTAACATGTTACATTATATGATTATTTACCTACCAGACAATAATGTTAAAATTGTAAACAAAAACTCTGTATTATGCCCAATGTCAAGATTATTTTTGAATGTCCGTTCTAACATTTAAGACTAGGAAACTAGGAAATTGACCAATCAACAGTAATATTACACATACATGACTTGTATTTATTAAGGGAGTTAAACCTTTAACTCAAAGCAACAAAACCAACATATTGAGGTAAAAGAATATCTTCATAGTTATGTATTGTTCCAACACCAACAGAAGACCAGATCTCAGAACTAATCTACTCTGCAGTAAACAGTAGACTGTGATCAGGCGAGATGCTGGTTCATATCCTACTTCAGTCTGCAATTCACAAGAGGAAAGAACTATTTTTTCAATCAAATTATTCACACAAAGAGCAAAAACTGCCTGAGGGAGCACTCCACTTAAACAGAGTGAAAATGCAAGAAATGATTTGCTTCCTCTCTTGTTAGGCAATAACTGAGAGCTTGTGAAACATAAACAATGAAATATTCATCCTTCAGGCCCTCTCAGCGTTCACCTTCTACACTCTCCCTAATCACTACAGTTCAGAGCGAGTTAAAGGCTCCATCAGAAGAACTAGGGAAGGGCCTTGTAAGTCGTTCTTTATTCATAGCTCATCCAAGTACCGCAATCTAAGCCTGGAAAGTCACTGACTCATAAATCCTGTCAAAGGCGATTTCGATTCAGAGACGCACTGAAGGACTGGCTGTTTTCTGTGTCATATTCGAGCCGCTGGGTGTGTGATGGTGTCGTCTCTACCCATGCAGGGAATCCCCTGGTATCATCGTCTCCACCCCGCTGTGTTCACCAAGCCGAGCAGCCCTCACCTCCACCTCGCAGCCAGACGAGGCTGCTCTGATGAATATTCAGAGCTTTTTAGGAAGGGTTTAGAGTTGATTCAGAGCAACTGAGGCTCAGCATGCTCATCTTTATGACCTTGTCTCACGGATACTCGTCATTAGTATTCAAAGCACAGAGAATGTTCAGTTCTATCTGCCTCATTATTGTCACTTAGAAAAACTTGTGGTGAAAAAGTTGGAATACTTAAGTATCTTTTGCAGCTGTAGTAAGAATGGACCTCATGCAAGAACATTTTCCTATTCTCATCTTAACTTTTCTCAGTGGGCAGTGACAAACGTAAAGAGGGTGAATACCAACTGTGTGTAAATGATGGTGTCTGGGGACAAAATCAACAACATAGTATCGCGATATTTTGCTTCGGCAAGATTAGCGATACACAAACGCAAAGTATCGATCTTTTATTATATAAACTATTGATATAGCAAATGGGGATGTGGGGATTAATCAATTTTGCCATTAGTGTGGTTATACAAGTCACGGATTCCTTAGAGTTGAAGAAGCTACGATATCGATGGTGTCCTGATTCCTGCATTGAGACATGTTTGTGTGTGCGGTGAAATCGCCTCTTGCGCGAGTCAAATCACAGGTGTGTGTGCATCGGTTTAATTTGTGTGTGCCACTCATCTGCAGCTTTGAGAAGAAGAGTTTTAAAAATGTCAGAATTAATCAACACTCCAGCCATATGTGCAGCAGTGTGGGAGCATTTTGGTTCTAAAAAACGAGCAGGGAGTTATGTGAGCCACGGATTAACTACACAGTTGGTGAGAAACTTGAATACAGTTGCTTGAAGGAGAGGTTTTGACAGGAATATAAACTAGATATTAGAGATGAATTATGAACTGTTTTTCCTACCAGTTTATAGTACATCATTAAAACTTCCAGAGAAGTGAGATGGACAGAAGCAAAACATTATCTTAATAGATAAAACAGACATAATTAGCATTTACAAAAAAGGTAATGAATCGTAATATATGTTATCTCAATATATGGCAAAATGTTTAAAATCGCAATAAGGATTCAAGGATTATTTATTGTCATTATACGACACAGGGATGCACAGTGGAATTCAGCTGCAGCTCATTTGCAACACAAGTAAAACATGACAAACTAAACAACAACAGCAGTACATTCCTGTAGTGCTTTTTTGAATTTGCATCATGAGGAATGTAAACAGCAGCAACAGAAACAACTCTCCGGCCGACATCTTCACATTACAAATTCGACATCAGGAAAACATTGTCCATGAACTGTGACTATGTTTGAGCACCGAGCATCACGATGTCACCACAGAGTCCTCTCGTCCCACCGGAGTCCTGCGCTCTGTCCTGCTGTCCGCCCGTCATCTGCATCTTGATCTGGGATGAACGATGGTGTCAGGTCTCTGTGAAGATGTGGGCTCAACAGTCACCGACCTCCTGCTGCTTTCATCCATCTTATTTTTCTACTACCGGACATCAGACAGCCAGGAGCATGCTAGGTAGTGGAGTATAGCCGAAGGTCCTAGCTGGGATAGCTTAGCTTCCATCTCGACTCTCCTCCCTCTCCTCAGGGCATTTTGGTGGCGTTTGGTTCAGCAGGTCTGGCTGGTTGGTCCCTGTGTCAGTGTGGGTTCTCCGGCTTCCTGAAGGTTAGGTTAAAAAATTGTCCTTAGGTGTGATTGTGAGTGTGAATTGTTGTCTGTCTCTTTGTATCAGCCAAGTAGCCTGGCTACCTGGGATAGGCTCAAGCCCCCCATGCGGTTACAGATGATGGAATGTAAAGTAATGTAATGGATTGATATTGATATTGTAGTGTTATACATTAGGCAATTTAAATGAATGGTAATATTGTTAGGATATAATAATACATTCAGAGTTATTGTAATAATAATAATAATAAGTAATATTGTGAATTGTACAGTCAAACCGGATAATGTCAACATCATTATGAATTGTCATTTATATATAAAGGGGTTTTCAAACTGAAAATTGCTTTAAGAAATGAAATATACAATTCATTAGTGAAAGACTTGGGCTTGGCTAGTGGGAAACTAATTGCACATGAATGAGGCACGTTCTCCTGAATCACTCACACAAGCTGCTTAAGAATGAATCTGTTCACAAGTCCTTGCATTAAGTCCAATGATTTATGTTTTCTTACATCTTAAAGATGTCTGAGTTCTCTGGTTTGCGATTCGGGAGAGAATAGCACATCTCAATCTAATCTTTCTCAGTTTTAAGCACAGAGCGGGTGTCAGGTTGTGGTTGGACTAGCGTAGCAATAAGGCTGGACGCGAGAGGTAACCGGTAGACTGTTTCTGTCCAAAGTGAAACATAAGCTTATTAGCACCTATTCAAAAAATGGCGATTTTGGCTGGATAAGCCACTAAATCTGATGCCTCTGTCATGTATTGAATACATACAATTATGATTTTATCTGAATTTATATTTTATATAAAAATAATCACATATGTGCAGTTTTGTTACATTTTTTGAATTGGTTGGATGTTTTCTGTGATGAATTAGGATATGTGCCTCTTCGTAAGCGGACACCCCCATCCACCGCCCAAATCACCCCCTCATCCATTGTCTCATCTCACCTCACTCCCAGTGACATTTAAGCAACCCCCCCTCCCATCCCACCGCCATCATCCCTGCCACCCTTTGTTCCCCTCCAGTCTGCACAGGTCTGTCTCTACCCTGCACCCTCTCCCACAGAGCTTTAAGCCTTCTTATTCATTTCACCACATATTAAAAGAACTGGATTTAATAACCTACTGATTTCATATTATGTCCATTTACGTGATGAATATGAGCCCTTTATTAAACCTTTACTAGGTCCAAAAGAGCGCGTCATTGACATCCATTCACGGAACCCTGATATTAACATTTTAATAAACTGGCCCCCAATACTGACTTATGGTGATCATCATATGAGGATTGCTAAAGAAATTGAAATGATCATAGAAACAAATCCTCCCACTTTCATACCAGCTGATTTAATTTGCTATTCCCGCTCCTACCAGCTTATTTAGATGTTCTTGTTGCCGTAAAGAAAAGGCTTCATGACCTCAGCTTGCTGATGACATACATAACAGTTACCTGCAGTTATTTGCCATGTCAACCTTTATTTGCATGACAAGAGTTGTGTTTAGTATGCAATTTGTAACATAGCAGTTTTTAGGAAATTGTTTGTTGGCTTCCAGTGATTCATATTCATCATGCATAGTTGATGGCAAATAAAACAACATGGGTTTGACAGGGCAATTTTCTCCTCCTTGTGTCAATAACACAGTGTGTTCAGAGTAATGATTCCTTCAGTTTGAGTTTTTGCAGGCTGTGGGGTATCTATGTATGGTATGTTTGCTCAGCTATGGTAGTTGTATCTGTTGACTAGAATTTTCAGAATATCAAACAAGTAGTTTTTTCACAAGTGCTCATTGTTTATAATAACTTTTTATTACAAGCTTTTCCAGAATTCCTATTAGCAATAAGATGATCGGACAGGTTGTGAGCAAACCCCCAATATAGTCAAACTTATTTAAAAGTGAGAACAGAAGCAGTAAACAGTTTTGTTGTAGTTTACAGATACAGTTCAACCAGTCACACTATGGGTGCTTTCCCCCCCGTGGGTTACATTTTGATGTCAATATTTTTTGCCACGTGTACTTTCACAAAAAATGCAAATATAACATGGGAGAATGTTTTTTTAACAGGACGTTTTTTTCTGAGCTTTTGTGATGCGAAGAAAGGCAAAACACACTATAGTGTACAACAACAGTGAGTCTTGGTAGTCCAAACTAAGCTGCCAAACTTTATTACTCCTCTCAACCCTGACAAAGGCAGCGCAGAACAGATCCACTCCTTCTGTTCTTACCTTCCACAATAAAAGCTCTAAACAAATACATGGCTTAACTGTTTACTAAAGGGATCTAAAATTCACTAAGAGCATTTTGCTAAAAGGAAACTCAATCAAATAGCTTACAGTAGCTTAGGCTATACAGAAATTTACCTCAGAGAGACTGCCAGACGCTGCTCTGAGTCAAGATTTCTGTGTTGCAACTGTTTATATTTCGTCTTATCCCCATGTTTCTTCCTTCGTCAGACTTTGTTTAGGAAACCCTTCTCTTCATCACATCATTGGATGTGTTCACATAAGTAGATACAGCGTTTTAATAAATGACTCCAATAAAAGCTTTACAGAGGGACAGTTCTTCATCTCTCTGTCTTTTTAGGCCCATAGAACCCATCCATTCCTCTGGCTCAGCTGGCCAACTCCTTATATTGTCCACATGAATGGCACAAATGTATAATTGAGACGGTCAAATTGTGGTCAAATAATAAGTATATTCATTGTTTACAGTTTACTGTTGTTGTTTTTTGCAATACCTGTGGACGGGAAAAGTGTTTTTTGACCAGAGGGTGCAGCCGAGCGTTGCAAGGACAATGTTCAGTGCCAGCACAGGAAGTCCTTTATATCCAGAGTCCCAATCATAACCATGAGCTGGCGGCCCTTTAACCTTAACCAATTGTTGTAGCTGGATCTCACTGTGGTTGCCATACACAGGTTGTAAAAAGAAAAAAACATTGATATTAAATGTAATCTGGGGTTTTCAAATCCAATTAATCAAATGTCAAAATTCTTGTCTGACAATAGGATTGATGGCTTTTAGATTGAGCCCATAGACTGTATATAAGAAGTGGACATTGTCGTCGTGACGTCACCCATTGGTTTCTTTACTCCCCTTTTGGAGTTTGGCGTTTTGGCTGTCGCCATCTTGGATTACGGATGTTGCCATTTTGACTTTTTGCAACCAGTAAACAGAAGTTACCACATTTGGAATGTGTAGGAGTGACGTAGAGACACCGTATACGACTCTGGTAGCGGTAGCAACCTGTCAATCACCGTGTAGCCCCGCCCTAAAGCATCCCCTGCTTTATGGTCTGTTTGACTCTAAATGAACATCATGCTGCATTGAAGAAGACTTGAAACTAAAGATTGAGACCATAAACTCATGTTTACAATGTTTACTGAGGTAATAAATCAAGAGAGAAGTAGAGTCATTTTCTCATAGACTTCTATACAACCAGGCTTGTTTTACAAATTTAATTCAAGTTTAAGTTTTGCATGCAATTTGTATGGTTATGGTAGAATGACAGGTGGGAAAGAACAGGTAGAGCAGGGCATGGACAGAAACCACTGTTGGCATTTCCCATGTTGGCAAGCAGAGTCTTATAATCACATCAGGACAAGTGGATTAGTGCCAGCCCTGCCTGCAAAGCTGGTGACTACAGCCTCAGCCACCAAGCTTTTCTCACAAACACCCCCTGGCTCATACTCTCTTTTTCTGTCAATTGTATTTCTTTTGCCACCCCCATTCCTTTCTCCCTCATCCTCAGGGAGTGTATCTCCCCATGTTTCCCAGCCAAATCCAATCATGTTAGCCTCTCCACTTCCTGGTCCTGGCTGACTGATGCTTTTTCATCTAAAGGGCAGATTTCACAAGAAAGTCACCCTTCTATCTCCTCTGATGCCATTCGTCCTCTCCCTCTCCACCCATGTGTCTTCTCCTCCTCCTCCTCCTCTTCCTCCCTTGGGCCTACTATTTCTCACTGAAAAGCCTTTTCAGATCAACCTCACCCGAGCCCTCAGGTGTCTTGATAAGGTCGGCAGCAACTCAAAGCATGATGGTTCCTCATCTTTTCTCACTGCTTGGAGATCATCCATCCACACAGACACACCAAATGCTTTTCTTTGTCCAAATATATTTACAAGGCCAGCCCCAAGGATATGTTTTTTGAACAGCAGCTATAATACATTTTTAGATTTTTCCTTAGCGTGGCTGTGCATCATTTATTTCAGTTGAAATGGCAAGAGAAACATTTAGGGTAATTTAATCACAGAGGAGGGATATCCAGATCCAATAGCTGCTTTTTTTTCTTCTATCCATGGCAGAACCCTTCAGTCACAGTGCCTGTAAGTAAAGAACAAAAGAGAAACCTTAACATCTCGGGGCTGACGGGTTTTAGGGGGGTTGTCAGTTGCTATCATTAGGGGAAACACACGAGGAGTGATTGTTTTCAGTGGAGCTCAAGCTGTCACAGCAGACATGGTCAGCTGGGGTGTTAATGACGAGTAGTGTTAGAGTAATGGGATGTTATTACAGACTTAGCACTGAGTAGCTATGTTCGCTACTGTCTCGCTTCATCTAATCTCAACAACTTGACATTTCATCTTGTGGAGGAATGATCAACAGCACGTTACTATATCAGCCCCTCTGTAACCTGCAACCAAGGAACTGACCATCTATAGCAAATGATTCGACTCTTCTCTTTGAGGGAGCTCATAAAACAATGTGAGCAATCATAAGGGTTCTGCTGTTAAAACTCCACCCTTAATAGACACATACATGAACTTGAAATCTTGAACAACACAAAAAGCTTTACCTTTTTTGAAACACAGGAAAACACGGCGAAATATACAGACTCCTTTCCCACTGCCAGTAGACAAGTCTTTCTTTCTGTTTTACAAACGCGCAGGAAAACCGGAGAAGTAAAGAGTTGAAGGCAGCAGAGAGGCCAGTCAAAAGGCCTCTAGGGTGATTACTTCTTTTTCGTCTCTCTTACTTATTCAGTCTCTCTTCACACCCGGTGCTGACTAATTTGGAACAATGTTCTGCTTCATGCTTCGTATAGATGAGCTTGTCACCTCTCAATCTGACGGCCGTAACGTGAGCGCAAGGACAGACGAGGCGCACGGTAATAACAGCACAACACAACAGGGTTTGTTTGCTAAATGTAAGCAAGTGCTAATAAGTTAGCAGATGGCTACATAGTCTAGTTTATGGCCATTGTGATATTATATATCGACCGATATTCCATATATATAAATATCAGAATCAGAACCGTTTATTGCCATGGTATGTTGAACATACAAGGAATTTGGCGTGACGGGAGGTGCAAACATTTAACAATCAACAACAAGCAGTGCAAGTAGAAACATATTCAAATGTACAGAGAGATATAAAATAAAGTAAGATATAAAATAAATGAAATATAAAATAAAGTGAAATATAAAATAAAGTGCACAAATGAACAGATGACAGGACTATAAACAAGTGAGATGTAAGTGTAGTGTAAGAGTGTCGAGTGTAATAGAAGGGATGCAGGGGAGTGACCGGTGGGAATTTGTCCTGGGGATGACAGAGTCAGTGGGGGTGTATTTCCCCATGTTTCCCATATACATATATATATATATATATATATATATATACAGTTGTTGCCTTTGTGGTTTCACAATGTGGGACACCATGTCACTAATTTATAGTATTCAATCACATCATCATTACATGTATAAGGCAAACAACAGATGAATTGAAAGTTTACAATCATTAAATCACAACCAATGAGCTGCAATGAGCCATGATAGAGCAAATGTGTGCCATGTCATGAAAATACTATGAACTTACTTATACTGAATCAGATCTTATCGAGATAGTGCTATATTCAACTGTATTGTATTGTTGCATGGTTCATTTAATTTCTTTTTGTATTTTATCATCTTGAAGAAGGGAAGAACGCACACCCCTATAGACAGACTCCCTCTGCGGCTAACGCCAGCTCTGTCAAGTTAAACGCTCTTAAAGATTACCATTATGTAGTAGTATATTTGATTGCTTGCTGCATGAATATCAATTAGTAATCATAACAGTGGAACACAGTGTGGCTGTGAGTGGGTGGCAGTGTGTAATTAATCCTTTTGAAAACACTTGAGATAAATGTGCTCTTAACTCTCGTCAGTCACTCGGGCATATTTAGTGGGATAACTAGCATCTGTTTTCTGCTTGAGTAGAGTTGTAGCATCAGCACCTCCATGTGTCTGTGTAAGTGTGCACCCCTCCTCTGAAGTCTTCTGTGTTGTTGTTGATGGCATACAGGTAGCATACAGATGAGTCACAGTGAGCTGGCAAACACGCTGCCCTCTGCTCGTCTTCTACGAGCAGCAGACGCAAGAAGTCATTAAAAAGAGCTCCATCATACGATATCTGAATGGCACTGGTACAAATATCTGGAAGTCTGACTTTGCTCTAAAAGCATATTAGCTTGGTTACTTTTCTTAAAGGGTCAGTTCACACAAATCACACACACACACACACACACACACACACACACACACACACACACACACACACACACACACACACACACACACACACACACACACACACACTCTGAAAAACAACCAAACTGGAACTCTCTGATCACACAGTGTTTATATTTGTTTTCAGAATTTTATGACAATTGAATCAGTTTTTGCGCTTCACCTAATTCGTGCTCATCTGCCGATCATTCTGATCATTTTCAAGCCTGAGCAGAAAAACTATTGGATTTGAAACACGGGGTGGTAGTAGGGCTGCGATTAAAACTATTTTGATAAGTGATTATTCTGTGGATTATTACTTTGACAAATTATTCATTTTATTAAAAGAAAAAAAAGCTACATTTCATAATTTCTAGCGTTTAGTAAAAAAACAACAACAATGCTATTACCTGTCATCCTGTACAAGGCGCTTTCCATGCAATAAAAAAAATGAAATGGAGATTGGGAATGAGAATATCAGATGTTTCTCAAGTTTCTGTTGTGAAGAGGATTCATTTTAGACTCTTACTAAAGATTATATATTTCAAAAATGTGTTATACTCCAGTGTTTCCCACCTAATTTCAGCAAGTTCAAATTTGCAAAATCTGCTGTCTCAGCAGATTTGTATCCGGTTTGATGGACAAACGCAGGATATCAGGTTAATTTAGAAACAAACGTAACGGACAGAAATTCTCTCTGTGTGTATTCTCAGGTTTTGTGATATATCAATAAAAGTGCTATATTGAACTGTATCGTATCATCTTGAGAAGGACAAATGCACACCCCTACTAGACAGCCCTTCCCTCTGATATATCAATAAAACAAATTAGCTTTAGCAGGGACACGGCTACATTGATCCATCACGAAACTGAGAGAAAACAGACTGAAGGTATTTCTGTCTGTTATGTTTGTCTTTAAATTAGCCCGTAACTGCACTTTTCTTCGCTCTATCGCTGCCTCGTAATCAACAGCGTAGGATCAACACGGGTGCACATTTCTGTTCTTTTGAGAATAAGTACTTGCTATTTTCATTTGTACTTCAAAAAACAATTCTGGCATTTAGGCTTCAAACATCATAAAGGGGGTGTTCAATTGTGAAGATTATCTTGCTGAACATAACGTGTTAGTATGTGTTTGGCAAAGAGCTTATTTTCTGCAATAATCCAAAATCCAATGGAAAAATCCCATTTGATTTTTGTCAAGGGAATCAATGCGATGCTGACTTCCGGGGTTGGCCTACAAAAACATCTCATCCCTTCTCTTTAAATAGATAGTCATTACATTCTGACCCATTCATGGTGAATGACTACATTGCACAGGAAAATATATACATATAAGTCGTATGTTTCTGGTGAAATGTATTGATTAGGCACTGAGTCTTACCTTTGCCAGTGAACTTCAGCAGTGTTTCTGTAGCTGGTTATATGTGTTTGTTAGCAGCAGAAAGATTTGCCCTTTACTCACATTTACAGAAACCTCCCAGAAATCCTTTGTTCATCATTGTGGGGACCAAGCTACATCTGTCTGATCAGAGTATTGTTCCAATCCTAGGGAACACAGCAGCAGCAGGAGTTTCAGCTGATTACTACAGGGTCCATGCCAAGACAGCCTTTCTTTCTTGATTGCATAAATACTACATTTATACACAGCTCAAAATTGTCTTTAAATCTGTTTTCTTGTGATTTAACAGTGTGAATGCCAAGTCAAAATATATTGTTTGTGTTTTAAGGAGATATATTGTCTCTGCATGTTTCCATATACTTTTGTGTCCTGCTTCAAAGTGTTTGGAAACATAATTATTGCAACAGTTGAACATCATTCTCTCCTTTTTACGAATCACATTTCTAAAGGTCAGAATAAGCCAAAGAAAAACTAGAATCTTGGCAAGAAAAGGTGAAAATAAATGTAGTCGCAGTTATATGATTACTATGAAGAGCTCCGATAAGTACTACACTCACTCAAACATATGGAGGAGCTTTACCACCTTCAGAGGATGAATCTAAGGGTCCAAATCTGTTTGTACACAGAGTCTAGAGAAGGAAATGCCATGACAGTGCAAAGTACAAAAGTGATTTGGGCTAACGATAGCATGCAACGCTCTATGTTGAAAAAAAAAAATAATAATAATAATATATATATATTGACTATGAACTTAAAGTTAAGTCAATAGTGTTCATCGTCTAAAGCCATGGATGCACTTGTAGGCATATACCTTAAAAGGCAGATTGTTGGTTTTTGGCCATACAAACGTTTTTATGTTGGTTTCGCTCAACTTTGCGTTGGAATTGTGAAAAAAAAAGTCTTGAATAAAACGCAGACCTTTTACTAAAAACGTTGAAGAATAAAGTGAGTACCTGCTTGGATTTGTTTTATGTATGAATGGACAACATGCCTGCTATCAGCAGCTGCAGTCCAAAATTGATTAAATCCATATGGATGCAACGATGATAATTTAAAAAATATGAATATATATATATATATGGTCCTTATTGAAATTCTGACCAAGGCAAAAAAACTAAAGAAAACACACAATACAAGTCAGTACCATCTGTTCATGTTCTGCTTCAGGTCCGCGTTACAATATCCAAAGCCCAATGCAGCATTTAACAAGCAGCAGTCTGCTCTGCGCTGCTGTTGTGAAGCTGTTTTCCATGTAGCAGCGAGACTCCCCAAATGAGCCGTGTAATGTCCCCCCCTGAAAGGGATGGCTACGCTATTCTGACAAGCCTTATGAAAGATGAATGAACGCTGGTTTGTTTGAGCTTCTGGTGCTTCTCCTTACCTTCTATCTAATATACTCAGCAAACTGTAGCCAAGTCATTATTCTCACCATGCTCTTAGGTTACAAACTAAACACTGTCTTAACACCACATATTGTCTTTGGATTAGTGTTCACGGCTTTGGTAATGCTTCATGAATCCCCCCCATGTGAGGTCTGGCTCTTACAAATTGACAAAATCCAGTCATATTGCGCTGTTGTGTTTGGAAGGCTGACACTGGGATTCTGTAGAAACCGATCTGTTTTCATGCTGTACCTTCCATCAACTAGCAGGGGGTCTTTGCTGACCCTGGGACCAAACAGACCACTGTCCTGTGATTTACGTACAAGCTCCTCTTTGAAGAAGACGTCTGTAGATCAAAGACCAGAGGCACTCAGCCAGAGTCGCTATACAGCTTCCTGAAAGCAGTTCACCCTGAAACAGACAGGGAAGGTGGTGAAGATTGGAGCAGACAGATCGTAAGCAGTGAAATATGATGATATGAAACACCGTTTCCCACATGTGAGGCAATGTCTACAATAATGTGGATACATCTGAAACAGGGTTCTTTTTTTCACTCCCACTTTCGGGTTTTCATTTTAAATCTTTCCATCCTCGGTGTTGAAGGTGTTGAAAAAGGTTTAAATATCTTCTCTTCCTTTTCTATACGTGTTGGTTGATAGTCCTGGTTGATAAACAGATGCATTACCCTCATGATTGGTTAGAGAGTGGGGATGAATGGGAAGGCCATACATGTTACCTTTTGAACAAGGCAGACTTGAATTAACCATATCTTCTTGTTTCATCAATTTGATCAGCATTGCCTTGTGTGACATTGTGCATGATGGAATTAAGAGGAAAAAAAAGACTTAAAAAATAATAATGAAAGGCACAGCTGCAAGAAGTCATACTGAAAGCATGAGAGTGGCAGTAAGAATGTTCAAGAATGAGACAGAGACGGAGAGGCCAGAGAGAGAGGATAAACCAGTTAGCTTGTAGGTCTGCAGTGATATCAGTATCATAATGCTTTCCCTTGAGCCCATGAGGCTCGGCAATTCTAATGTTGTGAAAGCTGCCAGGAAAAGCTGTGTAATGCAGAGAAGCACCAGAGGCTGGCAGACACGATTTAGGGCTATTAGGTTCATTAGGTTGGTAAAGTCTGTATGACGAATCCGCTGCAGAATATGGAGTCTTGAGGTGGTACAATACCCCAGTATAGCATGGCGACGTAATAGGCAAAATAGCAAAGCAAGCAGCATACCTGTGTAAATCGTGACAAATATAGTGTTGGCAGACACTACATGTAGCAACTCACTGGTGGGCCAGGAGGTACTGCCAAACGGTTAGTTCAAATAAGAATTTGATCATTTGGTAATGTACAAAGCTAGTTATTTTTATATCTAAATGTGCTCAACAATTCACATTAAAACACAAACATTCAGTGGCCGGTTAAGTTTGAATATCGACACGCAAATCACGGCACAACATCAGGGACTGACATGTGTTTTGTCATTGTAAGCTAGTTAATGCCGAGCTGTTAGCTAGATACAGTATAGTGTGTGGTGTCTTAAATTGCTGTACAAAACATTTTCATATCTTTGCATCAGACTTTTGGTTCAGACCTAAGTCTAAGATTATCAGAATCTGCAATCTCTGGCAGACATTGTGAGCCCTTTATGAACCCTTTCCATAAGTCAGCATAGGATGCTAACTTAGCCTAAGGGAATTACCCACAAATCATTGCAATGTGACGTTAAACACGGGGTAACCAGTGGACGCATGGAGATGTAAAAAAAAGGTAAACAAAGAGGACGGCTCATGTGTGTTCAGCCTGGAATATTAAATGTACTCAGAAACATCAAGGGTTAAAGATGGAAGATAGAAACACATGAAATCAGATTATATGAATGACCTCATCTTGTGAGGAAAGAGCCTGAAGACTTTCAAATCAGGGAGTACAACGTATAAAATAAATACATACATCATATCTTTTGTCGTTTTCATGGGAACGTGATATGTTGCAGCAAAGTGCTGTCCCGTTCATATTTACACCATCTCAAGCCCTCACAGTCTCTCACACTCACCCACTTACCAGGTGACGTCAGTAAGTCCCTGAGGGTTCAGGGTTTGAGGCTTTAGGGGGGACGTTGGGACTGGGCCTCTTAATTGCATCCACGTTTCCCTCACTTGTGTCTTTTCCTGTGAGGAGAGAGGAAACAAGGACATATGTTTTAAGAGAAATGAGATCCTCTTTCCTCTGAAGCGTCACGTGAAGTGATGTTCGTTTCTGATGAAGGCGGATCAGCTGATCACAGCTGGATCAGCTGTCAGTCGGCTTTAACAGCTGTAGAGGCCTTTGATAATTATGTAACTCATATCAAGCAGCATCCAATCAAATAACTGATGAACAGAGAGGGGGCGTGTCGGCCGTTAAAACACTTCCTGGAAGGCTGCTCTAGTGCGTCGTCGCTCATGGCTTCTCAGAGATCCCTCCTCGCCCCTCGGTCCAAAGATTTCCTCCTAACGTCTATTGATCTTGACCCTTGACCTCTTAGGAAAACGTCACTGGGTCAAAGAAAGATGTGAAGAAGAATTCACGAGGAGTTAGGAAAAGCCAACTGTGGTGTTTAGAGAATCCGACTCTACTAAGCTATCCATCGGGTTTGAAACTATTGCAAGAGTTCATGCGTCGTGTGGTTGGATGCACGTATTTAAGTTCAGCAGGCAGCCTTGCAGTGACATTACGAATTTTGGTGAGAAGCTAAACGATATGGTAATTATGTCAAAACAAGGTGAAAGGAAAGGAGCTAATAAAGGAAGCATTGAAGCACCTTTCCTTAGCATTCAGATAATTATAACAGCTCTTATCATGGCGGCCACTTAGATACTTCCGGGTGATTTGACTCAGTTAGGAACATTCCGAAGCAAAAGGGACTTTTCTAGGAGCACTGTATGTAAATAAAACCAATTTTCAGAACAGTAACACAGTCTGTGGTACCAGAAAACTTCAAACATAAGAGAAAGGATTCAATCATTTGCTGGCTGTTTATCTTTGCAGACGGCCTGTTATTATGGATTTACAGCTGAATAGAAATTCTTCATTTGACTGTGTTGCTCCGCATGAGGGCATCCAGTGGTTAATGATAACCTTTTCACAGTCCCTTTATCGTGGATAAATGTGTTCAACATGAATACAGATTGACTGCCTGCTGCCGCTCTCATTTATCTTGCCTTTCCATCTAAAAGCCATTGGTGGGATGCACATCTCACACTGGTTTCCATTATCTCCTGTAAATGCCAATCCCAATCTTCTGTTTGGCATCATGGGGAAAGTGGGAGGGAGACCAGGTAGGAGGTCTGGGTGGTGTGTCCAGAAGGAGCAATCTCATTATTGGGGAGCGAAATCATTTCACACAGATCTCAATTGTCTTGTGCTGGCAAGCTACAGAGGAGATAAACCTGTTGAGAAACATCATGAGGAGAAGCTTTTTTCCTGCTCCCCTGTGGCCTGACACCTATTAAGTGGACTTATCTCTGAATAGTGGACATGAATGTGTGTTGCAGCTGCAAAGACATAATTTACTTCCTTCAAAGATCATCCTTTTTTCACTCTATTGATTTGTATCAATCTGCTGAGCAAGTAACTCAAATCGAAAATTGAATTTTATGAGAAAGTCAGGGGATCAGGGTCAATTTTGTGTGACACTTTGTGTATAGAGTGCAACCTGAAGCCTTCTCAAGGCCCAAGCCAACTGCTGATGAAAGCCAAACCTGTTCTCACTCCCATCAATCATTTGACGATCACAGCAACTGATGTAGTATAAAGACAGTCTGTGTAGTGCAGGGGGGGGGATCGTAGGCCGAGTCAAACATGCACAGGACTTTCACGACCGCTGTTTGTGTCCCATTTGAAAAAACGCCAACTTATTTTAATGTAGTTTTGTTACGTACCAATCGTAGTATTTTATGTAAAAAACATAATCATTTTAACCCAAACAACGATCTATTTCTAAGGCCAACCAAGTGCTTTTGTTGCTCTAAAATTAACCAAGTAGTTGCATAATGAAACAGAAAACATAAGTAAACTACATTTTGAGAAGAGACTGTATACATGTAACAAGTGGAAACTGTACGTTTCCTGTGCACACGCAAGTATATTTTCAAAAGACACTATGCATGAAATGAGGGAAACTGATCTACCTTCTCCTGTCTAAAATCAAGGACCCATTGTTTAAAAAAATGCAGTCAACAGTTTGCTGCAACTGTTATCACTGCGAGGTGCCATGCAAGAATGGAAAGCTTGACAGACGTAGCAACCGTAAGTAAGAGGGATGGGATTCAGCAAAGGCTCTTATATGGTTTGTACATCTGAGGAACCCGCAAAATTGGGCTGCTGAGAGTGTGATAGAGACCAATCCGTATTTCATGCTGTACCAGTGTTCTCAGTAGAAGTCACTTGTACTTTAATGGTGCTGATGTGGGGAGGAGAGAAGCTCACAGTAGAGCCCTGGGGCTGAGGATCATAGGACTGTGTGGTGGACTGTGGCTACCAGCAGAAGCTGACCTCCTTTACTGATTTTCTTTTTTCTCACTGGTCCAATTAGCCCGTTCACCCACTCTTGCTGTTGATGTTAATGCTGTATTCTTGTATTCACTTTTTGGAAGTTCCTCTTCCTGTTGATCCTTCCTTTTCATTTTTCCTGAAAACACTGCTTGGCATTTATAGTTTGATACCATGTTCATGTCTCATATCACACTTACAAATATAAATCTGGACAAAACTGTTTATGACAATTAGGACAAACAAGACAGGACGGACTGGGGCTAGCTGGTTAGCATGCTCATTTCAGTGGATATCTCTGCAACACAATACACAGACGTCTTTGACAGAACATCTTCACATTCTAGTGATAATGTTAGTTCATCTTTTCAGTTCAGTTTTCTTGCCAGTTCCTTTCTTGCCATAACGGACTACTTTAGGGTGGCGAACAGAAACAGTTAGGCTAGCTGTTGGTGGCTACTAAACACAGCTGCTTATTTATAGCTAATGTCTCATTTTGTATTCTTCACGTTTGGTGGTGTAGAGGCTTTCAAGCTATTTAAAGGTGCTTTTGACAAAGCTCGGCTGAAAAAACAGCAGTAATATGTAATGACAAATGCAACTAATCACTTTTGCTATTGAGCAGTTAGTAAAGTAATTATCTCTGAGGTCTTCTTTATTTGCAGTTAATAGAAACCAGCTCCGGTCAGTGTAACAACAGCATTATTGAGGGGTGTGAGTAGATGTGTGACATCTATCCTGGAGTTTCAGCCTTGTTGTCGCAGTGCCCTTCATGCCTCCTGGCTCCTCTCAGTGGGTGATAGGCGATGTAGGCCAGCGTTGGTACAACCATCCTCATTTAGTTTTATTACGCTCACCATCGGTCTGGCGATAACCGTGTCATTCATGGGCATGGAGCTTCCTGTCGAGGAGGTAATACTCTGTGGCTATAAAGACGCTGGGCCTCTTTACAGTGCTGGATGTGGATGAATACTCCAGCCATAATGTTTACTCAGCCTTGCAGCATTTAGCCTTTTCCCTATATTTCATCTCATTACTGACAGAATAGGCATCATTAAATGTTGCATTAAATGAGTGGTGTGCCTCAGAAATCCTATTCTTTCTGTGGTGTAAAGAGCATAATGGCAGCTGGTCAGAGATGCCAGATCTGTGACTGCAGCTGTCTCTTGTGTCCGGGGCAGTTCTTTGCTCCCACTATTGATTTGTATTGATCCAGACCTCGTGCCTGCAACTGTAAACTAATACAGCCTGCTGGTTCTTCCGTTGACATTTTCATTGCTGTATCGAGTGAAACCATAAAGCACTGTTTAATGCAGCCTCTGCCTTTATACTCTGAGCACAATGAATTATAGACAGTTAAAGCTGATTCTTTTTCATGGCTGCTCTCACTGGGAGTTTAGACAGTCTGGCAAATCATACCATTGAACACAAATTTAATTTGCAATCGCAGTTTTGAAGTCCTCTTTCAAGCCACTTCAGCAGCGGTCTGCAGGTTTGGTGGATCCATCACTTTCAATGGATTCGTTCGATGGATTGACATGAAGCTGTGCACAGACATTCAAGATCAGGATGGATGAGGTCTGCTGACTGTGCCGATCCCCTGACTTTTTCTCTAGCGCCACCATTAGGTTGACATTCTTTTTTTTGATTGAAATACCTTGACGACTATTGGTAAGGTTGACATGGAATTTGGTGCAGAGATTTAAGGTTTCCAAAGAATGTATTACAGTACTTTGACTTTGGTCAGCCCCCACATTGTTATCTAGCGCCACCATCAGGTCAAAACATTTTGCTTATCTACTAGAAGATCTCGACATCAAGGCATGCCACGAAGATCTGTACAGACATTCATGGTTACCACAGGATTTATCCTTGACTTAAAAACCAAACATACTGCACATAAATGTTAGGAAGAGAAAAGTACTTGCTTTGGCACACAGACAGACTCTAGGCTGCACTTTTTTCATTTGCTAAAATGTATACACACAAAAAACATTAATACAAGTTTTTCTCATCGAAATATGTCTTACACAATTAGAAATGCAGCAGAGGCCGTGCCCTCAATAGATCACACGTCACTGTCCAGTTCAGAATAGAATTCTTGTCAGTTTTTGCACTTTGACCAGTTAAACAAAATAAATCAAATCCAAAGATGTTCAATACCGACACCAAGTGTAGTTCTGGCAACAGTTTTCACTTCTTGGGTATTCTCCATTGTTGTATGACGAACCTGGCATCGGTTGACCAGGACCCATTGGGTTCCCACTGCAGGGCCTCGGTGCTGCTGATGGGAAGAAATGACCCACTTCTGCTCTTTGATTAAGATGCCTGTGATCAGCCATGGCTTCCTTCTCTTACCACCATCAGGCATCATGGTGGTTCACAATGTTTTAACCAAGAGGTCAGAGGCAGGAATAAATTCAAATTCAGGGACTGATTTTGAATTATTATTATTATTATTATATTGTTTGAGCTAAGCCCTCATCATTGTACTGTTTTTAGCAACTTTTCCCAGAGATCTCATCTCGAAATAACGGTGAGGGGAAGGATGTGACATCTTTTCCACTGCATTTCATGTTGAAGTTTTAATTTCTTTTTGCTTATGATTGCTTAATGTAGGCTTCATTCAGTGGAAAGTGAATGGTGCCAAAGGTCATTTATGTTTTGTTTTCTTTGTGAGTGTGTGATGATTATTAATGGATCTGGATATAACCGATACAATTTTTCAATTATATAAGAATTATTTTGTGGTCTTAGTGTAGCGAACTCTGCAATCTTATAGGTTCAAAATAGCTACTTTGTGATCATGGGAAAACCTCATTAGTGTCTGAGTGATGCTCTGCAGACTCTGGACCTACACAGGTTCCCAGCATTGTAACAGCAGTCATGGCTAATGATAGCAAAGGCCATTCATCATATCAGTTCATTTTTATGTTGTATTGATTGAGTCTTCAGCTGCTCTGCATCTGCTGCGCTCCGAACAGGGCTTTTGTGTCGAAAGTCAATGTTTACTTAGAATGATAATTGCATTCTCATAAATCCAGTGAAAGTGCAATCACAGTATTGCACTCCGAAGCACTTAGGCGAAGTGGAAAGGCAGTAGGGTTGTCTTTAGAAGGACTTTAGAACTACAAATAATACCCTTTTTCTGTGGAATATTAAAACTTGCTTTTGATTGATATTTTTTGCCTGTTAAAAATAGTTCTGATTGATTGATTACAACGTAGGTCTTAGATCTAGGAACATGGGGACATCTCTGCCACAAAGTCTGGTGGGACAAAGAACACCAGCAGTCAGATGAACAGACAGGTTGTAACGGGCCAAAGGTTTATCCTGACTATCTGACTATCTATCGGATGTAAACCTGAAAGTGTTGGTATACCTTTGTGTTCCCTTCTGAATATGTTTGGCTAACGTTGGGGTTTGATGTCTGACTGTTTTACTGCTCTTTTACGAGCAAGGTTGTAATGCACTTTGACCTTTCCTTGACTTCTCTTTTATCTTACTCTTTACAGGTCCGTGGGGTCGTTGCATGGGCAGTGAGTGTGGACCCGGCGGCAGCCAGAGCAGGGCGGTATGGTGTGCCCACTCTGAAGGCTGGACCACCCTGCACACCAACTGCGTCCAGACAGAACGGCCTGACAACCAGCAGAGCTGCTTCCGAATGTGCGACTGGCACAAAGATCTGTACGACTGGCAGCTTGGTGCCTGGAACCAGTGTGTCCCGGTGTCGATGCGCAGTGCTGGGGTGCAGCGCCCTGCTGTGTGTACCCGGGGAGAGGAGGGCATCCAGACCCGTGAGGTTGGCTGTGTCCAGAAAGTGGATGGTGAGCCGGCAGAAGACGCAATCTGCGAATACTTTGAGCCTAAACCACGCCTAGAGCAGGCCTGTCTTATCCCTTGTCCATGGGACTGTGTGGTATCTGAGTTCAGCCTGTGGACTTACTGCTCTAAAACCTGTGGAATGGGCCTACAGAACCGGATCCGCTTCGTTCTGGCTCCGCCACTGTTTGGTGGGGCAGCCTGCCCAAACTTGACTGAATTTCAGACGTGCCAGCCAGGGCCCTGTGAGGGAGAGGAGAGCCTTTACAGCCTTAGGGTGGGACCATGGGGGCCCTGCTCTGTCCCAATGCCAAGGCAAGCCAGACAAGCGGACAAACCACCCAGAGATAGTGACGAACTATCCAAGGAAACTGATAAACTTTCCAAAGAGGGTGACAAACAGTCCAGAGAGGGCATCAAACTGTCCAGTGAGGGTGACAAACAGCACAAAGAGGGAGACAAAAGGTCCAAAGAGGGTGATAAACTGTCCAGAGATGGACACAAACCATCCAGACCCAACAGAAAATTGGGAAGGGCAAACAGGAAACCAGATAGGCCATCCCGACAGGCGGATAGGCCCAAACGACAGAAAAAGGCAAAAAACAAAGAGAAGAAAGAGAAAATGAGAGAGAAAGTCCGGGAGAGGTTAAGGGAGAGGGGTAAGGTGAAGGACCCTGAGACCAGAGAACTCATCAAGAAGAAGAGGAACAGAAACCGTCAGAACCGGCCAGGTGGAAAGTTCTGGGACCTGCAGGTCGGCTACCAGACCAGAGAAGTGACCTGTGTGCATAAGAGTGGAAATGTTGAAGCGCTCAGGTAACAATGACTCAAATACATTTCCTTATATGTCGTCTCGCATCTATAATGATGTGTTTCTATGCAATGCCTTTGTGTGACTGGACATTTGGGCTTGTCGTAACTTTCTTTACAGGCTACATTATAACTTGGTTTTAGTAATAAGACTAGAATAATGGTTACATCTATGACAAGGCTAAATCATTCTATTCTCAGATTAGGATTAGGTTTAGGTTAAGGTATTGAAAGCAGTCAGTGGATGGCCAGTGATTTCAAAGAGTTTGGAATTAGATGTTCAGGTCAGAGTTATAATATATATATACACACACACACACACACACACACACACACACACACACACACACACACACACACACACACACACACACACACACATATATTTTGTTCTTATTGGACCAGAAGTAGTGAGTCCTTTGTGTAGTTTGTCAAAAAGTAAATAAGAGGTGGTCGGAGTGGTGGAC
The DNA here is from genome assembly GCF_050575085.1 of Anarhichas minor. Lineage (NCBI taxonomy): Eukaryota > Metazoa > Chordata > Actinopteri > Perciformes > Anarhichadidae > Anarhichas > Anarhichas minor. The sequence goes on along the minus strand of NW_027466479.1, from coordinate 2,330,216 downwards.
TTTTTTTTCGAAATCACAGTCCCTAACTTTCGGTGTGACTGACTTTTTAAAAACATTTTCATGATATGATGAAAAGGGAGATAATATTTACAAATGTCACATTTATGTGTTATACATTTCATTGCCCTTTGAAGAGCTCGTACTGTTAAGCTTGTTGACATATTTTCCCAGCGAGGGATGTGGCTTGTTTCTTGTTTCTTGTCAGAGCCTCGTGAGCACATTCCAGCTCACAACACTGTCTGTGGCGCTCAATCGCTTCACGTATCAGGGCTCATAACACTCAGTTAAACCTTGTAAGCCTTCAGTTGTATCTCTTGACTTCTGCCTTGAATCTAATATTTACTCAGGGCTAATTGAGATTATTCTAAAATCCTACATGAAGGCCTGAGTTCAATTAGAGGAATCGTTAATAGCATCTATGTATAATTTATAATCCCACAATACATGGCCTAAGCACCAATGGTCTTAGCAAGAAGTCTGTTTCAGTGAGTCAATGTTGAACACATTTCATCTATTCCACTTCCTCAGTGTACATAGAGCTTCTCCCACCTCAATGATGTGTCAAAGCTCGAGGATGTACAGTCTCAATGCATGTTTTTCTCCAGCTAGGTCAATGTCCATGCGACGTCTGAGAGCCACGTTCTTTGTTAGGAGATGGATGGCCTTATTCTGTCTCACTGTGCTTGCTCGGCTCTAATAGAGGCCACTGAGCAGCGTCCATCACATCCTGAGAAAAGCATGGCTCTTGTGTTACATTTGCTTTTAACGCCTGGAAGAAGGTCAGAATCCATAAAACATTCAAACTTCAAGCAAATGCCACTCGTCATGATCCAGCCTTCAAGTAGCATATTATGTTTGCATGATACACACAGGACTGATATGTACTTTGGAATATTTATCCAAAAGATAAGCACATATACACATACTAACTCAGGCCCTGCCCTAGTTAAGTACAGTATCACGGAATGCACAGTTGGCTAAAAGCTTCAAAGAGGCTTACTTGATAGTGATGATCATATTAATGTTTGGTTCAGCCCAGAGTCTAGTTTATTTACAGTTGGAGCCATCACTGCGGGAATTTCAAATTTGATCTGGTGGCTAAAAATACTAATTATCCCCATGTGTCCAGGCTTTTAAATGATTATGATATTAGAAAAGACCATCCTCTCTCTTTCTCTCCTGTTCCATCTGTCAGAAAACATGTACAACCACGAGCGAGTCAGATCTGACATGAGCGCACTACACTACTTGTTCTGTTGTTTGCTGCAAGAACCAACAGAACAGTCTAGATGTGCTCCAGTTATATGAGGATGTGAATACCCAGCGGATTAACTTTATATTTCATGTAAGGTTAAGGTTTAATGAGTTGACCACAACACATTTTTGTATTTCACAGTCAAACTGTATTACGGTGTTGACAGATGAAAATATGCATTACACAATATTCTCTACAGGGATGTTGAAAGGATTTCAAACAGTCTGCAGCTTTGATGAACAATTCACAGTATCAATATGGCAATAACTGTCTGACACATAAAGCGTATCAGGTGAAACAATCAAAGTTACTCTGTGAAACATGAATGCAGTCCTCACAGTAGCTGCGGATACTTTCGTTACATTAGAAAGTACTTCGTAGCATCAGTAACCCTACCCTCAGTTATGTTGACACGGTACACGAGTACTTCTATTCCAAGCAAGTTATTCCCTCATTTTGAGTCACTGGTCTGATGTAACTAGAACAAAGCATTTCAGTGTTGAGAAGTATGAGAACAAATGATGGGTTTGAACATTAAAGCATGTCAACATGTTGTGGTAGAAACCCAAAATACAAGTATGAAGCTGAAATGAGGATAATATGTTTCCTTTAATGTATCTGAATTAGAAAACAGTGTTTCATTTTTTGGGCTCCAACATTTCCTTCATATGTTACTATTGGAATGATTGTGATGCTCCACACAACAACAGCTCAACAAGCTGTCATGTTACGAGCACACGCTATCAAGTGAACTGCATCAATGCAGGATTTTGAAAGTCTATCAAGAAACTAAGTAGTTGGGTTGTTTTGAAAAGTCATGAAAAATGACGTATTTTGTTGTGTAATTTGGAGGACTTGCAGCTGCTGACCAGCAACCACATTCAATTCACAAGCAAGCAAAAGAGGAAGTTCATCACAAGTCATTCTAAAGCTTCATTTCTTTTAAGTATGTTTCAAAAAAAGTGCTTGTCATCACATGTTGTCTGTAAAGCTGTAAGCTTTATAGTCCATGATCACAATTGCCTCCAGACACGGCGGCTCTGGCTTCACTAGAATGGTTGCAGGAGAACTGTAATAAACATTTTTAAAAACACATAGTTTGTTCACAAAGCTTCAGAAAACCTACAGAAGTTCAGAGAAGTTGAGGAAAAATTCAACTGTTGAGACTCAAAGGGAAGAGAACCAGAGGAGAAGAAGCCATGTGTCATTATCCCAAATGGCCTATCAGCCGCTACAGAACACACAGAGAGAAACACAAGTGTCTTTCAACTCCTCAGCAATCCCATCATCAAACAAAGCCATGGTGCTGCGAAGCAGCCGCTGAAAATACACATCACAAATTGTTTGGGTTTGTAATGAACAACTTTCAAACCCTGTTCATCACATTGGCTGACTCAGACAAAGGAAAGCTGCAGGATGCACAACAGCATTTCACCAGTCGTTTTACATCTGTGTAATCCCTAAACAACAGACACTTTGGTTCTTAATCCACACTACAAATGTAAAGGCATTCTAACACACAAGCAAATGCTGCTCTTGTCTTTTTCTCTGTCTTTACCTGCTGCTGTATGTGTGGCTTTCTGTGGACACTGATGTCAATATCATGCTTGTTATAACATGACTATAGCCAGCTTTAATTATCATCCAATCTTGGATCTTCAATCTTAAACTATTTTGTGTTGTTATTTCGGGTTAGGCTAATAGCCTATGTGCCAAAGTCGCATGATTATTTGCATTTCAAATTTGAATCCTTGAGACTTTCATTGTGTCATTGATACCTTCAACAGCCATCAAATAGATTTGTATTCTGTAATCACCTCTTCATATGATGTGTTAAAATACTATGTTTGTACAGTATGGTATTCAAATTCAAAATAGATTCAATGATCATAGAATGCAAGTTTACGACACTTCTGCATTTGCTTCACTTTTCACAACGGGAGGTTGCCATCTGGCAATGAGACATGCATGAAGTAGAGATGATGTGCGAGACAAATGCCATTACTAATTTAATTATATCAGAAGTCCAGTATTACTGTGTCAGACAACATTGTTGATAGACATATCAATACCGCATAGGAGCCAATCCGAGCATATTCTAATGCAGGTGTTCAATTGAAATTCAGCGAGGTCTATTGAGAGAGGATTTCCTCAGGCAAAGGTTTTGAACATCACAGTAATGTGTAACTTGCACTCTGATTTAGTCCCATATATCAAATACTAACAGTTCTCTCTGTAGTCAACAACTGACTGTCAAATCAAATAAAGAAAGTTCAATTGAATAATATCTCAACAATATGTATTGTCAGATTTCAAATTGAACTGGATGAATTATAAACAATAGATACTCTAATAATAAACAAATGTTCTCTCATTTCAAGTAAAATAAGGGATGCATTTAAGAATAAATTAAATAAAAGAAAGTTCTTCATTTGAGAGAAATTAATTTAACTGAATTGTTTTTGTCCTGCAGCTTTAAATTCAGTTCATTCAGGTGTGAAATGATGTCAATCAAAAAAGCCACAATATTATATTCTTCTCATCTTCTAAAAAGAGAAATTTGTGTGCAGGGATGACATATGGAAACCACTTGTTTCAGCCTCATCCCCTCTCCGTTAACGCCCTTGTTGGGCAGTGAATTAATGTGTTAGAATTCTAATGGATCAATCATTTTGGGCTTCTGTGCCTTCATTTCGGATGTGAGTGGGTACGTTTGCTCAAAAGAGTTGAGCTTTGTCTGGTTGTGGCGCTTCACATTAACGCTTTTAATAATCGCCATGGTCTCTGAACATATGAACTGTCCATGGGAAAAATGAACATTTAAAAGTCTGTCCATTCTGGGTTAGGAGGCTCTGGTCTCACTGTCCACATTTCTCTTTTTGGAGAACGTGAAATAACTTCTGACTCACGTATTATTCTCCGACTACGCGGTCTCTCGCCCCGTCTCCCCGTGTGTGTAAATCTCACTCGAGTCAGCAAGCTTATCAGAATACATATTTGATTGGCTGAGTAACATCACCTGATGTGATTTATAACACATGTAGTTGGTCGGTGTGTTTCTTGGACCGCTGAACGAGTGCCGTGAAGGCTAAATAAGCCATGCCGTTTAAAATAGAAGTGCTGCATCAAAATTTCATAATCCTCAACTATCTATCTCTTTTAGGTCTGGGTCCAAAAACAACGGCATCTTGGTTCAGATTAGGACAACGGTCCTTCTATGAGTGACCCCTGTTCTAATGGATCAGCATGGACTAAAATAAAGCCTCAATGCCTCTGTAATGACGGGGGCTCTATCGTGTCAGCATCTTGCTGCATATCCAATGGGACATTAGAGTGTGCCCTCTGTGTGTGTGTGTGTGACTCTGAATTCTGATGCTGAGGTTGACAAAATGTTTGCTAAGCTCCAATGCTTGCGATCATTAGCATAGAGCAGTATACAAAACATTCAGGTATCAGCTTCTGATGTTTCGCCAGCGCTGTCCATCATTCTTTCGGGTTAAAATGACAAACTTCGCAGGCAGTGGGTCATATCAGCTGCAATGTTAATTGTGTGAGTAACTTGATGACAGAATAAAACTAGACTTGTCTGTTGTCTGCTTTTAAAGTGCACTCTGCCAGCTGGTGTCTCTACTGCGCAAAAAGCTTGTTGTTAAATTTGTCAAATTTGTGGGGAAAGGTTGTGGTTATAGCAAATAAACTATGGTTAAGATGTGGTTAACGTAACTATTAAAACAGTCAGTGCAAGATTTGTGTCATGGTTAATAAATAAGGAAACATGCCAGGTTCATTACAGGATGCAAACTTGGCTTTCCTGCATGAAATTCGGATGCGTCTTCATCCATCACATGACATCCACACCTTACATTCCTTATCTCTATTAAAGGGCAAACTACTTCCTGCATTGATACTGTATGTTGACACTGGAAATGAATCTTGAGGAGCAGAGTCATCCATCGGGATCTATATCATCGACGTTCTTGAGAAGCTAGACATGTAACCAAATCAACCAGGAGTGAAATCTTAAGGATGATGACTTAACTCCCTATCGTAGAAGTCCTATGGTGTGTAAGTGCAGCTACTGTGGTGTTTCCTGATACGGCTCCACTGTTCCTTTTTTTTCTTGGGGCTGCTCTGTGATGATTTTGCTGACACTGTCGCCTCACAGCAAGAGGGGCCAGGGTTCGATTATGGGGCTGGATGTGTGTCATTTGCATGTCCCCATGTCAGCGTGGCACAATAAGTCATTTGAGTTCAGGAAGTACAATAGTTGCTTGGGTGTAGTGTAAGTTAAGTGAATTTATTATGTTTCCTATGTGTTAATGAGGAGGAAGTGTTCATTTTAGTTAAAATGTGGGGTACAGTGTTATTTATCGCCAGATACATTTGTAGGCAGTAGATCCAGTGAATCGCCAGTAGGTGGCGAGAACATGAGAATCTCTGAACACAATAGAAGAAGAAAGTGCTGAGAAGCAACTGCATACCTAAACGTATATATATCTTTGTATTTTACAGAACCATTTTCATTAAATGTGTAGCACCAGATTGAGCCTGTGTGACGTCATTCTGTGCACCGCTACATCAGCGTGGGTTTTCTCTGGGATCGGAGATTTCCCTTATTTGCCCTTGGGTGTGTTAATGGTTGTCTGTCATATGTGTCAGCCCTGCGATAGCCTGGCGAAATGTCTTCGCCAATCCTACCTTAGAGTGTTTAAGTTTCATCTTGTCTTACGGCATTTTTTATTCTCATCTCCAGCCTATGCTCTCAGGAGTCGTTGCCGGTGACTTTCCAGGCCTGTGTCATGACCAAAGACTGTGATGTGACTGAATGGTCTGAATGGTCACCTTGCTCCAAGGAGTGCTACGACCCCAACGGGCCCAAAGGGGAGCGCACTCGGACCAGAAAAGTGAGCCAGTTCCCAATCGATGGAGGAGCAGATTGTCCAGAGCTGGAGGAGAAGGAGCCCTGCAGCCCCCAGGGAGACGGAGTGCCACCCTGCATTGTGTAAGTACTGGACAAAGAGAGAAGGTCAAGTGTTGCTAGTTCGCTTCTACAGCCATAGTACATTTCTTCTGTTAACAATCTCAGGTTAAACTTGGACCTTGCTGTACTTTTAACACTTTCAATATGTATCCATAATAACTGCATGGCTCTAGACATCCAGGCAAACTATTCAGTGATTAACTATGCAATTTGATTCACACATTCATGGTCCCCAGAGGATGAATCCTCTTCGGTGATGACTATTCACACGCCACCATGAGGTTGACATTTGTGATTTTAATTTGAATGTCTCAAAAACTATTGGATGGTCTGCCATTAAATTCGGTTCACGTACTCCCCAATTATGTCCCACTCAGAATGATTTGTAATGATATTGGTGATCCCTTAAAGGGACAGTTCACCCCAAAATCAAAAATAAATACTTTTTCTCTTATCTGTAGTCTATAAAACTGCTCATAACAAGGTCTGTGGATTATCTTGGATAACCAGGTCATGATTTGTGGAAAGAAAACATTGCTGTTGAGTTCAAATCTATCTATTTGGTGCTTTTTGCACTACAAGCAAAGTGTTATATAGTCCCATTATTTTGGAGAGAAGGCCGTTATTTCCGCAACTCATGCCAAAACAATCTAGATTGATAAATAGCACAACAATTAAGCAGAAAATATGTATTTTTGATTTGGGGGTGAACTGTCCCTTTAACATTTGGTCAAGCACCATCATCAGGTCAGCCTTCATCAATCAATCTTAAGCTGTTTTGTGTTGTTATTTCAGGTTAGGCTAATAGCCTATGTGCCAAAGTCACATGATTATTTGCATTTCAAATTTTAATCCTTAAGACTTTCATTGTGTCATTTATTCATTTAATGCATGGGCCATTATCATACAAATCAGAAAATACCATCAGACAGTGGTCAAGATATGCCATACAATTGCAGCTCTTCAGAAGCCTCTATGCACATCAGCACATGGCTGGACACTTACAGGAAACAAATTGAGCAGGTATTTTGATGGCTGTCATACGCTGACAGTGACTGTTAACTATCATTCTGTCAGCCTGGTGACGGTTAACCAATGACGGTGATGGCCAAGGCCGCCCAAAACTAGAATAATCGACTGAGTAAGAATATGGGTAGAAAGTGGATGTTTTGTAAATAAATGTTGAAGTGATTTTGCATTTCTCCTTACTCCTAGAACTAAATCTGATTGTTCCAGTTTCACCTCATCTCTCTATAACCCACATATACAATACATTTAATTCTGTTCTAAAGGCAGCGTGAATTAACCATCAACACCAAATCAGTGCCCGTCGACTCCTTTGTTTGACATACAGCAGGAAGAGAGCCAGCAACGCTGTCCGTGGTGCTGAAGAACTGCTCTGTTTGAGTGTCCCCATCTGGGCAAGATGCCCCAAGATGCAATGCTTTCCCAGGGGCCTCGTTGTTCTGCAGCAGTGCAGAGGCAACTGAGAGACAGAGAGACCTTGCTCATGAATATGGAGCATTTCATTGGCGACCTCAAATGAATGCCATTATCAGTAGAGATTGAGGCAGGGTTCACAATTACTGACCTTGGGGTGGAAACCACAATACATTATTGCTAAAGCAGACTGCTGCCAATTCAACCACCAGACACAAACCCATCATGCTGCAATTAACAACCTCCTTTCAGCTTCAAAAATCGAGGAAAGTCTGGTTAAATTGTAAATCCTTAGGCGTATTGTAAACAGAGATCTAAGGTCAATAACATAAAAACTCTTTCTTACAATGCTTGGAGATACTTGCCCCCCGGGCTCACTGAGGCACAACTGATGCTGTTCAGTGACTGCAAAGAACCACGCACACAACTGAGTGTCCCTCAAAGCAATTAAAAAAAGGTTAAACCACAATGCTGACTCTGCAAATGGTATTTTTAGAAAATGATTTCTGCTGATTTGAGTATCGTATGCTCTGTTTAGCATTTTATTTCAAATCAGATTTTCAACCATTTTGACTCACTAATAAAGAGTCAGATTACTAATAAACCTTAAATGTAAAGCTGCACAAAGGTGGTCGTGTGATCATCCCATTCTCTGGGCCAGGTGTACAGGAACAGTTTCTGCAAAGGAGAAAAAAATATTTGTACACCGCATTGCTAACATGGTCAATTGATTTAACAAGAAATATAGAAAAGCCCTTACAGTGCAACCCTATGACACATTTCAAAATGAATAAGTTGCTAAAAGATTTATATGGATCACAAAAAAAACCCGACATAGAACATATCTGGATATCTTTAAATATTTTTTTTAAAGGCACAATACAAGTTTGGTGGACCTTACTGATTGGAAATTATGATTATGGAGGAAGAATCTCCTCCCATAATCATTTTGGGTGCTTTAATCCATTGTCGGTACACTCATGTAACACTGTAATTTCATAGTTCTTACATAATTGAAGATTTGGATTATATTCCTACTTGTGTTAGTGTTGGTGTCAACTGGACACTTTCATTGTGTTGGAACTTAGTTCCATTGTTTTCTCCATTTGCAGAGCATTTCCTCATGCAGTGCATGTGTTGTTAAATTGGTGAATGTGTTTTTCTTACTTAGCTTATCTATTGTATATGTATTTCTGACTTGTTCACCATACAACTCAGCACTCTAAAGCGTGTTTTGAGGGCATATTAAAAAGCATAATCACAATATGAACTAATGGGATAACCGGACTTATCTGTAAAAACAACAATAAATGTGATAGTTTTGGGATGTTTGATTATAATGTCAGACAGGTTTGCATGTGATTCTAATAAGACCATAACAATTCATTGGTTTGTGGTGGTAAGGCCTTGTTTGTACTTTACTGTACTATAGATTACATTTGTCAGATGAAACCATTGATTTGGTGAACATAATCTATGTCACAGGAAATGAAACTTGATATCTAATTTGATTTGGTCAATATGAATCAATTTGGACCAACAGACCACACCCCTGTGTCTTTCTCTTGAAAGCTGATACTGACCGACAACAATTGAGTATTAGCTGTATTGATCCAATCTATTCTACTAATCCAATTGGTAATGTCAAGGAAAGACAACTTGGGGCTGATAAACTCTATCAGACTAACTCATGTGTCCACCTCTGTCCTCAGCTACAGCTGGAGGACTACAGAGTGGACAGAGTGCAGGGTGGACGTGCTGCTGAGCCAACAGGACCGCCGGCGTGCAAACCAGACAGGGTTGTGTGGAGGAGGGATCAAGACTCGAGAGATCTACTGTGTCCAGACCAGCACGGATACACCACCCAACCTCAGCTCACTCCGGAGCAAAGAAGGTGACTTTCCCAGCTGGCTTTTCTGACCTGTTCTATTCTATCGCTATGTTTGATCTACTGGAGGTGTGCCTCATTCACCACTCAGTGTTTGTTCACTGTATTCATTTAGCTTGTATGATTTGATGTTATACATTTATTGATGTATCCTCGTTGTGTTGAAAACCCCACGCGAGAGAATCAAAAAGTAATGGAAAATGAAATTGAAAGGAAAAAAGAAAATCTGTCACCAAGAAGTCTCAAGCCAACGCTGCTGGTGCTGGAGCCTGCCAAGTGTGTCGCTCGGCACTAGATCTGTTTGTGACAGAATCTCTTGGCACAACCAAGGAGTGAAGAACATCCAGTTTGGTGACCTTGAGATTGCATCTCTGCTTTTGGAAAAAATTAGAGTTACTAAAATATACTGATTTTAAATGCATTTCCCATAGTGGTCTTCATACCTTGTTACATGTGACACTGTGGGACGTCTGTTGTGCCTTCACTTTGCCGGAGAAAACATTCCTTGAATGTGCGGCTTTGTCTCCGAATTACTGCCATCTGGGTCTATTTGTTTTGGTCACTAGGTCACTATGACTGACTACCACAAGCACACTGCTCTTTTCCTATAGGAATGTTGTTTGTATGTTAAGGTAGTATTAGTTGTTACTAGTGCTGTAAAAACTTGTGGCCATTAATTACGAGGTGCCTTAACAGCTTTGTAAACCGAAATCTGTTCTTATCAATTGTTTTTTTATCTTAGCTTTATAAACAAAAGAGGTTGAACGCATCGGCTGATATGCAATCTCTGAAGTCATCATGTTAGTTCCTCAATATTCCTTTATGTTAAAAAACTGGGACACCTAAAAATAATCCACAGCTTAATTCCAGATCCATTCTTGTAACTGTATAGTCATCATTATATTAGACAGAATTCATATGGCCTATCAAGGGCCGTTTATCAGCTCAAATAACAAACACACAGCATCAGGGGGATCTGGGTGACAGAGAGCCGAGAGGGTTCGTGGAGTAAATCATAGTTTTTTTAAAAGCACATGTTTTGACAGAGGCTGTTTAAAAACAGCTTCAAATAACATCTGTGAGGGTCGAGTGGCAGACAAAAAAAAAGTTGTTGATGAGCTTTTGCATCATCTGCTTAGGCTTGCGTTTCACACACACACCAAAGTCATGTCATCTGTTCCAGCTCTGCTGCTATCCTCCCCCTGCATCACCAGCCATGTGTGAACCACAGTGAAGAACTGAAGAGGTTTCTCCCTCATATTAAATCTAGGGACTGAGCTATATGAATATGCTAATGTACGTGCAAAAGCCACACAGAGAGGATAGCAGATGAAATATGAGCTTTCACATAAATTGGTGGCATTACTGAGCACACGGAGGCTGCAAGTGGCCTGGTAGCAAGCCTATGCTTATCCTGCACTGACACAATAAGACTTAGTCCATCTGGCCGGGGAGGCTATACTGGCGTCTGCTGCTAGAAATGATTCAGATCAGATGCTCACAACCATCCATGCGCTTTCATCCTCCGGCTTCAAGATTCCACTTTGCCAATTTTGCTAACAGTCTGACTTTCAACACTTCCCTTTTACATATATTGTCAGGATGAAATAGGAAATAGTGGCTGCCCCTCTAGCCAAGCCGTCCTGTCTGCATGTTATTACGGTAATTGTTAAGCAAAGTGTTTTTGGGTGGAAGAGGGGCACATTATTGAAGGTATTATGACTTCAAGGTGTCACTAACGACGGATGGTGGCAGATGGAGAAAAGCGAGAAGAAACAAGAGTGGAATGGATGTGAGAAATGAAAGCCACAGCCTCCTCCTTCTGTTCAGCCTGCACCTGTCCTTGCTCTAAGATATCATTTTAGCTACCCCCTAACTTGGACACGTCACGATGTAAATAAGGAACCTCTATCCATCCCCTATGTTCCATCTCTCACTTCTTTCTTTACGCTGTTTCTGTGTTGGCTAAACCTAATTCCTTCACTGCAGTCTTACAATGGTGGCCATGGCACTACTGATGTATCTGAAATATTTTGTGTCTGCATAATTTCCACCAATTGGCTTGAGGAGTGTCTGGTCAGCTAACTTTCTATCTATCTTGCAAATAACTTTAACGATAGCACATCAGCCAGCAGGTAGAGGTGGAGCTTACATCAACAAGGGTCTAAGGAAAGGAAACAGCCTTTTCTAGGTTCTAGCTTTACCAGCTGAGGGCTGAAAGGAGCTGAACATTTGAACACAAGTCTCTTTATTGGTATTCTTTCTTTGCTTTAAGTATTGCTTGGCCATGTTGACATTGGTTACCCACTAGTAAGAATATTCATGTAATATATTTTTTATTAAATAATGACACCAACTGCCACAACAATTCCATTGGCAGACAGGATGTTGATATTAGATCACCTTTTTTTTCGTGGAATGATGCTTTTTAAAAGTTCAACTACCATGCTTTTTATTATCCAAGGCCAGTTTGTTTTAACGTAATTTCTTTCACTTTGACATAAGTTAGGGTAATTATGGTGACAAACAATGGTGTTTTTGCCCCAACTGCAGGGAGGGATTTGCTACACTTTAGAATTCTGCTATTGTGACAATTTCTGTAAAGCTGAGTCATTTCTGTTCCAGTGTAGTTTCCTTGTTTCCTTCTCACATGAAACCAACCAAAATGTGCCACAGAAAGGACCAACCACACTTAATACTTAAACAGAGGCTGGGGAACAAGCAGTGCATGCTTGAAAATTGCTTGCCCCCTACATGCAAAACAGCAGATTACCGTGATCTCCCCAATTACATCTCCTTCAGTTCAAATAAGATTCAAATTACAGATGTGGCAAGAAATAAAACGTGAATTAATAGTAATGAAAATAATCAAAACTAAGTCCGAAACTGAGTCCAATCATGAAGTAACAATTCTTCAGTTGCCCAATAAAGCTGATACAATCTCATCATTTACTTTCAAGGATGATCAGTGAATCCCAGAGAGACTGAGAGAGGACAGTCTGCCAGTAATATCTGTGGACACACGTCATTCCCAGTCCGATTACTGGGAGCTAGTATCACAGATCACTGCTAGGATTCACTCAGCGCTGGATCTCTCTCAGACATGCAGTGATTACTGTTGACAGCATCACTGTTTATTACAATGCTACACTCTCAAATGGAGAGCTTTTGATTATCATGAACAGCTTGTTAATCCTCCTTGGTAGCGCACATTTCATAGACAGTTTATCATTTTCTTCTGAAGAGAACAATTTCCTCTGAATGTTACTGCGTGTACGTTGTTTCAGCAGTGTTTTCCTGTTTGGTCCGATCGATGCAAAACTTAATTGGAGAGCAAAGCGTGACATGCTGTATAACAGCTGTGCCACCGTGATGCCACGAACCCTCGACTGGAAAGGAACTGGCTGTCGGGTTACTGATGGCAGGTGGCACGTAGCCGCGCAGGTTCCTAATTTGGCGGCTGGAAGCGCTGCACAGGGAAGACTAGACCATCTGGCACAGACATACCTGAGCAAGGTCAGTCTGTGAGGATATTTCCATTAATCAGCCTTTGTTATGGTTGTGAAGAGCTGCTCAGACTGGACAAGGAGGGAGGTCAACAAAAGACTATTATCCTCCAAAAGGTCTGAACGGAGCATGTGGATGAAAAGCTTTTTATAAGAAATGGGACTGTTTGGTTGGCACAGCAACACATGGACATGTTGGAGTTTAAGTCATCAACAGATCATTTGGACGATCTTATTCAGCACCTGCTATTGCAGTGCCATGTTTGCTAATCACATGTTTAATACCGCCCAGTTGCAATTTATAACCCATTAGAATGATTTGGCATTTTCACAGCGGGTCGTGACAGTTCTCTGCCAATATTGTCAGTATTTCCATATACCTTTGTCTGATCGGCCAATTAGCCCGTCTTGTCCAAATGTGTAGGTCACACACGTCAGCGGTGTGGCTCTCGGGATGCTATGTCGGTTGGTCGGTTTAGAATGAAATATTGCAAAAACTATTACTTGGAATGTCATGAAATGTTGTTCAGACTTTTGTAGTTGCCAGAGTATTAAACGTACAGTAATGACTTTGATGATCTCCAATGACACTCAACACATATTGATCTATTGTCAGGTCACACATTTTATTGACCGATACTTTGGTTTCTACAGAGAGGAAAGTGAGAGAAAAAAATCTGTGTATCCTTTTTTCTAAGTCTGATCTAGAATTGTTTTCTCTTCAGTGTTTTTGACAGATTAACAAACACTTCTGGGATTCTTTCGTTTTTTTGTTTGTCAAGATTAGTGTTGTTGTAATACTCATTTCAGCCACAAGGGACTGAAGTCCACCTCTGACCTTGTTTTCAATAGCATTAAAAGCACTCGTGTTTTCTTCCAGGCAAGTTTTAATTTGTATAACTTTGTAACACACAATGTATGTACCTTGTGTTAAGAGTGCATGGAGAAATGAAAACTCACCTAGAAAATAGTCTCAGTGTCGTGGTACACTCCAGCCTCCTGTGGGCGAAATGAACACTCAGGAGAAGTTCACCTTCAGGGCTTTCTGCCAATAATCTCCTTAGGTTCAAGCAATAAACCTATTTATTTAGCTTTAGGAAAATATCATGATCCTGTTTAAAATAAAGCCTCTCTGGCAGAGAGCCCTGAAGGCAAACTACTGTCATGTGCCCAAATCATTTTTTTCACACAAAGAGATTAAACTTTGAGGAAAACATCATCCTAGCAGATCATTCCTTCCCCCTGTTGTACTTTTCTCTCAGGGCTTTTGTTCTGACCAAATACCAAAGAACTTGGTGCCTTTCATCCTCAGCTGCATGTTGTGTTTAAAGCTAACTAGCAAAGTAAGAGTAGGCAACTGATCTCAACGGATCTAAAAGGCCTGGGTTCACCTCATGATTTGGGTGATGTTTTTAATTCAATTTATTAGGAAATTTGCAGTAAAGTACAATATCAAGTGGGTCCTTCATTATTTCTGAGTCTTGTCCTCCTGTCTTGCAGAGGGGCCCCTGTATGGAAATCGAGCTTTAATATTTGTATTACTACACTTTGTATTGTGTTGACATGGTGCCTATTCTTAAATATAGTCGTGTTAAATGAAATTCCCTCAATCCGACAGACAATTTGGGGCCAGGCAGTATCCAGCCTCACTGCTTTGTTTTTTAGGTGCTAGGTTTCAATATGAGTGCAACAACGTTTTTTGCCGTTCCAATTAGCATATGTAGATGTGCCGACGTCAGCATGAAGCTCAAAGCATTGCGTCTACTCCTCTAAATAACAGGTATCACGTGAAGGCCGTGAACATTTCAGCTGTTTCTCTAGAGCTGTCCTTTAGCAACATGAGCCACGTCTCAGGGAAGGACCACCTGCCTTTACAGAATACATATTTGGCATTGGTAAATGTAACAAGTTCATTCCTAAGGGTCCTTAAAATATGATAGTTCTATTCAAATAGAGGCTATAAAAGTTAATTGCAAAACCACTGCAAAGTGCTGTGTATGCAGGTTCAATGGAGTCACACACTCAGACACACATAGAAGCATATAATGTAATATTCAGAGGAGTGTGGTAATTAATCACTGTCTTCACTCACATTACAGTCCTTATACCTTTTACACAGCTGTGCTAGTCACAGTGGGAGTGACAGGAATGATTCATGGAATGGGGGGCAGGGTGCAGTGAGTAGAACAATATTAATGTTGTTCTGAAGGTTCTGAATGGCAATATGAGAACATGTGACACCACAGGTCTGCAGCCAGAGGTAGATGGCTTTTAAAGCTTCATTTGTTGAGACTTTCGCACATTCTGATTTTGCTGTCCTGTGACTGTTATTGCCAATGCCTTCCCGCCAGATACTCTTTACTTATAATTACAAACCCATTTCAATACCAAGCAATTACCTTCAATTAAAGGTTTGAATACAACAGGCAGTTGTTTTATTTTATCATTTTATTTATAGTGAAGCCTGAGGTCTAAATCGCCTTCCATAACCTGTGGTCTACAGCTGGTGCTTATTTGTGTAAATAGGTTGATTCATCAATGAAATTTGATTTAATGAACAGTCTTAAGCATAAAATAGCAATTTGATGGTCCAGTGTAAACAGCGTATAGTTATTACTGTTACAGTGATCTACCACTCATAAAGCTTGGGACAGAAGCATTTCTATACAAATGCTGTTTGAATTGTTTGCTTATAGTAATCAAGCAGTCCGCTTACAGTGTTCATTTTGGGTCTTGTCATACATAACATATGGGAAGAAAACCTATAGTAAGCAAACACAAATAATATTTTTGTTTTGTTTGCAAATTTCTCGCCACATATCAAGCATACAGGTAAGCCAGCATCGTTGGCAGTGAAAGCAAATGAAGACGTCCACGCAGAATTAAACTCTCTATTTTCCTCCGTGACTTTTCTTTTTTTGGATTTATCCATTGATAGATAACAGAGGGCGGGGGTCTGTGACTCGGTATCACCTCAAACTCCAAGATAAGAGGTGTTGCCTTTGAAAGATTGTCCACTGGGCAAAATATTATGTAAAAATAACCGTTATTTATTTCCATGTTATTTGTTGTCAAAGCCTGAGGCCATGTCCACACTACTACGTTTCCATTTGAAAACGCATGTTCTGCTACGTTTACACTGAGCGTCCACACTACGCCGGAGTTTTCGAGCACCGAAAACTCCGGAGTTACCTCTTCGTGTGGACGCTCGATGCTCGTAAACGCATACGTTTAGAAACGATGACGTAGTCACCCGCGTTCGCTACTTGATTGGTTCTTTCCTTGATTCCTTCCCTGATTCGTCACACACCTATCACGTGACCCTTTCCCGGAAGCCCACAAACATTGATTACCGATCGACTACCAGGTTAATTCATGGACAACTGATTACAGGTGTTGCTGGCCTTGTTGTCTTTACTAGCAGCTGTTGTTCAGTTAAAGCAGGGGTCTCAAACTCAAGGCCCGCGGGCCAAATCCGGCCCGCCACGTTATTTTATGTGGCCCGCGAATCCGCCAGCAAAAATAAATAAAAAATAAAATATAATAATTAAAAGTTAGACTTAATAATAAAAATATCCCCATAGTCGAAATGATGAGATAGAAAGTCAAAATGAGATACTTAAACACACAGTCACAGAAGCAGCTCTTTGGCTGGTTACTGTACACTTGACATGGAAATGTATTGTGAGTACATTGAAGAGTACTTTAAACGTGGCTTTACAACACATGAAATACTTCACGTGGGATTGTGCAAACACACCCTTGAAAGGATTTTAAGCATTGAACAAAGTTATTGTAATAACTTGTTTGATAGTTGTCTTTGTTATTTTCTTTAATAGTTTGATCATTGATATAGTAATGTGGGTTTATTAACCCTAAATTAAAAGGATTTAAGTTATAACAGAAATGTGCTTAAATATATTTTTACATTTATATAACGGCATGTACAATATTTTTACACTTGAATAAACAATAATCAAATGCAGAGACAGTTATTTTCCAATATGTTAGGGAGTACATTTACAGTCTTACATTTACAACCGGCCCTTTGAGGGCGACCGTGATGCTGATGTGGCCCAGAGTGAAAACGAGTTTGACAGCCCTGATTTAAAGTCTGCATGTCTGCGGAGGAAGCAGCTGTTATTGGGGCGATTAGTGAGCGGTGTGACCAGCGGCGTTATCAGACCTACGGAGCGGACGTCTGAAGTCACGGTTAGCGGCTTTGAGGAGGACGGACACAAAACAGAGGATTTCTTTTTCTTATTAATACTTATTTTGTTCTGCACAACTATTGTGAAGTCTGCAGATAAAATATAACAGAACAAAAGCAGTAATTGCTCTCCAGTAGGACAGAGACTTTAGTCACCAGCAGAGCTACGAGTGAGACCAGAGAACACCGAAACCGAGGAAATGAGTGAGAGACGTGTGTTGACCACATTTATGGACCATAATCTAGTAAACCTTTATGTGTAAGTGTTGATTTTAAAGTAAATCTGATGTCAGAGAGAGAGATGAAGACCCGCACGCAGCGCTGTAACAGAGTCTGAAAAATAAAACTTCTAAAACTTTCCACTAAATGTGTCTATTTGAGTTCATAGAGGAAGATTTTAGAGAAGATCTTAAGTATCAAACACGACCGTTCATTATTAAAGACTACTTTATTACTCTGTTGTATTTTTTTAACTAAGCAACCAATCTACTTCCTGTTTAGACCGTCACCATCATGCCCAGTGTACGTGAAGAGTCATGTGGTATTCCTTTTTAGGCGTTTTAGTCTGGACGGAGATCAATTCTAAAACGATGCTGAAACGTTGTGTGGACTGAGATCGCTTTTGTTTGTTAAAACTCTGTTTTAAAACAAAAATGTATTCGTGTGGATGTAGCCTCAGGGAGCCGCAACAGAGGGGTTGAAGAGCCGCATGCAGCTCTGGAGCCGCGGGTTGCCGACCCCTGTGCTAACCCATACAGATTACACATAACTTTGAAGACTGGAGTTGAAGTGCTGTTGTCCCTGCACAGGCATATACAGGTGCTGGTCATATAATTAGAATATCATCAAAAAGTTGATTTATTTCACTAATTCCATTCAAAAAGTGAAACTTGTCTATTATATTCATTCATTCATTACACACAGACTGATATATTTCAAATGTTTATTTCTTTTAATTTTGATGATTATAACTGACAACTAAGGAAAATCCCAAATTCAGTATCTCAGAAAATTAGAATATTACTTAAGACCAATACAAAGAAAGGATTTTTAGAAATCTTGGCCAACTGAAAAGTATGAACATGAAAAGTATGAGCATGTACAGCACTCAATACTTAGTTGGGGCTCCTTTTGCCTGAATTACTGCAGCAATGCGGCGTGGCATGGAGTCGATCAGTCTGTGGCACTGCTCAGGTGTTATGAGAGCCCAGGTTGCTCTGATAGTGGCCTTCAGCTCTTCTGCATTGTTGGGTCTGGCATTTCGCATCATCCTCTTCACAATACCCCATAGATTTTCTATGGGGTTAAGGTCAGGCGAGTTTGCTGGCCAATTAAGAACAGGGATACCATGGTCCTTAAACCAGGTACTGGTTGCTTTGGCACTGTGTGCAGGTGCCAAGTCCTGTTGGAAAATGAAATCTGCATCTCCATAAAGTTGGTCAGCAGCAGGAAGCATGAAGTGCTCTAAAACTTCCTGGTATACGGCTGCGTTGACCTTGGACCTCAGAAAACACAGTGGACCAACACCAGCAGATGACATGGCACCCCAAACCATCACTGACTGTGGAAACTTTACACTGGACCTCAAGCAACGTGGATTGTGTGTCTCTCCTCTCTTCCTCCAGACTCTGGGACCCTGATTTCCAAAGGAAATGCAAAATTTACTTTCATCAGAGAACATAACTTTGGACCACTCAGCAGCAGTCCAGTCCTTTTTGTCTTTAGCCCAGGCGAGACGCTTCTGACGCTGTCTGTTGTTCAAGAGTGGCTTGACACAAGGAATGCGACAGCTGAAACCCATGTCTTGCATACGTCTGTGCGTAGTGGTTCTTGAAGCACTGACTCCAGCTGCAGTCCACTCTTTCTGAATCTCCCCCACATTTTTGAATCGGTTTTGTTTCACAATCCTCTCCAGGGTGCGGTTATCCCTATTGCTTGTACACTTTTTTCTACCACATCTTTTCCTTCCCTTCGCCTCTCTATTAATGTGCTTGGACACAGAGCTCTGTGAACAGCCAGCCTCTTTTGCAATGACCTTTTGTGTCTTGCCCTCCTTGTGCAAGGTGTCAATGGTCGTCTTTTGGACAACTGTCAAGTCAGCAGTCTTCCCCATGATTGTGTAGCCTACAGAACTAGACTGAGAGACCATTTAAAGGCCTTTGTAGGTGTTTTGAGTTAATTAGCTGATTAGAGTGTGGCACCAGGTCTCTTCAATATTGAACCTTTTCACAATATTCTAATTTTCTGAGATACTGAATTTGGGATTTCCCTTAGTTGTCAGTTATAATCATCAAAATTAAAAGAAATAAACATTTGAAATATATCAGTCTGTGTGTAATGAATGAATATAATAGACAAGTTTCACTTTTTGAATGGAATTAGTGAAATAAATCAACTTTTTGATGATATTCTAATTATATGACCAGCACCTGTATGCATGGTATACTGTGCAGCTTTGAAACTGAACGGACGGTCCTGATGTATTAGTTAGAAACCCATATTTCACAGCTGGTGGTGCAGAGGGAAACATTCTTCCACTATTTTAGCAACCTGAGTTAATTCCCTGAGTGATTCCTCTTTCCATAGTGTTTGCAGGAGTATCAATGACAGGAACTGTGGAACATCTTCAAACTGTTGGCTTCCTTGTTTAATGTGCCAGGATCTCTTTCATTTTACTGTATTATGTTTGCTGTGATAAAAACCCAAGTTTCCCCACATGACATTCCTTTCATCTGTGTCTCCATAGCATTGCGACCAATGGACAGTGATCTGTGTCTGGGTATCCCCCCGAACACCACCCAGCTCTGCCATATCAGCTGTCCTGTTGAATGTGAGGTGTCTTCTTGGAGTGCCTGGGGACCCTGCACCTATGAAAACTGCCAGGACCAGGCAGCCAAAAAAGGTAAGAAATAAATAGTAATGGATGTACTTGTATAGTTCTTTTCTAGTCTTCCGACCACTCAAAGCGCTTTAACACTACATGTCATCATTCACGCAAGCGTGTTCACTTGCGACTGTGTTTGCTCTACTCTCACACAGTCATTCTGCGATAAAGCTTGATGTGTTTTCTGGATGTGATCTCCTATTGGATCATGTTAGTATAAATCATTAAATATCAAAGTTAGTATTGCTATCAAAGTCAAAATCTGGGCCTTGCAACAGCACCAGAGGAGGGAAAAAGTTTGGTCTGGGAGCCAAAGCGTCATCATCCGCTCTGCCTAATTTGTTTGTCTGTTGTAGCAGGTTGAGCTAGTCCATCAGCGTGGTTGACACGGTCGCTGCCTCAGTCGCTGCCTCGGCCCTTAATTATCCCCGGAACAGCGGCGTCTGCCATGACTAATGCATGTTGACTCTGCCTTAATGAAGCGCCTCAAATGAAAGGGACGGCTTGAAATGCTCCTGCATGCATCTTAATGATGGATCTGCTCCCACTCGCTCGTATTCTCACCACTCTACTTCTGCTCTTGCTGTCTGACTACTGTACACAACTGAAAGTAAACATAACAAACACACACACACACGTCCTCAAGTGTGTGCACTATGGCTCTCGTTATCCAGAAAGATGTGAACTAAAAATATAAAATCTTTTTATCGTCCTGACAAGGAACATGGGAATCAGTTGGCTGTGAACACCTTAGATTGCTGAATGTTAGTTTTGCTGTATGATTTCTCCCACCAAGATTGCAATTGGGATTTACATCACCTTCCTTTTAACTCTGGGCAGGTGTCTACAATGCACTGTATTCAAATACATTGAACTTGTATCAAGCATAAACACATAATCTTACACTTATCATTTCTCCATGAAAACAATCCGATGAAATGTTTGTTGCGATTGTTCTTCCAAGATCCTAGAAAATAGATTTTCACTTTGAGCAAGATATCCCACAGTTGATGAATATGGCATTACTCGATCGTCTTTGAGTAATAAAGACACCTAATGATAGACCTGATGCTTCTACACGGTATCTAGTCTAGCTTTAGATTACTTTACAATGACATTATGCGCAAAAGTGCAGAAACCTATTTTGTTTTGTTAACAATGGATCAAATGTTTACACTTGATAAAAAAGGTGTCGCTTTTAGAAACAAACCAACAGAGAGTGAAGATCCAACTCTGCAGTGTCCATGTAGGGCCTGAAGCTGATTGTTTGTGTTTATGGCCCACAGCTCTACATTCATTCTCACTCTCTAAAGCTCTGCTTCCTGCCAGAGCTGGCTCTGAGAAACCCACTGTACACTACCTGCTCAGCACCAAACAGCAGATAGATACATTCAGCCACTAGCTGGTGAACATAGTTGTGCATTTAGCCGCTACAGAATCTTTTAGAGTTGGCAGAGTGAACATTGGGTTTACGTTTACCAGTTGGCTAGACACACAACTCCAAATGAATGCTAACGTTGCTCCTTGTCTGCAGGATATGTAAATAGGCAACTGTTTGCTAACATTCTTAACCATACTGTTAAGTGTCAAACTAAATATTGCAACTTCTTTATAAGTTGAACTGAGAGATGCAGACTACAGTTCACTATCCTGAAGCATTCACTTGACAACTAACTGGCTAAGAAGCTAGATTGTTTATGAAGAGGAAGACGACCTTCTTCTTTTTGAACCTAAAGAATACATTTCACTCTGTCTCTTCTCACACATCACAGTGACGATGGGTGATTATTTCTCCAGGAAAACACCTTTAACTGACAACAACTTCATCTTGTATTTTGGCAAACTCTAACTATGAATTTGAATTAGTCACAGCTCACTAAATGTAGTTTAATTGATAAGAAGATGAGCTAAGACAAGGTGTCTATTGATCCCAGGAGGGACATTTAGCATTTGAGCAGCACAAGATGAAGATTTGAAAAAAATATGTACAGACAAGCAAAAATAAATAAATAAGTAAGCTCTATTGCTACTAGTATCGGAAATATCTCTACTAACAAGTGTGCATCAATTTATGTGCAAAACCAACAGTGCAGTTTTCTGATAATCAATATCAAATCTAACACAAAGAAACTCATTTAGAGACATTACCAACATGGATTCCAAGAGAAAAGCAAAGGAACTGAATGCTTTTATATGTAGTTTACACATTAATAGAGCAATGGGCTACGGCAGGATTGTCTTTTTTAAAAGGACATTTGCTGAGGAACTGGCCTGGCATCGTCTCTTATAGCTCTCTGTAGATACACACACGGTGCCAGAGCTCTGGAGAAAATCTATTATAATTATATAATGTAATAATATAATATATAATCCTTGTCAGGATTATGATGGAGGAACTAGATCAGCACTAATTTGCTTACATAAGAAATCGCAGCACAAGTGACATCATCTCCAGAATACTGCATCTTGTCTTGAAACAGCAGAGTTCTGCTGTATGGCAGAGTGCTTTTTATTTACTTTACTTTTAACACTGTTCATCCACATATCTTGCTTAAAATGTTAGCTCAGTTAAACTACTTTTTTGATGAGTTGGTATTATTCTTTTCATCAGACAGACCACAACCATGCACTCAGCTCTCTCTAGAAGAGGGCTATGAACTACAGGCCTCCCCATGGACGCCTCAGTTCACTCTCTGTTTACTCTGCTCACAGTGATGTCATCAGCTCCTAACCCATCAATAGTGAAGTTCTCTGATGACACGGCTTTCCTCAGTTTACACACAATTCCAACATGAGCTGCTTTAGAGCTGAAGTGGACAAGTTCAACTGCAGAGCATGGTAACACTTTGTAATAACCATTAACCCTTCATTAATCATTCATGAAGGGTACATTAATAGTGAGTTAAACTTGAGTTAATATTGTCAACAGACAATGAAATAACTTATGTTAACTAATCATTAGTAATGCTATCATTTGTCTTATTTTTTCATTTGTTTGTGTAATGTGAAATAATTCTTTGATAAATATATATATGATATATAATGCTTAAAATATGGTATGAATGTGTAAACCTTTAAGACATCATTAGTGAAACATCCACAAACATTACATTGATCGTCCAGTAACCAAATATTAACCATTTAACAAAGTATTATAATCATCAGTTACATCCAATAAATAGCCAAGTAATGTTTATAGAGGGTTTAGGAGCAAATCATTAACTGTTAACAAATACTTTATATAGTATATCAATTGGTATTGTGTGCAACAATACACAGTTTAAACAGCATAAATATAGCATTACAATCTGTAAAAATGATGATGTAAAATAACTATTAACTGAAAAATGAATCAAAAATGTATCAATTCAGCATGAATTAATGGTGGGTACTCTACATTGTAACCAAGATGATGGTACACACAGTTAGCCAGTGAAACATTGACCAACAATTATTTCGCCTCATACAGTTATGACTGTTAACAACTTCTCTTGCAATTTTGAAATTCTCTTTGAAATTGTGCTTTGATCTAAAATCAACAAACAGCACTTTTGATTTGGTTGGAGTCGTCTTGTTTTTATCCCTTATTTTGTCCGTCACCTTGGATTGAGAATAATTGCACAGCCCTTGGTTACATGAGCTACATGTACATGCTACGTACACGGTGGCTCATCACATGTGATTGCTTCCATGTATCTTTGTCTTCGGTCAAAATGAAGCTCTGACAGCAGCTGCAGCCTTGCCATTCATAATCTACCCTGCAGATAGCAACCGAGTGCTGCCTGATAGAATTTAATTCCCTGCACCCCGAGCCTCATCTCCCCCATCTTAACCCCCCCAAGATAAAACCTCCATCAAAAGGGTCTTGACACACGGCGGCACATGTTCTGCCGACCTGTCTGATTAAATAAAGGTTTTTGAGGGGAAAGGAGAGACAAAAATGAAATGGAAAAGGATCCTGACATCTCCACCTGAGTCCTCCACTCCAGGACCCTGCTGCCTTATCGGGCTGGAGCAGGAGTGTGGATTAGGGGGTGGATGACCTTGGCTGGGCTAGAGCTAACATCCCCCCTTCCCAGGACCTGGTCAATCCTGTGCCCTTGAGCAGAGGAAACGACATACACACGAGAACAAACCCCAGCTGAATTAATGGAATCCTGCATGCATTAGTCACTTTGGATAAAAGCTACTGTAATGAGAGGAGAATAAAAACATTCATTATGTCAAGTTGTTCTTGGAATATCTCTCAACTTCAGGCTTAATGGACTGTCACATTAAATGCAATATTATGGTTATCATCAAAGGCACACTGTGACCACGGAGTGAAGTTAATATGCTATCGGCTGCACATTAGATTCTGACAAGTTTCTGCTCAGCAGCTCACAGAGAGAATGTGGGGGGATTTGGTTGATTAGCGTGGGGCTGGTTTGTGTTCAGTTACTTCATTAGGGTCCTGTTGTTCTCGACAGGCTTCAAACTGAGGAAGAGGAAGATCGTCAATGAGCCGACAGGCGGGACGGGCAACTGCCCCCACCTGGTGGAGGCGATACCGTGTGAAGACCCCAGCTGCTACGACTGGCTGGTGGTTAAACTGGAGGAGTGCATCCCTGATAATGAGAAGGAATGTGGACCTGGAACCCAGATCCCACAAGTGCAGTGTGTCAACAGTGATGGTGAGTAGACGCATGAAATGTGTGACCATGAAGCAGGTTTGAGGATTACTGTTTTTTTCCGACAAAATCAAGACAACGGCACATTACAGTAAATAATTTGGGTTGTGGGTCGCGGCTTGTCATTAAGGGGTGATGGTGGGTCCCGCAGCCAAACCAGTTGAGAACCACTGCACTAGGGGGTCTGGGCTGTTGGAGAGGAAAAGTGGAGTCATCCTCCTCTTCCTCCGTGTCATCCATTTCGAGGAAGTCAGAGTTGGCATCGCCCTCTGCGTCCTCACAGCCCAGCTCCACATCGAGGAGCCCCTCGAAAAGTGGAGGTATTTCCCTGCATTCAGCCTCCATCATGTCCACCCAGCTCGCAGTAGCTCGCGGCAGATGGGTGGCTTGCGTGGTGGTTCCTGACAGGCACGGGTCCTGCTTATTGGATACCACCACTCTCAGTCTCCTTTCCAGGATTTTCTCTGGCATTGACGCACAGTGCAAACATGCCTGGGGGTCAGCCAGCGCTGCATGAGCGTGTTTATCGCCCATGCAAGCTATGCACATAGGATGAGGGTCCCTGCCCGAGATGGACGCCTCGCATGACGCAGGGCACAGGCGGGATACAGCCTCTTTGGTCTTTGGTTCCGACACTCTGGTGGGGGTAGCGGCCTTCGACATGGCGACTGGAAAGGGAGGGAAATACATAAATAATCAGCCGTACAGGGCGCACCGAAATGCGTTAGCCTGTCGGCCAATTGTGCTAGCACACGGGGTTTAGCCCGGGTGAATAGCTTATCGAAGGAGTTCGCTCGCCGTGACACGTTAGCTGAACTCCGGGTACTCCGCTCGGCTAACAAGCTAATGCTAACCGAACACTGGTGCTCGCCGTAACGCGTTAGCCACCGCAAATACTGTCACACAGTCATCGACCACACCGGTAACAGATACCGGGTAGTCGGGGAACAGCTCGCCTTGACGCGGACACTGCTCGAACTATTCTGTGTAACGTTTTAATTATACTTCTCCGAAGTACTTACTCAGCACACTCCCGACTGAAGCCCGGAGCTGCGTTCGGCGACGGATTCCTAACGGGTCGTCTGTGAACTGTCGAGTCTTTTCAACTGTGGGCTCGCCGCTACGAGGTAATTCAAGAGGCCCGTTACAAGGACAGTGGTGTGGATTTGAGTACAGTGTTGGCAGCTGAGCTACCTACTAGACTACCGCCAGAACTGTTTATTGTTTGGGATAATCTGCCTCGGGAAACTCAGAGCTCCTATGCTGAAACAAAGAGCCACTTGCAGACAGCTTTTGGCCAAAAAGACATAATTGCATCATTTCAAACATTCCCTAACGCCCGTCAAAGACTGCCTAATGAAGCAATGGAAGTTTATGCTGCCGATGTATGCAGGCTTGTCAAAGAAGCCTTTCCAGATTTTGAGCATAAAGCTTCAGAGTATATGAAAATGTCTCGCTTCATTGGTGGTCTGGATCAAGAGCTTCAAGTCAAGTGTCATGAAAGAGGAGTGAAAAGTTTCACCGAAGCTTTTGAAGTTGCCTCCCAAGCTGAGCGTGCTCGCCAAGCAGCTAGATTGATAATGCCAATGTCTCCGGCTAATGTCGTTGTCAGAGATGTCGGCCCAGTATCGTCAGTAAATGCGGTACATGACAAAGACCCTGAACTCAGAAAAGCAGTCCAGAATCTGACTTCTAATGTAAAAGATTTAAGTCATGATCTGAGTGCATTGAAACTGAAGCTGGATGAGCAAAGCAGTGGGCGCCACTGGGAAAGGAACATGCAGGTGCGTCATCGTAGATCTCCCTCACCTCATCGAAGGAGCCCAGATAGACCCAGATTACCCACTAATGCATGGAGCTCAGGTTATGGAAATTCCCCATCCAGATATTCATGTTCCCATCAATTTTCTCCGGAACGCTATTCTCATGTAAGCCGCCACCATCAGGACTTCACCCGCAGGGAACCTGACAGGTACCGACAGCCTTACAGAGACACGCACTACTCCACCCATGCCTCTGGTCCTTTTGAGGAAAGGAGATGGAGGCAAACCTCACCCAGCAGACACCACTATGACTCTCGTCGCCAAAGCCCAAGTCCCTATTCCAAACATGTGTCATTCCGAGAGTATGAGGACAAAGGCCAGCAGAGCCCCACCAAAACTGACTACAAAGATCATGGCAGATTTGAACAGGGAAACGGACACTAGCTGATGATGCGGGGCACTCATCAGCTACTTCTCTGGAAGCCCCAGAG
Organism: Anarhichas minor; assembly: GCF_050575085.1. NCBI lineage: Eukaryota > Metazoa > Chordata > Actinopteri > Perciformes > Anarhichadidae > Anarhichas > Anarhichas minor. Next base: position 2,303,128 of record NW_027466479.1, on the reverse strand, counting down.
GTCTGCCTCACTGAACAAAACGACAGCACCCGACAACAGACAACCCCTAGTGGTAGTACAGATATGACAAGGCCTGTGACTGAAACTGAGAACACTGGAAGTAAAGATTTCACCTCCTATATAAATGGAATTGTTGAGGGCACTGATATGCACATCATGCTAGATACAGGCTCCACTATTTCATTTATAAGTGAGCAGACCAAGATGTCAATACCTTCTCTTGCAAAAAGACCCATAAAAAAGAAGTTCATCATGTCACAAGCTGCGACTGGCCAAAGCTTGGATACATTGGGTATGGTAGATGTCACCTTTAAGCTAGGGTCTCAAACGTTACAACATGAAGTACAAGTCATCAGAAATGTTAATGAAGGCTTCATATTAGGCTGCGACTTTCTCACTCCTCACAGTGCTATTTTAGACATGGGGAGGGGGCTGTGCTATCTAGGTGATGAGGTTCTGCCGCTACTTCGGAAAAGTGATCTGGCACCTGCTAGTTGTACAGCACAAATAATGGAGAACACTACTGTCCCCCCACGCTGTGAAATGATTTGCAAAGTTGCCCTTATTCCCCCTGTAATCTATGCAGGCCCCCTGGGCAGTTACAGTGGCTGTCTTGAACCCCGGCAACCAGAACTGGATGGTATTGCAGTCGCCCGCACACTGTCTACTGCTGAGAATGGCTGTACTGTTGCACGCATCATCAACCCCACACACACCCCCATGGTGCTGCATTCAGGTATGCAGTTAGGACAGTTTACTCCAGTGTCCAACACTGACATAAGTGAGGATTCAGCCCCTGTATGTAATGTGTCCACCTGCCCAGTACAACCACCCAGTCTGTCAACTACTGTTACACAGCCAACCAAACTACCGTTTGATGTCAAGTGTGGAAATCTGACAAATGCAGAAAGGTCCGACTTACACAACTTGCTCTCCTCTTACCATGATGTCTTCAGTAAAACCAGCACAGACTTTGGTAATACTGACATGGTCAAACACAAAATCCACACAAAAGATACACTCCCAGTTAGGAAGCGTGCATATCGTACTTCCCCAAAAATGCAAACATTGATTCAATCACATGTAGAGGAGATGTTGGACAAAGGAATAGTGGAAGTGAGTCACAGCCCCTGGGCAGCACCTGTGGTAATGGTCAGAAAAAAAGATGGATCATGGCGTTTTTGTGTTGACTACAGAGAGTTGAATGCAGTCACAGTAAAAGATGCACATCCTTTGCCCAGAACAGATGACACCTTGGATGCACTCAGAGGTTCATCGGTGTTCAGCACGATGGATCTCTCTTCAGGTTATTGGCAAGTACAGCTCGAGGAACAGGACAAAGCAAAGACGGCTTTCACCACAAGCAGAGGACTTTACCAGTTTTGTATGATGCCCATGGGCTTGGTAAATGCACCCCCCACTTTCCAACATCTAATGCAGCTGGTGTTACAAGGTCTCTCATGGAAAATATGCCTAGTATATCTCGATGACATTATTGTATACAGTCCCAGTTTTTCTGTCCATCTTCGGCATTTGAGAGAGGTGTTGGATCGCCTCAGAGCCGCTAACCTTAAACTCAAACCCTCAAAATGCAGTTTTGCACAACAGGAAGTGACATTCTTGGGACACGTCGTCTCACCTGCAGGACTAAAACCTGACCCGAGAAACACTAACAAAGTGAGAGACTGGCCTGCACCTAAAAACCCGACTGAGGTCAGAGCATTTCTTGGGTTATGCTCATATTACCGGCGTTTCATTTATGAGTTTGCAAAAATGTCAGAGCCCCTGCATGCTCTAACTCAAAAAGGAAAGACATTTCTATGGACTGATGAACCATATGAACAGCGCATTTGACAGCCTCCGCCATGCTCTGTGTGACACTCCCATCCTCTCCTATCCAGATTTCTCACATGAGTTTCTGCTCTTCACAGATGCGTCCAGCACAGCCATTGGATGTGTTCTGTCTCAGGTGAATGCGGAAAACGTGGAAAATGTCATTGCTTATGGCAGTCGCATTTTGACAAAAACAGAGAAACATTGGTCTACATATGACAGGGAACTGTGGGCTATCATATGGTCCATCCGGCACTATCGCCAGTATTTGACAGGCCACCCCTTTCGCATCATCACAGACCACAAACCCCTTCTCTCCTTGAGGAAGATGGCTCTGGATTGTGATCCTACAGGTCGCAGGGCCAGGTGGGCTCTGGAAATTGACCCCTATGACTGGACAATTGAATACAGACAGGGGACTAAACACGCCAATGCTGACTCTATGTCCCGTCGTCCTCTGACAGCTGAAGAAACCACCCCTATGGTTGCAGCCAATCAGGTGAGATGTGTTTCCATTCACACTCAAACAGACACAGCAGAGTCACTCTCATGCGCTCCAACCACTGAACTGGCATCCTGCTCAGAGTCTGCTCCCACTGCCTCACCTGCTGCGGACATAGTATCGCAGGTGCAGTCTGCATCACCTGATACTGCAGCGGTAACTATGGATAATTCACTCCTGAATATGAACAGACAGTACCTCATCCAAGCTCAAGCAGCTGATCCTGTGTTGCAAATAATCATCAACTGGGTGTTAACTGACAGTAGGCCGCCATTTTCGAACATTAAAGCAGCCTCACCTGAAATGAGACAGTACTGGAGAGACTTTCCTAAACTCCGCCTTGTTGATGGTCTCTTATGTCGCAAGGTCAGACCTCCACCAGGTGACCCTGTTTTACAGACTGTAGTACCCAGTAGTTTACAGAAGGAGGTATTTCAAACATTACATGGACATTCACTCTCTGGCCATTTCAGTGCGCAGAAGACACTGCAAGGGGCACAAGTCAGATGCTATTGGCCTCACATAAGCCGTGACATAACTCAATGGTGTCTTGAATGCACAGCCTGTGAAGCACGGCGACCACAAACACCACACCAACAGGCACCTATGCAAAACATAATCACATCTAGGCCTTTTGAGAAGATTGCAGCAGACCTGACAGAGTTGCCACTTACTCGCCGTGGTAATCGTTATGTACTTGTTGTAATGGACTATTTTACTAAGTACCTCAACTTGTATGCACTTCCTGACCAACGAGCAACCACTGTGGCTAAATGTTTGTTTGAAGATTACATCAGTCACCACGGTGTCCCTCAAAGTTTGCACACTGACCAAGGCAGTTTGACTCAGATCTTGTCAAAGACCTGTGTTCCCGCCTGGGAATACACAAAACACGGACATCCCCTTATCATGCTATGTCAGATGGCATGGTGGAACGGACAAACAGGACCATCAAGGACCAGTTGGCAAAATACCTATACACCAGAGGAGGTGAATGGGATGACCACCTGTGACAAGTTGAGTTTGCATACAACACCACTGTTCACTCGTCCACCAAACACACGCCTTTCTCCCTGGCCCATGGTAGAGAAGCCCGTCTGCCTGCTGATCTCCTTCTCGGAGACTCCCCCGGAGTTTCAAATGCCACTCCAGGTACTCCAAGTGAATATGCCAATTCTGTATTAAAGAGACTGTGCGCGGCTTTTCACTCTGTTGCACAAAACATTGAGGCAGCAGGTGCTCAACAAAAGCACTACTATGATCATCGGATGAAACACACAGCCTATGAGTCAGGTGACTTGGTGTGGGTTGACTTGCCAGCCCTTGCTAGACAAAAGCTGTCACCAAAGTGGTCGGGCCCTTTCAAAGTGCTACGAATGTTAGGCTCAGGCGGTGGTGACATTGGAGTGGACTATCAACTGTTGGACCAGCGAGACCCGAGAGCTAAGCCTAAGGTCATTCACTACAACCGCATGAAACCTTATCGCTCTGCCTGGTCAGCTGAAAGAAATCCACCCTCACCTTCAGGAGGGGCTGCAGCAGCAAACAGCTCAGGTCCTTCATTGCTTACTGCACTCTCCGGCTCCAGACCTTATGTTTACTGGAGTCCAGCCACACAGCGATGCTCTGCGCCGCCAGATAGGGCTCGGACTAATGTTTGTCCTCCGACTCAAGGAGCTGCCACTACCTTAACAGATGTGGGAGACAATACTGCCACAGGTTCTTCCAGTGAACCGGTAGTGCTGCCTTTTGATGGAGTAAGGACCAAGTCTGGCCGCTGTGTGCGTCCCCCAGTACGTTATGGAACTGTTGTATGAACTTTTGCCTGTTCTTGCTGGCATACAGAAAGAAAAAAAAAGTATATATATATATATGTATGCTGTTCTATTATTTGTTATGATCCTTCTTGTTGTTTCTGTTTATTACTTACATCTGTTTATATTGGTGTTTAGTGTAAGTTGATAAGTGTACTTATAAATTCAGCTATTTTGAAGCGAGGACGCTTCTTTTGTAAAGGGGGGAAGATGTGTAAGACTGAAATCCTGTGTTGATCAAGTATGACCACTAGTTGGCACTGTTTACGGGGTTTGATGTGATGGGGAGGAGGTGACGGGAGGAGAAGGAGAGTAGCGAGAGAAGGTGATCTGACTTGGTGCGGTTCCGTGGAAGCTTGACTAAAGTTATGAGAAAAACCCAAAACGTGTTGGACTGATTAATTCCTTTATCATACACCCACGACGCTTACAATACTACATCTGAATTTAGATGCCACATGTCAACAACAATAGCAATGATTACAAAGATATCTGACTGTGTCGCTCATGGACCACACAATTCATCTGAACAAGGAGGGGCATGCATGAAGTGACTAAAGGGGGCTATTCAATTAAATTATAAGAGGGAGGTGACCAGAAACAGCTGTTCATGGCTTGCAGCTCTCTGTCTCGCTCTCTCGCTCTCTGTCTCTCTCTCGCTCTCTCTCTGTCTCTCTCTCGCTCTCTCTCTGTCTCTCTCTCTCTCTCTCTCTCTCTCTCTACAACTACCAAAAGCAAACAGGCTGAGAAACCCAACTAAGTCACTTGTTGTCTTTCTAATCTCTTCTGCTCCCTCTCAGTATTCTGTACAGCGCCACACATGCACACAACGGGCAGCGCTGTCCATGGTCCTGAAACAACAGCCAAACCATATTCACATGTAACTTTGTTGATTTTGCTATTTTTTATAATGATAATAATTAACTATTTGTACTGCACCTTTCAAAAATAGAGTAGCATAAAGTTACAGTAAAGGAACATAGAGAAATGGAGGTCTTTTGAGATGTATCAAACAAACTCCAAAAAGCTTGACTAATTGTGCACAATTGATATTTGGTACCAGGCGTCTGAGGCAAGGAGCAAACACAGACCCTCTTTACTTCTTTATTTTAAAGATTCTGTCAAACTTCACATACATCACTGTTACAGTTTTACTAACTCTGAGACTAAACTCACAAACTGCATCAAGTGCTTTTTCATGAAAACAAGATGATATTGATAGGAACAATAATGGTTTGACGACATGTTTCCATACGATAACGTAAAAGTATGCAAGTACGTAAGTAGGACAAAGACACTGCACACTGGCATCTTCACTTTAGAGCAGTGGTTACTGGTCAGACATTTAGTCACAGTAGCATTCAGTTGTGTTTCCATCCATTCCACCTGTCAATGGAAAAAAGTAAACAGAAAACAACAACAAGTGTAGTTTAATGAAATAAGAAGTATAAACAAAAGAGAGGTCAATACAGGCATGGCACAATGTTTTAAAATCAGCATTAAAAGCATCGCAACAGCAGTTTATTCACACTTCTCAATCTCTTCTTCCAAAGCATTACATTTCAAACAGACCAGGCCGTGTCTTCTTTTTGTGTTCTAGAATATCACTTGCCTTGACAGCCTTCTTCAGAAAATGTGCCATTTGGCTGTTAAGCAGGTCAAACTTTGGCATCTCTGAAGGAAATGGAAATGTTTTTGACTCACTGCTGCTCGCATTAGTCACTTAAACATGCGTTTCAGAGTCAAGCTTCGACAGCGATAGTGTCAGACTTTGAACCCCAGGCTGTAAAAATAAACTTGGCCAAACTTGAATTCTAGTGCAATAATGGAGAGAGGATATATAACCAGTGACATAACGGAAACAGCATGGCCGAGAAATGTTCAGAATGACCGTGTGTGTCATGTTCACAAGAATAAATAAATCATTTGCGAAGAGATCTACTAAAAGCAAATGCAGTGAGCAGTACCAGCCTCTATGCTGCATTATACATCAAGTGCCACTGGGTCCAATTAAAAGTTAAATCTGCAGGACTTTTGTACTTTTACCATGAAAGGAGCTCAAACTTCCAGGGCTTCTGCATTCAGCAGTGGAAGGAACCGTATGTCATTGAAAAAGAAGTGGGTGGGAATAGAAATAAACTGGAATTGTTGGAAATATTTTCTGTTCATTTTTGTTAATCGTGTGCGCCTAAATCAAAGAGATGCTAAAGCACAACTTCCACATCTCTCACATCTTCTCTGTGGCAGACTGAGGAAAAGCAAACATTACACATACACACATGGACCCTGTTTCCAGCTGGCAAGTGGACAGCTGGGTACATCAGTTCACACCTGGCATTAGAATGATTGGTGGATCATAACAACAATGGTACAGTACACAGCTGCTATGGGCATGGCTTGGTTTCCATATCATTACATGTGTCAGAGAATTCAAGTACACAATTAGAAATAAAGGCCCTTACTAGAACCACATTGGGCTCTTTGGGCTTGTCCCCATAGGAGAACCCTGTTATACCTGTGATGGGTTCCACCCAGAACCCCAATTAGACATTCTACAGAGAACCCTTAAGAAGTGTAATGGATCCACCCAAAATCGTTTCTGGAGGTTCTATTCAGAACCTTTACCACCTTCTAAAGGGTGCTAACAATAACCCACACAGGAGGTTCTACGGAGGAGCCTTTTCTATTCCAAGGGCTTCATCTAGAACCCACCCAAGGGGTTCTACAGCATACCCTTTCTTTGATGAAAATGGTTCTTAATGGAACCCATAATCTCACAAAGAACCCTTGAAAACCCCTTTTGTCAGAAAAGGGTTGTTCAGAAGCTGATGGATCTGAGCGTCAGCGCTTCAAGAAGAACCTTTTTGGAAGAGTAAATATAGGAACTCACTTTTCAAAAATGAATCAATTATTACCTAAATATTGTAATTTCATTCAATCTTTTTAGTTCCTTTAGTGTGTGTGTGTGTGTGTGCGCATGTGTTTGAGATAACATGGCAATCATGGGTAGATTCCTGAACCATACCACAGTAGCTGCTAATGAGGGCTCAGGGGAGAAGCAGGGAAAGAGAGAGATGGGGGTTGTTCATCAGATTCCATATTATACTCATAATCAAAGTCCCCATTCACAGGCTGCACTGCTCCGTGTTGTTGCAGTGGCAGTGATTACCATCTTCCTCATCCCAAACCCACTTGCTCTGCAGCTAATTATCTTTATTCTCTTTTTCCTGAAAATCTAAAGGAAAATTGTCTTTGAAAGTGAATGTATTATGAAGCAGCAGGTCACATGAACGCTGCTGAGATCTTTATTATAGATTTTCCTTTTCTAATGTTAGGATCAACAGCAGGTCTGTGGTGAAGCATGGCAGACATGTTGAACACGCTGTTGACTGGAGTTCATCCTCTGGTGACCTTAAGAGGAAACTGCTAAATATTAAAGCTGCAGGCAATACTAGCTGAATCTTTATGGCTCAATTCTAGACATTTCATTCATGTAGGAAAGGAGGCTTTCATATGTCACATGATCAAAGTGACCCATTCACTCACAACATGTTTGTAATTTGGGGTTGTCAATATTACCGCAGTAGGAAGACATGCAGCCTAGGTTAATTGAGGACAGTAAATCGCCCTTAGGTGTGGTTGGTGCAGGTGTGAATGGTTGTCTGTCTCTATGTGTATCAGCCCTGTGATAGTCTGGCAACCTGGGGTGTACCAATGCCAGCTGGGATCATCTGGGATAATGGATGGATGGATGATCAGACCAAGCCCGAGCAGCTCTGACAGCAGCCACACCTGTAGCTGGCTGCCTGGAAATACACTTTGTGGCTATTGCTACAGCTGGTGTTGAAGCTATAGCTGCAGCTGTGACTATAGTTATGACAGCAGCTATCACTATTTCTGTGGCTGTTTGGTTCGGTTATTGCTATGGCATCAGCTCTAGGACATCTAACGCAATCAAATCTAGTCACATTTAGATATGTTATTAAAAAAAAAACATTGAAGCTCAGTGATCATAACAGCCACAGCTTTAGCTAACACCATGGTCATAGTTGACCTTTTTCTTAGTCCCGCCCTATAATGCAAACTGGGAATCATAGTGTACCCTTTGATCAGAGCTGATCAGAGTCTGACAGCTATCCAGCTCCGCTCCACAGACTCTCATGCAATGTTTTCAGATTGTCTTCATTGTCAGGCTGGTTTAGTGGATTTGAAGCTGGTCATGGTGAAGCGTTGTGTAATAGTGATACTTGTTACGCAGAGAGGAGATCTATGTTTCTACATGGAGCTAACATTAGCAGAGTACAGCACATCAGCACTTATGCTACGCTAGCTGCTGAAGGTATATTGTATGTATGCATGCTGCTTATGCGTTTTAATGATTGTAACAGTAAATAATTAGCAAGTCAATTAGCATGAGTATAGACTGTAGTCTGGACACATTCTTAGATCAAGAGGACATTATTCTACAGTATCTCTTTTCCTTTAGCCAACCATCACATATGCTTCACTCCCTTTCTTACCTATTGTATCCTCTTCTTCTATTTATTTGTTCCTTGAGGCACTCTTTGTAACGGGTTGTATATGGACCCAAATGCAACACACAGGATTCCAGAGATCTTTGGCTTTTATTACTAACTTCAAATATAGCAGGCAGAGTTCAAACAGGGTCAGGATCAGAAGGCTGGTGGGTTTACTGGGAGTCAGGCAAGGCGGGTAAAACAGGGGCAGGCAGGGTTTCCAGATACGGCAGGCAGAGTTAATCAAGATGGGCATGGACTAGAGCAGAGGTAGCCAACACGGTGCCCGCGGGCACCTGGTCGCCCGCAGGGACCATGTGAGTCGCCTGCAAGGCATGTTCTAAAAATAGCACTAGGTCCCCATGGAGCTCCGTCTAAAAATTGTAGTTTCTGTCCTTTTTTAATCAAAAACGATTGCATTCATGTAGATTTTAAAAGGAAGAGGCCGCACCGCACTAGGTTTTCAGGTTCTGAATGGCAGGCGCTTCCCGTTGGCACCGGACGCGCCGCACCCGCCGCGATCGCACACCGTCGTCAGGTCCATCAGTCCTCGGAACAGGCCGCGGGGCAACAACTCGTGGGTGGCGGGGGTAGAGGCGAGGCAACGCAGTACGATCGAAAAGGCCCAGACTAGAGGTTTGAACGCAGGCCTCGGAGGGTTGGATCCCCCCCTCGGCTATAGACGAGACTTTTTACTAGTTTCTTCGTGGAGAAAAAGGTACCCAAAAAAAAGCTGGTGACTACAGACTACAGGCCGGCATGCAGGCTTCATTGCGCAATGCAAAATTGACCCAGATTTCCCAAAATGTGGTGATTAGTACTAATGTAATAGGATTCATTTAAACATGTGAAAGAGTTGATTTTTTATTATTCTACATAACTGATAATTTGTATAAACATGGGACAGAGTTCATGATTTATTCAAAAATGTTACGAAGGTAGTGATTAGTACAAACCAAGATGTGAAGATATGACAGTTAATGATTTCCTAAAAGATTTTAGAAGTGATAATTTTTACAAAAATATAACAGGTGTGATTTTGAACAAAATACGCAATCATTGTTAATAATTATTGTGAGGAATAATTAACATTGACATGTGATCAGTCTCTTCACATATATTATGATTATTAAAAGGTGATCTGTGCAACTTTGTTATTCAGGAAGTTTGTATCAAACAAGTAGCCCTTCGTACTGCTCGGTACCCTTGAAGTAGCTCTCAGTTTCAAAAAGGTTGGTGACCCCTGGACTAGAGGAAAACAAAGGGTTCAGAATGGAAAGTGGTCACCACTAACACTAGGAGTCATCCACAGATACCCTCCACATCTCATGACAGGCTGCCAGAGTAAGATGTATACTGGACAGTATGTATTTTTAACAGCTTGCTTTATTGGTTTGCGTTGACAATAAGGTGTGTTTAACTATCAAGAACTAGAGTCAACTCATGCAGTGCTCCTCGAACAAAACACATCATGGAAGCCATCACTTTCAAAAACACACTTTAATGATTTCCTTCAGCATCTGTCCTACGGCTCCATGTCCCCGGTCACCAACGCCACCCCACCCCCACAGCATGTGGCATCCCTCAGAGTTTCTCTTGACTGGCCTCTTATTGATCTCTTGTTGTCTCCTTCTGATGAAAATGGATCTGTTGTTCCCCCGGGGTTCCAGACATGTCATTCGACTCACTGGTTGCCACTCTTCCAGCCCTTCACAATGAGATTTTCACAGATATGGTCCTTCAGCGACAGGATGGGCTGGGATAGAATGGGATGAGAGTGAGGACAGCCTGCAGATCTAGATTGGAAGAATATTGGACACGTCAGCATCGCGGCACCCCCAGCCCTCCAAAACAGATCCTTGAAAAAAAAGTCAAATGTAAACCAGTATGCATTCTACTGTCCCTTCAATCATTTAGGACTATTTGTATTGAAGAACGTAATGGTCCCGCAACTCACGCTTAACCTTCAAGGTTTCAGCAATAGATCTGTGCCTCCAGCTCGGTAAAGACGTTACAGTTTTATCCTGTCTGTGACTAAGGACAGGTCACCATGCCGAAGTCATCACAGGGATGTTTACAGCTTTGGAACCATCATAATGAAAAGCTTTTCGATTAAAGGTCCACAAAACTAACGAGAAAACGTGTACGATTCACTTTAAAAACAATCTGCGTTTTCTCATGATGTACCTCAGTTGACTGTACAATAGGGGCACAAGATACTGAAAGACTAAAAGTCACGAGGTAAGAAATTGACCGAGCATTAGATTCAAAAGAAGCCAACGTTGTCATCCTTCCTCATGACAAAGAGTCATAATTCACACAACCACAGAGGTCCTTATGAGTTACATGTGAACAAAGGTTGTATTTAATCATTTCAACAACAACTAATACTGTTTTTGTTTTTTTTGAGGTATGTCAGGAAAAGTCATCATTCTTTTGGCAAATTCTATTTTTTTCAATAGTCGTCATTTTCATAGTTCATCAGACTCGGAGCATTTGGATGTCATCCTTCGGCAAATTAGAATTTATTTTCTGAGCATAGTTTCGGTATGTTTGATAGAAATCTACGCAACACAACACTGGATTATATATATACTGTATACACATATATATATATATATATATATATATATATATATATATTACAGCATATCTACATAACTATGGTTGGCCATAAACGAGATACTATTGAACTAATTTTTTGTTTTCAACACTTATTTTCTTGGAGAGAAAGCAATATTTTCCATTTGTCATATTTCCCAAAATATTTACAGTATTCTTTCAAACATAGCTCTGTAAATGACACTGCTATAAGGACGAATGTGACTCTCCAACATGATGAAATGACATTTCACTTAGCTTTTTAAATATTGACTTGCCTTTACATGTACTCTGCTCAAAACTGCCTTGAGTGACATTATGTATTAAACATATGACATTTATTCATAAGGATCAAGTCTATGTCATGTATGTATTGCAGTGATTGAAAGAGTATGAAAACACATTTTGTACCAGACTGACACAATATACTCAACGGTTGCTGAAGCATTTCTACCTTTTAACATCTACACAATGTGTGTGTCCATTTCCACTCACTGCAGCACAGAGAACCAGAGAACCAGAGCTGTAGAGTCTCTTCCAATGAGGATTCATGATATGCAGTGTTTCACTGTCAGACTAACACACTCTGCTCAGACACATTGATTCTGACATGATCATGTTCCTGCTTGATGTAATTTAATATCAGTCTTAATCTGTGCAGCCTCATGTTCACTCCTGTTATGGTGGAGAAATACAACTAGAATGTGACAGCAAATGAAATGTCCCGTATGTACTGTAATACATACAGTACATTTTCTTTTTTATATTTGCATTTCATCATTTTAATAAATTCTATTAACATGAAGAGGTCATCATGGGGTTTGTTCACACGTACTGAATAGTGCACAATTCCAAACAAACCTTCTCAAACAACAGAAGTTCTCCCGGTGCCGGTGCCGGTGCCCACCAGTCCCAGGTTGTGTGCAGCCAGCACACATTATCATTACGCTTTATTTATTCAGGAACGTTACAAAAGCCTCTCTTTTGCAGGAATGACCTGATCAATTTTGCACCGTTACACACATTTGCTCAAGGGCACCACGGTATGGTGCTTTTTCACTTTACTCATCCAGATTAATTCTAACTGACCTCCAGGTCACAAGCTCCCTTCTCTAACCTCCAGACTACCACTGCCCTTAATACTTAAACAGATAAACTATTGGGAGTGTTTCACATATGTTCTTGACTTTTACTTAACCTCTTATTCTCGGAGCCGTTTTTGAGGTCTCTGAGCGAAAAAGCATAGCCCTACAAAACTGACCATAGCTCTGTAACTACAAGGTCGATTTTAATAATTTTTGTTGATATAATCAGATCACAACACCTGTGACATAGTTTACATTGGTCATATTGTGAATATGTTGCTGGTTAATATAGAAAATAAGACATAACACAGCTGAAAGTGAAAATATTCAGCCTCGCCTGGGAAAAATGCACTTTCAGTGATAAAAGGTTATTGAAATAATGCAGCTAGCTCCCTGAATCTTTCCCAAGTCATAGCATAACTGATCAGTAGTTATTAAAAAAAGGTTAAATATATTATATTTCACTGCTCTGATAACTGTGAATCAATCATTTTGGTCAATTTTGGTCATCACCTAAAATAGAAAAATGCAGAATGTTCTATTGTAGTGCTTTTGAAAAAATAAGACATTTGGCAAAAAAAAGACACCAGCTCTATTGTGTTTCTGATCTCCATTTTTAAATACATTTTTGACTTATGTGAGCACAAATGTGTTGAGTTGAAAGCATCTAAATGACACACAAGGTTCTGGTCCCTTTTTATTGCCTATTAATGTGAATATGAAGCACATTCAGCCTTTTTATTTAATTATTCAACCTTATTTTGTCTCTTTCCAGGTGAATATGTGGAGAGGCAGCTCTGCCGTGATGCCATCCTGCCCATGCCAGCCATTTGTGAGGTGCCTTGCCCAAAGGACTGTGCTCTGAGCCCCTGGACCCCCTGGTCTCTGTGTTCCCACACCTGCTCTGGAAAAAACACGGAGGGCAAGCAGACCAGAGCTCGCTCCATCCTTGCCTATAACGCAGGAGAAGGTAGGAAGTCCTAAGTCCTGCAACAGGAGGACAATTCAGTGCGAGACACACAGGAGTCAGACTGATATATGGTTTTGCCGATACATGTGACTCATGTGAACATATCGAATAAGTCAGTCAGTGTCATCTGATACAAACAAACATGCTAGGTAACACTGACCCAGCTACCCATCCACAAGGAGCAGAATATGCCTTGACAAAACTTTATTGGTCTAAACCAGTGATGCTAGTTGTGCAAGTCTCAAAATTCCGGTTTTCTCTGCATATCTCATTTCCCTTTCCTTATAGCAAAATGTCAAAGTGAAAGGAATTATTCTGTGTGTTCCTCTTCAGCGACTGCAAAGGTTGTGGCTTGGGTTACTGTGATGCAGGGTAAGAAGTGACTGGAAGAATAACAAACCCACTGAGCTGTTACAGAAGCTGAAGCACAGTGGTTATAATCACATTGTTCAACTTCATTGTATGATACGTTCTTTCCTTTTAAATTATTCACAAGGATGTGGCCTTTGCTTCTGTTCAAGGTCCTTCCCTGCTGTCATTGATCAATCCAATCTTCGGTATTTTCAAGTTATTTTTGCTGATGTAGTAGTCTCCATGTGTTTAACTAGACAGATGTAGAAGTTCCTTCACGTAATCTGTTCCCGCTGATCTGCTTGCCCACCCTGTGCTTTTAGAATAGTAACCTCTTCCACACTAGCAGTAGTATTGAGTATTCCTTCTCATTACATGTTTCAAACTCCAAGGTGAGGACTGGGTATCTAAATGGTGCTGGAATGAGACTGATGCGATGCCTCTTGGTTAAAGCTCAACCCTCCAAACTGTCAATCACACTGAGAGAACTGAGCCATTCTCAAGGAACCTCATTGTGAGAGGAAATGGGAGGCTGCACATTTGGTTAGCGTCTGGCTTGGCAGCATATCAGAATTTGATCTTTTACGCCCCTGCTGTCCTTTTAACAGCTCTTGTTGTGTTGCTGTCTTTGGCATATTCACAACAACGCAGCATGCACGCTGGTTTCCATGTAGATGGATACTCCTCCTCCTTTTTCGCATGCTGGGCTTCAGGAGGACTTCCATGCCAGAACACAATGCAGGCTGCATGCTGCTACTTGTTTATTAGCTTTCCTAGCATTTAGGAGGCAGACTCTGCTGCAGTGTTGAGGCCTTTACACACCGGGGACGTTTCTTTCGTGTGATTAATTCACACGCTTATATGTTTTCTCAAAGTGTTTGGACATGAGAACACACATAATGCAAATACTAATCATCAAAAACACAAACTCATATTCCAAAACTTTGTTGATACAGGCATCAACCAATCACCGTGTGCAGAACGGACATATTGAAAATGCACTCTATACAACAACAAGGAGGTTCTGTAGTCCGAGCCAAGATGGCAACCTTTATTACTCCGAAGCGGAGACCAGATCCCCTCCTACCGTTCTTTCCTCTGGGTAAGAACGGCTCTGGGTCAAGAGGATCCCAGCAGTTGGTCCTTTGCCTGGACAAGTCCATTTTAACCTTTTACTGAAAAAATATTACAACCGTTGCAGATTTGCGTCGCTGCTCAAGTGATGACCCATATAGGAAATGTATCCACCAATTATTGGTTAAATGCAGAAGTCTGATTTAGTGGCAAACAACATATCATAAGACTTCTCATCATTCTGTTCACGTTGTTTTGCGGCATCATCATCAGCCTGTAATCATTTTTAGCCGTGTTATTTTTTAAAACATGGGTCTTGATGTCATATTTTTGTCATATCATTCCTGTCAGTTATGTTAACATATGAGCTGCACATTTTCTCAAATACATGTTCAGTTTGATTGGTAGCACTTAAATGTCTATCAATTAACTATTTAATTAGCCAGTGCAGCTATGATGGTGTGTCCTTCTACGAGTTAATGAGCTCCATGGCTGATGAATGACTGGCCTGATGAAATCCAATAACATCTTTTCTGAAAGACCCTGTGAAGGACATCACCCCTGTGCTGTTACAGAGAGGTCAGCCATATCTTCTGTCTCAGACTGCCCATCACTGACTGGAAGATGTCATTCGATGCCTTCTGAGGCGCTAATGGCTGACGTTGTCCTCGGGGGTTTTCTTTTTCCCAAGATGATGACTGCTGCAAATGACAGCGTTTCACTGTGAAGAGGGTCACATGGTGTGCACACCCCACCTGGGTCCATACCTGGCTTTTGGCTCTGTGTAGACATTCTGCCCCCTGGGTCACCTCATCTCTGCGGTCTCATACACTCGTACAGCAGTGGATGGCCATAGCCTTACTGATAGCCAACCTGTATTCTGTTACTGTAACTGTTTTGGGACTTTGATAGCGCTAATACAAATAATTTATGATTGCTGTATGATTTATCTTGTTTGACCAAGCATACTGTAATTAAGTAGTAATGATAATTATTATCTTTGGTCGATTATCTTTGGTTTATCACTTTTAAATCGGGCATCAAATTTAGTACTTGCTATTATTATTTCCTTGGATTTTCTGTAGATGAAATCTGATTTTCTGAAGGCAGTTCTCTTGTTTTTGCCCAGCCATTCTTTTCCTCAGTAAAGTCCCACCAGACAGCAGGTGCTTTGTATTTATATGAGTGTGCCACTACTTAGTTTGCTGTTTAAAAAAAATGGACATCCAAAATTGTGTTCTTTGTATTTTGACTCCTTGGAGACTAGAAGCACTTCAGTGCCTTTCATGTTGAAAGATCCATTGCTATGCCACAATGCCTAGTTGAATGTTTATTAAGTAATAATAATACATGTTATTCATGTAGCACAATTCATGCATTGAGTGCAGCTCAAAATGCTAGCCAGGGAAGCTGCCACATTGAAGACAATTTTACAATGAATGAGAAGTAAACGAGCAAATACAACATGAATGATACAATCATCTTTGAGATGAGAAAATGCACGATAATAACAATATTTAATAAAGTATATGCAACATAAAGTGGTTCCCAGTTTAGATATTTATATACAAGTAGCAGAGCTTTACATTTTGTGACACTGGACACTGGAAGCCAATGCATCTAGGCTACAACTCCCGCTCCAACTGGTGTGTTGGCATCTACCAGCATGCATTGCACTTGGATATCTTGTCAAACTCACCCTGCAGAGTAGGATCTTTGCCTGTATATGTCTTCTCCCTATCATGTCTGTCTGAACTGTATGAAAAACAGAGGAGCACAAACTAGGAGCAGACAGGGATCCTAACAGTACCCCCCCCCTTAACGGGAGCCTCTTGGCGAACCGCCTGGTTTACCGGGGTTCTGTCGGTGGTAGTCTCGTATGAGCCCCGGGTCAAAGATCCGGGATCGCGGCACCCAGCACCGCTCCTCTGGTCCATAACCCTCCCAGTCCACCAGGTACTGAAACCCCCTACCTCGACGGCGGACATCCAGGAGGCGATTGACTGTGTAGACGGGGCCCCCCTCGAAGAGTCGGGGGGGTGGAGGGGGTTCTGGCGGAGGATTTAGGGGACTGGAGACAACAGGCTTGAGGAGGGAGACATGGAACACCGGGTGAATCCTCATGGAGCGAGGCAACTGCAGTTTGACCGCTACTGGATTGATGATGGAGATGATGGGAAAGGGGCCGACATATCTGGGAGAGAGCTTCCTAGACTCTGTGCGCAGGGGGATGTCCCTGGTCGAAAGCCAAACCGATTGTCCGATACGGTAGGCCGGAGCTGGAACACGACGGCGATCAACCACCCTCTTATTTTGCTCTGCCGTGCGGAGCAGAGCCACCCGAGTCTCTCTCCACACCCGTCTACAACGACGGGCATTGTCTTGGACCGACGGAACTGCCACCTCGACCTCCTGGCTAGGGAACAGGGGAGGCTGATAGCCCAAGGAGGCCTCAAACAGAGACAGTCTGGTGGCAGTAGACGGAATTGTGGGCGTACTCAACCCACGGGAGGTGATGGCTCCAAGAGGAGGGATTAGTGGCGGTCACACACCTGAGGATGGCCTCGAGCTCCTGGTTCAGCCTCTCCGTCTGGCCGTTAGTTTGCGGATGGAATCCCGAGGAGAGACTGGCTGTGGCGCCGAGGGTGTGACAGAATGCCTTCCATAACTGGGATGAGAACTGCGGGCCACGGTCCGAGACTATGTCCGCAGGAATGCCATGAAGCCTAATGATGTGTTGGACTAGTAGGTCAGCGGTCTCACGGGCCGATGGAAGCTTGGGCAGGGGAATGAAGTGAGCCGCCTTTGAGAACCGGTCTACCACAGTCAGAATGACGGTGTTACTGTTTGACGGGGAGAGACCAGTTACGAAATCCACTGTGATGTGGGACCACGGACGTTGTGGAACAGGGAGTGGACGTAGTAACCCCATGGGGGGGTCGGTGCGAGGCCTTGTTCCGGGCGCACGTAGTGCAGGCCCGCACATACGTACGGGTCTCCTCTTCGAGGGACGGCCACCAAAAGGTGCGGCGGAGCCAGTCTATAGTCTGCCGGATGCCGGGGTGACCAGAGACGGGAGTCGTGGGCCCACCGCAGGACTTGGGAGCGGACGGACGGAGGGACAAACAGACGATTCGGAGGGCCCCCTCCGGGGTCAGGTTGGGTGTGCTGGGCCTCACGTACCACCCTCTCGATCTCCCAGGTGACAGCACCGAGCACGTACGAGGCAGGCAGGATGGTGTCGGGAGTAGAGTCTCCCTCTTCCGGGGCAAACTGACGGGAGAGTGCGTCCGGCTTGGTGTTCTTGTGGCCGGGCCGATAGGTGATGGTGAAATTGAAACGGGCGAAGAACAAGGCCCAGCGGGCCTGGCGAGAATTGAGGCGTCTCGCCATGTGGATATACTCCAGATTACGGTGGTCGGTCCATACGATGAAGGGGAGCACCAATCCCTCCAGCCAGTGCCTCCTCTCCTCCAAGGCTAACTTGACAGCCAACAGCTCTCGGTTGCCTACGTCGTAGTTTCTCTCCGCAGGGGAAAGTCTACGGGAGAAGAAAGCACAAGGATGGAGTTGGAAACTGACCGCTGAGACAGTACGGCTCCGACTCCGGTGTCGGAGGCGTCCACCCCGACGACAAACTGGCGTGTCTCGTCTGGGTGGACCAGGATTGGAGCCGAGGCGAACCGCTCCTTGAGAGCACAAAAAGCCTTGTCGGCCTCTGGGGTCCATGAAAAGAACACCTTGGAGGAGGTGAGTCGCGTCAGTGGTTCTGCCGTTCGGCTGTAGTCCCGGATGAACCGTCTGTAGAAGTTAGCGAACCCCAGAAACTGCTGGAGCTTCTTTCGTGAGGCGGGCACCGGCCACTCCGTTACCGCTTTAACCTTCTCGGGGTCCTTTCTCACCTGACCCTCCTCAATGAAGACGCCCAGGAACTGCACAGAGGAGACGTGGAATTCGCACTTCTCAGCCTTAATGAAGAGCTGATTCTCCAACAGTCGTTGCAGAATCTGGCGGACATGGTTAGTGTGCTCCTGGGGATTCGGGGAGAAGATGAGAATGTTGTCAATATACACAAACACGAAACGGTTGAGGAAGTCGCGGAGGACGTCATTAACCAGTGCTTGAAAAACGGCAGGGGCATTGGTCAATCCAAATGGCATCACCAGGTATTCAAAGTGTCCCAAGGGTGTGTTAAAGGCCGTCTTCCACTCGTCTCCCTCGCGAATTCTGACCAGATGATACACGTTGCGGAGGTCCAGCTTGGTGAATATCTTAGCTCCAGCTAAGGATTCGAAAACAGAAGAGATTAGCGGTAATGGATATTTATTTTTGATAGTGATCTGATTCAAACCTCTGAAATCGATGCAGGGACGGAGGCTCTTGTCCTTCTTGGAGACGAAGAAGAAACCCGCTCCAACAGGTGAAGATGAGGGACGTATGATTCCTGCGGCGACCGACTCCGTTATATATTTCTCCATAGATTCACGTTCTGGCCGGGAGAGATTATATAGCCGACTCGTGGGAAGTGGGGTGCCCGGGAGTAGGTCAATAGCACAGTCGTAGGGGCGATGAGGGGGGAGTGACAGGGCCCGCTCCTTGCTGAATGCCTCTCCTAAATCCATATATTCCTGGGGCACGGCGGAGAGGCTAGGACCGGTGTCAGGTCTGCTGGAGGGGAACCGCAGATCTGAGGCAGCGAGAGTGACAAGCGGAGCTCCAGCCGGTGATTCTACCCCCAGCCCAATCGATCTGTGGATTGTGATCCTTAAAGTTTCGGCTGTAAGGATAAACTCAGGGTGGCAGGAAACAGTGCACGAGGCTTAGAATGGGGAATTCTCCCTGAATCGCTCTCCAGCACCCCCACTCTTACTGGCGAGCTCTCTCTTTTGGTCGAACAGAGCAATGCGGTGTCCCGACTCACCACAGTAAAGACAGCTTCCTGAGAGGATGCGTCGCTCTCTCTCCTCCAAAGGGGGAGGTCCTGAGGTAGGAGAACGGGAGCGCGCAGAGCTGTACCGTCGGGACGGGCTCGGAAACTGAAGGCTGGGGCTGGAAGCAAACTGACGCACCGGATTGGAAGGCCTGAAGTTCCTCTCCCGACGGCGTTCCCGGATACGGTTATCCATATTGATTGACAGAGTGAAGAGCTCCTCCAATGACTCTGGCTCCTCCCGGACTGCGAGCTCATCCTTCAATAGTTCCGAAAGGCTGTGGCGATATATCCCCTTAAGTGCCTCCTTGTCCCAACCGGTCTC
Source organism: Anarhichas minor (assembly GCF_050575085.1). Classification (NCBI taxonomy): domain Eukaryota; kingdom Metazoa; phylum Chordata; class Actinopteri; order Perciformes; family Anarhichadidae; genus Anarhichas; species Anarhichas minor. The sequence goes on along the minus strand of NW_027466479.1, from coordinate 2,283,126 downwards.
CGTGGCCAGAATCTGGAAGTCCACAGAGTACTCCGCTGTGCTGGTGGAACCCTGACGAAGACTGAGCAGGCGCTGAACAACGTCCCTGGTGTAAACCGGGTGGTCGAATACCCTCTTGAATTCTTCCAAGAAGAGCTCGTAGGGGACCCGGTTTGGGCTGCGCCTGTTGAGCCAAGCCTCCGCCCAGACCAGCGCCTTGCCGCGCAGCAACCCCACTGTAAAGGCCACCTTCGCATTGTCCAAAGCAAATGTGCGGGGTTGCTGGTTAAAAACAAATCCACACTGGAGCATGAACCCTCTACATTCCCCGGACGCTCCATTATAGGGCACCGGTGAGGGAACAAAGGACTCACGGGTGCTGGATGAGTCCTCAGGGACCGGCTCCGAGGGAGGAGAATGGCGTAGCGTGAAGTCCTGCATCAGGCTTCCTATCTCCGCTACCTGGGACCCGATAGATCGCTGCGAGTCCACTAGGTCCCTCAGAACCTGATGGTGTTGCCCGAGGAGCGCGCCCTGGTTGGCCATCGCCCTCTGCAGCTGATCCACAGAAGGAGATTCTGCTGCGGCGGCTGGGTTCGACATGGTCAGTCCGTTCTGTTATGTGGTAGTGTAGTCAGTGGACCCAAACGCACGCACACAGCAGGTTTACTCCAGCCAAGACTTTATTTAACTGTGCAGGAGGAGTCACAGAAAGAACAAACAAAAAACAAAGACTAACTGTCCAGCAAATTAAAGTCACTCCTATAATCTCCACCGGAGTCGGGAGGGAAGCTCAACCGAGGCCGGGACAGGTAGCCTCCGGAGTCGGGAGGGAAACTCGACCGCACTCAAAACTGAAGGAACAGAAAACAAACAGGTAACGATCTTCACTGAAATGGGTGTTCAGACTTACGTGACCAGACTGGTAACCGGATGGACTGACGACGCGCCGGTGAAACGCCAAGATATATCACTGGAATGAGCCACAGCTGAGCCTAAGGAGAGAGGCGTGAAGTGGGCGGAACACGGGGGTGGAAACTGTAGGTTGACACAAAAACAAAACATAAGCACATGGCCCACAATAACAAAACAGACAGGGGGAAAAACAGAGGAGCACAAACTAGTAGCAGACAAGGGATCCTTACAAGTTCACTCTGAAAGCAGCAGACTTAGCATTGGCGACAGGCTGGTTCTGCCACTAAATAACCAACGAGGTATTTATTATTTTAATATGGGTGGAATCTGGGTTAAGAATGTGTTCAAATCAACCCAAAATGGAGGAAGGTGTGAGTCAAACCACCTACTGCAAAATGGCCATTACAAGGTCATGAAATGTGTCAGACCAGCCTTGATATAGAGACCAGACTTGAGAACTGCACTCTCTCTTTTTGGGTCAGTTGGATTGGTCTCATGATTCTAGAATACCCATCTATACCCAAAAGCTGTATTAGGCTAGTGCTAGTGTTTCCATTTGTAGTCCGGGTAAGACATTGACGCTGTTTTGTGTTCCATCATTTCTCAGGTGGAATCCAGTGCCCCAACAACAGTGCTCTGCAGGAGGGGAAGAACTGCAACGACCACCCCTGCACTGTGTACCACTGGCAGACCGGCCCGTGGGGGCAGTGCATAGAAGACTCCTCCATTCCAGCCACCAACACATCTGCAGGCCGAACACACGGCGACGATGCCTCCTGCTCAGTGGGGATGCAGACCCGCAAGGTCATCTGTGTCCGGGTGAATGTGGGCCAGGTTCCTCCGAAAAAGTAAGATTCTACATAACTTCTTTCACATGCAGGTGTGAATAAAGTACTTGAATGTCAATCCATCTCTGGCACATACAGTGTAACACAAGAGGATTCAACTGGTGTCAGATGATATACATGTTAATATTAATTAGGCCTTAATGCTCAGGGCCGGACAGATTCCGGCCCACAGACCGTAAGGATGTGAGGGTATATGTTAATGGTATTCTTATTGGATCCTCGTGATGATTGAAGCTTGAGTTTATCTTGGGGTCCAGGCCAATGAAGATGAAGTTGGTGCTTTAAAAGCTTGAAGTGAAACTTCAACAGTTAAGTTATCAATCAGGAGAAAAGAAGAAAGCAACTGTGTTAGAAAACAAACTGTGAAATAATAGAAGGAAAAAATGATCCACGACTCAAAACACAGTAAAAAGTAATCTGAACAACAAGCTTAAAAATCTGTTGCTAGCTGCAGCTAATGTTCAGATTTTGATGAAAGCTTCAGCACTTTTAATGTGTTCCCTTTTAGATTCAAAGACAGTTTTAAATCGATTTGTTGCGAGGCCTCTGACTGGCTTCTTCTCTAATGAGTGGCACGAATGAGGTTTATGAGTATTGTACTATAATGAAACATATGAGTATCATATGTTTAGATAAAAATGAGCAAATTTGAATTTTTGGATTCTGGTTCCAGAATCTAAATTTCCCTTCAAATCGTACATTCGTTAAACTTGAATTAAATCACCATATTTCTCTGATTGTGTTTAAACACGTTAAGTTCACAGATCCTAGCATCGGCTGGGCATATAGGCTACGACACTCACTACTGAGTGATTAGGATAGAACTAAACAAATAATCCCCAAAATAATGCTTACAAGTACTAATCCCAGTACTAATCGGGACAACATTTTGGCATCAGAAGCGGTTTCTGGAGTAGTATTGACTGATCCCATTCCAGTGGGCTTTGGGTGCATGCAGGTAAGTTTGTATGGAGAGCAAAAGCGATACTCATCAGTACTCATCAGCAACCCAATTGTCAGGCAGAAATTAGGCTTTTTAATGGTTTAAAATGAACCAGTAAACTGGCTACTTGTGAAACAATTGGTTGTTCACATCTTCTCTCAACTCGACTCCAGTCTAGCGTCTCAAGCGGCTAATCGGATTGCCGAAGAGGCTAAAATGTTGTCAGACTAATAACCGATGGTGTCCGAGGTTGCTTCCAAATGCTTCCATTTGTAGAAGTAAAAAGCAGCCTCAGTGTTTGCTTATGGCACGTTGTGCCGTTTAGTCTCCTGGTTAGTCTGTTGTTGCTGGTGTCTGGCAGAGGTGTTAGCTGATGAGCTGTTCCAAGCATCTGGGTCTCTTTCCCCCCTGAAGGCATCTGCTGGGAACATGAATTATCTATGTATATATTCAACAGAACGAGAGCATTATTCTGGCAGTTATTATGCAGGGAAACCCACCCCCAGCACCCACGCTGTGTATGGAGATTAATCTCACTTTTTATTCCTGCCCTTACTCCTAAACCCACTGTTACATGCCGAGCAGTGAGCCCACAGCCTTGGGACACACTTTCACATCAATGACAGTGGCACTGCTTTCACCAGCAGCACCAGCTGTGGCCAGGATGTGAGGGCTGCCGTCAGTAAACAGAAATTGGCATTAGATCATTCTAATGCATTAGGATGATAAAAAAAACGAAATATGTATTTGGATTTGAATTAAGTGTGTGGTTCAAATGTGGTAAAAACTGTGATTTTTGAATGCGTGTGCATATATCATATATCATATGTCTGTGTTTGCCATAGAGCTTCTTCTCTTGCAACATTTGAATTGGTGATCTGCAATTCTGAGCAGAGCTCATTTCCAGGTTGGCTCGACACAGAGACGACGTCCCGACGCTTCTATGGGGATCTCAGGATTTGGGAAAGGGTTCAGTTTCAGTGCAGCCTGGCAAATCACTGCTGATGAAAGGAAATTATTTTTAGAATGCAATAATTTCCAGGAAGGGATCATTTAAGAAGCAATCAATTAAAAAAAAGTTGTTAAAGTCAAATTTACTGTTTTTCGAAGGATATTCTCGACTCTAACCTCTTTGTCTTAATAGTAGCAGTAGAACATGGAAGATATATCACTGAACATTAAGAATTGTAGAAAGGAAGTGTCTGTCTTCACAATGCTATGCTGCAGTAGACACACACACACACACAGTCAAAGTCTCACAAAAGGATCCAGAGCTGCAGTCGGGCACATTGGGAGTCTCCCAGTGAACTCCCAGCATGGTTCCTTGGGCTCTGATCCAGCACATCTCTGTCAGATATTAAAGGGTTCTCTGTGTGTTTGCCTGAGCATGTTAATGATCTCCTTTCAGGTGTCCGGAGAGTCTGCGCCCAGACACCGTCAGGCCCTGCCTGCTGCCGTGCAAGAGAGACTGTATCATCACCCCGTACAGTGACTGGAGCCCCTGCCCATCAACATGTCAAGCAGGTAGCTCCAGCTCTTTGTTGGCTTCAGTACACACAGTGAGGCGATACGGGGTGTCACACCAGTGTCAAGAGAGGGAATGCATTAAAACCTGTATGACTGTGTTTCTCAATTAATAAAGCATACCAAGTGTGCTCATCATTATTTCAGCACCGGCAGAGAGATAATAAAATCATCATGCACACTGAGACGGAATATCAAAAGATCTGTTTGGATTGTGACATGTTTCATAAATGTGTGTGCAGCATCAGTCTATACGAAAAGGAAAATATTGGAATAGCAAGACAATTATTAAGTCCAGGTGTTGAACATCATAGGACAAGGACTTTGACAGCCCTTCATTTCTTCTTCTTCCTAAAGGTCTCTTATAAGATGTTAGTAGAGACTGTTGTGTGGAATCACATGGGGAGGGCTACCTCCACAATAAACAGCTGCTGGAAATCCTGACACTGTTGGTGAAATTGGAACCTATTTGCCAAACAAATATGTTATGTCAAGAAAGAGAGCTCCAAACAACTCTCAGCCTCAACGCTGTGCAGCTGTTATTCCCCTGAGTCTTGCTTTATGTATTGGCATAGTTACTCCCCGAAGGCATCTGCTGAACAAATACTTACCTCACCTCATTATATACAATATCCATGTGTATCCATGTGTCTTGCTCTGAAAATGAGAGCAGATCATCTATTAACAGCTTGGTTAGTGTTTCCGTCTTCTGCTCCTCCCGTCATGTTGAAGTCAAATTTGCTTTTTACCAGCACGTATGCATAGACAAGCAATTACAAATTGATGCAGTTTGCGTAAAAAAATTATAATAATAATCCATCCATCCATTTTCCTCCGCTTATCCGGGGTCAGGTCGCGGTGGCAGCAGGCCAAGCAGGCTGAGCCAGACTTCCCTCTCCCCGGCAACATGTTCCAGCTCATTCTGGGGGATCCCGAGGCGTTCCCAGGCCAGCTGGGAGATGTAATCTCTCCAGCGTGTTCTGGGTCTTCCCCGGGGTCTCTTCCCAGTTGGACGTGCCTGGAAAACCTCCAGTGGGAGGCGTCCAGGAGGCATCCTAATTAGATGCCCGAACCACCTCAGCTGACTCCTTTCGACGCGAAGGAGTAGTAGCTCAACTCCAAGCTCCCTCCTGATGACCGAGCTCCTTACCCTATCTCTAAGGCTGAGCCCGGCCACCCTACGGAGGAAGCTCATTTCGGCAGATGGTAGCCGCGACCTTGTCCTTTCGGTCACGACCCAGAGTTCGTGACCATAGGTGAGGGTATGAACGTAGACCGACCAGTAAATTGAGAGCTTTGCCTTCCGGCTCAGCTCCCTCTTCACCAAGACGGTCCGATGCAGCGCCTGCTTTACTGCTGCAGCCGCACCGATCCGCCTGTCCATCTCCCGCTCCATCTTACCCTCACTCGTGAACAAGACCCCGAGATACTTAAACTCCTTCGCTTGAGGTAGGCACTCCGTCCCCACCTGGAGGGAGCAATCCACCGGTTTCCGGCAGAGAACCATGGCCTCAGATTTGGAGGTGCTAACTCTCATCCCGCCGCTTCACACTCGGCTGCAAACCGCCCCAGTGAATGCTGGAGGTCACGATCCGAGGAGGCTAACAGGACCACATCATCTGCAAACAGCAGAGAGGCGATCACGAGACCCCCGAACCTGACGTTCTCCACCCCCAGGCTGTGCCTAGATATCCTGTCCATGAAAGTCATGAACAGGACCGGTGACAAAGGGCAGCCCTGGCGGAGGCCAACACCCACCGGGAACGTGTCTGACTTATTGCCGAGAATGCAATATAGTAATAATCCTTATAATTTAAAATCTTGCTTTATGATTACCGTGTTTTGATGTTTTCTTTATTATATCAACCTGATCCAGTGAATACTGTCTGCTTACACAGCATGACTCTACATGGTGTAGATTCACCACGTTAAAGGAAATAGAGGCTGAGCTAACTATGCTCACTATCAGTGCTGAGGCTCACAATGTTCCATCAATGTTCAGTGCCCCTCGGTGTCTGATACCGACACACTGGGGCACCCTTTAGTGTCTGTATAAGACACACCAGGCTTTCAACTAACTCCAATGTAAACCCATGCTCGCCGTTATTAGACAGTCAGAGCAATTGACGTCGTATAAAGAGCAAGAAAGTCTGCAAAGGGCAGATTTGGACGAGGGGTGATTAGGATCCCAGGTCGATTGTATTAGCTTCCCTTAGAAGTGGTCAATTCTAGTGAGCAAATAGATACATTACAAATAGATAGGTTTCGTAACATTCAGTCTACATTAACATATTTAATGAAATAGAGCAAATAGTGCCTTTTGAAATGTGGACATGCTGGAACTCAAGAAGAGGCCCCAGCATTGTTCACTCTGCAGCATTTCGTATTCAACATTTAACCTCAGTTGCTTGTTTATAAGTGTGTTTAGGTACACTTAGCTGAAACTACACACTTAAATGTACACATGTGTTTGCTTGTGTCTTCGCTTAGGTGGTAACACCAAGAAGAAGCAGTACAGGAAACGTATTATGATCCAGATACCAGCCAATGGGGGACAGGACTGTCCTGAAGTTCTGACCCAGGAGAGAGAGTGTGATGCTCCATCTGTCTGTCGAGGATACAGGTAAGCTGGTCCTATTCAACATTTAAACACCTGCAAACATTACGCAGTGACAACCTCATAGTTGTAATTACAAGTCGGAGTTGTGGGTCATTTTGGATGCCGGTGATGTCCACAAATGGCCAAAAGAACTGCACACAAGCGAATCGTCTGCAGTTATTTTTATTTAAATTCTGACTTAACTCAAGTCCATTGCTACTTTCACATGGCATACTCTTGCACCCTTTTGATCATGGCCTTCATTATGGATTATGACAAGGCACTGAGTCGATGTTCCTGTAGTGGATGATTTATTGTCCTCAAGATTATCATTTTGGTGATGGCTCCATCCATTGCTTTATTGAAGGAGGTAATGAATAGTACATTTTCTAGAGATTGCTAGACTCTTATTCTTACCCATCGGAAACAGGATATAAAAGTGGCCACCATTCACTCCACCCTGCATCTGATTGCTAAACACTTCTGATTCTCATACTTATTTCTTTTTTTTAGATGGAAAACCCATAAGTGGCGAAGATGCCAGCTGGTTCCATGGTCAGTACGTCAGGACAGTCCTGGAGCTCAGGAGACCTGTGGGCCCGGACTGCAGGTTCGGGGTGAGGACACACACACAGACACATGCACAGATTACACAAACATTCACACATGTTGAGTTCTTCTTTATATGAACACATTAGTTAGACAGAGCAGGAAGAACAGCGTAATCAAAAAGGCATGAGATAGAGCCGAGATGTGGTTTCAGTGGGGATTTGGGAACACTGATCAGATCCTTCCATCTACATGCTCTATTCCAAAGAGCCTGGGATACAGCAGTGGGCATCAAAGCAGTACCTGGGGGCTGCATACCACTTTCATTTAGCTGTGGATGTCATGGGACTGAGAAGAGTCTCAAATCTCACCCTCTCTACAAAACCAATAAACTTAAAGTATGGGTTTAAATGTCAGCGGTGGGTAGAGAATCTCACAACAAAACATGACCTGTGGCCTGAGTGAGTATTGAAGCAGACAGTTGACTTGCTATCAGTGGACACACTCAGACTCCTGTCTCAGAGACAGAGACCATTATCAGATTCCAATGATGAGCATCCTGCTCCTCCATTACCTGTAATAGTATACTCTGAGCTGAAGAGACACAATTCAATACAAGCCTCTTACGATTCACCCATTCACTCAATACAACGTATGGAAGGCAATAGCCATTCTACTAGTATGTCCCATGAATGTGTGTGTGTGTGGGGGGGGGGATGGGGTTAAGAAAGGTAGACGGAGTGATGATGATTGGGTGTTGGTGTTTTTATTGTTAACATATTGTCAACATATTGTCACCGCCAGCAGTGTGTTAACCACATCAAGCTAAACCTAGCTTATGCCACAGTACAACTCCCAGTATTTCCATAGTGTACTACTTTATACTTGTATAAGAAAAATGTACTTTTTACTCCACTACGTCTATTTGAAGGCTACAGTTACTTTACAGAGTTAGTGTAGATGAGCTAATGAAATATGACGCAACGACCAACGTTATGTAAGATAGTTTAGATTAACCCTATCTTGTCAACTACAATAATATATGTATGCAATAACTCATGTTGTTCGGCCCAAAACATCATCAAGTAAATCCAAATGCTCATCAAATCTACACAGTATGAATAATACATTGCACAGTATATTGCATAGATATTAGGGACTTAATCAATGTCTTTAAGGAAGTCATGGGGCATGTTTCTCAAAAGTGTAAAACGTGGAGCAACTTTTTAAATGATCAAAACTTCCAAAGGAACATAGCTCTTTGCAACTTACGTTTCATTATAAACAACATCCTCATCATTTAGTTTTCTAAACGAATGAGTCACACAGGAGGAGGAGCTGTAGAAGGTGATACTAACGGTCCCTTTTGTTTACACATCCAATATTGTGTAAAATGCACAGCACACTGCACTCTATGTACTGAATTAAAGCATGTTTTATTCAGGAAACTGGATGATGGTAGGGGCCGACTGTCTCAAAGTATAGTGTATATTGGAGTGTTAGTGTGGAGCGTCAGACCCAACGATCTACTGTGGACACACAGATGACTCTTATCTTCTCATCATTTAAATCAAAGTTGACCACGACCTACAAAATGAGAAGTGTCCTTCCTCATCAAATTCTCTTCACTCCTTTACCACTGTAGCTGTTTCGTGCCGCAAGCAGGACGGTGGGCAGGCAGACGTTGAAGCTTGTCTTAAGTTTGCCAGCTCCATGCCGCCTCTCACACACCCCTGCCAGCTGCCCTGCCAGGAAGACTGTCAACTCAGCAGCTGGTCCAAGTTCTCCTCCTGTACAGCCGATTGCGTGGGTGTCAGGACCCGCAAGAGGATGCTGGTCGGTGAGTGACAGACTTTGATTTCAAGCTGACTTCCAGATTACATCAATCTTTAGAGGAAGATCAGTGGATATGAAGAACATTTTGAATTTGAAATTTGTATTTGTGTAATATGAGAGGGCTACAAACAACCCTGTTCTTTTCTATATCTAAATCTCTACACTTCCACAGGGAGCGGTCACTAAGCTGCCTCAATGAAACAGCCGGGGGCTCCAAGTCTTGCTGAAGGACCAACAATCATGAAATGGCATAATTAACCTAAACCTTAATTAAGTTAAGGGTTAATGTTTTGTTTTGTTTTGTTCCAGGGAAGAGCAAAAAGCATGACCAGTGTAAAAACAACCAGATGTACCCCCAGAGCGAGACCCAGTACTGCCCATGTAACAAATACAACGCCCAGCCTGTGGGCAACTGGTCGGACTGTGTCCTACCTGAAGGGGGCCGCATGGAAGGTCAACTGGGCATGAAAGTCCAAGGTGACATCAAGGAGTGTGGCCAAGGATATCGTTACCAGGCCATGGTGTGCTACGACCAGGACAACCGCATAGTGGAGACCTCTCGCTGCAACAGCCACGGTGAGTTGTCCATGCTCAAAAAACCCTCTCCATCTTTAGAAAACACCAGCATCAACAGCACAGTTCAATTGCAAAACACAGATTAAAATGACAACAAATCATTAACTCCCGGTGGTAAAAAGGTTTATAAGTTACAGCGTTTTACTAAGTGTGTCAGTCAAGGAATGCACCAGCTAAATAGTGGATCCATCTATCTTACTTCTCTGTCATAAATGATTGCAACAAGTATGACGTATGACCAATAGCTTATGGTGGATACTGTTAGCAAACGTTTGATAGCTATTGCTGATAACTCATCTAGCTGACTTTGAGGCTCTTCTACTCTTCTACTGTTACATTATATTTTAGCATACACCACGGATTTCAGGAGTAACCCATTTTCCCACACCCCCACACCACATTAGTAACGTGGACATTCAACACATCCCCAGTTGGCAGAAAGTGATAATGGCAACATTTGTTCTGGAGACTGAATGGCTGGGTTTAGAGACCTGGGTTCTCCCTCTTCCTCCTTCCAACAGTCATCTTTGATTTCTTCAACCATGAACACAATCTTGGCCTTTGTGAGGCTCGCTCGTATGTGTTGTTGGGGAAGATACTGACAATCAGCCTATTGTTGGATGTAACTTATCTTAAATGTGGACCTAAAAAAAGACAGACCTTGAAGCTGAATAGTAGTAATTTCTTCACAATAATTTTATTAATTTCTATCATGTGAAGACTTTATATATATTATTTCACTGAAATATGTTAAGTAGGCAAGAATTGTTCTTCTATGAGCAATCCTGTCCCAATATTTCAGATCATTCGCCCTCAATCGACAGGACAACTTGGGAATGCATTGCTGCCAGCAGCCCAAAACAAAGAGAGAAAGGGGAATTATGAATCACAGTGCTGTCGTATTTTGCATCTTAGCCCTGTGAAAAAAGAGAACACATCAAAGCACTCGGGGGAACGAGTGTGTCTGCGTTTGCTTTGCTCCCGGTATGGGGCTGTTTGATGGTAACCGGCTGTAACTGTAAAAAGATACCGGACTCAGAGTCGCTACTGCTGCTTTCTTTCTCTCGGATTTCGGAGTCCTGCATTGGTTCTTTTTTGCTGGAGAGCACTGTGGTAATAACGCAGTACGTTTTTGCTCCCTTTGGCTGATAGATGTATCTTCTCTCTACAGCTGTAGTTCAGTGATGCTAGGTTTGTTTATGGCAGGAGTCAGGGAAAGCATCATATGCTTGAATCTGGAATCATCATCAGTGAGTAACAGCGAGAATGTTCGCTTAAGAAGTCGCTGACAATCACCGAGGCTGGTGGTCTGTTTTTGGGAAGAAAGTCAGTTGTTATAGTGTTTGGATGGATAAGTCTGCTATCATCTGATTGGTTACAGGGTACATCGAGGAGGCTTGCATCATCCCATGTCCATCTGACTGCAAACTGAGCGAGTGGTCAAACTGGTCGCGCTGCAGCAAGTCCTGCGGCAGTGGGGTCAAAGTTCGCTCAAAGTGGCTCAGAGAAAAGCCCTACAATGGTGGAAGACCGTGCCCTAAACTGGACCATGTCAACCAGGTGAGAGAGGTCCCACTTTAAACGGTGTAATTGTGATGTTTCAACACAAAATTACGCCTGAATGCTTCTCTGAGGTTGAATGTGTCTGATGTATTTATAATGCCAGATGAAGGTTACTTTTATTAATGCCTTGAATGTACAACAATCTGAATCACTTTTCTCTGTTTTTCCTTTCTCTACTCTGATGAATGGTTTCCATCCACAGGCTCAGGTAAGCTTATCTTTATTTAATTTATGTTTTTATCCATTTTTGTAGCAGTTATCTTGGGACTTGATCTTCTCTTCAATTCTGAAATTGTGTTTGTGTTGCGTTTAGTGAAATTGTGATAATAAATGCCCAACGAATGATTGTGTACATTTGATGTTGTTCTTGTGAATCATTTTTAATTCCTCATGGTAACTGCAGATCAGTTCCATAGTTTAAGGAAACAAAATATATTTACAGTTAAAAAATGTTTGTTGCTAACCGACATATTTGCTGCACAGAATCAGAGCCTAAATGTCATGTGTCTGTGTGTGTCAGGTGTATGAAGTGGTGCCGTGCCTTAGTGACTGTGGGCAGTATGTCTGGGTGGCAGAGCCCTGGAGTGTGTGGAAGGTCAGCAATGTTGACCTGAAGGACAACTGTGGTGAAGGTGTTCAGACCAGGAAAGTCAGGTAAGATCAAACCATGTCATGTTCTCAATCTGCATTCTTGTCAGTACTCGTGTTCTCGTGCATGTTTTTAATGTATTCAGTTTACATTCAGTTTTAAGTTCCAATTCATAGTATGCACATTTAGACAATTAAAACTTGTTTGAGCTGCGGGTAGATCCCAAAGTAACAACTGTTACTTTAGTTAGTTTGGAGATTCTTCCAGGTGAGAAATAATACATTGTATGTTGTCAATTTATCAAAGTAGTGCTTACTTAAAAATTCCTCTGATGTTTTTGGAGAGGGGATCACAGTATTGTCTCGTATATTCAATTTATATTGTGTTCTTTGTGCATAAGAGATGATGATTGAGATATTACATTAATTGTCTGTTATCTCTGTCTCTGTGCATGTTAAACCTTCTTCTGCTGCAGCTTTTAGGTTTATCTGAGGGAGTTCAATTCAGATTTGACACATGTTGAAAGTATTGAAAGTATCACATAGTAGGATTGCTGTTGTGACTTTTACGTGAAATTGACCAGGGAATTTCAGAAATTAAGCCGACATGAGACAGAAAATATATGCCGTTAGATGCCTTGATAACCAGCTCAGTGGACCAGGCTTCTTTCTAATAGTAGTAGAAAAGTGAGGCCAATGAGGACGTATCTTAAACTTGCATTCTCTCTACTGACCAGCAGGGGGCGACTCCTCTGGTTGTATAGAAGTCTATGAGAAAATGACTCTACTTCTCTCTTGATTTATTACCTTAGTAAACATTGTAAACATGAGTTTATGGTCTCAATCTCTAGTTTCAAGTCTTTTTCAATACAGCATGATGTTCATTTAGTACATTATGGTCCATTTAGAGTCAAACAGACCATAAAGCAGGGGATGCTTTAGGGCGGGGCTACACGGTGATTGTCAGGTCTCTACTATGCCGTTGTCCAATCTGGGAGTACACCGTGTTTTGTTCTTAGAACCCTTTCACAGTGTAGATTCAGTTGAAGAAAGTTATTTGTAATATTTTGGTTGCCTATCTTTTTCGGGATTCAGTTATACTTAGCTCCACCCTGTCGTGTCACTTCTCCTTGCAAAAAAACAAGATGGCGACGGCTAAAATGCCAAACTCAAGGCTTCAAAGGGGCAGTCCACAAACCAATGGGTGACATCCCGGCAACTATGTCCACTTCTATGTCGATGGAAAAGACAAACAAATCTCGATATCCGGTGTTTGAAGACCGGAGGAAGCTGCAGCTGCTCAAAAAATGTACAAATCTTTGGCATTGTTTCAAAATTTGGAAAGTTAGAATTGTAGTGCTTGATTTGGAGAACAACAAACGCCTCAAACGCCTGAGATGGTAGAAAGGAACGGTGATGACATATAGGATATATTGAAACATTTATCTGAGTCAGAACCCTACGACAGTTTCTCAAAAACAAAAAAATGACCAATCAATTTATTTGAGGATTCTGTCTTGGGAAACAAAAACTAATTACAAAGGGAGGAACTTGTTACTGCAATTACTTCTTAACTTGGAATCCCCATCTTGTGTCCAGATGTATGCTGAACACTATAGATGGGCCCTCTGAGCAGGCGGAGGACTACCTGTGTGATCCAGAGGAGATGCCTCTGGGGGCCCGCAACAGCCGGTTGCCCTGCCCAGAGGACTGTGTGTTGTCAGACTGGGAAGCCTGGAAACCATGTCCACTGGTATACATGACATATTACTTTCTCTGTCAATGCTTTGTGTTCACACATGAGGTAAATAGTCTTCAAACTGTCACTTTCACAAGCATTTATCACAAATCACACTTGCTGCATGAGGCAGAACTATACATCATGGTGTTGTCTGCATAATAATAATAATAGTAATAATGAATTAGTTTGAGCACAAATATGCAAAACCTGAAAGTCCACTCACATATCTGCTGCTTGTGTTTGAGTCTGTGGCAGAAGGGGAGGGACCAATCAAAGTCAAATCTGCTCACTGTTGTCCCTCTACAAAATGTCTTTGTTGTTTTGATCCCAATCAGATCTTGATCAGGGTTTTGTGCTTTGGAGTCAGTGTGCATACATTACTCTTTTTAATGAAATGCTTGAAATGAAGTTGCATGAACATGAGTAGGCACAACGCAAAAAACGCATCATCTTTAAACATGTTAAAGGAAAAAGTTGTGAGAGGTGTTTATTTTAATAAAATATTGAATGGAGACGAGGACATGAACAAAGTCTATTTGTACATGTACTGTAGCAGTATGGCTGATTAAGTCATGATCCTCTCTCTGCTCCTCAGCCATGCAGTGGGAACAGTTCTCGAGAGAGGAGCGCTTACCCGCTCCGACAGCCTGGAGAGGAGAAGGAGTGTCCTCCGACTCAAGAGACAGAGCTCTGCAAACTCAACAGCAACTGCTTCCACTACTCCTACAACATCACTGGTGAGACTCATGTAGAGCGTCAACAATATGCAATTATCAGAGGCAGGGTAATTAACATGAAGCCACACTCTTTGCATTAAAAGCGTTTTAATGTTGGTGGTGCATGAGGCTGTTTATCTGTGAGTTGTCTTTGCTGATGAAACGTCTCCATGCAGATTGGAGTACCTGCCAGCTCAGTGAGAGAGCAGTGTGTGGAAACGGCATCAAAACCCGCATGCTGGACTGTGTGCGCAGCGACGGCAAATCTGTAGACCTCAAGTTCTGTAAAGAGGTGAGTTTTCGTTTAGTTTTTTGTTTTTTCTGTTAAAGCCACTGTTTATTGGTTTTTGTCAAAGAGTAGCTAAAACCATGTTTTCTCTTGCAGCTGGGCCTGGAGAGGAAATGGCAGATGAACTCTTCCTGTATTGTGGAATGTCCCGTCAACTGCCAGCTTTCCGAATGGTCACCATGGTCTGAGTGCACCCATGCCTGTGGGCTGGCAGGTGTGTGCAGTACTCCTCTCTTTTTAAATTCTCAAAAGATAAAACATATTCATCCCACTCACCTGACTCATGGTCTTCTGGAGAGCTCCTAAATCTGTGATTCCATTGGCCTATTTAGCTTACCAGCATTAGCTGTATTACATTTTTATATACATTTTTATATACCGCAGTAAATTGTTTGATATGGGAGTCAGGCAGGTATCTCAACCAGGTGTCCTATAGGTACAGTCTCAATACAGAGTACTCCAGAAACCACGTAAATGACACAATTTTTAACGTAAAGGGACAGTATGTAGGATTTGGTGGCATAGTGCTGTGGTTGCAGATTGCATGTAACTGAATACACTTCCTCTCAATCCTTTCCAAGACTGCAGTAACATGAGCAGGTGAGTGCAAAGCCATGGTAACGCTGTTCTCGTCACTCAGAGGCCCTTCTTACCGTAACAACACTACTTTAGGAACAACGGCAGTCAGTTGGCGGCTGACGGTCCCGATGTACTCTGTGGCTCATGTTGCTGCAATTTCATAATCGTGCCGTAGGAACGCAATAGGCTCTCTCTCTAGAGCCAGTGTCTGGTTTGTCCGTTCTGGGCTACTGTAGGAACATGGTGGTTCAACACAGCCGACTCCCAACCCGCTCCCAATGTAGATATGAAGTGCTTATTCTAAGCTAACAAAAACATTATCGTAGACGTCGATGCTGTTGTATTAAATGTCAAGCCACTACTGCTCCCATGATGCCGCCGTGCTTTCTGAAATCACACACTGGGGCGGCGTTATGCAGCCGTTGCTTGGTTCAGTTTGAAAAAGCAAAGCCGGCTTCACGGCAGATCTTCTTTATGGCAGTATTGCGGAATCTCTGTGTGAAAGGGGCTATAGTTATGAATATCATATTCCATTCCTGCTAATAGATCCCCCTGAAAAGCTACACACTGGCCCTTTAACCAATCCAATGCTACCTCTTCCCACGTCTTTTGATAATGTGCTTTCTTAGCTGCTGCAGTGATCAGCTCTCAGTGGTCGGCCTCTCCTCCGGTAATGATGGAAACCAGAAACGCTTCATGACGTGAGAAACAATGATGTTATAGCCCTAAACCAACTGAGTGAGGGATAATAATGTCTGTGCATGTAATTCCATAGGATCAGGCCATTGATTAGCGGTCCATTACGAGTGTGTGCTCTGGGGCTCAGGGAGCACTCTGCTCTCCACGAGTCCTTGAGAAGAGCAGCTGCCAGAAGCAACAAGAGCAAATAGTAGACATGAAACCAATACAGGCTTTAGCTACTGTGGTAACCTTAATCTGTCCCCAGGCGAGAAGGATTTTTTGTCCTCGTACGGAGAACCAGCAGGTAGGCCAAAGGAACTGAGGATTTCCTCGCTTTCCTTCCTGTGTTTCTTTTTATCTCCAGGCTAGCTGCGAGGACATACTTTCCTGGAAGGGTTCGTTTCTTTTCCGGAGCCAGGAATAGCTATGATCTGGATTTGTGATTTCAAACAAATGGTCATACCTGGAAGCAGCAAGGTGCTGTTATCAGTCAGGCGGTGTAGAAACACAGCTATTTTCCTGGATGTGTCCAACTTGTGTGCATAGATAATCATGACATTGTGTGTTCTCCAGCCAAACACTGATAGTGACAGGTGGCACATGCCTTTTTTTTTTACCCAGCATCCCTCACTGCCACCCACCACTCAACGCCAAACACTGCCATGGCCGCCCGCAGGGAGACTGCTGAAGCATGAAAATCGTAATGGAGGGTGATAACTGCCTCCGTCGGGCGCTAGCAGCTTCTGAAATAAAACCAGAGAACAAAGAAGCACACAAACATGATGCTAAAAAACTTCGAACAGATTCACTTGAGATCGATAGATGTATACTTTATTCATCCCCAGGCGGAAATTTGTTTGTAGCAGCAGCAAACAAAGTTACAGAGTAAACATAAGAATATGAAAGATGAAAGATGCTCAATATATACAATACGATAAGATAACAGAGCAGAATATAATAAATGTAAAGAAAATAAAAAATGCACAGTATATACAATAAAATAGAATGGTATTAAATTAACTAACTAGGTAAAAAAAGGTAGTGCAAGGATCACCAACAGCAAACAACAACAGTGTAGCGGTGTTGTAGTCAATTGAAAGATGATCTGGCCAGAGGTGATTGTAGTCTTATTGCAGAGGGCAGGAATGTTTTCCTGTATCGGTCCTTGCGAGGGTGGTCCGGGTTATCCAATATGGATAAGAATTTCTTCAGTGTCCTCCTCTCCACCACCTGTTCCAGATAGTCTTGTTTGCAGCCAATGATGGAGCCGGCCTTCTTAACTAGTTTGTTAAGTCTGTTGGTGTCTCCGGCTCCAATGCTGCTCCCCCAGCAGACTACGGAGAGGTACAGTGCACTGGCCACAACAGACTGGTAGAACATCTCCAACATCTTGCTGCACATGTTGAAGGATCGAAGTTTCCTCAAGAAAAAGAGTTGACTCCTCCCCTTCTTGTACACAGTGTTGATGTTGGTCTTCCAGTTCAGTCTGCTGTCGATAGAGACACCCAGGAACTTGTACTCCTCCACCATGTCCACATCCTCTCCCAGAACTCTCAGCGGTTGTGGAGCCGTCGTCTTCCTCCTGAAGTCGACCACCATCTCTCTGGTCTTGGCCACGTTCAGAAGCAGGTGATTTCTACCGGTTCACTCCACAAAGTCATCCACTACTGCCCTGTACTCCTCCTCCCATCCGTCCCTTATACACCCGACCACTGCAGAGTCATCAGAGAACTTCTGCAGATGGCATGACACAGAGTTGTACTGGAAGTCAGTGGTGTACAAGGTGAACAGGAGGGGAGACAGAACAGTTCCCTGTGGGGCTCCAGTATCACTGTCCACCGTATCAGACAGCACACGGCCCAGTCGGACAAACTGTGGTCTGCCTTAGAGGTAGTCAGTGATCCAGGAGACGGTGGACGCGTCAACCCCCACCACCCGCAGCTTCTCACTCAGCAGCACTGGTTGGATGGTGTTGAATGCACTGGAGAAATCAAAGAAAGTGATTCTCACAGAGCCACCGGTTCCATCCAGGTGAGACTGAGCTCGTTGCAGCAGGTAGATGATGGCGTCGTCCACCCCCACATGAGGCTGGTATGCAAATTGCAGAG
The DNA here is from genome assembly GCF_050575085.1 of Anarhichas minor. Taxonomy (NCBI): domain Eukaryota; kingdom Metazoa; phylum Chordata; class Actinopteri; order Perciformes; family Anarhichadidae; genus Anarhichas; species Anarhichas minor. The sequence continues at coordinate 2,265,092 of NW_027466479.1, read as the reverse complement.
GGTCCAGTGAGGATTTCACCCGCGGTCGGAGGTGGGCCAAGACAGCCTCTCCAGCACCTTCATCACATGAGATGTGAGGGCAACTGGTCGGTAGTCATTGAGGCTAGATGGTGTCGTCTTTTTTGGTTCAGGAACCAGGCACGACATCTTCCACAGCACCGGGACTTCCTCCTGCTTCAGGCTCAGGTTGAAGAGGTGTTGCAGGACATTAGACAGCTGGATGGCACAGGTCTTCAGGACCCTGGGGCTGATGCCATCAGGTCCTTCAGCTTTTCCTTGGTGGAGTCTCTCCAGCTGTCTTCTCACCTGGCCAGTCGTCACAGAGAGGGGGGATGGAAGAGCCATTTGATGTTGAGGGCTCTGTATCCATGCAGCTCACCAGGGGGGACAGAGGGGGAGGTGTTTGGTAGGTGTGGTGTGTGGAGGAGACAGATGAGGGCTGTGAACTAAACCTATTGAAGAAACAGTTAAGCTCATTTGTCCTCTCCAGGGAGCCCCCTGGTTGTCTTCCTCCAACCTTGAAGACGGTTATCTGCTTCATCCCGGTCCACACCTCCTTCACGTTGTTCTGCTGGAGTTTGGCCTCCAGCTTCCTCCTGCAGGAGTCCTTGCACTCTCTGATCTTCACCTTCAGGTCGCGCTGGACTCTCCTGAGCTTATCCCTGTCCCCAGACCTGAAAGCTGCTTTCTTCTTATTAAGAAGAGATTTCAGGTCACTGGTGATCCATGGCTTGTTGTTGGGGAAGCAGCGCACAGTCCGGGATGGTATGACGGTTTGTTCACAGAATTTGATGTATTCTGTGATGCAGTCCGTCATGCTGTTGATGTCCTCCCCATGTGGTCCACACAGCACATCCCAATCCGTTGACTCAAAGCAGTCCTGCAGGGCATCATTAGCCTCCTGAGACCACCTCCTCACAGTCCTGGTGGTCACAGGCAGCCTCTGCACCAGAGGAACATACTTTGGTGTTAACAGGATCAGGTTGTGGTCAGACCTGCCAAGGGGGGGAAGGGCAGTGGCACTGTATGCATCTTTTGCATTAGCATAGAGAAGGTCCAGAGTTTTATTGTTCCTTGTGGGGCAGTCAACATACTGGTGAAAAGTTGGCAGGGCTTTACCCAGAGTGGTGTGGTTAAAGTCTCCAGTAATTGCCAAAAACGCACCAGCATGTTGACTCAGCAGTCCAGACATGGTGGAGTGGATTGTGTCCACTGCTGCCTCAGCGTCAGCTGATGGCGGGACGTACACAGCCACAACAATGGCGGACGTGAACTCCCTCGGCAAATAATATGGACGCATCCCCACGGCTAACAGTTCAATGTCCGGGCTACAGAAGCGTTCTTTCACACACACATGGTCAGGATTGCACCACCTCTCATTCACATACACGGCAATCCCGCCACCTCTCTTATTACCGCTCTGTACAACGTCTCTGTCCGCCCAAACAGTCCTGAAGCCGGGCACCGACCCACTGTGGTCCGGGAAATCCCTGTGCAGCCATGTCTCCGTGAAACACATGACGCTACACATCACGGAAGTCCCTCTCAGTCTTAACCAGCGCGCTGAGCTCGTCCGTCTTATTCGCCAAAGACCTCACGTTCCCCGTTATAATCGCCGGAACTGAAGGTTTGTACTTCCTCGTCATAGCCCTCCGCTTAGCGCCCGACCTGCAGCCCCGAGCCCTTCTCCGTAGTTCCACCGGGATCTCAGGCCTGGTGGAGGGCAAAAGCCACGGTTTGCTCAGCGCAATCAGCTGATCGTGGGAATAGACAATGGCCCCAGTCATTGTGTGTGGCTCTCCGTACAAACAGGAAGAAAAGTAACAGAAAGCCACGAGAAAAGTTGAGAAAAAGTTACGGTCCGTTGTCTGACCGTAATTTAAACCAAACGTGAGGCAAAAAGAACAAAAGAAGAGAAGAAAAGTGAAAAAAAGACAAAAAATTAAAACACACACAGGGAGCTGCTGCGACAGGCAGCCGCTGGCGCGGCGCCATCTTGAAGGGAGGAACATTTGGGCAGGATGTGCAAGTGGGTAATTTTTAAGGTAATACATTCGCTTTGACAGCTTTTGGGGGCGACTGTAGCTCAGTGGTAGAGCAGGGTCGTCCTTAAATAAGAGGAGAAGATCCCCGTCTCTGCGGGGTGAATGATGACATGTAGTGTTAAAGTGCTTTGAGAGGTCGGAAGACTAGAAAAGCGCTAAACAATACAAGTACAGTCCATTTTACCATTTTTACGTTTTTTGTCTGTCCAGGGGGGTCGAGCAATCATTTAATGCAGCTAGCTAGATAACTAGATATGATGTGTTATTTACTGAATGTGTTGCTGTTTGCTTCCTTGCTCTAGCTGAAGAGATTCATATCAATTTTCTCTTCTAACTATCAGAAAAAGGTGAATGAATAATAGTTTACCAAATGCTGGACTATTTCTTGACGGCGTTAAGTACATTACATTACATTTCGCAGACGCTTTTATCCAAAGCGACTTACAATAAGTGTATTCAACATAGGTATTAAGAGAACTACTAGTCACTAGAAGTCAGAAGTGCATCTCCTTTTTTAACCAAGCATCTAAGAGCATAAACCAGAGCATAAGTGCAGAAACAAACTAATACGAATACAATAAGTGCAACAAACTAATACGAATACAATAAGTGCAACAAACTAGTATGAATACAATAAGTGCTAAGTGGAAGGCTCAGGGTAGTACTTCTTGAAGAGGTGAGTTTTCAGCCTGATGAAAGATGGGCAGCGACTCTGTCAGTTCATTCCACCAGGACAGAAAAAAGCCGTGACCGGGCCGATCAGCCGCAGTATCAGCCCTAGACCACTTGAGAATTGTATTTGTTCTGTTGGTAATTTTAATAATAGTGACTTTTTGTCATATTTGACACTATATCCTGACTCAAGTACACGAGACAGATAATCTGGGATGAAATCCAGTTGCTTTGGCTCCTTTTAATCCTCTGCATGGCATTTGCAAGATTCCATTGGGCCCAAAGGAAAACAACCATTCAGAGTTGAGGAGTCCCAAACGCAGCGTCAAGCACTTCTCGTGAAGCTCCTGCACCCATATCAAAGGGTGAAACTAGGCAGTGCTGATCAAACATGAATTAATATGAAAATGAGAAAGTTTGCTCTGGTTGGTGGGCGGTGCTTGGTTTTGGCTCAACTGTTTTCAATGTGGCAGCCGGGTCACAAACTTTCTGATTTCATTGCGAAACAGTACACTTAAATATGTTTCTTGTGAGAAATAGGCGCACTAACAGAATCGTGATTCATAGTTGATAAGCACTGCCCAGTTTGACTGTTTAATGGGATAACACACGCTTCATGGGCAGTAATTGATACTGAATTAGAGACTCATTGGCTCTGATTTGTAGTTTTTCTTTGGCCACGGTGGAATCTTGTCATTAGGGACCGTAAAAGGAGGCGGATGAACCTGTTATTTTTCACAGATTATCTGTTTCATCTACTACTGTCAGGATATAGTAACAGTTTGGGCAAATATGATAAAAAGTTATTTTCACAAAAGTTTCCAAATGCAGCTTTAAGGTTAAACCTGTTCTTAGAAGTTGTTCTTACATGATTGTCATAGAGGATTTTACAATGAGCTTTTTTCATGCAGATGGTTTGTTGGAAGATGAGCTGGCAGCTGGTGAGACCTGACATGCCAATAACAATACCGGAGATCATGTTAATCAATCCTGCATGAATCACAGTCAATGTTTTCTTTAAAGGGGTCTATAGCTCTTAAAATGACCTTTTTGAAGTAAATCAAACTATTTTACATTTACTGTCTCCCCTTAAAATAAAACTATGAAATGACCCATTTGTATTATTAATGCTTCACAAATTGTACTTTTGAATACACAAATTTCTGTGATTTATGATACCTACTTTCCTATTTCATGTCACTTGAAGTATTATCGCTGTAGTATTAGTTTTAGGTGGTACGGTGGACCAAAACTACAGGCACTCCCTTGGAGACAGCAGCTGATTGAGTTTTCTCACATCCCTCCCCTGGGGCAAAAGTTCAAATGCAGAGTGAATTTGTTGAAGGGCGCTCCTACCAGCCTCCCCAGTCATATCCTCCAACCTAAGACTGTCTGTGCTGCCCTCAGTATATGTGCTGTGATACACCTTGGCAGTTAGACAAACTCCTTCCTGACATCACGACTCTGAAGACAGTGCCCGTTGTCCACAGGTTTAATGACGTAAGAAAGAGTAAAACTAAAACACACAAAAGGCATAATGAATACAAATAAAATGATTTATCTTCAACCTTACACATACACACAATGTACATATACTGATTCTTCAATGAAATACATTGCTTTGTTTTTTAATCGCTGCTTTTTATGTATTTACTGCTGATATGAACTTTAACAACAGTCATAGCGGAGTTACTAATGACTCGATGGACTTTGTGCATAAAACTTCCCAAAACTAAACATTGACAAAAATAATCATCTGCGATCATAAGTAACAATAAAACAAATCAATACATACCAATGATGCTATCAAAAGGCATAAGATGCAGGCAGACTCAACTGGATTGGAAAACTACCGAAAACAGCGGCTCTGAGCCACGCTCTTCCTTCACTTCCTGATTATAAGTCACCTGACAAGTTACAGGACACAACATACTGACTTAACAATTGTAACAAAACACTGTCACTTGTTTCATTTTAACACAACAAAGGAATCTGAATATTCCAAAATGGCTACAGGGAGAATGATAAAGCTCCAAAATTGTATCATAAATTAAGTCAGCTAAAAGAGAAGTGTTGAATTATCGCCCTGGGACAGAAGAACATGAAAGAGGAATTCAGACTGTATTCCTTGGAATAATACGGTTGCTGGAGAAATTTACCCAAATGTAGAGTAAACAATGGTACAAAATCAGGTGTCATTACAGTGGAGGTCAATACTCGGATGCATAACACTACACAACGTGGACCTTGTTTGAAAATGTAGACGTTAAGACATCATTGAGATGATGAGAGTTGCCCACAACAACCTCAATGTTTCTCTGGTGGCTGCTGTGCAGCTTAGTGGAAATACTCAAGTAGTGGCCTTTAGTTACCTCATCAGAGGAAATTAAGCCTTTATGTCAGATTTCTTAATTGTTGTGTTTTTGTAAGAAATCTCCCTGTTTTCTAATCTGTCATTTTGCCATATCGCCAGTATTGTTTTTGCTTTTGAGCGAGTCATTCTAGACGCTCAGAGCAAGTACGCTGGAAGTCATGTGACGCAGGATGAAGAGCGACAAAGTCCGCGTAAGCAGGGGGATGGAGACACAGGACTTTCACCCAGTAGAATGCTGTTTGTGTCCCGTTTGAAACCAAGTCAAAATTGACTTATTTACATTCATTTATTTGAACCTAAACCATGACCTTTTCCTGAACCTAAAGTAGTTTTGTTTGAATTCATAACGATAACAATGTGTTCAAAACTGAGATGGTGCGTTCGTATGTGACGAGCTGAGAATCAGAAAGCAGAAAACGCTAGATTTCAAAATGACCCAACCAAAAATCCCAGCCCAGTGATGCCAACTCTGGGTAAGTCCCCCCCGACCGTCCTGCCTTGCTCCAGTCATAATTAATACAGCCACTAAAGGTTGCATCTTAACAACAAATGTAAATAAGTCGTAATCAGCTGCTTGCACAGACGACCTATACGGCCTGTTTTTTTGGGTGAGGGGTGTTTGATTTGTATTCATCGTTTCTGTTAGTAGCTAACTTAACCCATCCTCCATGTTTATCTGTTGTCGTCAGTGTAATACACGTTCTTCAATAACAGAAATACTGTTTTTGACTTGTGCATTTGTACAGTGTTGTGAGAATGACATGACAGTAAACTGAATTTAACATAAGTAATACTAGAGTGATTTCACTGTCATCCCCCTTCATTAGAGACTGGCCTTCATGTATTCATGCTGGCCATCACCTTAACACCAGCTTTGATGAGAGACTCTGCTGTAGCTACAGTGGTGAAAGGCCCAGAGGTCACCTGGACATTGTAGTATTCCAAATCACTCGACACCCACACAATTCCAGCTGCTTTGACCTGACTGTCTTCCTCATCTCAGTCAACGTCCCCATGAATACATCATTCTTTTTCGTCTTCTTTTTATCTGCTGTTCTGCAGGCAAGCTGTGGAGGAGGCGGACAGTGATCCAGGCTCCCCAGGGTGATGGCAGGCCTTGTGCTTCCCAGATGGAGCAGTGGAAGCCCTGTCTGGTGAAGCCCTGTTACAGCTGGAGATACAGCTTCTGGTCCGAATGCAAGTCTGAGGTCAGTCCGTCCTACTGTCTATCAGAAGACTCCATCTTTCTATGTATTGTCTGAGCCGCTTCACTTCAATATAGGGACAGTACGAGCATCAGTATTCAGAATTGTTAAAGAAATTTGGCATGAAAAGATTACATGACTACAGAGATCATTATATCATTCTGATATTAGAAATATTGATTATCAGTGAAAATACTCATTACCAACAGGTCCAAAATATATCTATACTGTTTCAACCTTTTAAATCCCATATCAATAGACCCGTATACGTTTTTATATTTCCAGTATATACTGTATTCAGAACTATGTAGCAATGAATAATGTGATATTGTAACAATTCCTGTATAATCATTATACAAACTGGAACTTATAACAGAACATGGGCTGTGATTTTAAACTGCCATTTCATAATATTGACTTTAATACAACTCTCAACCACAGCCCTAGAAGCTGTAGGTCACAATACAAGGACAATGTTGCTATCCTTAGAACCCTTACCACACTGTCAGAAATGATCAAATTAGCAGCGGAGCTATTTTTGTCAAAGCATTTGATTTATTGTAACAGGACGATTTTGGACTGAATCACTTTATCTCATTGATAAGCTTTCTTTCTGGCTTTCTTTTCTCTCTCTCTTCTTTTACTTGTTTTCCTTCGTATTCTTCCCTATTTCCTTCCTCACCTTCAACATTGTTTTCCCGTTGCCTGAAGCATCTTATTACAGGCTGTGGTCGTGTAAAGTGCTCAGAGTGAGCAGAAGACTAGAGAGGTGATATACAAATGCAAGTCCATTTACAATGGAAGTCCATTACTTTGACAGGCTGCGGGACGCCTGATGAAATACATTTCAGATGTTTCTATTCTTACTTCACAGTGAACAGCAGCTCATCATCAGCCCAGAGTTGCTGCTTCTTTTTTAACTAAAAGCAATTACAAAGAGTTTAGGAAAAAAACGTTCAATCTTTTGAAGGCCAGCTGGATCATGTTAGTGTAAACTGCTAGCTAACTCTGCAGGATAGCATCTGATGCGTGAGTTCATTGTACCCCACATAGAAAGGTGTACTTAACCTGCATATATGTGTTTTATGTTTCATCAGGGGGCGAGGTGTGGAGAAGGACTGCGCTTCAGGAACGTGTCGTGCTTTGTGTCGGACGGTTCAGGTCAGCAGGAGAGCAGCCTGGTGGATGATGAGCTGTGTGGAGATCTGGAGCCCTCGGTGGACGGAGACGCCCACATCGTCCTGCAGGAGCCCTGCACTGTACCCTGTCCAGGTAGGAATACATACATGAATAGTGAATAGTGAAACAAAGTTGACAGGTATCATCCCTGCAGCAATCCTTCCCCCAGACAACAAAGCTGGCCTTGCTTATTCTGAGGGATTATTCAAAATGATTACAACTTTGGTCTCTTGTACATTTGGGGAAAATAAAATAAAAATTGAACTGGAATGCGGCAACATTGCTAAAAAGTACTCCGCAGTAAGATGATCAGGGAGGTTGTAACAATTCCATTAAAGCTTATTACAAACAAGACAACCACATCCTCAACAATGTTAACAAAAAGAGAAAGGCACCATTGATTTGTCTCATTTTATTATGAACGGAAAGCCAAAAAAGGCAGAAAGGTGACCAGATTCTAAAACAATCAGGGAGTGACTAATTCAAGGTTGAAATGACAGTGTCATCCAGGCTCAGACAGTATGATGTTGTATACTGGTAAGACAACATCAACATAGAACCGTATTCAATATCTCTAATAGCACCAATAATGCTTATTCTAGGTTTTCACAGGGGGGCAAATGTAGGAAAACCTCTCAGCTGCTACCAAGTTGCTGTAAAAAGAAAACTGTCTGTGGTTACAGCAGCTGCAGTGTGTGAATAGCATTTATTCAAGTGTGTGTGTGTGCATGTGGATACTCCAGCTTGGATTGCGTGTGTGTAATCAAGTTAAGTGGCTTAGTGAAGACCACAAGGTCAGAGAGGACTCTCTGATCTGGTTCCTGTGTCCATTCTGACATCCATTCACGTTGATGGAAAACTAGTTTAATAGACAGAAAATGTGATTTTACACTTTGATTTTTTATCAAATGATTTTTCTTTTGGACTGCTGGATTTGTGATTAATTGAATGTGCAGGAATATGCTCAAATCTGCCTTGACATCACAAAGGGAACAGTGTAACCTATTTTACAGAGAATCTTCTCTTTGCTAAGAATGGGCAGGTAATATTAATGAAGAATGGGTCATGCTTTTATTGACCTTTGTCCCACCACACAACCTTCCACTGCAAGTAAGTGAAGTTGATATTTGAATGGGTACACCTGTACCTGAATGAAATGTCTCATATCTTCTATGATATCTTTAAGATTGCAGGAGTTTTAAAGATACAAAATCGTCCAGTTTTCCTGTTTTGCCTCAGCTTTCAAACATCTCACGGTTCAGGGTAAAAACACACTTCGTAATGACAACCAATCTTCTAGTCCTCAAAGTACTTGTGTGGCTCAAGTGCTGATTGGAGGCTTTCCAGTTCAAATTTGGAAAATTGGCACAACTAGACGCATGTTATGTGAAGTGCCATTAAAATCAGACCTTGATTTGAAATAGGCCTATTGTCGAACGGCCCTGCTTTATAAGCATATTCTATATTTTAGTAAACCTCCACGTTTCCTGATCGGCTCCTGTTTAGTTGTCAAAGCAAACGCAACACTTCCTCACTCTTTGGGCTGTTGTCTTGATAAATTAACTTCATACGTTCCCACAGTACAGCAACACACTGTCATGGTCACCATTCTGCTGCTCTCAGTTTCTCTTTATAACAGTAATAGCTTCCGTGTCGCTGTTAAGCTACGGTCAATGAAACGCAACGTTTCCCTCAAATGATTTATACATTAAAAGTCTAAAATCCCTTTCTGCTTTTATTATGAAACATCTGCAGGAAGTTTCCTGGTAGTAATGAATTTAGAGAACTCAAGGTTCACTTATTACTTTTTATGCCTTCAACCACATCTCCGTCAGTGGCTCAGTTATCATGGAAGTAGCTCTCTTGTCTCACTGTGACGATGCGATGCAGTTGAAAGCTCTGAAAGATCAGAGTAATTTTCTTTTTTTGCCAAACTTTTACTGTTTTACTGTTTTTACTGTTTACAATGTCAATAATCTATTGTTTTATATTTATTGAAAGTGGCTGAAGAGTGACTTAATGGTGAGCAAAGTAGAAGCAATTGGAATTGATTGTATAAACCAGTACAGGACAGTCCAGTTAATTCAATTTATGAAATTGTCAAGTGTAAAAAGAATGGTAGCAAGGGTGTTTGATGCATTAATTATGGCCCCACCAAATGTACCTGCTTTAGCGTTAGCAAAATCAGTAATGTTCCTCTAAATGCAGCATGGGGATTTAGAGTTTTGGTTTCTCAACTCCCTGTACGATCTGTAGGAGAGTGCTACCTGACGGACTGGACTGTTTGGAGCCCGTGCCAGCTAAGCTGCGTGAGCGGGGATGACCTGGGTTTCGGCTCGGTCCAGGTCCGATCCCGAGCCGTGGTGGCCCAGGATCCAGAGAACCTGCTGCAGTGTCCAGAACAGGAGCTGGAGGCTCGGCCGTGTACAGGTCAGTCTGGCAGAGTCCTGCTGGAACTCAAAATGACAATAAAGTGATTCACAGAAGCATATTCAGCCCTGTCGCATGGAAAAAAGGTAGTATATCCAGAGGCTGTTATTGAAATTGACGTGGTATAATAACAATATAATAAGTGAACAAGTCCTCAAAGGAAGGATGGGAGTGGTGATCGATGGGTCAAACAAACACAGGACTTTCACCCAGGAGACCGCTGTTTGTGTCCCGTGTGAAACCAACAGTAAGCTCTGACTTTAAGCTTGTTACGTAACGTTGTAATGCTTGTTATGTAACACCACAAAACAAAGTCCGTCAGGACAGTTGTTATTTATCTTAACTAGTTCTGTTGTTACATTACGTTGTTGTGTTATTATTTCAACACAAACATGATCTTTTTTCTAACTGTAACCAAGTAGTTTCATCTAAACCTAAATAATGGTAAAATGGATGATAAATGGACTTGAACTCTAGTATTCTGACCACTCAAAGCTTTAACACTACATGTCATCATTCACCCATTCACACCCATTCATACACTGATGGCAGGGGCTGCCATGCAAGGAGCCACCTGTCCATCAGGACTATCTTTTCTGGCGACTGGGTTGGGCATATTATAGAATTATAGTTGGCCTATAAGCTACATTGTTATTAAAGCTTTTAACAAAGTCATGATCATGCTCTTCTTGCAGAGGGTCAGTGTTTTGAATACAAGTGGAAGACTGGACTATGGAGGGGTTCATCTCGCCAAGTCTGGTGTCAGCGCTCAGATGGACTAAATGTCACAGGTAAGCATAATGTACCTCTATGTGAAATTGTTGATGGCTATTGTGAACTGGAATTAGAACTTGGTTTATGTAAAGTAGACCACGCTGTAGTGTTAGCCAGTCTTAGTTTTGCACAAAAACTTAAACGAACCTATACTGCTATCCAAAATCTTTAGACCACCCTCCAATCAGCAAAAATAAATAATAATAATAAATAAAATATCCCTCCCCTTAAAGGGGAAATGCCATTTTAAATGAATGAATGTGATATTTTTCATCATTTTCTTTTTGCTTTACAATATTCTCAATTCATCCATCTAGTTCAACACAAGACCATCAAAAATTAGACAGTATTTTGCAACCAATGAAATGAGATGTCTACAGTCTGACGATTCAGATCTATCCATGTGAAATCAGACCCCTGACATTGTGAGTATTAAACAGCCTGTGTAGACCAGCCTGTGGCCTTGAATCGAGTCAAATAGCATGGATGTGACCATAATGGGTTAAGCTGCGCTTAACACAGCTCTGACACATGAGGTGTTGCAATTTGCGTGGCGAGGTGATAATGTAGATAGGGTTACTTAAAACCGTCTCCTCTGGAGCGTCAGAATCCCAGACAGCTTCCTAAGCATTTCTTGACACTAAATCCCAGGAAACTGTAAGCAGATGAGGTTTTAATCCATAGCAGGGCCACCGTCAACATTTAATCTCATTGTCCATCACATGTCAGGGTTAAACTCAGCGCTGATAACATTGTTCCCAGTTCCTCAAAGCATCATTTCTCATCTGATATGGCATTAGATTTGAAGGGCTATCTGGAAAAACGGATTCCTCTCTTTAGGCCATCTGCTTTTATTTACCACTCATGCTTCATCCAGGCCTGGAGCCATCTCATATTTCTGGGCTCGCTGAGCATCTAACACTCCCTGAGCCCTGAGTTTAAGTGAACATGGACCGTCAGCGCACCCACTGCTCCAGATGGTGTGCCTATGTGCGCCTACTTTGATTGGCACACTGCATATTTTTCCTTCTTGTAAATGTTTCCTTGCAAGCAGTGGTATTCCCCTCATGAATATTCATACTGAGCTCTCTTTGCGGGCATGCCACCTAATAAATATTCAAGAAGCTCTGATAGATTACCATGTATTTGGAGGACGTGAGTGTCTGCTGGTTGGATCAGTGTCAGCACTGTCTGTCTCGGTCATCCAGCTTATTTTATCCGCAGTGGGAATACACACTCCTTATCCCACATAGGGTACAACCTGAACCTGAACATTGTGTTCTGAAAAGGTGCCTTAACTTGCATTCTTTCTACTCGTTATCAGGGGGCGACTCCTCTGGTTGGATAGAAGTCTATGAGGAAATGACCCGACTTGTCACTCAGTAAACATGAGTTCATGGTTTTAATCTCTAGTTTCAAGTCTTCTTCAATACAGCATGATGTTCCTTTTTCTAAATGATGGTCCATTTAGAAGATTTAGAAATAGACAACAAAGCAGGGTATGCTTCAGGGCGGGGCTAACTCGTGGTTGATAAGTCTCTTCTACAGTGTTGTCCGGTCTGGAAGTTGGCCCATGTTTTTGTCTTAGAAGTTTAACCATTTCGCAGTGCGTTTTCAGTTCATGAAAGTTAATTGTACCATTTTGGTCACCTAAAAATGTTTCAGTGTTTGGTTGTACTTAGCTCCACCCTCTCGTGTCACATCTGGTTGCAAAGATGGCGACGGCCAAAATCACAAATTTGAGGCTTCAAAACCATAGTCCACAATTGCAAGGTCTCAGTTTCAATGCACTGAATCGTCAGTTAAAGGGGGAAATAAATAATATTTCATGGGTATTAAATCACTTCTTGATGACTATACTCTCAGGCTTCATGTGTCTACCAAAGGATGAATTAAAAGCAAGTGTCTTAATCAGTCTTGGGATTTGAGTGGAATTGTTGGTATTTTTCAAACTAAGCCAATTATCAAATGATTCCAGGGCCACGACTCATTGTAAGTATCATTGTAATGAGCTAAATGTGAGAGAGACAGGAACGGAGATGCTGCTTGTAACACTAACCGCCTCCAGCTCAACAAACTGAAATGGAAAGCAGTTGGAAAACTGGGCCACAATGGTTCCTGTTCATGTGTTATTGATTGACCACAAGTAAAACATCTGACACTGTTTCTTACATCTTGTATAGTGAAAGAAACACCAGCTGTCAACCTCTGACACTTGAGTTTGACCATTTGGCCTTTGCTTAGCAGGTGGATGCCCAGTGACAGCTAAGCCGATGGCTGACCGATCCTGTGACCCCCCCTGCACCAAGCCTCGCTCCCTGTGCACAGAGGTGAGTTTTGGAGAGATGAGATCCACTCTTCAGCGTTGCTGCCCTGGATGTTATTCCCAGTGAAGCTGTTTGAGCAGGGATTGAGTGTAAATGATAAATGGAGTTTGGCTTCTTGTGGTGTCTATCTTGGTGTTTTTTGGTACCTTTGGCTTCTCTTGCAGTCTCTCAGCATCTTTTGACGTCTCTTGACATCTCTTCACCTGTTGACGTCTCTTAATGCCTTCAGTCTCTTGGCATCTTTGCTTCTGACCATCTTTTGCTTTCCTGGTGTCTCCCAGGTGTATAAACTGTTAATGCCGAGACAGATCCAGCCCCTCTTGTGTGGCATCAGCGCTGATCCTCCACACTCCTCCCACAAAATATCAATACAGGAATGTACATTATTACTTCCTCTTGCATTACATTATCATTACACTAATGTAGATATTACTATGAAAAATGCAGGAGCTTTAAACGGCCAACGTCCAACACCAACAGACCTCCGGCCTCGCATTTCATTACTTGATCAGAATCATTTCCATTTTGTAACAAAACAGGTTTAAGAAGCAGCACATTGTTGTTTTCACTTTTAAACCCTAATGAAGGAGTTGTCAATTTAGATCAATACGATTTTAGAGAGGCATCGCTGTTAATAATTCCTCTAAACATTTGAACCCCAGTACTGTTCTGCTTTCTGGCATGAATGATGGAATGACGGAACGATGGCACAAGTAGACATGGACCATAGTAGTCCGTGTGTGTCTGTCTGTGTATTAAAGAGGCACTAAGCTAATACTAGGCTAAGGCTATGCACTTTGTTGCAAATTGTTTCATCTCAAATTCTTTGAAACTGTATCGTGATACCATTGTTATCATGATAGTATAGTATGGCATCATGAATTGCCCTCTCATTTCTACCCCTACCACACACTCAAACACACATCATAGCCTTGATCAAGTGGATTTCTTCCCAAATGTTAACTTAATGTGACACCAGGAAGTCTTTTGTCTTTGGCCTACACTCAAACACTGAAGAGTCAGTTCCGTTAATCTGAACAAACATGTTTATCTTTGCTTGCTTGCTCAGTAGCCTTCGGGAGAATTTAACAAAACAACCAATGCTGATTCTGGCATACACGTCCTACTGCAACTGTTACAGTGCAAGATACGTTTCCCAGTGAAAACACGACACAGAAATGTCTATCCGACTTCTTTCCACCATGTTAGAAATAAATCAGCAGTTCAAAGCCCCGTGTCTGTAGACCTCCAATATGGCTGTGAGAAGGGGTGCTGAATGACAGATTGAGCCCCAGGCACCCTGTTGGGATGAAAGCATCTGGAGAGGAGGAAACAGAGAAGAAGGAGTAGAAAAGAGAGAAAAAAATAGAGGACTGGAAATAGAATAATCTAACTCACTCGGTGTTGCCACCAGTTGTTAAGCTTCTCCCATTATCCTCTCTTAGCACACCCGGACTGAAGCGCTGCAGGTTAAAGAGCAGCTGCTAATGTTGTTTTCAGGCAATTCATATCAGCAAAGCAGAGAAAACCTGCTTTCAAACTCAGAATACACTGAAATAAAAAAATAAAAAATACATCTATGAGCTATGCCTTACACTTATCCTTTAGAGCAGAGGTACTGCAGGGGGGTCGTGAAATGTTTGGTTGATTTGACAATTTTTCATATTTTTTTTCCCCCCAATTTTTTCCGACAAATTGAAATGTCTTTAAATACACATTAACATGAATCCAACATATTGTAGCGAATGGATAAATGGAGGCAGAAGATGTTATCTTTCAGTCAGAAATGCACACATTCAGCGACACACAGGAGCTCTCAAGCTGGGCACCGGTTCACTCACAGCACCAGACTACCTGGACCGGTCCACTGCATTTTGTATTTACTCGGGTTATCTTTGTCTAATATTAAAATTAGTTTCATGATCTGAAACATTTAAGTGTGACAAATATGCAAAAAAATAAGAAACCAGTACTGTGAAGTATACTTTTTCACAGCACTGTATATATATATATATACAGTATGTATATATATATATATATATATATATATATATATATATATACGTATATACATATACGGAGGGGGTGAAATATTGGATAGCCACAAACCAAGTGTGCTTCCCATGATTGTCACACCAGTTCATTCTGAAGTGGAATGCTTAGCTCACACTGGAGGGTAATCTGGTTTTAGAAGGACTGGTGGTAATAAGGTATTGGAGGAGTGAATTTGACCGTTTTTTCAACCCTGTTTCGGCCGGCTGTGGCTTAGAGGAGTGGGTTGTCTTTAAAGCAGAAGATTGGCAGTGTGAACCCTGGCTCCTGCAGTCCATGTCGTTGTTTCCTTGGACACTTAACCCTAAGTTGCATGGTAGCCCCTGCCATGAGTGTGCGAATGGGTGGATGACATGTAGTGTTAATGCGCTTTCAGTGCTCGGAAGACTAGAAAGGCGCTATACAAGTACAGTGTACATTTCATGAAGCACCATCATCAGGTCAAGCTTTTGTTTTATGACCAAATACCTGCAAGACCTGCATTTGCATCAGCTTCAGCTCACTTTGACATTAGCAAGTGGCCCAATATGTAGTGGCCAGATATATACATGTATTCGGTAGAGAGACCTAATGGTGACGTTACACCAGTGAGCATACAAGACGCTAGATGCTTCCAACTACGTTATCTGTGGTCCTGTACAGAACGTCAAACACCATCACACAGACTCAGAGTTCTGACTTTATTGAGTTTTAAAATGGGAGCCAGAAACACAAGCATTCATGGCTGAGTGGAAGTCAACAGGTTACTAGCTTGCAGCAGCGCTTACCTCCCTGTTGCATTTTGCACTACTTGTGACGGCAGCTGTTGAAAACATGAACAGAACATGTAGAAGTGTTGGTAAAAGCCTTCAATGCATTTTATGTAAAAACTCATCTGTGTTTATTATCTACGCCAGGGATTCCCAAAGTGTGATGCGCGCACCCCTGGGGGTGCGCGAGCTGCCTCTAGGGGGTGCGCAAGAGGAAAAATGTAATGGTGGTCTAATGGTGTAATAATTATTAAATATAATTTTAAAAAATTGAAGTGGGATTTTTCACAAAATAAAAACATGAATTATAAAAATTCCCTTTGTAAGATTTAAATTTAAAATTATAACTTACAATTTAATAAATAAATGCACTTCAGCTAGCCTAGCTTGTGCAGCTAACGTCAGCTAACAGCTAACTTCATTCATTCAGCAACATTCATGCAAATATGATAAACTGGCTGAAATCGGGGTAACTGTCAGGTGGGACATCTGAAGCTATCAGTCATAAAAGAGGAGAGGGACAGAGAGAGAGAGAGAGAGAGAGAGAGAGAGAGAGAGAGAGAGAGAGAGAGAGAGAGAGAGAGAGAGAGAGAGAGAGAGAGAGGAATCGGAGGCGAGAGAAACGGAGAGGTGCGTTGGGGAGAGACCGGGAGATCGAACGGGAGTCAGAGAAAGATGAGACGGAGGAGACCGAAAAGGAGGAAGGGATAGCACAGACAAATCGGGAGCACATAGGCCCATCGCGGAGTCAAGGTGAAAAAAGAGGAAATATGATGAAAATGATCTGGTTCTGGGCTTCACTTGGATTGGCAATGCAGATTGCCCAAAGCCACAGTGCGTGGTGTGCAGTGAGGTTCTGGCTAACAGCTGTCTGAAGCCCTCTTATTTACGTCGCCACCTGAACACCAAGCATGCCAGGGCCAATCTTCTGGTGTACGTCCGTTACCTTTTCGAAGACACGGTGCAGGAAGATTTTTTGTGTTTTTTTGTGTTTTTTATCTTGGAAGCAAACGCCACGCGCGAGCAAACTGTTCTCTAATTGGTCCGATTTTTATGCGGCTATAAATAGGCTCTGTTGCTTTTTTTTTTTTAAGGTGTGAGGGATTGGGGGTGCGTGAACCCGGTCGGGATGTAGAAGGGGGTGCGTGGCCTAAAAAGTTTGGGAACCGCTGATCTACGCCAACTTTTTCCATAAGTTACTATTAGAAACTACTGATAGTGGTTAACAAGTAACCGTGTTCTGCTGACACGGTTACTTGTTACACTGAGACACCTGTTGCTCTGAAATGGCCGGCGTCCTGTCGGAATTCTGTAGAACTTGAGAATATCGATTCTGACAACCTAACATGCAACAACCAGGCATTTTGCTGCTAGTAACAGTATAATAATTAATATTTAGCCTCATAGAGATGCTGCATAGCTGTAGCTAATTTTGTATTCAAGTGATGTATTAATCATTATGTATTACAATTATTGTAGCTAAGGTCAGTTATTCCTTGCTAAGACCGACCAGTTGTAAAGAAACAGGCTCACATTTCTCACTAAGCTGTGAGTTATATTGTTGTATAAATCATTCTATTCAGGCAGAGTTCCTGGATGGTTGCTTAGTAAAAATGTACATCACAACTATACTCTCCAAACTCAAGTATTGCTCATATGAGATATCATTTTGGCATTCATATGGTAAAATAATACCCATGCGTAGTGAGGGTGAGGTTTTCCCAGCGTAACCACGAGGCACTTTACAGAACACAAGATGCATTGTGTTTGTTTTAGCGTGTAGTTGTACGATCCGGAGATGTGGTTGCTAGAAGGAAGCTGGGGATGGAGATATCTGGAGGAAGGGAGGATGTGTATGAATGAACATTACAGCAGCACCCTCCAGAGACTAAAGCCAGATATAAATAAAACCAGAACACGCTGCTGAACCACACTGCTCTTCCTTTGTTTGCCACTAAGGATATATAAATGATCATTTCCTCATTTCCTACTCAGTCTGCTGTTGGACCTACTGTTTGCGCGGTGGGGATTTCTGGGGGCCGATTATCCCCCAGAGATTGTTGGGGAGCCAGGGACCCCCTGCAGGGTGATGAATAGAACCAGCCCGAGAGAGAGAGATGTGGAGGAGGGGTGGCTTCCCTGCACATACACACACACACACACACACACACACACACACACACACACACCACTCTACACAATTAAACACATACCCTGTCAAAACAGACAGCAGCAACAAACAGCACCACTGTCACTGAGATGATTTTATAATGAGATTGTGCAGATTATCACACATGGTTTGTTGAAGATGCTGTATGTAATTTAATTTTAACATTTAGACAAACAGCCTATACATTGTTTGCCATCAGCTCAGACCCCCTTTTCTAAATACCAATTCATCTTAGAGGGTAGTGTGATTCTATTCCTTCCATAAGGCCTACAGGAGTTTTGCAATGTTTTTTTTGTCCCATAAATATCTGAGAAAATAGACCCTTAAGTTGGCAAAGACTCCAAGCTTGTGCCAATCAAATAGATGGCATGGACCCATGGGAAACCTATTTAAATGTCACATACATAGATTCAGTTTCAAAAAAAGAACAGGAGCTGAAGACATTCAGACATGGGCCAAAATCAAGTCGACCCATCACAGTTCTGCACGGGCCCCAAGCAGAGTCCTGGACCTGGCCTGGATCCACACCTTTTACAGATGTGATCCGATAGAGACCTGAGACCCAAGGCAATACCTTATCAGACTTAGACTTAGGTCCCAGTTCGGGTCTTAGTTACTGGTATCAAAAGAATTCTAACATCAAGACAAATGTCTCCTTCTGAGAGGTTTCTTGTCAGCTGCCCTAGATGCTTTAATCCGTTTTTAACATGTTTTGCAGTTGTCTTTGTCAAAATGTTTGTAATTAGAACAACACAAATAATCAGTATTCAATGAGAGCACATCACAAACACCAGGGAGGAAAACAGTGGAAACACAAATACAATATAAGTGACAAAGTCAGTTATGGGAACATGGGAAAGAAATCAAGAAAAAGGAATAAAAGATGAAATTGGTGTCACACCAACCGAGTTTACAAGAGACATACTGGTAAAAAGATCAAATAGAATGGCATTCAAGGAGCAGCAAGACGGGTCGACAGATGTTAAACAGCAGAAGGCTACACAGCTTCACAATATGTTCTTGCCCTGTGGCTTCACTTCATCCACTCTTGTTTATTTCGCCTGTGTCGGCTTATTTACTACATTTCTGTAGCATTCATGTTGTCTTTGTATTTTTTCACAGGTATTCGCTCTTGTTGCATGAAATTGAACTTGTATCCGCAGGGAGCTTTAGTGGCCATTATAAAAAGTGAAGGAGTTGTGTGATACGTGTGATAAGTAATGGTATATCGTATATATATATATATATATATATATATATATCAAAGGTGGCTGCAGAACTTTTGGGTTCCGGTGACTTTGTCCATGTCATCGTTTTAAACCTCCTTCTTGTGTCAGGCCGGAGTGTGTGGCTGTGAGGATGGCTACACTGAGGTGATGACGTCTGACGACCTGCTGGACCAGTGTACAGTCATCCCAGTGCTGGAGATCCCCACTGCAGGTGACAACAAGGCCGACGTCAAGACCATCCGAGGCTTCAACCCCACTCAGCCTGCAGCCAGCTCACCGGGCAGGGCCGGACGCACCTGGTTCCTGCAGCCCTTCGGCCCAGGTAACAGTCTGTGACATCTGAGCAGCTGCTGTATATATCATGTTGGATGATGTGATGACTGTGGATTTTTAAGATGAGGCCACATATGATAAGAATAGATGAATTATACTGAGACAACATACTGAGACAAAAATCACTTAAAACCTGTACAACATTACAATGTATCCAAACTAGTGCTATAACAGGAGAGGTGGGAGGAGGGGTAAAGACAGGGAGAAAGGACATGATGAATGAAGGAGGGGTACCGGTGGAAAAGAAGAAAAACAGCTATAAATGATGAAGGGAAGAAAAAAGGAAATCAGGGAATGGAGAAGGAAAGGAAGAAATACAAGGAAAGAAGGAATGAAAGGGGAGAGGGGGGAAGTAAAGGGGTAAAAAGGAAATAAACAAATAGGAAATGAATGAATGAATAAAGAAGCAAATCCAAGATAAAGACAAAAGAAAAGAACCATAAGAAGGAAAGAAAGAAGAGAGGGGGAGGATGGGAAGAGGAAGTAAGAAAAGAAGGCGGGCACAGGAAATAGAGCTGAACAAATGTAAAGTGGAAAGAAAGGAAGAAACATACCAGATGAAAAGAGAAGGAAAGACAAAGATATACAATCATTAGTTTATTATATAAAAGACAAAAACAGACATTTACAGCTATAAGCTTATCTAAATAGTTCTAACTTACCTCATCAAATAGTGCAAAGTGAAATACCCAACTCCTCTATCTGTTCTCATTACCACATCATATGTATATTTAAAGGTGTTTCAGTATAACAACACATTCAACAGCACTGGTGTTAAAGGCGTTGTTATGTTTGCTTGATCTGTGTAGGCTTCTGTTACATTGATCATTCAGTTATTTCCTCACTGAAGTGGAGCAGAAGATAAATGTGTGTAACTCTACTGCCCCCTTCAGCTCAAAGAAGGCAGTGAATGTGACACAACGTGTCCCTGCAGTGCATTAACAATGAGCATGTGTATCTGTCTAGATGGGAAGCTGAAGACCTGGGTGTATGGAGTAGCAGCAGGAGCGTTTGTTCTGCTCGTCTTCATAATCTCCATGACATACTTAGCATGGTAACGTATAGCAGCACTTACATGTTATCACTGTCTGTCTCTACTGTTCCTATCATCACACGGGTACCATTCACGCCATCATTCACCTCTATTCAGTGATGTAATGGAGATCATGATGAGAGGGAAAGAAATTACTTCATTTCTGCTTTATATATATATATACATATATATATACATATATATATACATATATATAGTCCGAGGCTTAATCCCTGTATGGAGTGCAGCATCAATCTGATGTGAGCGGGTGGCTCTTTAAGGCCCATCAGGGATGAATATTTGAGTAAGCCAAAAAACTGTTCCTGCAAATAAGATGTGTGGCCTTCATTACATCACTGCTTGTTTTTCCATTTTGTTTAATTTGACTTTGAGTTCCCTCATCTTTTGTCCCTTCATTTCCTGCTTTTCTCTCTCCATCTCCACCCTCATACTCACCTGCTCAGCTATTGTGGTTGTTGCCTTCGCTGCAAGTCGAGCTCCAAGTCCCCCTCAGACGGCGTTTACTGGACGGACCCAAACAGCCTCACGGTGCCTTACACCTGTCCCGCCTGTGAAAAACTAGAGCACGACGAGTTACAGCGAAACAGCCAACTCCAACAACAGCAGCCGCAGCAGCAGCAGCAGCAATATCCGGCACTGCTCCAACAGCCCTCACCATCCCAACAACCACAGCAGCAGTCACTGCCACCCCCCCCACCACCACCCTTTGAAACTCTCATTACTTAGTCAGGGCCCCACCTCACTCCGGTAACTCACCGTGCAGTAACTCACCGTGCCTGACATTCATGTGTGCCCGGACACATTCTGTTCACTCATTTCAGTGGATCACTTCCTGGAGGTGAGTCCAGCCTCCATCAAACACACCACAGAACGCCAAGGCTTTTAATGTAAATACAAACTCATAGGTTGGCTCTTTTTTATGATTTTTATAATTTATAGAAGTTACCACTTTAATCTGAAATTATGTCTGAACCCAGGGGAAACCTCTGAAAAGTGAAGCCAGTGCAGAAGTGCACAGGTGTTTGGTTTTGGTGTCCGTACAAGTGAAGACTAAGCTATGCTAACCACATCCCAACTCCAGCTCTGCACTTTAGATTCATATCTGTCAAATTTGAATATATTGAGTCTAAAAGTTGTGGAATGAACCAATTTGATATTTAATTATTTATTTATGTTTAGATATTTAATATATTTAAAACCCACTTGTGTTAGTAATCTTCCCAGGTTGTTTAAACTCAAACCCAAATTGACAGATTAAATATAGTGAGCACAAATGTAGTGTCCTAAAAGGAACACTTTACCCACAAAATCACCGTATTTAAATCAATTATTCACCCTTTCAATTCTTATAGGAACCTTATTGTTCTAGCCTCCACAGTGAACCGAGAATCCAAAAACAGAGAAAAGTCTTGATGGATTAAGCGATATTTTGATGTAGTTTTGCTCTTGTTAAACATATTGACTTCCAATCAGCAAGACTTTTCTCCGTTTTTTGATTGTTGGTTCACCGTGGAGGCATGCAAGAAATACAAAGTTTTCTTCTAGAATTCAAGGTACCATGGGTGAGTAGTGATGAAATAGTCCTTTAATGATAGCTGCTGCCCTGAGTGGCTCTCACTGTTCAACATTAAGAATACAAAGGGCTTTCCAAACTAAGCGCGTGCCAATTTGCAAGACATACATAATTGTAAAATTCCTCCTCTGCTGCCATCTTGTGGTCCCTTGTACACATTTCATGTAGACACTCAGTCATTCTCGTCCATTTCTATTTTCATCAGTTCAAAGGGATAAAACCATTTAGAAAAATACTGAACAAAATACTGAACAAATGTTGCCAACACATTATACAGGCAGCTTGTAGACAGAGCTCGGCCTAGTTTTCTACTGAACCGAATCAACATTTTGAAACAAACTGAACTTACTACTAAGCCGAGCGTTCTGATGAGATGTGACACAATGACTTATTGATGTAGGTTTGAACGTGATCACTCAGCATGAAAAACAAAGAAATGCCAGTCTCTACCACTCTTTACACTGAACTCAACAAAACAATCTCAATCAGCAAAGTGGTTTGTTGATTCCATCTCCAGCTGGAATAGACTCTAGCTCCCACAACCCTGAGCTGCATGAGCCATTCAGACTCTGATAATACACATTCCTCGTCAAACACTGATGCTTGGTCAGTGGCCCTATTCTTCAAACGATGATGCTCCAGGTTCCCCTCTACAGTTTATCAGTTTGGACGTGTATACAGTCTTTTTTCAAAATAAACTTCCAAATTAGGTTTACTTAGTTTTTAGGTTAATTTAGGCAACAAAACTACTTAATTAGGTTCAGGAAAAGATGGTGGCTGTGGTAAAAATAACTATTGTGTGCCTGTTACCCTACGTCACTGGGGTTAGTTAAGTATATTTACGTAACAAAACTCTGGTAAATGAAGTCAGCTTAACTTCACACAGGACATAACTAGTCTGCTGGGTGAAAGTCCTGTGTTTGTTCACTCCTTACATCCAGTCAGCTGACTTCCTCAGCTGTCCCTGCACATCCCAGCTGACAATTACTTGGCTGACAACATCCCGGCTGACAATTATAAATGCATTATGGTGCATTACTTTTTGTAGGTATGCTGGGTAATAATAAGAGCAGCCATTGTTTTCTGCCGGAAACAAAAGCAGACGTAGTGCAAAGTTGTTATGTGAGAACAATTGTTCTCTAACCCCATTCAAGTAGTGATTGTGCCTACGGAGCCTTAACCATAATGTAGGCAGACCATAAAACTGTCATAACTGTCATAACAACAAATATCATTTTTACCCATACACCAGAATGATGATGTGTTGAGCCAGACCTTTCTTTCGCGTGGATACAGTGCTGTGAAGATCTACTTATGCGAGACAAGCTTTAGTGAAATGAATAGAATTCACAATTCAAAGTTCACACACTTGTTGGGAAAGGTTGAAACAGAGCTGCAGGTGAATGGTCGGGATCACATCATCTAAACCTGTTGTTTGTTTGCTCTGTAGCAAAAAGCCAAAGAAGCCACAGCGACGGCAGATGAACAACAGACTGAAGCCGCTGACTCTGGCTTACGACGGAGACGCCGACATGTAGAAGTCTTCCTGCCGACCACAGTGACCTACAGACATTCGTCCTACTGCAGGACGCACAGGGCTGCTATGGAAAGCCTTGATGTCAGGGCTGCCGCTGGGCGTTGTTCATCCTTCACCCTGGGAAGATGATTCTGACAGAAAGAGAAACCTCAAAGTTCAAGAACCAGAATCCATGTCCATTAGCAAGCCTTGATGTTGCCGTCCTCTTTTTTTCTAATTTCCATTTTGATACTTTGTTTCACAAGAGCCTTCATGAATTTTTTATCTTCTTCTGAAAGTTTGCCTTTGCTTCTCTGCCATCCACTACTGCCGGTAACATCCAAACCACGCTCATCGGAGAGGGTCGCCCCAAAACAAAGATTTTGCTCTGAAAGCACAAATCTCCATCTGTCCTTTTGTTGATTTTGTCACAGCTGAGTGGAATCATCTCCCATCAAACATTCAGACGCGTCTGTGTTCCTGTGGCCTGGGTCCATCTTGCAAAGAAAGCAAACCGGAGAACAAAAGCGTAGTGGTTCCCAGAGCCATCATCTCTTCTGCCTGCCTCTCCCTTCTCCGTTTTCAGGCATCATTTTGCACTATATTAGTGCTGCATGATATGTACTTATGTCTAGCTTCGCCATAGGAAACTGCCTCTCTCAATACAAGATGGTGTACAGTCTTGTGCTAGAAATGTAAAAAAGTAGACTTTTTTTGCAAATGGAACTCATATGTTTGTTAATATTTTTCTTCTATTACCTCTTATGTGTGATACGATGGGACTCAATGTAAATAGGATTTTTTCGGTGGTCTCAATTTGACCTTTCTAGTATGTACAGCTACATTACAAACTCTGCCTGACGATTGTTTGACTGTGGCTTAAGATCATGATCTTTTACTTTTGTAAATTCTTGATGATTGACATTTCTGTCATCAACTCAGACTGCAGAAGATACATAGAAACCCCTTCCACCATAAAACCCAAGGTTTTCAAACCAACTAGTTGATACGATCAATCGCTGGACCACGTTTAAACCTGCCCACTCCTGGCTACAGTCTCCTCCTGGCTGCATCTCTCTGCCTCAATCTATTTCCACATTCTCTCTGTCTTGTGTGTGTGTGTGTGTGTGTGTGTGTGTTTGTAGTTTAGACATGATAAATGGGGATGACAACACGTACTTTCTAAGGGTGTTTTTTCCGCATATAGTCTTTTTTAAACAAACCAAACTCTGTCTTTTGAAAGTGGACCAAAGAGAGGACCAACAAAGAAGGGACTCAGTTCTTTTTGCATTAAAATTGTCCGTTCGTTCTCTTTCTGGTCCACTTTACTCCTCTGGAGCTCAGACCTCACTGTTGACGTCCTTTTTTTCGTTTTTGACTTTGACGTGCGGTTCTAATGAAATGAATTCATTAAGCCCATCCACGGCTCTGTGGTGTATTGGCCAATGGAAAATTCATCTCTTTCAGTGAACACTTGAATGCTTCGGGCTACCGCACAATCGCTTCAGGGTGTCCCCTCTTTGTGCAATCAATGCAATTGTATCCGTGTTTTATCATCACTTACTTGGTAAATATTTGTCAAACACTGAAGACGACTCTCCTCTCTATACTCCTCAGGACACGACCGCTCAGCACACACACACACACACACACACACACACACACACACACGAACACACACAGAGATAGATTTCTTACTAAATAGTTAGATTTATCCCATGTATCCCAATATGTTTTGTGGGTCAGAGATTTCTTTTAATGGAGCAATTCACTGATCCGTGTCAACTTGTAATGTCAGGAAATAAAACGCGATCCCATTGTGTTTTCCAGGTATTTAGCTTTTTAAATAATGGAAGCAGAAACAAATTCCACTGTTTGTTCTTGTTAGCAGCCTGGACATAGTGTTCATCACAGGGTATTTAGAAATAACACTTCCCATTGACCTGTTACTTTGGTTACTAGTTGTCCATCATTCTTGATTCAAATGTCCCACAGTACACTTGGGTGTCTTGGATGCCACATGAATGTTGCCTTGGAATTGACACTTTGTTGGCCATTTTTGACAGGAAGTGCCCAAATCAGGTTTGGTCTCTGGGACATCCCAGACATGATGTTAAGCCACCAGGTTTGAGTCATCAACAGGTTTTTTGTTTTCTTTTACACCAATATGTCAAGTCTGCAAAAATACATTCAAGTTATTGATTTGTTATTGATGGCCCATAATACACCAGGAAAGAAACTGTTCAGTAGAATAATTTACAAGAATCACTGTATTTATTGACAAGAGCTTTAAAGCTCAAAGTTCAGCCACGCAAACTGAACACGACATTATTTATCCTTATGAGACGTCATATCATTGCCAGAGAATGGCAGTTTAATATTCTGTGGAGTTTGTTGCTAGTAAGTTGATGGAATGTTTCATTTATATCTCTTGGAATATGAGTTGTAAATAACGTGCTAAATATTTCTTTTTTTTATTTATCTATTGCTCATGTACCATAACGTGTTTCCTTTTTTTACTGCACAAATTGTTATGCAAAAAAAAAAATAAAAAAAAAAAAACTGGAGGCGTGAATGTGTGTGTGCTAAGAGCGATATTGATAACCTATTGAAAAACAAAGTCGCTGATGAACTCTCCTTTTCCTACTGTTTGTTTATATGTATTTGACTAATTGCTGATAATAAACAAGGGAACTATTTGAAAGTGTTGTCATGTTGTTTAATATCTTCTTCAAAGCATATAGATAGAAATCTAATGTTAAGTTTTAACAGGTTTGACAAGTTCAGTTTTTGGTTCACACATTGCACATTTAACTGTTTGGGCCGAAGCCACCACTGAGGCAAGGACTGAAAAGCGGCACTCAAGACCAGGACAGTTTCAAAAAGCCGTCTTTACTTGCAGAGGTTCAGTACAGGCAGTCGGAACAGGCGAACAAATCCAACAACAGGTCAAAGAGCAGATTACCAAGATCACAGATTTTGATCACAGAAACACAAACGCTAGACACGGAGGTACTAAGAAGAAATGGAGACAAAGGTGAACACATTTTATGAGGAAGTAAAAAAGTGAAATGACCCGGAAGTGTATAAGTAACCGCCATGATAAGAGCTGTTTGAATTCCTTCCTTCCTTCAGCATACGATACATTGGACCTTCCGTTACCAAAGGACAGAAGATAATGCCGCCTCACAATTCCTTATAGCGGCAACATTTAAAGTGACGCACCATTCGGTCGTCCATGAAAACAAACGATACGCCTATCTTACACAGGTTCAATCATTACTTTCATATAGTCATAAACTAATGGGAGTCATGCTGATGACTATTTGTCAGGATACAGCAGAGTGCTTCGGATAGGCAATCAAAAATGTTTGGGCTGCTCTTGCACCCAAAGGTCAGGTGCACTGCAAAGTAATAAGCACCCTTCAGAGGACACCGAAGAGGTGCCAGTAGTCAAGGTGGATGGGAAGTACTTTGAAGGCGCTGGTGACGTCTGCCTTAGACAACCAGGCACCTTGACCTGCGAGGTGGAGGACGGATGCGGCGTGAACAATTGTGGTGTACTGCATCGAGTACTCCTGGCTGGGGATTAGGCTGGTGATGCCTGGGACGGTGGAGCCGTGGGGGCATGAGAGCTCTATGATGAGTCTCTTTTTTCCTGAATATTTCCGAGTAGATTGGACTGATTCTGAATATGGGGAAAGGTGGGCTAATGAGTGGCTACATGTCAAGAGCCACGAGGAACGTGGATGGTCTTCGGGACTGCTGGAATTAGCTGATCTTCTTCGAACAGGTCGTTGTCAGAAGGAGTGAGGGTGCGCTCCAGGTCCATGTTCCAAGGTAAGCGGTTGAGGTTTTGATTTTTTTTCTCGGGAATCACACGACATGTGGAGGATGTGAACAGGTTCGTTGTGCTTAAATACTTCGGGGCGTGGCCCCTGTTCCCGAACTAAGTTTATAAAACTCAATGAATTCTCCTTCTCATCTCTCCTTGGCCTCATGACGTTTCCATCGAGGTCACGGAACACTGCTTCGGAATAGACGTTAGGAGGTCATTTCTGGACCTTTCCACAGACTAAATACTTTCGGCAGGAGGAGGGGGGGGGGGGGTGGATTAGGAACAGGTGAAGCTGATCAGGGTGGGGGAAGGTAAGCACTGGCAGCAATAGTTACAATATGAATTACAACTATGCAGCCCAGAGAAAGATTCAAGCGACATATGCTATTTTCAGTTTGTTTATGCCAAGTATTAAAAAGAACAACTAAAAAAGGGAATTATGTTTTGTGAAACTGTAGTATGTAAATGAATAAGGAATCACCCTTATTTCCTCACAATAAAATATTTATTCAAAATTACGAAGCGTATACAAAACACAAAGAAAGAAAGAAATATAATAATCTGGGAGATTTGTGTTTGTGCAGTTGTTAGCACTGTCACAAGACTGAATATTAATAATAGTTATATAGATAGAAGATAGATATAGAACAATACTTTATGGTACAAAACTATATAACAACAGCATGTTATAGAAATATATAATATTCTTAAATACTGCCATTTTTGTGATATTTGAATATATGTGTTATGTACTGTTTGCACAGTATAAACTCAATAAGCTCATTGACTGCAGTTCACTTTTGCCTCTGAAAGCTGAATATACCAACGTTACAACCAACCTGATGCTTGTTTCTCAAAAACACTGCAAGCAGCACTTCCAGTAGAGAGTAATGTGCATTCTGAACGGGCACATGCTCAGAGGCTCTGGGAACTCTCTACTATACCACACGTCAAGATACTTATTATGCAGAGTGGGAATGTACTTAGTTACATTCCAGTCGCACCTAACCCCTTATAAGCCCATATGCACATGCATGAGTCAGAACTGGACCAGCATGGCACCAACTATGACACTGTTAAAGTTGCTATTTCTCGTGCCTGTGTACGAGGGCCAGAAGCGTATTTAGACACGGTTTTCGCAGCTACTCCTCATGTGGAATTTCCCCGAG
This sequence comes from Anarhichas minor, assembly GCF_050575085.1. Classification (NCBI taxonomy): domain Eukaryota; kingdom Metazoa; phylum Chordata; class Actinopteri; order Perciformes; family Anarhichadidae; genus Anarhichas; species Anarhichas minor. Next base: position 2,236,403 of record NW_027466479.1, on the reverse strand, counting down.
AAAAATACCTTTTGTTTGATCGTCGGTGCACCTCACGAAGAAAAGTGTGTTCCACAGGACGCTGCTGTATTAACTGATGAGCCGTGAAAAATTGCAGAAAATCTTGACGCAAACGAGTGACTTACAGTTCAACAGTAAAAGGCCAAAACGTAAAGTTTGTTTTTATAGCACCACCATCTGGCCAAAGCGCAGCACATTCGATGCTGCACTCCTTGGGGTCCCCATACACCCAAGTTTGAGATATGATAAGGACACACACACACACACACACACACACACACACACACACACACACACACACACACACACAAATGAATAATTTAATAAGTAAATGTAAACTAATATGCAAAGCTACTGGTTGGCTCCAGTCGTATATTTACAAATGTTTTGTATGCAGCCATGTTCTCCTGAAGGAGAATGTCTTTGTTTGTTTCTTACATGAATTAATGGCTGAGAGGTTTGTATTTAACAGTATATTGTTTGCATCTTGCAATAAATATTAATATGTTTTTGATCACTTTGTGTTGTGTCTATTTGCCTGTTCTGTTCAAAAACGATGTGTTTTGAGGCACTGCTGGCCTTTCAATGTCATTTATAAATGCTTTATAAGGCATAAATAGTCCTCACTTTAGATGAGGTCACACAAAACACTTAATAAATGCTTCATAAGGCATAAATAGTCCTCACTTTAGATGAGGTCACACAAAATACTTAATAAATGCTTTGTAAGGCATAAATAGTCCTCACTTTAGATGAGGACACACAAAATACTTTACGAACAAGTAGTAACTACCTTAATAAATCATGAATTTATCATGAATTGCAGTATTAATATGCGTTTATAAAGCATATATTAACATAGTCCCTAACCATTATATATATAAATGCATGAATAATGTACATCTAAATAAGTTATTAACACTTTATAAATGATGTTATTAATCATCTACAACTCCTTAATAATTGGTTTGTAAAATATATAATACTTCATTTACAAATGGGGAATCCATAATTTATAAAGTATGAAAACGCAATAATGAAACACATAATAGACGGGCTTATTGATCAAGAATAAAACATTTATAACTGTTGTTATGAACTGCTTACTAATGAATTATTAATGTAGGAACAATGCTTTATAAATGATGAATTAAGTGTTTACTCATACTTTAATGCTTCATAGTGTGTAGTTATTATAAAGTGTTAAATCTGAAAGGACCGTTGTTGCAGATAATTGAAGCACACTCATGTCGGACTGTGTCGTTATATCACCACCAGAGGTCAGCGAAACACAGCTTAAGGTGTGCAGACGGCTCAGCTTGATGCAGGCAAGATGTTCTTCTGGTGATACGATGAGGCCTTCACACTTGCAATCCTTTAAATCTCTAAAAAAACAAACAATATTCAGGTAATTTTGTCTCATTAGTTACGCTCTATTCTGAGAGGACTTACAGCCTTTAGAGAGACAGTTGTTTGTACTCAAGGAGGACATTCATTTCTTCATTTCTCACATGGCAGAATTGACTACAAAGACATTGAGTAGCTCTCTACATACCACCGACTGGATCACTTATGACTTAAAGCAGAGCTCACTGATTATAGCTCGTATGGCTGCGATCTTGCTTAACACAATATTCCCTCTTTTCCATTTTGCACAGAACTGATCTTATAGGTTTTCTCTCAGAAACAAAGAAGAGGTCAAAGGGACGGGCCAGTGCAAACTCAATGCTGTCATGAGTACTGGAAACAGAACATGAAAGTATTACCCTGCTGTGTTTTTGGCTGCGTATGTCCTAATGCAGTCATGTGCATAGACAATTAGGTCTAATTATTCTGTTCCTCCATTGGCTCCATTGTTGTCCTCTGCTTGTTGAAGTCATGTAATTGCCTTTATCACCAGAGCCCCTGATTATGATCGGATGTTGGGAAGTAAAACAGAGACAGGCTACATGGTTTTGGTCCTCTCATTTAATCAGCACTTCACCTAATCATGTCTCTGTCTTCCAATTAAATTCCCTCTCCCAAGAAAAAGGCTGCCCTAATCAATGAAGTCATGTTGTAAAACCCACTTCAAACGGGTGACTTTGCTGCGACCTCAGAGACATCAAGATCTGGAGAGAAATGTGATTAAGGATACTAGGTTAAACACTAAAGATCATCTCTGTTTCTAAGTTCTGTTCCCCCCGAGCCCAAAGATAGAAAGATGTCTCCTTTAACTGATCATCTCCTCCCGATAAAATAAAGCACTGCCTCAGTCAAGTGGTGGTCTGTCTTAAAGAAGCTTCCAGTAAAGGCTGCTAATACTGTGGTGTGTGAGAGAGGAAAACCACGGACAGCTCTGATTAAATATCGTTCATGTTTTCTGTCTTTACATCATATTTAGAAACCAGAGTCCTCAGACACCCGAACATCAGTCCACTGCACACAGCACAGTGTTCAGCAGCAAGCTGGTCTGTGATGATCTATAGCAGAAGAAACCGGAGGAACAAGAGAAGCAAGATGTGATGTTGTTCAATCCATATATTTAGTATGGAGTTGTAATTTCACTTTTCATTTTCAGCTGGTAAAAGGATCCATAACTGAAAGCAGAATTTCCTTTGAAGAAAACAGAGTGAGTCTACGGCTGGAGCAGGTTGTTCTTCTCTTGTTCTTGTTCCTGCGTGGTCAGATGGATTTTCATGCTAGATTCGTACAAATAACTCGAATTGTCTGTCATGTCTGTCATGTCTTGGTGGCCTAGTGGTGAAGATGGAACTTCAACATCCTCAAACCTTCGTAGCATGTCATTTGCTCCCCTCATTTCCTCTACAATGTTGCACAAATGCCCCGTTGATGCTTTAAAGAAGTATATCTTTAGCAAAGCTACAATGTCCTTTATCAATTTCCCAAATGTATGTTATGTTATCTCAGGTTGTTGACCTTCTCTTTAGCCTCGAAATCAGCTGGTTTAGTAATACATGTTTGGTTAGTTTAACACCTGATTCTACGATTCAAAAAAGTAAATAAATAATGCTTACATTCACTGACAATATCATTTAACTTTCAGTGGCAACATTGCAGTAATCCTGACCCTGCACAGTATGATTAGATGGGTTTCCAAAGTTGGACACGCTACACACGCGACCACAGAAGAAGTAATTCGATCTTTTGCTGAAGTAAACATATCAATACCACAGTGAAAACATACAAGGAGAAGTCCTGCATTCAAACTCTTACTTAAGTAAAAGTACAAAAGTATCAGCACCAACATTTATCTAAAGTACCAAAAGTAAAAGTACTCATTATGCAGGAATGGCCCATTTCAATAATATTCCCGGATTGTTATCATTGATGCATTCATGTGTTTGTAATACTAAAGATGCAGCTGGTAAAGATGGAGCAACTAATAATATAGAGATGGGTTGCTTAATCTACAATAATCATTTAAAAGGATGAATTGATTTATAATATGTATATATACAGTGGAGCAAAAGTATAAAGTATCATAAAATGGAGTACTTCAACATTACCCTTAAGTACTTGAGTACTTAGTTACATTCTACCGCTGCATGCAGGACACACTACTGTCTGCACTGGTACTTCAAATTGTCATTGGAGGTAAATCGTGAGGTGCAGAATCATCCAACGTGAATCAGTCCCGGATCTCAGCAATAAACCTGCGAGTTCAATGTTATCTTCACCAATAGAAACAATGGACACAGCTACAAAACATGAGACCCAGGTTGTGATAAACCGGATTTATCCTGTATTCTCTATTTCCTTTCCCTTTTTTCAAGAATTATTTTGCTTGCAGACTCCCTTATGGTTTACAGCAGCATGAAGACAGAAGGCTACTTTACCCAAGTTAAGTTCTGAAAGTTTTCAGATAAAATGAGTCTCAAATCTCCGGCTGCCTTTTCACTTGAAGACTTGCATTCGCACCCTTCAATAAGCCAAATGGAAGCTCGAGTTTCCGTCCCCGCTCCTCGACAGTGAAGCCGGCAGTCATTCTAATTGTGATGAGGAAGCAATTGATGTGCAGCAGCTGCATCCTGTGACCGACGCTCCGCTCAGCCATTTGTCTCTGTCAGCTCCACCTCGGCCCGCCCACCCTTTCGCAATCTCCCTGAAAAGCACTGGCAGCCTCGACCGTGACTAGCCGACTGCCGGGCCTTTTGTCGCCACACGTGGCGCGAAGCGCGCCCTCGGCCCCCTTCTGGTCAAGCCCAGTTTGACTCCCATCCCTCGTGCTGAGTGACACTTCAGATGGCAGCTGGTTGGGCGGCAGCCACGGCAAAAACCTGCTGCCACCGCGTCACGGCCACGCCTGAGGGTCCGTGGTAACATCTGCCCTCACAATCGGGCGGTGGAGCAAAGCCAGCCAAACATATTCATGCCGCCGCACGCCAGCATCACTCAGCTGGGCAATCATCCTCTTCCTCTCTCTTGTCTTTATCTCTTGTCCCTCCTCTTTACAGCCCAATGGTAAGCTATTAGGAACAGGCTACCCTGTCATTTCCTCCCCCGGCACTGAATGGCACCAAAAGGTCAGCTTGGAAAATTAGCAACTTGACCTCCTGATTATACTCTATCAGTGAGAGATCCGGTGCTGAGAAGAGGAAGGACAGCAGGTGTTTGATTGACAAGTTAGAAATGTTCTCTCGCTCCTTTTCTGTAGTGGCTGGCGGGCGCTCACATCACTCTAGTGAATTGGTCTCATTCTGTGACACTGACACAACTCAGTGGCTCAGTTCTAACTCTCTGTGCTTCGCTGATGCTCTACAGTGCCCTTGAAATGCAACGCGGCTCATATTTCCCTGCTGGCAGTCTATGCCAGTGACTAGGAGCCCATTCCAAAGCATTAGTCAAAGCACGAAATAGCTTTAGCATTTTTATTCACCCTTTTATTCCGTACATTTTGACAGTAGCAAGGCCAAAGCGCTGTCGGATGAGAGGCGTCTCTATGCTCGATGTCTGCGGAGGCCAGTGTTGTTACATTTTCACAATCATTAAGGGAACGTCGACTATAAATTTGAACATTTCCAACTTTTGCAGGCTGCCTGTTAACCTCACAGGTGCTGCATGAAAATGAACAGTTTGAACCAGCCCGGTTAACGTTGGAATTACAACGCGATTTACATCCAGTGACAAAGTAGGAAGTAGAGAACACTGTTCGTGTTCACCTAACACTAACCACAAGCACTCCTGAACCCTAAGAGTTGTCGTACCCTTTATGGTAATGAGGGTGACTGTGGCTGAGAAGGTAGAGCGGATCTTCTCACAATCAGAAGATTGGCGGTACGATCCCCGGCTCCTGTAGTCCGTGACAACGTGTCCTTAGGCAAGACAACAAGCCCGACCCCAAACTGCTCCCGTCGGCTGTGCGAATGTGTGTGAATCACATTTGGTGTCAAAGCGCTTTGAGTGGTCAGGAGACTAGAAAGGCACGATACTACATCCATTTACTTAAAGATAGTTTGCAAGACACCCCAGGTAGATATGGAAACCGTTTAAGCTAATAGATGTCACCACTTGATTACCTTCATGAAGACAATCACAAGTTTTCTGAAATTTTGTGTAACATTTTCAAAATTGCCTATATTTTGAAAACACTTCAGATGAACCATATGAACTAAACAATGTCACCATGAAACTCTCACTGACATTTCTTTGTATTACAAGTTTTCTGAAATGTTATGCTTAAATATGTAAATGAAGCATTATCTAGTAGTAACTTTTGGGGAATTTAGGTGAAATCCAGCGACACAAACGAACAAAGTATTGAAATAAAGACATGAATGTGTATTTTGGAGGTTTTCTTTAGTCTGGAAGAGAAATATATTGTATATAGATATTGTAAAGAGAAAGAATTGTAGGACCGAATGTATAAAGTGAACATCATCTTCAGCCAGTATCAATGTAATTGTCTGGCCATAATATTTCTTCCACATTCGATTTTTGTGCCATTATGTAATTTTCCTATTCTAAAGAAAAGTGTTTTTGGTCTTTATGGAGGAAAAATTTGGGGAACGAATAATTCTTTTTTCAAATTCTAACCTAATATATTATTTCCCTTTTGTGATTTACAATGCACTCTTGCGTTTCAAATGTTAATTATTCCGTAAACAAAACAAGCAGAGAAAAGTTAGGCTGACATATTAGATATTAGCCTGGTTCACCTCTAAACAACAGAACTCTGGTAACATGAAAAGCATGTCCAATGAATAAATGAAGTGAATCACACATCTCATTTTGTATATTTAACTAAAGAAATAAATGTTGTAAAAAGTACACTATATGAACTTGCAGCTTTGCTAACTATTTTCTAAGACACAATATGTTCACTTCAACAATATTCCGCATGTTTTCAACCTCTCAGGCAGCTCTTCCATTCATTTCACTCGAAACTTGAATTGTCAGTGTTCCATCATGATTGTATGAAAATGCAGATCAGCCTTCTTTACATCAGTCGGCACTGACAACTACATTCCTACACAGTCTTAACATGCATTTACTAAAGTCTCATTACCTGCAAAAGTACTGCAGTACTGAACATACTCGAACCAGTTGGTTGAGAAGAAATGTATAACATGTATGTATGGAGGTCCAATGCATTTATTGTAGGCCACTTCTGACAAAAGAATGTTCCAAATGAATGAATGCAAATGTTTAACTCAAGTACCGCTGAAACATAACAAAGTCAAAGTAAAGGAAGCCACTGGTAAAAAGACAAAAAACGTTTTTTTTATGTTTTAGAAAATCAACAGCACTGGATTGATATGTGATTAAAAATATATTGTTTAAAATATAGAAAATGATTGGTATGTTCCCTCACCCATATCCAGGCAGAACATATACACCAATTCTGTAAAATCACAGGATCACATTTGTCTATCTATTAATTATAAAATATATTGCGGTTGCTGTAAATAAGTGTGTTAGTGTGTCAATATTACTCATTTCGACGAAATTTTGAAAAAGTTCAGTGAGAAATATATTCTTCTAAATACTCCCAAAAGGCACTGCACAACATAAATATGTTCTGCACAGCAGGCACTGCCTTACATCCACTCAGGCACATCAATGACGAGCAACAACAAAAGTTAAAAGTGAAACTCAAAGTGAAAGTGAATGTCTATATTGGACGAGTCTGCAAATCCCTTGATTAAGTTAAGTCATGTGTTTTACGTATATCCGTAGTATAAAGGGGTCAGCTTAGGATCTGGTCCCTAGTCCTGACCCTACTGGACTCTGCACATTTGTTATACACTAGAATCTAAAAAACACGGTAATCTTGATCATTATGGGCCCTTTAGTTTAACCATAGAAGCAGATTGCGCTTCATTACCGCCACGATGGAAGTGGAACGGTCTCTGGTGATTTATCTCTGCCTGCTCTACCACTGCATGCCATGCTGGGGCTGTGAAGGCTATCTGGGCCATTCAGAGCAGGATCCCATCAGCCCCGCCGGCTGAGTCATGGCGACAATTCTTGACCACTGCCATGTTGTAGCAATGAGACTGCTGGGGATTTATGAAAGCACAGCCTCTCCTGTCTTTTATTCTCTGCTCACCTCCCCGCCCCGTCTGTTCCCTCCACAGAAAGGATCCTATCTGTCTACCCCCCCGACTCAGAAACACACTCAGCACCTGAGCAGGCTTCAGTCACCTTGTCCTGTCTCTGCCGGCATAGAGTGCACACACACACACACACACACACACACACACACACACAGACACACACACACACACACACCGGCTTTCACTCATGTATAGAAACACACAAACATGATTCTTAATTGCACTTTCTAATACACAAATAATACACAAATGAGTAGCACAATAGTGTCAACTCAATAGTCCACTTACTATCATTTTCAGTCTTTCAACCATATCTCATGGTCTTCATCGGTATGACATTTCCTACATTGCAAAAGTCCTTCTCATCCACGGCTGCATCACTAACCAGGCAAAGTATGTTGTGTATAATTTGAGTCCAAAGTCTTATTCTCTTCAAACCAATGAAATATTAACGGATAATCCTTCAGATGAATTGGTTGTGTGAGACCTGTGGATACCGGTGGAAATGCAAAGAACATTTTAGTATTTTTTCTAACAATCAAGGGACATTTTTACGAGGCCCTGAGAGTGAGTTAGAATAAATCTGGTGAGTCTGATTTTAGTTGTTTTCTCTCCCGTGTGACTGAAGAACAGGTCAAAAAAAGTTTGAGCGAAATAATCTTATTACGGTTCTTCGCTTTCATCTGTAAAAAACAGAAGGAAAAAAAGTTTTTCACAGGATATTGTTATTGTTTGTCAGGATTGTTTTTTGAAATGTTATTTGTTGTAATAATCATTTCCGCCACAAGAGGCTGAAGTGCACCTGCCCCATCTTCTAAACGCAACGACAGCATGTTTTCTTCCAGGGGAGTTTTTAATATTTAGAACATGGAGTTGCTCCCCAACGTCTTTTTGTGGCCAAAATTATACTGACAAAAAAAAATTGGCAAAACTTTTTCTCACATCTGTTTTACGAATGAAAAAAAACCTTTAAGAGAAACTAGAATTATTATCCGGTCAAAGCCTTTCCCCACCTGTTCTGTAATCACAGGAGACAAAACAACTAGAATGGAATAGAAAACAGATCACCACAGTTATCTCTCTCACTCGCCTCTCAGGGCTTCCGTACATGTTCTGTACAGTAGCGCAGGGTCTTATTCTTTCTTGTATTTCTTGTAGAAAATACAGCGTGTCTTGTAAAAAGCTTGAAAGATTCTTACTGTAGATTGTTTCACTTGTTTTAAGAAAATTGAAGTTCAAATACAATAACTAGCATGACAAAACAAAATGAAGATGTTTGCAGCTGAAGTATGCCAATATGTGAAAATGCGAAACACATTGTTGGATCCTCAGCAAATGTTGGGGATGTTGTTTTTAGCAGTACTATTTGCAATAATGCAGTAGGTTTTAGGTGATTATAAATATATTGGAATCACATCATGAACAACAGCTGGTGTGCCGTATTTGTTCAGGTTTGGGGCACTCTTGTTTGGGGCTGGGTGGAAGACGGGAGCTGCCTGGAGTTATTGGCAGCGGAGTTGTGAATGTCAGCTCATTCATCTACATCAAGCACACAAACCAGCAGCCAAGGTGAGACGCCTTTCCTCACGAGCGTCTGTTTATAAAGGAGAGAGAGAGAAAGAGAGAGAGAGAGAGAGAGAGAGAGAGAGAGAGAGAGAAAAACTTCGCTTTCTTCGTCCTCGCTGCGTCTTGAACCAATCTCCTCTCGTTTTATTCGTCTTTTTCCTGCCTCTCCCTCTCCCCCTCCCTCTCCCCCTCCCCCTCCCCCTCCCTCATCTCGTCCCCTGCCCTCCCCAAAGCTAGAGCTAGAATCTCCCTTGGTTGTGTCGCGGGCGCGTGTTATAAAGCGGAAAGCCCCGCCGCTCTCTTCAGATCGGAGCGCTCCGACCTGCTGCGCGCGCCAAACTGTCAGACAATCAGGACCCGAGCCTGCTCACAGCTATGACCCTGCCGCTCTCTCTACCTGGATTAACTCTCAAGTAACCGCCGTGTGTCGCCCCCACCTTTCCCTCCATCACCATCACAGCCCGCAGCAGCAGCAGCCTCTTCATCGGCTCCTCCGTCCTGCCCCCCCCTCACCCCCCCCCCACCACAAGTATCCAACTCTCACCTTTGTTCCGCGGTCATGGGGTGCGTCGTGTCCTTTTCGCCTGGGCTGCTGAGGGGCTCGACCGTGCTGTGAGGCGGATACCAGGTGGATTTATGGTCCGCAAAGCCGCAACTACCAACCGAGGGAAATTAGTGGAACTTTGAGCTCTGAGAGGATGCAGGTGACGTGTTGGTGCGCAGTGTTCCTCCTGACACCTGCACTTTTCCTGGTGAGTCTCAGCCTTGTATACTTCTAGCTCAACTTTTCTCCCCTTCGCTCTGTTCCGACAATAGTTTAAAAGCCATCATTGGTATTATTTTCTTAAACATGCGCATTTCCAGACGCATTTGCACCGCACACTGGAGAGACGCGGCTGCTCGGTTACTTCATAGTGTGGTACAGTGCATCATGTCATGTGTGAGTAAAACTTTATCTCAACGCTTCCGTTTGTAGAAGTGTTTGGCAGTGAAAGTCGCACCTGGCGGGTCCTTTCCCCGCGCGATACCGCTGTGCGTAAAATGCAGTAATTGCTGAGGAAATCGGGTTTTCACGTAGAAAAAGAATATAATGCAGATGAAATATTTGTCATGATATTTCAAGGTTGCTATTTCAATACTGAAGACATCGGATACCTAAAACAGCGGTCACTAAATGGCACACACAGTGAAACCGTCTCACGGGGGCGCCATAGCAAACCAAAGAACTCACCCCACAGCGCCTGAGACCGGCTCCCGATGACAGACTCTTGTTCGAGCCTTGTTTGACTGGTTATTTTACCAGTAAAAGAATACATACGTTATGGCTATTTTGTTTTTTTCGGTTTAGTTCAATGCTTGGAAAAAAACCACCAACATCCCGCGGTTAGATACAACCTTAATAACAACATGAGGATAACTGATTTCTGCTTATAAACATGAAAATATACTCGATACACAGTTTAGTTGAAGTATTTTATCGTGTTTAAATTGACATACCGAGTGAGGCTTTACTGTGTTATTTTATTCTAGTGTTATTGTGACACAACAGAAAGATGATATCACTCTCCGACACAAACAAATAGAAGAAAAACAAAAAAAGAGAATAAATAGATTCTCCACAACCTTTTAAATTCTCTGTCTACTTTTTAGATCTCATGTGGAATATTAGGCCTGAACAGAGAGAAAGCCTAAATCCGGCTCTTCTTTAATTAGACAAAAAAGGTCCATTTTTAATTTGATTTTGTGTTTTGTACCCGTAGTTTTCTAATATTGTATTTCTAATTGATAAAAAAAAAACACGTCGCCTGATGGATTTCAGCCCACAGTCTACAGGTGTAATCACTTAGAAATCGGAATTATTTTACGTTATGAAATGAATATCAATGCCTGTAAATAATTGTATTAAATATAGTTATAAACATACTGGCATTTTAATAATCCCGTATATTGGGTTTGAACCTCTCGTTGGTGGTATTGCAGGCTGTGTATATAGTGAATTTGGTGTGTAAATGTGTGTGACTTCTTCATTTATACAAAAGCTAACACGCAAAGTAAAACACGCAGCAGGTGGACGTGGAGCTCTCCAAGGTGCTGAAATTATTTATGGAAAATGCTGCATAGCTACAATGAGAATAATAGCAGGCCGAACAATAATAGTTAGTATTTTAATTTTAAAAAACATACATTTTAAATGGACTGTAAATATGTAAAAGTAAGATTTTAAGTTGTATTGTTTGACCTCTTTTTTACAACATTCTCTGCTTGAAACATGTTTGACTGCAGGATCCAAATGTTGGCAACTCCTCTTAAACACTCCTGTGCTGTCTGTCTGCTTTGAATTCACAAGCTTGACGTCATTTATAGACATTCATTTATTTTAAAATTCATACTGTCGAGGGAAAGGTGTGTTTTATGTTGCGCAGTGGTGATGAAATCCACTCGGTGTCTCTAATGATTCCAGTTGGCCGAGTTGAATTGTGTAGCTGGAAAAGGAAACAGGCACACAATGCCTCTCCGCCCAGAGTCAACAGAGCTTATTGTGCAGCCCGTTAACAGCCAGCCTTATCCACGTGTGCGGGGATTAGAGCTGAACTTTGATGGTTTTATTCCGTGTTTAAGGCTCTTGTCTCCACTTAAGCCTCTTGTCTGAGAGCCGCGCCTTGACCCCGATAACAGCCCAGCGCAGGTAGACAGCAATACAGTACGCACCACAGAGCGGGACGATCACCGGGCCCACTATTTCATTAACACACCTCCTATTGTTCCTGGACAGCAGCATGCCATCGGGCGTTATCGTGATTTTATTCCATACTTTATGTTAATGGGACCCAGGTACATTTAATTCAGAGACATTTACGTGGATACAAGTGTAAAGGTGTCGTGTTAAATTCGGTTTATTGTCTTATACTTCACACAGCTTCATAATCCATAATCAAACTGAGGAAAATTGATTTGAATTCAATATCATTTTAATACAATACAAAATTGTTGTTTACTGTGATTTCCCTCATTTAAACTAAGTTGTCAGATATGCCGAATCATTCCATAGTGCATGTTGTGTGGTTGGGTTAGCAGCTGAAAGACCATGAGGAGGCATTTTGAAAGCAGATATTTCAATTCTGGAATTCACGTTTGTTTGATTTGATTTATTGTTTTGCTAAAAGTCCAGTTTCATTTAATTTAAATGTTTATTTATAATGTATACACTTATTCTATTTACGTCTTTTACACACACTTGTGTTGTCTAGTTAAGAGTTGCCTATGTCTGGTGTGAATTTGCTACATTATGTTGCTCTCTCTTATTCACTGTAATTTAAGGATTTAAAGATTCGAGCAATGTTGACACTGCTGACAGTGTTGTTGTTTTTTTAAAGTTGGTGATGTGTTTCTGTGTGGGCCTCGGTGAGGCACTGTGACTTGAAAGTCTCCCCCCCTCTCCCTCCTCTCTCCCCTGGGAGATGCAGTGGACCACTGGCGACAGCCACAGCAGTCACATTAAAGTGTTATTATCAAACAGTGCAAATGGGGCCTGCAGTGTCACGCAGTCCACGCGGTGGGGAGCAAAGAAAGTCCCACTGAGATCCCCACAGCACAGCTCACATAGTGTGAACCCTCTCCCCCCCCGACCCCTATCTCTCTAATAATAAATAAAAAAAAATGCAATATGTTTTCATTAAGCTCTTTGAAGCTGAATTCAAGAGCGGGCTGGTATTAATTCAATTATATAGCAAAGGCATTCGCACAAATGCCCACATGCTGGGAGACTGAACACACACACACACTCACACACAGATGTTCGGACAAGTGTATTGTGTGGTAATCAAGTGGTAGCAGGGGAGAGTGTGTTGAGAGGGTTGTGTTTTTTCCAGCCCAGACGTCGACTAAGTGAACATTTCTCTCTGTTCCTTGTTCAACCTATGTGCTACTTCGCTTTTAAAGCAGCATGGAGGCGTCACTTTGGAGCTATTCAAGCCCGGCTGCCAGCGAGAGGCGAGTACAAAAGGGCTGAGAGTTCAGTCTCAGAGAGCAACACTGCAATTCCCCCACCGCCACCGCCTCAGTGGCCTTAGCTCAGCCCAGTTACCCAGCTCTGTTACAGTCACCGGCTTCCTCCCAGTGGCTCCGCTGCCTCTCAAGGTGGTGACAAGTGGTCGCCAGCTGCGGCAAATGTTTTCATATACGTAGCTGGCTCTCAAAGTGGAGCTTCAGGGGTGCTTAAAGGACTCCAGGGGGGCTTCGGAGGCCTTGCACACGTCCATTCTTCCTAAGGAGGTTCCAGGTGTCAGAGATTTTCTGATTGAAGATTAAACTAAATAGTAAACACACACTACACACTTAGCATGTGGTGTATATGTATATTATATATATGTATACGAAATGGCAGTATAGAAATGGCAAATATATGTTATTTTCATATGTCTTGTTCAAATGAAAAAAGACTATGTGCTGAAATACCATCTTCATATTTTGTTTGAGTCTCAAATATTGATATCGTCATTAGCATTAAACCTGCGATCGGGTTTTAATTTTGTTCTAGCTAGGGCTGCAATTAAAGATTATTTTCTATTCATTAAGCTTTTGATTTGTTTTAATTGATTCATTCTGTCTATAAAATGTCAAAAATGTTGAAAATGTGTCATATCAATTCAGCTGACCAACAGTCCAAAACCCAAAGATATTCAGGTGACAAATTCACTGGATGTTGGAACCAGTGAAGGTTTGTCATTTTTTGCTTGAAAAATGACTGAAAAGGTAAATCGATTGTCAAAATACTTCCTAATTAATTTGATGTTGATTGACAAATTCATTAATCTACTAATAGTTTCAGTTGCACTCGGTCTGGCCTCGGTTTAGAAATGTTTACTGATGTTCCCTTCTGTATATTTGTAATGCTAAATGGCTCATACAGCCAGAACTCTAAAGCTGGAATTCAAATTAAATATTAAAATTGGACAAAAGAAATGAGGTTTTCAAAAAATAAGTAAGTTTGAAACTGAGGTGTCTCGTGTGAGGCCGACCTCTTCCCTCCAATCAGAGTGCTGCTGTGAGTCTAGGCAGAAAGATTGATGGTGCACAACTTAGGAATTGACACGTGAAGGTGACTCGGTGTTGTTGCATTGCTTTATATTGCCTGAACTGTAACCTATGTGATCCTGCCTCTGAGTCCCGGCCCGTCTGATCTGAGTTCAGCCTCCCCAGCCAGCCGCACGCTCCCACAAACAGCCAAAATAACACTTGACCTTGGTGTTTGGCCATAAAGTCAATGATAATAGCACCTACTGCGCTGTCTGGAATGGGCACTTTGGGCTCCTGGTTATTTTTCTTCTCTGCATGCATCATTGCAGGGATGGCTATTCGGATCTTTGTGGGGGGGATTTAGATCTTTTATGGTGTTTAATTGGAGTGGAATCTCCTTCAAATATTACCAGAACAACCACCCAGTCTGACTTTGCACCCTGAATGTCATCAGTGTGTGTGTGTGTGTGTGTGTGTGTGTGGACGGTATGTTTGAGGCGGTAGGCGTCTGTGATTAATGGCCACAGCCTCTATTCTCTCCTCCACACGCTGCTCCACATTTTTAATCACATTCACAGTTCAGAGGTCAAAGCTGGAGCTGATCGTTGAAGGGCGTTGTTCTCAGGAAATCCAGCCCGGCTCACGACCCGGGTTTGATCCTGAGGGGAGCTTCACGCCCCCCTCGCTTCCCTCTCCACATAGAGCAATCCGTTTATGGCGAAGAGTGTGGCACCTTGATAGCAGCACTTTGAAGCAGAGAGAGAGAGAGAGACAGTGGCAGAGAGAAGTGTCTCTGAAGCGACTAGATAACCTCGTCCAACCTGCTTTACATCTCCAGGCACTCCTCTGGCTCCGGAGTCCGCCATGCGCCCGGCTCGTCATAGCTGAAGTAATAGAGCAGACCTCTCCGACGCTCACACCGACATCTGCATTCACATGAGACAGGTCTGATGAAGAAGCGCTCCATTTATTTATTAGCTTAGAACGTTCGGATCAGTCAAGACGAAAATCAAAACCATTCTATGGCAACTGGACCGGGTCATGTAGGCTACGATGTTTTTGACAAGTTCATTAAATTATCATTATTATTAGAGGAAATTATGGGGGTATTTTTTGCCCCTCTCCTAGTGATATCAGGGGCAACATTATATTTCTTCGGGGCAGTTTTGCCCTTTGCCCTCGTGTATTTCCGACGCTGCATCAGACAGACAGAGTTTAGAATGCTTTCTTTCTCAGGAGGTGGTGGAGGAAACAAGGACAAAAAGAAGGGTGAATATTGAACTTACTTTCGTCAGATGTCAGAATAGATATTTGCTTTGTGTGCTGGATGCGTAATAAGGCATCTATAACAGCTTTATTTGTTTTTTGTGCATATGCACACATTTTCCTTCACTGTGGTTTAACATCACTTCAACTGTGTTAACTTACAAAACATCAAAAGTATTAACAACACAGATTCCATTATTTAAAAAATAAAATTCCAATTTAATTGAAAAATAATGATTATTTTTAATATTTTCCTGTTGTGTTGACAATGAGCCATACAGGCCAAATAATCAGTATTATTATTTAACATGTGAGAACGAGTGTGTGTGTATAATGGTGATGGCTTCACTGGCGACAGGGTCCATTTGGTCTGATCAGAGGCTCACTAACTCCTCTCCAATGACGCTCCATAAAATCTGCTCCACAGCTTTTCCCACACTGACATGTTGGCAGCTTCTCTTTTTTTTCAGTCCTGTGTACCCCTTATCCCTCCAATTTGGAATGTCCAGTTCTGCACATGTGCTTCCTCTGACATACATGGTATATACGCTGGAGCCTGTATTAGATAGTGGAGATAGTGGAGCTGACAGGAAATAACGGAACAGAGAAAAGGGATGACATGCAAGCAAGCTACTCAGCCAAACTCAAACCGGAGATTTTGTAACTGTTCACCTCTGCGACCAGGAAGCATCCAGACGCTTTGTTTTTACCTGATAATACTGGTTTCAAGTCCATGCACACAACCCTAACACCGAAGACAAAGTCCCGCATATTTATTTATTCATTTTTGTTGGCTTAAAAATATCCATACTTCTCCCTCACAACCGCTAGGACATGATCCCTCATCCCACCCAGGAACACATCAGCCAATTGGGTTTTTGATATGATATGAAC
This sequence comes from Anarhichas minor, assembly GCF_050575085.1. Taxonomy (NCBI): domain Eukaryota; kingdom Metazoa; phylum Chordata; class Actinopteri; order Perciformes; family Anarhichadidae; genus Anarhichas; species Anarhichas minor. The sequence continues at coordinate 2,220,102 of NW_027466479.1, read as the reverse complement.
AAAAATATATCATTTTAAAATGGGACATATTACACCTTCTGTCCTCAAACACTCAAGAAAAACTCTGCAAAAACAACAAGCAAATGAAAACAACAACAACAACAACAATATCACTTTAACAGGAAAAAAAAGGAAAAAGGCAGAAATATAAAAAAGGGAAACATTTGTCTGTGTGAGTTGTTGGTTGAGTGCTTTGCCCTGTCCAATAGCTGGGTACTTCATCATACTTCATATAAGTATTCACTTGTGTCTTTCTGATCAACAGAAAGAGTTCACTTGCTTCCACCAATAGAAGTCTTATTTTTCCTCCAATACCTCATTGAAACTCCGCCTTTAATAAAATGAATCACTGACCGCTTCATTTGAATGTATTCAGTTTCCTAGCTCAGCAGATTATGAGTTACTCTCATTTTGTATGAAAAATACAGCTGGCAAACATATTACATTAAACACATCAAAGTATAGATGCAAAGTAGGATCTGATATAATCTTTATGATTGTACTGTGCTGTATATTTACTCTCATCTACAGCACTGTGTGGCAGCGTTCCAAGCAAACAACTTGATAGAAGAGCACAGAAAGATGCTCTCCGACGAGCTGACATCACCCAGATTGAATACACAGATTATGATCATTTTAAATAAAAGTAAAATATTAAAGTCATTTTCATAATATATGTAATAGAATTAAGCAGGTTTGTCACATTTCAAGTACATGACTAACAGATTTGCTGATCACTCCTCACTCAGGACTTTTTTTTTTTTACAGTGCATGACCAGGTCGCATAATATCCATATATTGAGGAGATACGTGTTCCAGCTCCAGATGCTCAGGCTGAAGTTCGTCATTAACTACAGTGAAACCACACTGTCTAAGTTACCTGTGTGATCTGGTACTGAATGGATACAATGCAGCCGGTGGCTTCGGTGTTGTATAGTGATAGATTGCCCTGCTTTCTCACCTGATGATGGGCTTGACTGACCAGTGAAACAGAGCAGGCTAAGATGCTGCTCTCTGAAATAGTGGAAATGGAGAGGAGGACGCCTCCCTCCACTGCGTCGGCAGTGATGGATCTGCCATCGGAGCTCACGTCTGCCGCACAGTCCGATAGTCAAGTCGCCCGCTGATGGGAATCACCAGCCATGTCCGTTATCTCCATCTTTAGATCTTTCCATCCTGTTACGTTACAATGACTGGCCAAGCGGGCGCTGTCGCCCCGCTCCAGAAACATGTACGGATGACTTGTAAAAGAAATCAATGAGTGATGAACACTCATGTGAGCACTCCCATCCCAGGTTTAGACCCATATACTGGCTGAAAGTATTGGACTATTTCTGTAGCATTGCAGTGGAATGTGAAAGGATTTGAAACCCAGTTTCAGCCTAAAGAGCTGTTAAAGGATTCTATTAGTCTGTGTTTCACTGGAGAGCTTTCAGTACCAAATGCTGCGAGTGCTGTTTCACTAGGTTTTCCACCCTAACAGTGCATACAACTCCAGACCAAACAACTGCATACCTGTAACATTCTGAGCAGAACAATACTGAATTGAATCTAAAACCCTGTGAAACGTTCTGTGTCTGTCCAGGAATTAGTTTTCCAGTTATCATAAATCTAAAGCACCATTACATTGTTTGTGATGCAGTTGTGTCTAATCCTTTAATAGTTACATCAGAGCTACTGTTATGAACACTGACCTGTCTCACAAAACATGATCATGTCATTTTAAGCTTCATTTGTCTCACATATCTCAAGCTCTGTTCCCATGGTAACTAATGCAGCAGGAAAAACCACTATGGAGGAGTTATTGTCTTACATCCTCTGACTATCAACGGTCTAACTATCATCAACACAAATACTATTTACTGTTATTAATAACATATTAGTTGCAGTTAAATTAATGAGACTGCTCCTGTTGGTGGAGCACAGTGTGTTACAGTTGAAGCCCATCACTGATGCAACAGAACATGGGCTCAACTTCTTTGATAGGAACAACTCTTTATAGACTTCTTTTACCAAGTGTGCACTGGAGTCTTCCTATTGCACCCTGAGGGGTTCTTACTTACTGATAATACTTTGTTAAGGTTAAGGAAATGTTGTGGTTAGGATTAAATCACAACTTTATTGAACCTTCATTGTAATGGTAACAATAATAGTGCGATCATGGTAATGATTTTAAAAAGCTGCCGGTTTGATCAGGTATTAAACAGTTGCCTCCCATGTTGTAGGCTTGTTAGGGAACAAGATGCTCCTATTTTCTCCCCATTAAAGGTTTTTTTGGGGGAGTTTTTCCAGTGTTCTGATGTGAGGGTCCCGGGACAGAGGATGTCGTATGTGTACAGATTGTAAAGCCCTCTGAGGAGAATTTGTAATTTGTGATTTTGGGCTATACAAAATAAATTGAATTGAATTGAATGTCAGTGGTCCAAGTCACAATCTTTCTTGACCACTTATCCACCATGACTTAGACGTCTTCATGGGTCCAACAATTTATGCCCGACCCCGAAGAGAGACAGAAATGTACTAACTTGGAATGGAACCAGTCGATTTTTTGAAAGCTGGTACAGATCTCACAGCTGATTGCTATTAATTAACAATTAAGCGTCAGTTAACAATATGTCAATAAAAGTAGTTTGTCTTACCCAATGTTATGGTCTGTTAGGTCCTATTCAATTCTGTTTAAAACCGCCGACTAAACTCAACCACAATTAGCACAATACGTCAAATGAATCATTTGCTTTCTGTAGCTTGTTGGGAGTGCTGCGCAGTCTGGGAGAAAGCACCACCCTCAGGGACTACCTTCAACATTTAGCATTTGGGCCAGCTATCTGCATAGACAACTGGTAATGCCACACTGACCAACCAAAATGGGATGGTCTGCTCCAAAATCTGCTGAGATATTATGTTGTGCAACAATTTCTTCCAACAAAACACATAAATAGTCTCACATTTTACCCGTTTTTTCAGACTATGTCCTTGAAATCAGTCACTTAGGGCTGCTTGTATCAGAAAACCTAATCTACAGGCCGGCTGTTCATTGAATACTGCAGTTATCCATGAGCTATATCTCTTCTCCTTCCACAGTCTTTGTATCACAGCACAGCAAAAATCCCGGCATTAAATCTTCAAAGCAGCGACTCTGTTGTCCACTTTCTGACTTTGTAGTGCAAAGCCATGAATGAGCGAAATGTGAGATGTGGAACAGAACAGGGAAAGGAAAAGAGTACAGAGGAGGAGATGAGCATGAGTGACTTTTATGCTCAGCCTGCTTTACAAGTACAGTGCTCCAATTTGTTGTCAACACCCACATGTCTGTCAGGCCGGGGCTGTTTGTGCCGTCGCTGTCACTCCGACCAAACAAGCGGATATTTTGAAGAGGAACAAATGATAAAGTCAGTAAGGTTCAACAACAAAGTTACAACCCCGATGTTATTGCTCTCCCCTTCCGTGTTTCTACTGCAGATGGCAGGAAAGGTAGAGAGAACAGCTGTCATCGTGAAAGAAACAGTTGAGATACTTTATAAAAAGACATTCATAACTGACATGTTGGGGGATTGTGTAACGAAATGTACATTCAGATGCTTTCATACAGAGTAGCTTTGAGTTGATTCATTGTGTTAATTAAAATCAGGCGGCAACCTCCGGTTCTTCCGAGTGAAGCCAATGCAGAAGTGTCTTAAAACTTGCATTCTCTCTACTGTCCATCAGGGGGCGACTCCTCTGGTTACAGAAAGAAGTCTGGTTGTATAGAAGTCTATGAGAAAATGACTCTACTTCTCTCTTGATTTATTACCTCAGTAAATATTGTAAACATGAGTTTATGGTCTCAATCTTTAGTTTCAAGTCTTCTTCAATAAGGCATGATGTTCATTTAGTAAATGATGGTCCATTTAGAGTCAAACAGACCATAAAGCAGGGGATGCTTTAGGGCGGGGTTACTGTGATTGATAGGTCGCTGCCGCTACAATAGCTGTATACGGTGTCTCTACAACACTCTTCCGCATTCTAAATATGGTAACTTCTGTTCATTGGTTTCGAAAAAAAAAAAAAACATGGTGATGGCCGTAATCCAAGATGGCGACGGTGAAATCACCAATAGGTGACGTCACGAAGACTACGTCCGCTTCTTATATACAGTCTATGATTAAAATCTTCCCTTGGAACGGGTGTTATTTGAAGTTGGCCCCCTAAATCTGACAGTATTGAAGGTAAATGCAGACCGATTCGCACATCCACAAATCCTTAGCAGTCAACTCCATCTCCCAGAAATTATGTTTATTTACTTCAAATTTTCTGCAGCCAATATGTTTTGAAGGGGACAGGGTTGTACTGGGATAGTTACTAAAATGAAATGCAGGAAAAAGGTATGGAATCAGTGCCCTCTTAAGTTTGACAAGCAATGTTTCATCCCAACAAGCCTGTCCTCACAAGAATGACACTATTGGTCATTTGTCCAAATACCTAAAATGTCTTCAGTGTTCCTGATAAGTGAGTGTCTACACAGGCAACACATTCTCACTCCCAACTCATCAAACACTGTTTCATAAAATAATAATAATATTATTGTTTCATAAAATAAGGACATTTGTTACATAACTTACATAAGTGGCATTAGTAAGGTAAAATAAATCAGCATTGACTTGATTTTACAAGGGACACAAACAGCAGTATCCGGGGTGAAGGTCCTGTGTTTGTTTGACCCAACCATCCACCCAAACTCCTTCCTAAGTGGACTGTCTTGCTCTTTATACTCCATCAGTTGCTCTGAACACTGTGAGTCGCATACAGACTCTTAACAGTGCCTTTGTCTGTCCGTCGGGGGGTCAGGCATCGGTATTTAACGAGTTGGGAGTGAACACTTTAACACAAGAGGCGGTTCAGCTGCGTCAATCAGTCTATTATCAATCAATCAGTGTACCAGCTTGTGTTTTATTTGTTTCAAGTCCATTTTATTCTATTTTACGGGTGTAACAGTGATTGTGTGTTGGGCTCTGAGTGCTACCAATATGCAGATGACCTACACTCAATACTGTGTCTACACAGGATCTGTTCAGGCACAGTTCACAGACCAGAAAATGCTCCCATTAGTCACTTTGGAAAGCAATAAAAAACAAGCAATTTCGTCATTTAGTTTGGAGGAATTGTTGCCGTTGTGTTTTAAAATGTTCCGTTAGAATGGTCGTTGCTAGCAGACAAAATATGTATATATATTCAGATTCATGTTTCATTGTTATGGTAAGTTATGGTTATGTTTTTCTTTTTACATAAACTAAAAAAAAAACCTTCAGTAATAAATCTTAGAATGACATTTATAAACTATTTAAAGGAGCTGTTTATTTAACATAATGGAGTAATGTCTGACTGAACAGAGAATGAAGTCACTCTTCCTGTGTGAGCTTCTCCTTTCGCTGTTAGAACTGTTAGCTATGAGCCTTGCTGTTAGCACTGTTAGCTCTGAGCCTTGCTGTTACCACTGTTAGCTATGAGCCTTGCTGTTACCACTGTTAGCTGTGAGCCTTGGTGTTAGCACTGTTAGCTGTGAGCCTTGCTGTTAGCACTGTTAGCTCTGAGCCTTGCTGTTACCACTGTTAGCTATGAGCCTTGCTGTTACCACTGTTAGCTATGAGCCTTGCTGTTAGCACTGTTAGCTGTGAGCCTTTGCCATGTTGAGAGCCGTTGAGAGGCAATCAAAATGCTCCCAATCTCGGATCTTGCAAATTTAAAGCTGCATTAGTTGAATTTGTGACATTTTGGGGGCAACAAGCTGAAAATACAACATTGATTTGTAAACATATAATCGTATTTAGTTGATGTGGCTAATGTGTTAGCAAACGTTGCATATACACATCCAGTAGACACTGTCCGTGTGCTGTTTGATGCTGAACAGGTAGTGTCTAGTCAACTCGTCGGTACAAGTTGGGACTGAGAACAGGTTAGTGCAGTAGGTTTTTTAGAGCTTGTTTGATGCCTGCTGCTGGAAAAGGGGTTGATGACGTTGGAGTTTGCAAGCATGGAAACCAAAACAATTCGCTGAAAGAATATCGATTGGCGCAGCTTTAAATGTACTAATGTATGTGTGCCACCTCTAATGTGTCAAATTTTCTGTATATTTCGTAATTTACTTTCAAAAGCATTGAGTTTGTAATAATTCATAGTTCCCAAACATTAACAATTTATAACATTAACAAATTGAAACATACAAATCATCAGTTATTGGTTTCCATCAGCATAAGTGCAAGTTTTTTATTATAGACGTCAGCTAGTGAAGTAAATGAGTTCATGTTTAAAATAAATGGCTGATAAAGAAGGAACATTTTAGTTTTTTTGAAGTAAAAGGCACTGCAAAGAGTGGAGTGGCTGTTAGTCAAAACTAGTAATTTTCCACCTCTCACGAAATTACGTCTTGGTCCCAAAAGTGAGTGAATAATTGCTATTATTGATTAGTTGCCATGTGTCAATCAGCTTCACCCCACTGGGTTAAATGGGCTGCCGCTGTTTTAAATTGCTGTTATGGCCTTACTTCTTCATGACACAAACCCCGGGTGGCTCTCTTTGACACTTTAACAAAATTATGGATTGTAACTTGAATGATAACAAAATACGTTTTCGCTATAAACAGACTTAAACGTAGCTTATCCTGGTTTGCTAATCAATACCTTACAGCACAGACCTTTGTGTCCTTTTTTCACTTTGGAGTGAGGGCCGATGGTGATGATGGAATAGACCAATCACGGTCTTTATCAGCTCCCCAAATGCTGTAAATGACAGGGCTTTATTACTTACAGCAGCCCTGGAGATTGTGGTCCTATTGATTTTCAGAATTGCAGTTCTATATATATTTTTTTTTTGCCTGTGGATGGTTTGCAGTCACAGCAGAGGGCAGGGGAAACAGCCAGGAGGAGTGTGTGTCCGTGTCTGACAGCTGCCAATCACATGTCAGCGGGATGAGGGTCCTCCTTTGTAGGACAAAGAGGAGGAAAAGCCTGCCATTCCTCCCTTATCTCTCTTTCTCATTTACCCCTCCTCTCTGTCTCTGTCTCTCGTCTGGTTATCACGCTCTCTCTGACTTTCTATTCTCCACACTGTCTCCTCCGACTCACTTGAATAACTCTTCTTATCAAGCTGACCCCTCTCCCTTCCTCATGGGAATCACATGTACCCCTCCTTATTGTTTGCCATTGTATTATTATTGTTAGATTTTTTGGCCCTTCTCATTATCCCAATGCCATCCATGCGTGTTTTCCTACCTCAGGCAGAGAAATGGACTTCCATGCAGGGGCCTTGTTCAAACATACAGTGTAAACATGCTCACATGCATGTCCCTGTTTACCGTCAGCGCTCCCAGTTAAAACAGACAGAATTCAGATCCGTGCTGTTGAGGAGCGTTAAAGCTAAGGGACCACTGCAGGTTACAGCAGACAGGGAGGCGTTTCAGGGAGACTCTTCCTCAGTCAGCTAATGTTCCGTCAACATCACCTTTAGTACAGCACACGCTGCTGTCATGTGTCTGTTTGCCTGCTAACGTTAAGTCTGTTTGGTTCATTTATCAGTGTTTTGTCAGTGTAGCAGCTTATGCTGCTGTGCAGGACAGGAATGCAGCTCCTGTGCGAGGGAAATTCCATCAAGTCTGCTGCTCGTGACGACACTGACACCACACTGCTTGAGGCCCAGGCTGTTCTGCTGGGCCTGCCGGAGGGAAGCGAGGCCCTGGATAACCAGAACCAGGACCCTGCTGCAGTAAAAAGCTTTCTAAAGGGACTGTTGTAATCGGACACTTTTGTCGGCAAGGACTGCCAAAATCGACGCAAAATGAAAGTTCTCGTAGTAGCTTTAACTCAAGGCCCGTGCACTTTCAGATTTCAACTGCTTTCAAGGGACGGTCAAGGAAGTACAACAACACTCATAACAGTAGACAGCTGGCTCTGCTAATGAAGTCACCGGTAAAATACCAAGTGTTTTTTTTTAAGCTTTAGTAAAATGTGGAACTGGCTGAGCTGAGCAGATACTAAGGGGATGTTTATCTCACAGCTTTGGGACTCAAGCAGGGAAAGTAGCCTCTCAGTCTTAAGTGTGGACAGCATTTGGTTGCCAGACTGGAGGAGTCTTGGTACAAAATAAAGTGTTATTAATTAACACAATTAACAATTATATTAATATAGCCCAATATCAGAAATCAGAAAGGGGCTTTACAACCTGTGCAGCATACTTGTCCTTCGATCTTCCATTCCGATAAAAAGACTCCCCCACACAAATGGAAGAAAGCTCAGGAAGAGCAACAGAGGAGGGGTTCCTCTCCCTGTAGGGACAGAGATGTTGTGTTGAGAATAACCACCATAATAAAATTACAGTGTAGACAATCCATATGACAAAATGACACGTGAACATGTATCTCATTTCTATAAGTTACAGCACTTTGTGGAAACGTTTTGGTCCGAATCAGTTGAGTTAGCGCTACACTGCCATTTTTCTGGAAATCTGCAATTGCTTATAAACTGAACTAACTAAATACATTAAGAAAACTGTCTCAGAGCTATTTTATATTCGAATAAATAGGTATTTTAATGGAAACGCCCTGAAATAAAGAGGAAATTGCAGCAGTAAAATAAACCTTAACTGTTTTTTTTTCAAACATGAAGGACAAAGTTTGTTGCTGAACTAAAAAAAGGAAGTCAGATTTCAATACAATACTGGAATCAGAACTTAAAAGTACTAATTTCAGTATTTAACAGTTTTCTAAAAAATGCCGAGGTCATGACTGTCCGACATGGTGGCTGTTGCCCTGGTAGTGAAGTTGTCAGAGGTGTGACTGTGGAGTGTTACAGGGTTTACAAGTATTCCCCTGTCTTTCTGTGTGGCTCTCTGCCTCTCATTGTATGCTCAAGCATTTATCAAATCAATTACTGCTGATGGGAGTTCCTAACAGGTAGTGAGGTGTCGCAGCAGTAATTCATCCTGTCGCTTTGATGGATTCGCTTGACTCTCTGAGCATCGAGCCTGCGGCTCTGGGAGGAGGGGGGGGGGGGGGGGGACAACCCATCTATCAGGCCTCACAGGCCATTACTTAAAACATTAGCTGCTGAGGACACTCCACCACGATGTTCAAGAGATTTCTGTGGGACTGTTGTGGCAGGACAGGCGGATCCGGAGATGTTTCCCTGAGTAGCTGTGATGCAGTGAGACTATGTGAACCAGGGGGGCGTCGGCTCCCTCCAGGGACACGTTAACTGTTCCTCAGTGAGACTATGTGTGAACCGGGAGGGGGGGGTCGGCTCCCTCCAGGGACACGTTAACTGTTCCTCAGTGAGACTATGTGTGAACCGGGAGGGGGGGGTCGGCTCCCTCCAGGGACACGTTAACTGTTCCTCAGTGAGACTATGTGTGAACCGGGAGGGGGGGGTCGGCTCCCTCCAGGGACACGTTAACTATTCCTCAGTGAGACTATGTGTGAACCGGGAGGGGGGGGTCGGCTCCCTCCAGGGACACGTTAACTGTTCCTCAGTGAGACTATGTGTGAACCGGGAGGGGGGGGTCGGCTCCATCCAGGGACACGTTAACTGTTCCTCAGTGCAAAAGGAAAACTTTTGAGCTTCTTAGCTGGCAGCTGTTGGAACAACTTCCCAGAGGATCTTGGGGAACCTAAAAACAGATTGCGCTTAAACAGCAGTTTTTTTAAAGTCATTATAATTGATTGTGTTATTATATTGCTTTTGTCTTATTACTTGAACTTTTATTTTATATTTGTATTTACATGTGGTGCACTTTGAACTCCACTAACATTTATGATGGGTGCTATACCATAAATCCTATATATGGTTGAATTATCAATACCATGATATAATTTCCACGAATAATATTCATTGCATTAAATTGTCCCTCCTGTTTATAGCAAGTAATGCTTCTGAACACTTGCATTTTCAAACACACTTACTTTATTTTTTATTCTGTATATACTTATATATTAATATATTTATAAAGTTACATACTTAATTGCATATGGAATATTTATTTATATACTTACATACAGACCTATATATGTCATATATATCTTTACGTATATCATACCTGTAAATATATATATGTATATACTTACATATGTATGCAAACCTATGTATGTATAGATGAATCTGTATATATCTAATCAAATGTAAATTAATATTAAATTAATTAATAATGAAAAATAGGGGGGGGGGGGGGGGTAGGCTAATACAAACATGTAAACAGACAGCTTCTTACCATTTTTACAGTACAAAAACTGCAGAAAATAATAGCAATGAAAAACAGGCTGGTGGACACCTGGGTGTCATCACTGTTCCACATGTGTTGTGCAGTAACAGTAAGTTGATGAATATGTTAAGACTGCTCCTCTATATCTGAATGAGCATTTGGTCACATAATTAAGACTTAAGAGATGCTGCAGCGAGTATAACGGAATTAATTCAACAGAAATTCTTCTCCACATAAGAAAGTCGAACTCAACCTAATCTCTGGCAATGTGGTGAATTACTGCTACCAGACTGTAATAAGTAGTAGAATTACTTTTTGAGTAATGAGTCCAGCATTAAATAGAGCTGGATGCAGCACTGCTGTTGCAGAATGTCTCCTGTAGTTGCACATTCCCCAATAAAACCCCAGTTTATATCTTCGACTCAGCAAAAATTTCAAAACTATTTGGCTCCGAGTCTCAAGTTAATGTCTCAGGCAGTAAAGCCATTCCAAAAAAAGAAAAAAATACAATGGAGTTAATTGAATGTGTTTGCTCCTGCAGATTTCTTATAGTCAGCATAAATGCAGAGTTTAGGCTGCAGCAAGAGTAGGAGGAGAGGATGGAGCAGGAAACGCTGTACTGTAGTGTGTGTGCCAGGATACCGAGCAGCGATCGACAGACGGAAAGCGTCTCTAACGACCTGCTGGTATGTCAGAGGAAAGCAGGATCTTCTTCCCTGTTTTCAACACCTGAGCATCACTTCTTAAGAGCCCCTCCTGCTGTTACTCACCGACGTAAAAAGAACCTGTTAATCATGAATCATGTCCAATCATTAATAAGACATTAGCACCAGTTCTTTTACTAATGTAGTCGTCCCCCTGGAGGGACGCTTGTGTATTTGGCTGAATGTTTTACACAAGGAAATATTTTTAATCATTAGCCTGAGGATTGTGGCTAATGAATCATTGAAATTCAGTCGCTGCTTTGTTATTGCACTGTAAGACATGCACGTTTTCCCCTCTCTCACTTTTTATTTAGCTTGTTACGACCAACAGCGAAGCAGGTTGAACACACACACACACACACACCAGCTCAGCCCCAGCACACTGGCATATTGTGTGGAATGCAGGGATGGAATTGGCTCTCTAATCCACCCTTTTTTTTAAAGTTGGGCTAAATCCTCGATGGCTATGAGCAGCTCTCAGTACCAGGAGAAATACTCTGTGCAGCTAATCAGCTGTTCAAATGACAGTAAAATACTTTGGAATCTCGCAGTTTAACTCTCCACATCACATCAGACAGTTCTGTGCCGGATTCAAATGCAGCGGAGTCATTCTGACTGTATTATGTGTGTGTGTGTGTGTGTCGTCAAGCACGATGAGCCGTGGATCGGGCAGGCGAGATGAGACGCGGCTTAGTTCAACCCGGGGAAATTACAGATGTAGCTAAATAAAGACAGCTGTTTCTGTATGGATTAGTAATGTGTCTCACTTGAAATCTCTGACTTATTGGCTGAGGTTATGCAGAAACAAGCATGTAATGTGAATAATATGTGAGCTTTCTTGTTGTAGTAGAGAGTTGCTTCATTCCAAAGAAGATTGTTCTTGCAAAACATGAAATATGACTACTGTAATGTGAAAGAAAATCTCGAATAGTGGTAGCAGTCTTCATTTTCTGGAAATGCAGAGAGAACCAGACCTTTATTTTGGCTGATAATATTGTTTTGATATCTTATGCACATTTTGTAGGATATCTCCCTGTTTTCTGATCTACTCCTGCTATCATCTTCTGTTGATGCTGTTACTGTTAATGCAAACTCATGTAATTGGTTCTTTGCCATTTTCTGATGGCTATTAAGCTACCCTCAATGACACAAAACTCTTCCTCTGCAGACAATAAAAGCCTTCTAGCTCAAAGGGCATAATTCCTCCTCTCCGTGGTAGCTAAATTACAAGTCCTGCTTTGGAGTGCTGCTGGAATGAGTCCTGAAACGCTTAAATGACTAACCGTTATCATGCTGAACACTAGTCCGCCTTTATCGCCGTGGTGAAGTGAAGTCATACCACTGTGGTGGAGTTCCTTTTCAGTTCCTTCGTTAGCGTTTTACTTCCTCCCTGCAGAATTCGATGGCGAAAGCATGAGCAGCCCTACTGTGCCTCCGCTTGGCTGGTACTCGTTGCTTCTGTTGGTTCAGGCTGGTCTCATCTAGCATTAGCTATACCTATGAAAAATAATGTCAGAGTAATTCGTAGATATCCCAGGAAATGATTTCAGATGGTATCCACATAATCGCAAATGAGGAAATATAAAGACCATATGAGCACACACGGGGCTGGTCAGAGTGGGGGTGGATGAGTCCAACAACCAGCAATCTTTCCGTCAGCTGTTCCAGTAGTTATTTTAACTCAAACAACAATATTTTCCTAAACTTAAATAAGAAAACTGAGTAGCTTCCTGTAAAGACGGAAGTTTATTTTGAAAAGGCTGTGTGCATGTACCGAAATTGAAATGTGTGGTGGAGTAACTTTCCGGAAGATATCATAGGAACGCTGTATGCGGATACGTCTGTTGGTTGGATTGGTTGAGTGTGGGCATAAGAAGTGACATTGGTTATGGTAAGGGTAAGAATATTAGGGTCAGCCAATCAGAGGCAGAAGAGTCTGGGTCATGCCTTCGCCATAGTAGGACAAGAAATATCGCTGCATGGTAAGCTTTTATTGTGAAATACATAAACGTGGCGTTGACTGTCACTGACAGTCACTTAGCAATGATGGAGAAAACGGCAAAGTAGAATTCGATTTTTTTGGGGAAAAAATATAGATAAGAACTATGGATTGTTCATATCACTTACTTACCAAGTGAGCTAACAATGTCCAGGTAATTCTAACCCCTTTATTGTTTTTTACAGTGAAGGACCAGCCTTTGCTCATGCCGGACTCACCCGTGAGCATGTATAGTCCACGTATGTTTTCCTTGGTCAGTAAGTTCGGGTTGGTTTGAGACAAATGTAGTTATGTGAATGATCACTGTTGGATGTGAAACTTTCTTTAACTATTAAAAGCAGCCCTGGGGTTAGCTTCACCATCATGTCCATCAACATCATTTTACTTTATGAAATGATGTTTGTGAGTTATCATTTTAGATTAATACTTGTGTAATGGCTCCAACTCATAGACAAGCATAGATCCCCCATCTGACATGGATGAGTAACTTAACATGCCCTTGACATCTTGGTTTTGCTGTCCTCCAGTGGTTTAGCTTCTAACCAGTGATGTACAGATGCACTGCAGGGTGTGTCAGTGCACCGTGACATCACTGTTGGGTGTGGTTACAGGCGTAACAAAGCATAATTCTGAGCACAACCAACCACACCCATTAGAGACGTTGGTTCCTAGACAAATATTGGCCTCCTCATGACTGGGCCCAGCTTTGTCAGTTGTCAAATGTGTTATTGATGCAATGATCATGAATGGTAAATGGACTATCTAGTCACCACATGTCATTCACCCATTCACACCCATCAATACACTGATGACAGGAGCTACCATGCAAGGTGCCACCTGCAGCCTTCGGGAGCAATTTGGGGTTGAGAGTCTTGCCCCAGGACACATCGACATGGAATAGCAGAGCCGGGGATCGAACTGATCCTCGGATTGAAGGAAGACCCGCTCAACCACTGAGCCACAGTTGCCCCTGACTGAATCATGATGCAACCATGAGATTGCATAAAGAAACAGGGGACAGGAATGAAAGAAGGCACCAACACAGCTTTCCAGCTTACATATGTAAAAATAAATCACCCCACAGGCACAGTGGAGAATCTTTCCTTACTTCGTGATAACAAATTTGTAAGTTGCCATCACTAGAAAAAGTTAACAAAATTCTAACTGTTTTCTCATGACCACCAAATTTAGTGATCGAAAAAATAAGACAACAATGCATCACAAAAAACCAACCACATGAATGAAGCCTGTAGTTCAGGCAGGCTTAGAGGTCACATATTCCATATTCCATACACTCTCCAAACATGCATGTCCATGACTATCTCTCTCAATAGGCAGTCCATACAGACAATTGGCGCCCATTCAGTCTGCAGCTGCAGTCTGATGCAGCTGCTGTACCAACACTGAGCTGCCTGCTTTCAGAAGTGTAAACCCCCTCCACCTCCCCATCTTCCTAATATATTAGCATTTAGTTCTATGTGCATTTTGAATGGTTTTAGAATGTGTTAATGTTCATTAAATATAGGGTCGCGTCAGATATTACAGAGCTTGGATAGAAATTATTTTCCCAGTTGTAAATGTGACTTGGATGTTGATGTGAACGCTATATACACAAGTCAGAAAGTCATAATTACCATAACTATGATATGACATGAACGCAGCATAAAGCAATACACATCTGGGAAGTAGGGACATGAGAATCAAAGACCGCTACATGAGGCACCTTCCACGACAAAATCTGTATTACATAAAAATGTTGTCTTTTTTAAACAAACTAAAACTTGTTTTTTTGTAGTTTTGTCCATCATACCTGTCTGTTATGACACATTTTTATTTACCAAGTTAATTGCTGTCAATTCAATAGTCCGAGGAACATGAGCAATTACAAAATCAGACCAAATCTATAAAACAGTTTTTCTTTATTTTATTATATTTAAAGCTAAGAAATCAACGTGGCAGTAAAGATCATTTTAAAAGACACGCTTCAATCTGATCAAAAGACACAAAGTGTTAAACTGTCTCTCAATACTCCATATGTCCATATGTTCTTTATGAAGATTTTCATCTCAAACAGAAAGGTACAGTGCTTGAATTGGGGTCTACTTTCAGCAGCGGATTAATCCACACTTGGTGCTCTAGTGAGCACCACAGTGCATGTGGGATTGAGTCCAAATAAAATACACATGTTCATGGTAATGAGGGAACCCAGTGTCACCCAGTTACATGAGTGTTGCTCATTCTTGTGTTTTTAATAGTTTCTGGACAACAGTGGTGCTGAGGAATAAGACGTATCAGGCCTGTTTTGTGTTTGCCATACACATGCAGTGGCACACAGCCGGTCACCCTCTCACGCACACACCACCATGCATATACACGGTCTCTCTGGCCTGAGCGATTAACCCTGCCTTTCCCATCAGTCTGAGGATGTCAGCCCGCTGCCGTCCACCGTGATTAATGTTACACAGCATCAGGTTGAAAGGCACACTGTGAGGACAATGAGCATTTTAAATGGACATTATTACTACAAAAGCCCCATCGTGCTGCAGGACAATAGACAAGGTCTCGACACAGTCAAAGTCAACCTGTGTACCTTTTGTTCAAATACCGGTGCTTGTTTTTGCTGCTCGGGCTCTACAAATGGCGAGTTCAGAAACATGGACGATGTTGCAAATGGGTTTTACTCTGATTCTCGTTATGCATGCAAGGTTGAGCAATGGTGACCTACAACGTGAAGGGGACTCTGATTGATTTTCAAATATATTGTCTTACAGAGGAAGTAACGCAATCTTAGACTCATGTCAAGGGCAGCAGGGATATTGCGCGAATGAAAACCTTC
This sequence comes from Anarhichas minor, assembly GCF_050575085.1. NCBI lineage: Eukaryota > Metazoa > Chordata > Actinopteri > Perciformes > Anarhichadidae > Anarhichas > Anarhichas minor. The sequence continues at coordinate 2,204,342 of NW_027466479.1, read as the reverse complement.
TACATAGACTTTCTTTCATTTGCTGCTCTGCTGCTGGTGGAGCATAAGGATGGTGAAGTCAGTAAGTTGGTCAGTCATTGAGGTTGTACACCCATCTGTCTTTTGTTCAAAGCAAGATACCTGAATAAAATACTAGCTTGTCGGTTCACTGTAGCTGTTCCTTTTGCACCAATATTGTCCAAAAAAAATCTCTTTGACCAACACTTAGGTGCATTACAAACTATCTGAAAAACCAATGTCTGCATTCATAGAAATTGAAGTGTACTTGTACAAAAGAAATATCTAAATCGAATGGGTAGATTACCGTGGAATTAGCTGAGCACATTCATGCTCCCCAGAGGATGGACCCTTTTGATTTTAGACACTTTTTGAACAATCTCCACCAACAGTCAACTTTGCACACAGGATATTTTGTTGTCTAATGGGAAGTTTGTCATGGACTTTTCTCTGCACAATCATGCAGCTAAGGACAAACCTTTTGATGACCAGGACAAACTTAACATTATTATGCCCACTATTGGTGAGGATCTAAGAATGGTAAAATCATTATTAGACATTTTTTGTCTTGTTATATTCGTCTAATATTTATGTTGGTGTAATAAGCAGTGTCCAGTCAGCACTAAAAAGACTTCAGTGCAATACATTACATTACACAGAGTAAAGCCCTTTTTTTCACTGTGGATTGCAGCCGTTTTCTCTGGATCCACTAGCAACGTGAACTGTCCTGATTTTCAACAACATTTTGCGACCCAAGCTCTACTAATCTTTGAGCCTCAGATATGGTGACTTTCTCCACATACTTCCAAGGCAGACATTGATTTTGGGCATCTCTGAATTTCCGGAGTTATATGATTCCACCCTCTGATTGTACTTCTCAAGACAATTTCAAATAGCATGGGATACTAGGTTGATGGGTTAAATGGCTTCAAACAATGTGTGTCTGTCCTCAGTGGCCACACTTATTAAATGCTGGGTGAAAGGCCTGCTGTCATTCTTCTCAGTAAGAATTTGAAGCATACTGATATGTGTGTCTTATTAGGTCTTAAAGTACATTCATGAAATGTAGGAAATGTCTTCTGTTACTTTGATGAGGGCTTGTTACAGGGAATTAAACATAAATGACAGTTTTTTACTTTATATTAGTGATTTTAATATCTAATTAGCACAATTTACCCTGCTATAAATTCAACACCTGTATTTCAAATTTTCTAATTATTTCAAATTTCTCTCCTACCTAACATATTTGGTTTGGTTTGTCCCATTTGTCGGTCATTTTTGTGTTATTTTTCGGTTAACATCTTGTCACAGTGGCAGCCTGTCTACGATGATGTGCCCAGTACATAGCCCATTCCCTCCAGACATACCTGCCGAGAGCACATAGCTCTGGAAAAAATGGGTGACTTTTTAAGAGGTCCGCTACATGCTATGCCTCGACAGAGTGCTTTGATATGATGACGTTGCGTGGCCACTCAGTCAGTTCAGAGCCGCTGAAGTGAGCACGGATCTGATATGGAATTAAAGGGCCAATTAGTCCTCAGGTAATAGATAACGGCTCATGTTCCTCTGCTTCTCTGCTTTGATGATGCAGAGAGAGAAAGACAGACATGGCTTGAAATCCGGAGCACGACGCTCACTTAGCAGCCTCCACCCTCTGGCTTCAGAGGCGACACAGGCCTTTGATTTTCCCATTAGCAGCCGGAATAGAGGAACCACTGCATAAACCTACCTGGCTTATGATGTTCAAAAATGAGCAGTGGAGATAGTGTTAGCCTAACCCTGCACAACCCCCCCCCCCCCCCCCCCCCCCCCCCCATCACACAGGAGCCCCAGTCAGCCTGATAAGGGCTAATCTCAGCCTGGCTGCTGTTCATTTACAGCTGAGCTTACTCAGAATCCACATTAATGCAGCGTGGTGGGCCTCATATCCTCACGTCCTGGCCTCTCAGAGGCTGCTGCGGCGCTGAGATGCAGGTGAGCACTTGGTTGGAGTCATTGGAATGAAAATGAACTCCCCCACAGAAGTGTGATTAAGAAGTGCAGCTAGGCAACATGCTTTGAATAGGAAGCAGCTGGTGTGAATTTAATTGGAATAGAATGATAAGGCTGGCTAAAAGCAATCTATTGGCCGTCACTTTGATTCTATTAATAAAAAAACGGCTGTGGGAATACTTTCAATTTGTGACTTCTGAGAAGTGATTTAAGAGTTTATCTCCAGAGTTTTCATTATTATTAAATCATTTCTTGTATTTATACCAGTCTTTATGTAATAATTTCTATTTTGCACATGATGACAGTGAACAACATGTTGCTGTTTCATCTTTATTATTCCTAAATATTCATGAGAAACATTCATGAACAGACAAATATGAACAATATCAGTACTAGACTTAATCATTTATATGATTTTTGGGACCAGATATGAATGATCTGAATATGAATTATTTTTCCGTGTTTTGGGCTGACAAAACAATGTTCTTGTTCTTTATCGATCAATAACGTTGCAGGTTAACTTTTAATTGACAAATATTAATATGGAAATATGAGATCGAAGTGAAATAAGGAGAGCTGCATCAATACTGAAATACTGTTATCAATTAAAAGTAATACTTGATTTAACTTTTTTTCAGATTTGTCATATCTTGAAAAGCCATTTCTTCTTATCTACCATTTGCAAAAATAATCATTCTGTGATTCAGAGAACTACAACTGTGGCTAATCCACACAGGCCTGTCGTTATGGTGGATGCTGATAGCAGTCACACGCTGGATTTATCATTATGAATTTCTCAGTCTGCTCCCCAGGCCACATTTAGTTTTTATTTGTCTCAGCCTAGTGCCCACATTTAAATCAGACATGTCTCGGTCTCTGACGCTAATGCAGGTCGAACTGCCAGACAAAATATCAAGCATTTAAATACATGGACTAGATGGATGTTGAAGGGTGTAAAGAGTTACAGCAGGTCTGCATGTCTTGTTGATCCATAAAAAAGAAACTTAAAGAAAATGGGAAGACCTTTATACTGCTTTTTCAACCAATGACATGATCAGGTGAAATGTCTTGTTGTCCTAGTGCTATAGTTTGCTCTAAAAAGAGATTATTGAGCGTATCCATTCTGCTGCTTGCTTTTGTCGATGTGTTCAAGTGGCGTCCCATTTTCCACCACCTTTTAGGGTTTTATTTGCATGGTCGCAGCTGAAAGGGTAAAATAATTGGCCTTTTTCGTGAAAGGTACCACATTAATTGCGACTGATTTCAGAACTTCTAAAACTTCTTTGGACCTGGTCTTTTATCAAAAATACCTGACTCGACAGCTTTAGTTCTGTTTCATGCTGCAGCTCTCTTGCTTAAGTAATTTCAGTAATAAAATCCTTGATACAAATATACTTTTTACACACCCGACATCCGTCCCCTACAAATAATATCAGCCAACAAGAAGTCAGTGTAAACCATCAAGAAATTCTAAATAATATCTTCTACTTTGTTATTGTCATCTATTGTGGTCATTTGCATTAAAAAGTTAAGTGATGGAAAATCTATGATTGTACTTTAATTCAAATAATTACTTTGCTGAAAAACCCTGTCATAATTCCCGCTCTATTTCATTTTATATTACTGTGAAAATGTCATCAAACAACGGTATTTATTCAAGTTTCTCGTCAAAACAGAATTTGACAGGATTCCATTTGAACACATCATGATAAACTTATAATTGACCTTTGCCCAACACTAGGTTAATCCAGCCATGCTGATGTAATCATAATAATAATATACATAACACTTGATTATGAAAACAATCAGTAGTTGCGACCCTCATTTACTCATTTTAGTTTCCTGTTGTAGTCTTTGGAGCAACCACTCACTTTATAGGGCTTCATTTAGAATCGCTGATTCATTAAATGTGCATGCATGGCATTCCCCCCCTCCTCTTCCTCTTTAATGTCACCCCATGACCTCAAAATCAATGATAGACAGTGGCAAACTAAAAAGCATTTCTGAAATGCAATTACAGGCAGCCAATACAAAGAGCTAGAGTGACCCTGTAACTACATCTCTTTGCCTCAGCAGAGTTATTTATGCCTTCGCCTCTTATATCATATTGATTACAGCTTGTCATAGGTTTGAGATGAGGTTCTGGCCTCAGTGGAAGCAAAAAAAAAAGGTGGTTTATTGGATTATGGCTTTAATTTGATTTCGGGCAACAACTCTGCATCGTAATGAGATGTGGAGATGTGACTGCGCTCCTGCGGCCTCTCTTTCTCTACCTGATTGCTGTTACTCCCCATCCCCAGACAGACCCCAGGTCAGCGCCAGCGCACTCTCAATTTATCTCTCAACTTTTCTGCTCTACAGAGAAGAACAAACTTCATTATGTGTGTAAGAGCAAATCAAATAAAGCATCAGACTGGTCTCTATCATATTGCTGAATATATATTTTGCATATCTCAGGGTCTGAGAAGAAGTGTGGGGTTTGACACGGGGGGATGTGGAGGAGGGTCAGTCTAAGGAAACTAACTTTATCAACCCTCTAGTGCTGGCATGAATGGTTTTGTATGCCTGTTACAGACATACAGGCAAAACACATGTCTAAAAATACTATACTTTTATAAAGCTAAAGGAAATGTAAACGTTGGAGACAGCATACGCTTTTCAATTTAGATGTATTGAAACTGTGTGGAATGGTGACATGACTTTCCCTCTAACGGGGTCCCATAGATTGTAGTTGTTGGTACTTGATGAATCTTAAAATGCAAGTGGATGCTAGAATGTGTTCTGTAGTGAAGAGTGTGTGTTTTGAGTGAGGAGAAAACTCTGAACACTCTTCCCTGATGTACTGAACAGACTTGTGAATTAGACTAATGCTAAATTACTAATCAAAATAATTACACTAATCCCACAGTAAAGTGTTTGAACAACAAGCTATGTGTGTGTGTGTGTGTGTGTGTGTGTGTGTGTGTGTGTGTGTGTGTGTGTGTGTGTGTGTGTGTGTGGGGACCCCACAATTGGAAAGAAACAGAAGCAAACTCTGCATCCTTCACCTCTGAGTTCAGTTCAGACGTTAGGGGAATACTACAAAGAACAAATATTAGTTTAAACTGTGTTCTCGGCTGTACTATCACTCACAGATCAGAGCCTCTCTTCAGGCAACGCAACTTTATTTGTAGAGCACATCTCAGCAACCAGGCAATTAATTGTTCATAATAAGAGGATCATAAGACCAATATTGTTCAATTAATTCTTAAAATATTGAACCCCTTAATAAAGGCTTCTCTGAAATGTAAAAAATATACAAGAAGAACTCAAACCCGAGTGTCCTCATTATGACTTTATTTAGATTTTATTCAGCTTTTAAGTCATGCAGTCATGCAATTTAAGATTCAATCGTATTGATTAGAGGTGATTGATGCATTAGGTTCTGACTTAACTTATTTCTTGGGATTTATTTATTTTTTGAAACACAAATACAACTTATTACCAGAATGCTTAGAATAATCACATCTTCACTTTTGATCTTTGAAAAATATAAATCCTTTGACATTCGGTCTGTTGATTAAAGAATGAATGAACTTGTTGAAAATCAGATATGCCACAGGGGGCAACATTTCCCAGTTTCACACAAGTTGGTCATCTATTTAGATCGGATGAACGTAGGCTGGATTTTAATACAGGCTAATATAGAACTATTTACCCATTTAAACATTAAAGGGTAGGCTCATAATTGTTATTGGATATACACTATTACGGTTCTTGATTACTTTAATCTCCTTTTCATACTAGACATTCAAGGATCCAAAGTACACAGATTTCATTTTGTGTAAACATGTATACAAAGGAGCTTCAGCCGTCTGAATCCATTAACTAATTCAGAGGATATCTTCCAAAGTTACAGTCTTTTTCAGTAAACTCCCTCTTTGTTGCCCCACTGCAGCTCGGCAGGAAAACACTGATCGGGAAAACACAAAGAGGGGATTTAACACTAATAAGACTGTAACTACGGAGGACAGCCACTGGGTTTGATCCATTCGGACTCCATTGTTTTCACTGGAAAAGCATAGGATGCATCTTTTAGTATGCTTTCACACCTGCTGTTGGGTTTGTTTGGTCTGGATTGGTACACTGAATTTTTAAGAATAAAGCAAGAGGAGTAAACATGAAGTCATAAGGACTGACAGGTATCTGCATCATCAGGACCCGTTTCGGGATATCAAATTCCAGTAACTGACAGAAGTTTAGAAGCACTTTAATGCTTCTGATGTGTATATTTTTAGAAACAACTGAATGTAGGCATTATTAGTATTACTAAACTGCAAATCGACTGCAAGTGTTTGAATGACTAAAAAAATAACTGACTTGAAAAAGAATATAGGGCGGTGTATTTTTAGCCGTAACAGGTAGACAGGCCAAAAATAATAGGCATCTTGTACAGTATTATTCGGGGCTGATGACTGTGGGAGGACTTAATGAACTAACAAAGTACACAGAGTCAGATACAGACTTCTACAGATCAGTAGGTTGTCTGGTTTGTTTGCTGTCACACCACAAACAAGCCTCACCGGAGTCTGCTTGGATGCGGACCGAGACCCAACTTTACAAGAGGTCTTGGTTTGATTGTTTGGTCCACACCAGGGTTTCGATTGACAGCTTTCACACCAGCCCAAACAACCCGCACTAACCAAACAGGTTAGGTGTGAAAGTACCCTTAATGGTTAGTAAGAAGAGGATGAATGATTACTGAAAGCAAACCCTGTTCTGATATTCGTATGGGCACCTCACTAGTGTTTTAAGACACACTTGAAAAAAATGTAAACCTGTCCTATAAGTAGTATAAAATGTTTAAATGCAGGTACATTGCAATGTGTCTCTGAAATACAGCTCTTCATACATCTACACCAAACCTATACCTTTGTACCTGTCAGAACAGCTTTATCTAACAAAGAGCATGTGAGATAGCTTGATTTGTCGTGTGTGGAGGATGTACTTGTTCAATCTATTGTATTTGTCATGTTGGAGTGTTTTTGTCACTGTATTTATCTGGCGATTGCCACAAGAAAAATAGTAAATAATAGTAGTAATAATGATAATAACATAAGTAAAAGTTATGACTGAATGGGAAGTTTGAAAGGAGGATGCCAACAATGGTTCCCTGGCAAAGACACACCACATCTATCTCTGTTTTGGTGTCTTTTGGTGGCTATCTGCTGATAACCCTAACTGGGCCCAGTAGTAATGCCTGATGCAAAAGCAAGACTAACACATATCTGAGACAATGGAAAAATATGTTGAGACCAGACACCAGACTGAGGTGAGGTAAATCAATCAGCTACGAAGTACATATTCAAGACAGCGAGCGGGGAGAACAGGAGCAGGTAAAAGGTAACACCTCTATGCATAGAAGTCAAAATGCTAGTGTGTTGCCCTCCAATAGATCCTCTCAGTAGCCTGAGAGATTATATTTAGCATCACACTAATCAAACTAATTACATGAAATAAAGCAGCCTTTGCAAACGGCAACAAAATGAACAGTTCATTCCTTTTTTAATTCATGTCGATATGTATATTTATCTCATTTTCATGATGTTTAATGGCTCATTGTTTGTCTGGAGAAGCTGCAGAAATTGCTCATTATGAATAATGAAGCAAATAACGCCACACATTACACGCATACTGTACTTTCAGCTGCGCGTTTTGCAGTGTGAATAATTCAATGCGATTTGTATAAGTAATAATCCCTCATAATGCGTCTTTTACCGAGAGGAGGTGCAGAAGTGGTTGCTTAAAAGCATTGGAGGCGATGGTGGGAATGGAGACAGCGGCGAGTGCTGGGGGAGTTATTGCTCCACTTACTTTACAAACTGAAAATCTCATTAAGTGTGACACTGAAGATTAGTTGAGAGGGACCAAAGTGGAAAGAGAATGAACTCACAAAGGGGCTGTGAGGAGGCTTTGGCTTTGTTTGCCATCATTAATTCAGCATGGAAACAGCTCAGGGGGAAGCTCCGAGCCGCTGATCAGAAGAGCTGCGGATATGACAGGCGAACAGGTGCCCTTTTTCCTCTCCAAACACTTCTCCCCTTTAGCTCCCCTCCTCGGGTCTTAATTGAGGTGAGTTGTGTATTTGGGCCATCTGCGTGCTGACAAAATAAAGCCGGCTTTGATTTATGGTACCTCGGGACATATTAGCTTCTGAAACTCACCAGCCAGAATCTCAAGCTTGTAAACACCAAGACAATGAGAGTGAGAACCAATCAGAGCTTTAACTAGAATTCATAGATTTCCTGTGAACCAAGAATGAATTACACTGTTTGTTTGTTAAAGTTAATTATTCTCATTACACGGTTATCTCCCTTGTGTGTTTGATTGTCAAGTTAAATTCAAGCATCTGCTGTACATGGAACAACATATATTCTTGACCGTGGTAATAGTTGTTTGATAAAGTAATTCTAACTTGAGGTGTAGCCTACTTCCCAGCTTCTTGTTCTCCAGTAGATGGAGTTTGATCCTTTAAATATCCTGTGAAAAGAGGAAAACACAAACCGAAGCAACTTCTGTGGAAAAATAGGTTTGAGTATCACTTAGAGAAAGAGAGAGATTCTTCTATCTGTCTGTGATGGGAGTGGAGCACACAGAACTCATTTTATACACTTCATCTTATCAATCCCCATACAAGTTATAACATAAAATGCAATGGTAACATTATGTAAAAAGTCCACATAGCATATATGTAGATATAATTACTAGTGTTTTTATGATGCAGATCCATGTGTTTATGGATCAATCATTTCAACAATCAAACGTACACAGTCACAGAAGATCAATAATGACAACATCACAAATTACACTACAAACACAGCAGGCCTGCACACCTGGTGCTGATCTGCCACATCATTGGTTGGACAGAGGAATGGGACTTTGTCTGCACTACTCTGTAGTGTGTCTGTAATGTCATGTATGAAAGAGGTGTGGTCCTGCTCTCCAGATGAATTATAATAACCTTCATGGCCTCCCATAGACTGTACATAAAGATGGACAACATGACAGCTACCCAAAGAGCTACCCACCTCCATGTTGGCGGATAGGACACGGTTAATCAAAAGAATCAAAGTACACGTCAAATACATTTTTCTCAAAGATGGTTTCTGTCTCTTTGGGTAGTTCTTCTCACGCTGATGTATGTTCAAGTGTTTGTTTTTCTGATCAGTTTGGTTTCATTAGTTATTTGATGCTATTCAAAGGGGGAGTGACATCGTGATTGACAGCTGTGATTGTCTCTTACGATCGAGTTGTGGCCGTGCTAGTGATTGGGTCGGGCAGCAGATCACTGATCACTACTGCACAGACTCTGGCAAATCCTGTATCCGAGGTATCTTGGCATAAGCTCTGTACAGTGGTCTGTACGCATGGTCCATCCACTCATAAACTCTGAGTGAGGTGACATTTCCTCTAACACCATTAACAGGCTCAAATTCCTACTTAAACACAATCATTTGAATCTAATGGAACGATTGTGATGACTTTTATTGAACACATCTATGCTCCATACAGGATGAACTCTCCTCTTGCGTCACCGTTTGCACACAGCCTATCTCATGAGCTTATTTTCAAAACACATTCATTCTCCCCAGTGGATCACTTTGTTTTCATATTAATCACCCCGTTCTTTCTTTACCTTTGTTTTGCTTGTTTGTTCAGTCCAGCACTTTTAAGGTAAAAATGAAATACACTGTGTCATCTGGGTGCAAGTGCTTTAGATATTTGGTCTCATTAATACAATTCTAAATATATCAGCCTCATTTAACTAGAAATCATTGGTATGGTTTGATTTCAAAGTCAATATTCATATGAGCTGAATTATGCACATGCTTAAAAATAAGAAAGAAAGAACAAGAGAGTGAAACACACAGTCTGCACCTTTGCATGCACACAGAGCCAGAAGGTCTGCTCTAATGATGTGTCTAACCGCCTGCTTACATGACCATTAGGCAGCTCCAGCACATGGGCAAACCGTGATATTCCAGCGGCACTTAGCAGCAGTGTGGCGCCAAGCACTAATGGTTTATCTCATACTGTGTGTCGTGGGTGTTGATAGCTGTTAGTGACCGTGTTTCATGGTTTATTCTCTCTGAGGAACACTTTATGAGACGTGGACACAGGGACTGCAGACAGCCTCTAGATGCCTTGGTCATGTCTGAATGTGCGGCTCAATGTAGCTGAGCAGAAAGTACATCAGAGGATAGTTTGTAATCTGTGTTAACCACAAACGTCTTTCCCACATGCCATATTTATTTGGGCAGCCCAACCAGATTTTTGACCTATTTTGCAGCTTCCTTCAATGCACAGTGCTGTTTGTAGCCACAAATCTTCCATATGCAAAACACACTACACAATCACACTCCGAAGCCCCTGGAAAGTACTCGAATGGCAGTTATATTCAATGTACTTAGTAGTGTGCAATATTACTTCTATTTTGTGCAGTACTAACATAAACAACTTGCTGTCCAGCACCAACAGACCAGGGGTGTAAACATTGCCTTTAGCAATGGAAAACTAATACAAGAGGCAGAGGGCTTCATTGATACACAACCACAAATCTGAACCAAATCTGGTGTCAAATTTGACAGAAAATGTGAAAAAACTGTGAAAAAAACAACCATTCAAAGTAACTCTTAGTCTGTTTTTTATAAAGAGAACTGGATAAATCATCCCCAGTTATTCCTATAAAAGGTGGCCCATGAAGCAAGAAAGGTTTGACCTCCTAGTATAAAATGACCTGGATCTGACAGCGATCTTCAGCATTTATGGGCCCATAGAGCAAGCGCACTAGTGTATCCTTTAACCCCGCCTCCCTCCCTCGCTCCAGCCACGCTCTTGGGCTCATTCACATGAACCGTGAAAGGAAAACTAACTCTGTTCTGCTATTGGTGCATTTTACAACCTCAATGCCTGCCGCTCTTCCTGGGTGCTTGATTTCTCTCTAAAACACTTGTTTAAAGTCTTCTTCAATTCAGCATAACGTTCATTTAGTAAATTATCATGATCAACCAGATTGTATTTTTGGGTGTGCTACCACAGCGTTTTCCGGTCTTAGTGTTTTCGTCTTAGACCTTTAAACCTTTCACAGTGTTTCTTCATTTTGGTCGTCTAAAAATGTCTAATTCAGTGTTTGGTTGCACTTAGCTCCAACCTCTTGTGTAACGTCTGGTTCCAAAAGCACAAAATAGTGATTATAATATCAGTTGATCCAGGTACTCCACAAGCCTTTTTTCCACCAAATTCCCTTTTCCCTTTTGACAAAAATAAAGGGAAAAATCCCTGATGTTACTCGACATCCGTTATACTGTCACTGTTTATAATGTCAGACAGTAACACAAAATGTTGCAGGTTGTGTGAGCAAAACTTTGAACATGTGCAAAGAAAGTAATTGAAAATACTAAAACTGATGGGAACGTGTCCTTTCTCGGAGCCGTTTTTGAGGTCTCTGAGCGAAAAAGCATAGCCCTACAAAACTGACCATAGCTCTGTAACTACAAGGTCGATTTTAATAATTGTTGTTGATATAATCAGATCACAACACCTGTGACATAGTTTACATAGGTCATATTGTGAATATGTTGCTGGTTAATATAGAAAATAAGACATAACACAGCTGAAAGTGAAAATATTCAGCCTCGCCTGGGAAAAATGCACTTTCAGTGATAAAAGGTTATTGAAATAATGCAGCTAGCTCCCTGACACTTTCCCAAGTCATAGCATAACTGATCAGTAGTTATTAAAAAAAGGTTAAAGTGGAATAAAGTGGAATAAAGTTAAGAATAAGAGGTTTTAGTCAGGCGAGGCCATCATTTTCGAACCAGCTGTTGCAGCTCTTACATTGTACTTTTATACACTATATAACTATATATTTCACTTTCTTTATCACTCATATGATTCAATACATCCAAATACAGATAATAGGAATCATATTCATATTCATAACATCATCAGAGCCAGTTTTGGCTGTCATCTGTAGGATTTTCTCATTTCATGTGTGTGTGTGTGGCTGCATGGCAGCCTATCCTCGGTCGATTTCCAAAAACAACCCCTCCTTAGACGCGTCACAGGCTTAGGAAGACTCATGCCAAGTTTGGTGGTGATCGTCAAAAGATTTCATACAATAAAGTTGCCAGAAGTGACACGTGTACCCCGGCGGAAATTTCCGGTCGCAGGCAGTCTGACCACTCGCCCAAGCCCCCTTGACCGCTCTTATTCTGGAAACAAGTCGGAAGTCAACAGTATGCAGTTGGCAGCAATGACTACAGCTTTGGAACGGAAATTCCGCGACGTTATTATCCATATTTTCAGAAAACTTGGGCGCATACCCACGATTTTTTTCGGCGAAGTTCAGCATGAAGGTACGTTTGATCAGACACAACTGTTTAGTGCTTCTACGGATCGTAAAAAAGAAGTTAGTTACGTGTTCCGCCACGTGTGCTAATGCTATTACATGCTTTGTATGACTGGGTAGCTGTTAGCATGAGGGTACAAACATTGATTTACTGTACTCATAGCGCCGATTTCTGGCCCGGATTTGGTGCTTTTATGCCACGATATACTTTTGCTTATATGAGTAGCCTATAGTTGTCTTTGGAGTTTATAATAAGTGACTTATATGATGTTGTTGTCCAGACGTTGCTGGTTCATCGAAAAAAAAAAGTGGCCGTGTCCACACTACTGGCTAACAATCATGCTATTTTCCGCATGTGAGTTTGAGGGGTTCTGAGCCCGAGTGCCCCCAAATTTGGGGGCGGCGAGATTAAGAGGTTAAGGCAGTCCGTCTTGGTGACTTATTTCAAATGGTATGGTATCTAATACTGAATTGCTAAAAACAACATCTGGATCAATGTTGTATTGGATCTTGGACCATGTGCTAAGACATATTTTAAATCCTCACTGAGGAATTGACAGATGGACTGTTATGACTCTTAGACCCCAGCACTGAGTTACCTTAAGCGTCAGGGATCGATAAGATATTCATCTGATTTCAAAGAAGCGTAAATACATCCAAGAAGCATCCAAGTGTTCAATCCACTGATAACGGCATCTTAAGTTACACGGGAATTACAGGGAAACTAGCTATTGTCCTTTATCTTATTAAAGTAGCAATAAAAAACATACGATCAAATACAAGGTTCACTAGCATTTACCTGGTAAGTGTATGGACAATTGTTAGCTTATGCTAGCTAAACGTTTACTGTTGTAACTAAACTGCTGCTGTTGTAGATAATTGTTCTTGTGGTGTTTTCTGGCCGTTACCAAACAGCACCAGGTGTATTATTACGTTGTGCTGGACTTGAGGAGGGCCAACCCTGATTTACATGTAGTCTGGAAACAAAAACTGATTTGTGAGCTGGTCAACAAAGATGCATGTATTTGGTTAAGTGAAAATGTCTTGAATCTCATCTGGACTCGATGAGGATACGAGACACTTGTGGTGTAAATGGGGACTTAGTTTGCTTTTTTCTGTGTTCACTTTGTTCCTTTTAGCTGTGGTCCGTGTCATGTTCACATTGACTTATCACAGATGAACCACGTGCTGTAAACATGAAGTCACATGGAATGAGTCATTGATTGACAGTTTTGGTGATCGTTATACATTATTGGCACTACATGGACCCACAACTCTTGTAGTTTACAGCAGGTGGCACTTTACTAAATTATTCATCCCTTCTGCAACAACAACTCATTGATTATGAGCATTATAAGTCCAGACTGTAACTGGACCTCATTGGATGTTCAAATGATATGAAGGCTTAAAGTCAACCATATTCGACGGCTTTGAGTGACACGTGGGTGCCGTCTGAGGTCTCTTCTGATGCGTCACCGCCTCCACCAACCATTCACCTCTTTGCCCATTTTTTGGATTAGCTATGGGGTAGGCTGTGTCAAAAAGTCCTTCATTTCCTGGATTGATGGATTTTGATCATTAAATTAAAGGGTGTTCAGCATTTTATTGCTTCGAGCTGAAATGTTGAATGACACAAACAGTTGCAGAGATTATTGTGTGGACATTTTGATACCATAGAAACCCGGTTAAAGGAACATGCTTACAGACTTTGATAGTGTGCTCACTTATCAGTGTACAGCCAGTGGGGTCTCAGTTCTTCTCTTGCTTACTCTGCTGAACTGAAGGTTAATTGTCTGTATGTTCAGGGTCAATCCTCCTCAGTCCCGCTCTTTCTCTATTGTAAAGCTAACACCCTCAAATTCTCCTCTCTTTCTCTTTCTCCCTGTCTCGTTTCATTCTCTGGAGCTTTCATGAGGCTTCTTTCACGCACCACATTGTGCTCAGGCCTTCATTCTTTGCCCAGCATGTTATTCCAGCCCTGCTCTGCAGCTCCCTTGGCATGAGTATGATGATTGGACACTTTCAAAAGAGACAGAGAATCTGGAGCTCATCTCAGATCTTTTGTCTTCTGTCTTTTGGGCAGTAAAAAAGCAAATGAGATGGTGCAAATCCTGTTCGTTCACTAGTAACCACAGCCTGGGATGAGGTTTGTTTTGAATCTGTTTTCTGCTTGTCGTAAAACTAGAATTAACAATATATAATTACTGATAGTACGATCCTGGGTTATCAGTTGTTGCTAACCACTACAGTGTGTACAGTATGAATTAATGCAATCTGCTCTCTCAGGCCATTTTCCTCTCCAGTCACTGAGTTGCAAATTACCATAGAGCTCACAACACAACATGGATCGCAATGCAAGTGTTGTAATTTGATTTATTGCCCCAGTCTTCAGCTGTTGGCAATAACAAAGCCACATCAATAATACCCGTGTGTTCAGCAAAAAGCGACAAGTTAATTAGAAGAACAAATGATAGAACTTCCAGGATTTATTCTACAAAGAGCAGAGTTTAGGGCACCAAGGGTAAAGCTATGTGGATGATTCTTCTCGTATCCAAATGAAACATGACAAGTTCTTGAAGATAGGACTTGAGATGGATTTAATGGTTTGTTCCATTTGCCATGGGTTACAATGAGGTGCAGAGTCACAGAAAACAGTGTTTTACTTGGCAGCTTGATTTTGGGAGGTGGGAAGCCAGTGAGGGATCATGTCTGGCTTTGTGTGTCCCCCTTGCTGATTTCTGAGACTCGTTTGAAAGAATTTACATTGAGATGACATCACACACCTTTGGAAGTTCTACAAATATTAAAGCTTTTTAAGGTCTTTTTGTTGTTGTTGGTTATGCGCTATGATAAGATAAGATAAAACTTTATTTATTGTACACACCAATATTTTTCTTGAAAACACAAACATAAAACAATGCAAAAAGATGTAATCAAGTAATTGTAAATGAACCTCTTGGGCACTCATCATCTCTATAAGGAAGCACATTTGTAGCCACGCCCCAAGGAAAACCCAATGAGGGTTCAGAGTTCTCCTGTTGTACTTTTTAACATTGATATGCCCAAATAAGGCATTTCACTATATCCTTGGCTTGATGTACTGTATTTGTTTGTGCTTTTTTCTTTTTTTTACTTTTATGCGCTTTAATATTTGAATTTGTCTAATTTGATGATGTTTTCAGTTTGAGTTTTGCCACCTACAAAACAAATTAGGATACACAACATTACCTGAAAATATCAAAATGAAATTTGACTTTCACAAGACATTTGCTTCTGGCCGTTCATTGATCTCACCCAGTTCACTTAATGCAGAGTTCAATGTGACTGAGGTTGTAGAAAGCCTTGTGTGGCTCCAGAGGGAGCTGTGTGAAGCCTGGTCAATTGCCTCAAGTGATGTCATTTGATACAGTGTCGGTTGGGGCTGAAGACTACAAGTCTGTAGATGAAGAAAGTCTGTGATTGTTCGAAGGAATTGAGTTTACCAAAACCTCTGGCCCAATCATCTCTGCTCCAGGTTATATTAGGTGCCTCCAGCTTTACACATCACAATCCCAACTGTCGGCTCGCATTGTGTGTAATGTAGGTGCAACGTTTTGACGAGGTAGAGGAGTGTGTGGAATAACAACGATGATACATCTGATCCTGCTGCATCAATTTTGGCAATGCTATACAAGTGCAATGGTGAATAAGTGGTTTACTCTTCTAAGTGATGTTGAGATTGACTTCTCATTCAGGAAACATTGATTGCTTACATTCTTGTTTTATAATAGAGGGAACAAAATACACTGCTTGGCTGCAGTTAGTGTAAAAACAGTGATATATGTTAACGACAGCAAAATGTTTGATGAGAACCCATATAGAACGTTGCAGGAATGAGTCCTAGACCCGGACATGAGCCAGCATTTTTGCACTTGTGGTTCCCTCTTCTCAAAGTCAAGGTTTCTTTAAATGGGTTTTGGATTGCATTGGAATATTTTGTTCAAGACATAAAATATGTCAGTAATTACATCACACAGGCGGCTGCTAACAAATGAGACTATTAAACGTCATCACTAGAACACTTAGTTTCGAGGCGGTGACGTGAAGTCATGCAACCATGGTGTTGTTCGTATATAGCCGAACTTTGGCTTTTTACTTCTGGCGATTGCATTCACACTTCAAAAGTCATAGAAGTGTAACTATCATAAACGTCTGTTTGCCACCAAAATTATTTTCTGCAATCATCCAAAATCCTCTAAATCTCATTGGCTTACTGTCAAGGGAACCAGTGCGATGCTAACTTCTGAGGCTGACCGACAAAAAGACCTCACCCTTGCTGCACTCTTAAGAAGCAGTATAATTCACAACTTGTCAAAAGCTGTTGTTAGCCCTGTCCTGCCTGCACAGCACACAGGTGAAACGAAGTGAAAAGGAATCCCATGTTGGATATTAAACTTCTTAAATCTGACCAGAGTAAAATGCCATCGCTACTGACTGCCAGCCGTCTTGCTGTGAACCCAGATTTAAGGGCCGCTATACTTTTTTGGAGATAATAATTCTCAATATGTTGTTGTTCTTGCTCATTTAAACATGTGAATCTCTATGAGTGACTAATATAAAGCCTGTAGCCACTGCGTGAAATCATTTACATAACGCAGTACTGAACACCTGCTGGGAAACAAACCTCTCCAACACACACATAAAATACATTCAACTGCACAGGACTCAAGTCTTTGAAATAAATAATACACATTGACACACTGTTAAGCCAAATACATTTCAATCAGGAGAGACTTGTTTTATAATTTAACAATGATTTATTATACATGCATCAAATATGAAAAGTGCAAAGTCTTTGGCGATTGGACTCCATCCTGAAGTATACCACAGAGGGTAGGGATACTGAGGTCCAACAGGCCTAATCCCCCTGGAGTCCAGACACTGGTGGTGGTGGTGAAAGGAGTTGCTGCACTGATGATGGATCAGGAGCCTGACTGTGATGCTGACTGGAGGTGACTGGGGTGGAGGAGGATCACATCTGCTTAATGCTGAAATGACAACTGACAGCAGCAGAGAGGAGAACACTTTAAAGTTTGACAGCAACGATATGATTGGCTGAAGGAAACTGTGTGCAGAATCTGGTTGATTAGTTAAAAGTGCACGCCCCCAATCAGCTGATAGAGTAATTACAAGGAGAGGAGAGACTGAGATTACGAGTGAGTGTCTTCCTGACTGAACTTGCGCTTGAGCTACATTTGTTTGTATAATGCTCTTTTCTTTTACCAAAGCCTGCTGAGAAGTAGAGATGGAATTAAAAAGATGTATGTTTATTTACACTCATGTTATATCTGGCCTCTAGTCCTTACTTTTGATTTAATTTATCTCTGGAACTGACGACATGAACCCACAGCATCTGTCTGGGTTTGTAGTAGAGATGGCTTTATCAGTGTTGACAGCTAGTCACTCAGAGAGCATGTTTGATGGCTATTAGACAGTTTACTGTACATCACACACTAATACACACACACTGTGACACCTCCTGGTGCAAATGACCTGTGACTGGAAACAGCCAAGACATCGAAAGGACAACGTGACAGTGTTTCTTACCGGCTCGTAGTAAGCTGAGGCCAAAAGGTCAAGTGATATGACAAGAATAGGAGAAAAGTGGAAGGAGGAGTGTGTAGTAAACAACTGTTGCTCTTCTGGAGAAAACACACTTTTTTGTAATTGTGATTGTAATAGAGAGAAACCAATTGGTAAAACACCATTCGGTCTCAGTGTTGGACGTTGGTAGTGTAAACCAGCAGCTGCCCAGCATGTGGCTTTGATGGGCTTTTGTGTCTCGTTACTGAATGAGCCACCAACAGGCAGAGGATTTAAAGTCCCTCTCTCCACACATACATCTCTTTATGCTGTGAATAAAATGTGAATGTAAATAAAACCATATTTGTGATTATTTCAATCAATAGCCTGAGAGATTGGTCACAGTTAGACAATGTAACTACTGTCTTGTGCCTGACTTGCTTGGACTCTTCTACAAGAAGAGGCCTTGAGTTTGTGTAATAATGCAGATGTCATGTTAAGGCCCTTATTGCTTCAGTTTATACTGTGATTAAGTGGTGCAAAGAGTACTGCCAAACAATATAGATGGGGACGCAACCTGCTGCCTTAGCTTCAGGACAGCAGACCATCTACCGGTTCAGGATTCCAGCGGTGAAAGAGGCCAGTTTCCCCCAGCAGCTGTCTGGCAGGACTCGGTCACATGTCGCAGCAGTAAACAGCAGAACAGCAGCACATTTCTCTGGGCTTGTCTGGTGGATGGATGTGTACCTGTATGCTACGCATGTATCAGTAAGTGCATGAGTGAATTCCTGTACTGGAACTGTGCCAGTACCGACTGGTCAAATTTAAGCGCTGCAGTCGTTCCAACGTTTAGGGACAGGATAGCCAGATTCTGCTCCACATATAATCATTGTCTACATTAGAAATAAAAACATCAATAGCAAGGCAATTAACAAGCCCGATTTAAATAATCTAAATAATCTATTCATAATCTATGGATAGTGAATCATGCTGCCACATAACATATATATTATCTTCATTTTATATGACTTTAACTCCACAGTATGGGTCCAGCTTACGTTCTGATGTATTTAGGGTTTATTTAATATGGACAGATACGATACAGACAAAGTGAAGACCGTTATCCGATATATCAGGATTTGCAAAACCCGTCCCAAGAAGTGATTTTATGAAAGAAGTGGTTTAGAACAGTGAGGTGAAAAGACAGAATGCAGTGCAATAGAGCACACATGACAAACATTGCATTTAGACATGAGTACAGCTTTGTTGCTGAATGAAA
The DNA here is from genome assembly GCF_050575085.1 of Anarhichas minor. Lineage (NCBI taxonomy): Eukaryota > Metazoa > Chordata > Actinopteri > Perciformes > Anarhichadidae > Anarhichas > Anarhichas minor. The sequence continues at coordinate 2,185,122 of NW_027466479.1, read as the reverse complement.
CAGGATTAGGTAGCTCTCTTAAATGTGAAGTTTGCAGCAACTTGCAGCAAGCAAGTTGCAGGACTTTCAGTATACAGAGGCTTCAGTAAAGAAACCATGTCTGGACTGAATAGAACAGACAAAGACGGTGCTGCCTGCCTCGCCCAGTAGTCTTGCTTGCCTGGGGGGCAACCAACTGGCTGTCTGGCTGGCAGGCAGGTATCTGCAAGGCCTGTGCTGGCCACGGTGCCGGCCGTGTTTACCAGATGCACCGTTCCCTTAGGTGAAAGCACTACAGCTGGCAGCTCCAGGATCCAGCAGACCCACTGGCCATTGGCCCGAAACATGCTGGAGGATGCCTGGGCCTGAGAACTGCACAGATAAACATGTGTATATGCGCCGCACATAGAGCCCACCCACTGGCCACGACAAACAATGAGTACAGATAAACAGCCACCGCCTGCACTGCTTTATGCTGTGTGAATGTTGTATGCTATTACTGCAAATAGTTTGGATAAAGACACGTGTAACATTTTTCAACATTAATATATCAATATCAGTATCTTCAGGGACAGAGTGGTGGGAATTCCCAGAACATCTTTCATTGAATTCAAGCAGACTATGACACACAAAACCAGAATAGCTATTCTACAATATTAATAGACCGAATGCTTCATCTGCTGAATTGACTTTGAAACGCTTAAAGTGGCAATTTCGAAGATTTGCATTTAAATAAATGTCTGTTAAGTCACTACCTCACTGAATGAGGTAACACAGAGTTGATCAAGCGTGTGGCCCACTGATGAAAGTTTTACAATATTTATATATCTGCAGTGTTACAAACTGGGTTTCTCTGATGATATTCCTGAAAATAAATCTGTATCACAGTTTTTCTCCACACACATTTAACTATCCACACTAACCACTAACCCTAACCCCCTAACCCCAACAAGACTCCAGACTGCACAATTCCACTGCTTTCACTCAGATATTCTAAATCAACCATTAGCGACTGATATCTTAAAGACCGAGTGAAAGGAAAAAAGTTTAAACTTTTAAAGTTTATTTTTTATTTAATTTTTATATCTCGTTACGTGCAAAATATGTCAAAATGAGTATCAGAGTAGTTTTACATGAAATCTATGTCTTTTCTCTTCTGTAAACGGGTTTTAAATTATTGATGACATATCCTTTACTCGGGCGTTTACACAAAATAGTCCAAATGAGATTTTGGTACATCGGGCGACTGGCTCGCCACAGTCATATAAAACTGCACTTCACCGTTTGTGGATTGTCGTAGCTGTCGTAGGTGTATTTGGATATTAGTGGGCAAAAAACGTTTTCATTTAGAAAACAATACGGCTGAGGTCTTAATTTAGTCGAATTAAACTTTTCCTTTTCCTTTGGATTTCAGCCGGCTCTGTGTCACTGCAGTGCTGGCAGTACATGCAGATGAACGTCAACAGATGACGCATAAACAGCGTTTTGCCGGCGGGTGTGTGCCAACAGGCGGCACAGAGGGAGGCCGGGCGCCGTTCATCTGCATGTACCGTCTGTTATTGTCTGTTTTCTGGTAAATCAATAAATTAAGTCATTTGAATCAACCGCATGGTAAAGCTCACTTTTGTACAATCCTGTGTGAATTAAATACCATTTTATAATATTTTATTGAGAACTTAGTCCAAAAAGGAACTGAGCTGTTTCAACTAAATGAATAAATATAGGCCTCACCTGTATCTTATCTCAACAAAGGGGACAGCAATTGTAATATATAAATCAAAGACAGCTGGTTGGTGCATTTTACAGGACAGGTGGCAGGAATTGAGACCCATTAAAATGTATGCATACACATCTTGGTCTGAATCAACAGCCTGTCAGGTGTATATAGCCTCCATACCCTCACAGATTATTATACCATTGGTTATAACAACTGAGGTTAGAGAGTTTTGTGCTGGACAAATGTTATGTTAAAAAAGCAATTTAAGACATTTAGATCATTAATATAGTGGGAAACAACTATTTGCTATGTAAAGATGAAGTGGAGTAATGTTTACCTGAGCAGAGAATAAAGTGGCACTCCCTCTGAGTGTGTTCTTAAATGTGCTTCTCCTTGCTTTTACTTAAAGCCGGGCCGGCTGTGCGTGTCCATCAATATACGTTAGTGCGCCCAACTAGTTAACTCACGGTAGCCGCTCTGAACGGATAGTGATAACAACCTGAACACCGACAGCTTTTTCGCTGAAGTGTAGCGCCCACCCTTCGATTCCCCCTCAGGTAAACCCTGTTATGTCTGTCAGCACATTTGCCGTATTTCGTACTCTTAGTGCAGTCGACACAGTTAGCTACGAGCCACCAGCTCAGGCGTCGCCATGTTGAGAGGCAATCAAAAGGCTCCCAATCTGGTGTTATGCACCTTCAAGCTTCTACTCCACTTCTACTTACTTAATAACTAGAAGATTGGAGTACAGGATCTGAAATCATCTACCACTGCCAGTTAAGATCAAATGAAATAAGGTCTGATGCTGCTTGTATCAGAGTGTTTATGTTGTTTTCTACAGCTGACTACATGTGCAAGGACTGTAGATCAGTGAGGATTAAACTGGAAGATGGAAAAGAAAATGACTATTCCCCTCAAAGCAACTGCATCTGAAACGCTTTGTCTTCTGTTTTTATATTTGTTTTTTAATCAATTCTATTGAATCCACTGTGAGAAAAGGGACTTTACCAGATCCTCTTCAAAAGCAGGAACATTAGCATAAATCCATTGCAACGTAATCCTCATCCCCCACCACATTCAGTATAAGAAGACCACCTCACCTGTTTGAATAGGAAATGATTGCTGAGTGTATCTGCCTCACCCAGCAAAGTGCTCTCTGAGTTTAACCCTTGAGGCTAAAGATAGATCCCCTGAGACCCTCTTCAGCTCCACAGAGTGGGCTGTTAACTTCAGTCAGCTTCTGTTTGTTTCTTCCCTTTTGATTTTCCTCAAGTCTAATGTAGAACACATTCTCCAAGGGGGTGACTTGGTTATATTTAACAGTCTACTCAGTGCACAATTAGGTCTGGATGTAATATGTAAAAGCAGAGTGTGTCCATACCATGACTCAGGTCCCTTTCTTTGTATCAATCCCATAAAACCAGTATTGGTAGCCAAAACCAGACAAGAGATTGATAGCATGGATAACTCGCTGTAATGCAGCATTCATTTCTGTGAACTGCTCAATGGTACTTTGGGCTAAATGCTAACATGCCCATAATGATACTTCTAGTATGTTGATGTTTAGCAGGAATAATGTTTACTATGTTAACCATCTTGGTTTGGTGTGTTAGCATCAATGTTATTCAGTAACGCAAATTACTGTAATATTATTACTTTCCCCAGTAATGAGTAGTGCAAGAGGTTACAAATCCCAAAACGGTAATTATATTTCAGTTATTAGATAGATAGATATATACTTTATTCATCCCCAGGGGGAAATTTGTTAAAATCATTAATCGAATTATTAATATTAATCTAATTGATGACAGTTATTGCGTTACCAGAACGCAATTCGTTTTTTTATGCCAGGTAAGCATATTTTACGTTGATGTGAACGAACGGCAGGGCAGAATGCATTTTCATGCATTACCTTGAGATTTGTACAAAAGTTCACTGCAATCAACCAGTAGTTTGCACATTTTCTCCAAAGAAATCTTAACTGTCAACCTCATGGTTGCATTAGAGCAGAGGTCTTCAACAGGGGGTCCGCGGAATTCTTGGTTGATTAGACAATTCTTTTTTTCTCTAAACATGAATGTGTCCATTATTGGAATAGTTCAGTGTTGTATGAAAGATAACAGGTATGTTTATGCATGGCAGTGGCACTAATAGGCCATCACTCATTTTTCGTTTCCACATTTATGTTTAAAATGAAAACATCAGTTTGAATAGCTAGTATGCATGATTATCATGCAATTAACAGACAATGTTGATGTTGGCATTGGTATCAGCTGACAAGGTATGTTTATAAATGGCAGTGGCACGGCCACCCTACTCACTGTACCTTGCACATGTTTAAAATAAAAACATGGATATATGAACCTGTGTATTATTTGAATAGCTTAGTATTGAATGCACAATAAAGAGGTATGTTTATACATGGCACTAGGCCCAGTTTAGTATAAAACACAATTTCATACAATATATATAGTCGGGGGTCCCTGCTCCATCTCTCTATCAGTTTGGGGGTCCTTGGCCTGAAAAATGTTGAAGACCCCTGTATTAGAGGAATAGTCAAGAGGATCATCAAAGTCAGTAGGATTTGTTCTGTTGGGAACATGAATGTCTGAGCCAACTTTTTTGCATTCCATGTATGAGTTGTTGAGACGTTTCATTCTGAACCACAAATGTTAACCTCATGGTACCGGTAGAAGAAAAGTCGAATGATAACCTACAGGGAACCATTCATTTCTCTAAGAAAATATTACATAATCTTAGAGATATTTCAGCTTGTTGGGCCAGTCGACTGACCTACCAACAGACCAACAAGAAAGAAAAGAGACGTACACAAAATACACACAATTCTTCAAAAAAGACATTCTTCTTTAATGTGCAGAAATTACAGTTACAATTTGGGCCAAGAGCAGAAGTAGTTCAACATAATCACTGTTCAAATCAAATTATTAAACTTATTATTCATCAGCTTTAATCTAAAACTCAGAGTCCTCTCAGAATCATATCTTGATTTAAATGATCTTGGTTATATTAACCCAATGTGTTAAGCTTTCTGTATGCCCTTATGCTGTTTAAAGACGCGCTGAGAGGCAATTCAATTCAAACTGATTGGTAGCAAAACCTTATTTTCCAAGTATCGATCCTGGGGGCAAGCCACAAAATGTAAAAACCTCAGCAAGACGGATCTGCTGTCACTTTTTACAGTAGAAATCAGGCAATCAATGTCACACATATGTCCACCGGGGCCTGAATGAGCCTAATTCCGCTCATCGGCGCTAAATAGTGAAAACCCTCGGGTTCATCAATCTTCAATTCAGGGAGCACTCTTTAGTTAATAGTCCACTCTTTAACCCCTGAACAACCACTCTATTTATCCGTGTGATCCAGCGGATACTCCCTCTATTCGTCAGAGGGAGGATATGGGAACAATATGTTTTACCTTGTCTGCTGTATTCTCTTTCTTACGCAGCTTGCTTCACTATAATTCCCAATTTGGAGCTGTCTTCTGTCACCATTCAAAAATTGAAGCTTGCAGCAAAGATTGATCTCTCTAACCCCCCATGGAATACATTTGATTGGTCAATTTAGTGGAACACGAAATGCTTGAATGTAAAAGTCAATATTTCCTGAATTGATATAGATGATATAGGTAAGTAATATCTCATGACACATCCTTTCACCTGATACAGAAGTACGTTCCTGTATTGGCGGGGCCGGCTCAAACCTTTCTAGGGCCTTGAACTAAGAACTCCTTCCCACCCACCTCCTTGAAATTCCACAGAATTATTCAACATTATACACAAGACATTGTGGAAGGTGAAGCTAGTGGCCCTGGGACTGTGAATTACTTAACAGAAAACCATCATGTAAGCCTTTGTTATAGTGCCTTCACCGATGACCAGTGTGGACTTGATACTTGATATTAGGTGTGTATATTTAGTCCGGTCTCATTCCCAGGGCGTCAAATACAGGCGCTTTGTAAAGCCTCTTGGCGTCTGATACCAACGCACATGGCACCCTTAAGCGGCTGTATGAGATGCACAGGGCTTTTGAGTAACTTCGATGCAAACCCACATGCTCAGAACAACGTGCGCAAAGTAATGTAAAGAGTGACAAAGTCCGTGTAGGGCGTAGGAACGAGGTGGATGGATCAAACAAACCCAGGAGTTCCACCTGCTGTTTGTGTCCCGTGTGCAATTAGTTTAAGTTACGCAAGTACTTAACGTAAAGTCCTTAAGTTACGTCACATACGCACAATGTTTGTTGCCTAAACCTAAGTGTCGCCAAGTGGTCCTGTCCAAGCTTCCGTAGGTGATGTGTTGGGAATGGGAACGGCTTGGTATATGAGGTGTAAGGAAATTGGTTATTGGTTTGTTTAACAAATTTAAGAAGTGTCCTTTAAAAGGTGTTTCACTTATAGTATCTGATTAGACTTTTACTCAGATTGATGGTCGGAGGAGCTATAATGAGAATCAAAAGGTTACTCTGTGGAGTGTTTGTTCGCCGGTGGCACTACGGAGAAATGTTGGAGTCTTGGTTGTGTGTTGTACTCAACTAAATCCCAAACAAGGAAGCACATGAATGCACACGACATAATGGACACTTTTTATGCTTTTCCACTCATGTACAGTTGGAGAAAGTAACTTAATAACAGTAATGTGCCAGCAAAAGGCATTTAAGAGTGATGCAATGCTTTTTCCCTAATTATTTCCTTGATCATTTCATGGTGAGAAAATAAGAGCTACATTTGTATTCATCATTAAATGATTTTGAACAGTTTTACTCTCCATATTTCTTGAATTGTCTTTTCATTTGTCATGTTCTGCTGCCCTGAAACTACAGGTTACACTAGCAATGTATTGAAATTGATCAACTGAAAAACTGAAAAATATCTTTATTTCACCTATATTAAATACTAAATTACAATTCCAGAAAACTAGAGTCAAAGAGATATGTGGCCAACCAGATGTTTTTTCTCTCTTTCCCAGGTTAAAAGTGGCCACGCCTCAAAGTCGGACATTATCAAGTCAGGAAGCCCCAAATCCACACTAAAGCATATATGGACAGGAAGCAGTAAGGACATGTCCATCAGTAGGCTGCTGTCACAGACTCTACATGGCAAAGAGAACAGCACAGCCTTGGACCTTCGCTATGATACTCCAGAGCCCTACTCTGAGCAGGACCTGTGGGACTGGCTGAGGAACACCACAGACTTGCAGGACTCACGGCCGCGTGCTAAACGGCGGCCAATGGTTAAGACGGGGAAGTTCAAGAAGATGTTCGGCTGGGGGGACTTCCACTCTAACATCAAGACGGTCAAACTCAACCTGCTGATCACCGGTAAGATCGTGGATCACGGCAACGGCACCTTCAGTGTCTACTTCCGCCACAACTCCACAGGCCAGGGCAACGTGTCCGTCAGCTTGGTACCTCCAACCAAGATAGTGGAGTTCGACGTGGCGGCTCAGCAGTCCGTCATCGACGCAAAGGACTCAAAGTCCTTCAACTGCCGCATAGAGTACGAGAAGGTGGAGAAGGGTGCCAAGAACACACTCTGCAACTTCGACCCGTCCAAGACCTGCTACCAGGAGCAGACCCAGAGCCACGTCTCCTGGCTCTGCTCCAAACCTTTCAAAGTCATCTGTATCTTCATTTCCTTCTACAGCACCGACTACAAACTGGTGCAGAAAGTTTGCCCAGACTATAACTACCACAGTGACACTCCCTACTTCCCTTCCGGCTGATGTTCCCATATTATGGTCTCATACACAGAAAAGTGGACGAGTGGAGCACAGACTGGGGCTTCCCAGAGAAATGTGTATGTTAGCCGTACTGTCCCTAACCATTTTCATACCACAGAGTCAGCCATCCCAATTGATTCCCCAATTTAATGTTCTGAATTTTGCAGAGAGAGCAGTAACTTTGAAGTAAAAAAGTGGTATATAAGACTGTGAAGTGCTTAAAATGACCTGAAAAACTCTGTGATTACGATGATAATTAGCAGTTAGAATTTTGTTCCTGAATTATGTTTTGTCACTGTTGTGTGAATAGCAGGGCTTTCTGGTCCTCTTGGGATCACTTTTAAACTCTGCCCTTTGATGTTTGCTATATTTTTAGTTCACACTTCTTTTCAAACTTGATGTTTACAACTTTGCTTTCCTCTTTTAGCATATAACCCTGGACAACAACATATGGACTGTTCACCCCTGCTGTGCTATTTATGCTCTGCAGTTTATCCTGCATAACTGGAAAACAAAATGAATTCCTCATCTAAAAAGAATTTAAAAAATTTAAAAAAACTCCTTTTTAATAAACCTGCAAGGCAGCTGAGGAGGACAGTGAAGATTTTAATGTGCATATGATGATGCTTTTAGCGATGTACGGTGGTCTTACCTATATAGGGGTGAGCTAGATCTGAGCAGGCTTCCCCCTCAAGCTGGAAGAGAAAATGCGTTAATGCGCTCAGACTGTAACACTGTCAATCTTCAGCTGTTGCCAGTGTTCCTGCTAGTACAGCTAGATGTTGAGTTTGTCGGGTGATTGGCTCATTCTCAGCTGATTGCATGTCTGGTTACTCTGACTGATTGATCAGCGGGTCGTTTTTGGGGATGGGGCTTGCTCATTGTCACTTAATATATCAACTGTAATGTATTGAATTCTGTATCTTAGAGCCTAATTTGTATGAATGGTTTGTATTGTACATAGAATATCCCAATTGCGCTGCTTCTGTACATACCCCCCCATGAGCTGTGTGTTCACCCCTTACCTGCTAAGTCCTATTGTTCACTCCATTTATGCTTGTTCTTGGTTCCTCTAACAAAGAAAATGATGTTGCTGCCCTAGTTGTGAATTTCTTGAACTCAGCAATCCTGTACAGAAGCTGTAAACTGACTAAATATATTAAAAGTATTCATTGAAATTTTCTTTATTGGTTGGTTGGGGGGGGTTGGAGATGTCCATATGAATTAAACAACACAGTAAATTTTATCAATTGAATGCTGGTATGTGTGGGTTCTTTCTGTGTTTCTTGCTGTAATAATGTAAGTAATGACTAATTGAAGTCTGGTGACATGTCACTACACCTGTCAGCTGTTTGAAGCGGCTAACATCAGGCTCCAGTGTGTAGTAGGCCAATGCACTGAATTACAGAAAAGTTGTGGATGGTTAAAATATCTTATTACATGTACAGGACTAAAAGTCCATTTTGATTTGAGCAGCCACTAGTTGGCAGAAGGTCAGGGGGGATGAATGGTTCAAATAAAACAGGGTTTTCACCCAGGAGGTCGCTGTTTGAGTCCAGTGTAAAACCATATTTTGACCATACTTTTGTTATGTAACATACATACTTAACTAATGCCACATATGTAAGCTAGGTAACAAACTTAGTTATTTTGACCCAAACCATGATCTTTTCCTAAACCGAACCAAGTGGTGGTGTTACTTAAACCTAAAGTTTCTTTGTTTCAATTCACAATGTTAAGTTTTGTTTCCACTCTTCAACGTGGTCGGTGCAGTTTGGCCCTTCTGAAGCATCAGAATGGTATTGATAACCACTGATAATGCCCATTCACTCAGTTGGTAACATACAAAATTTCATTTTGTCTTCATTGTGTCCTCTGTGTTAAGTTGGGGGTTCTGTCACCCTGAGAACCCCCCTATTTCTGCTATCTATACAACATGTTTATTGGATGATTCTACAAAAATGCAACAATTCTTCCTACACTTGAAAAGGCTTTACAATATATGTGCAAAGAAAATGAGGTATGCTAATGATAGGTAAAAAAAAACCTGGTTTTGGAAATGAAATCAAGTTTAAGGTGCAGTTAGGGTTTGGCCACTTGAATGGTGGTAGGGGTATGAGGGATAGATTGGTATAACTGTCGATCTGTGATCCATACGGCTCCCGGTGTTTCAAGGAGATGTTTTCACAGCAACATAAATAGATATTAGAGATGAATTATGACCTGTTTACACTAGTTCTAAACAGAGTATAATACATCATCAAAACTACTAACGACAAGAATTGTTTTAATCCATAAAAATACAATATTTTATTTACTTATTTAAATTTAAATTGTGTTTTAATGAAGAAAAACCCCACTATAGATCACTATAACAAAGCAAAAGGATAACACAGAATTTTTGATCGTTCACACTGACTTCTGAGCGGTTGAAATGATTTTTGGGACAGATGGAGCCGTGTAGACCGGCTTCTGTAATCAAACAACAAAGTGATCTGTATCTGCCAATATGGATCATCAATGATCGACAATTAGTATCGGTGGCTAAAAAAAACGTGATCAGGGATCTCTAAAAGTTATATTTGCTCCCTTTTTTCTTTTGTGCTGATTTGATTTTTGATCCGATCTGTGACTCTGATCCGCGATACGATCCAAACCGTTTTATATTAACTTTTATGATACGTTGCACCACGAATGGAAAGGAAGAAAAGCTTCAAAATGATTCACACACACACACGAAACATATAAATGGATTAGGTAAAAATAGATTACAATAAACACAGAACAATGAGAGAAACTACAACAAACTACAACAAACAAAAACAAGTGACATATATGTGATGGGATCCATAAAAAGGCTTGCCTGTAAAGATGTTTTTAGAAGCAGCTTAGAGATCCAGTATGCAGGATTTGGTGGCATCTAGTGGGTTGGTTACTAACTGAATACCCCTCCACTTACTACTCCCTCTCCAAGACTGCGGTAATATGAGCCGTCAAGCGCAAAACCGTGGTAATGCCCTTCACCTTGCTAAGAGGCCATCCTTAACGTTACAACACTTCTTTAGGAACAACGGAATTCAAATGGCGGCTGATGGAGCCAGATGGAGTGGTCGAGAGGTAGAAAGAGTAACAAGGAAATCAGAACTATAACTTGGGGGCAAGGTCATGCAGAGCCATATATGTAATTATTATGACCATATAGTTCATTCTGAATTTTACTAGAACCAATGGAGGGACGCGAGAACAGCATTTTGAACCAACTGTAAGCAACTAAAGGATACAAAAAAAGCAACTGAGGCACAAAAAAAACAGCAAAACTCCTCACCTTGACATTCTGTCTTGCTATGTGAAGGACACTACTTCATAGACAGAGCATTGGCATTGGACCTAATTGTGCTCTATAGATTGATTAGATAGGAATGTAATTGCTACTGTAGGAATAGAGGGCTGGATTTCACTACTGAGTAATGTCAGAAAATCCATACCGTACCTGTAACACTGACCCTGTATCAGACACAATTGATTATAGAATAAGTAAATAATCTAGACAGATAAAGTTAAAAGTTCAATTATCAAGACCTCACAATGTATCACAATCACCTGTATTTCACCACTTCTGTCTTTTTGAACTCTTGTTGCTGCTTTTTCTATCCACAGGTTCTAAAGATATCAGACTTTGCACAAGGCCAGTTACACCGCTAAGCAACTCTAAAACTCATCTACAGACACAAATGACGCATACAGTTACAATTAAACTTTAGTTTATCACAACTTGGGTTTCGTTTTCGTAGTACAATTAGAAAGAGCTAAGAAAATAAAACCCATGTTGTAATAAACCACATTTTTCCTTTGAAGCTTTACACGCTTGATTTTGAAATGTTCCTCATTGAGGTCTTATACCGACAGTTCCAATTCTTACAGCAGTTTTGAAATCAGTCAGTGTTCGATCAACGCACTAAACAAAACCAAGAGCAGCAAACAAATGCTGGAAACATTCACCACATAAAAGTGCTGAAGATGATTGGAAAAAGACGACAAGGAAATGCTCATCATCCAAATTCTGGATCTACTGTACAGCAACATGCACAAACACGTTTGACCCTGCGCTTAGCCCCTTCCCCAGATGCTGCTCCATCAAGCTCTCAGAGCTACCATGGAACCCACACTCTCACTAACAGCACTCCCTAAATAAATATTATCTAATTTGATAGACAAAAAGGTTTACAATATGCTATGACAACTGACTCAGAAGTGTAAACAGGTTAAAAAGAAAAAGAAACAAGCTAAAACCCACAGAGCCCAGTGCAAAAGTGAACCACCACATATCTTGGCAATGTACAGACGTCAATGAAATTAAGGAACAACACTGTTCCTGTAAAGTTGGTCCCAAGCTGAATCTATTTGAGGACGCTGATTGGCTAAATTGTATGTCACTCATTTATATCTTTAGATAGATAGATAGATATAGATATAAACTGTATTCATCCCCAGGGGGAAATTAGTTTGTAGCAGCAGCAATTTACAGAGTAAAATAAAATATAAAATATGGAAATGCACAATATATACAGTACAATAAAATAACAGAGCAGATATAGAATTTGAAGGAATAGAATTAACAACTAGGTAAACGAAACAAACTGGACAGTAGTGCAAGGATCACCAACAACAAGCAACAACCGTGTAGCATTGTTGTAGTCATTTGAAGGATGATGATCTGGCCAGAGGTGATTTATTATACAGTCTAATGGCAGAGGGCAGGAATGTTTTCTTGTATCTGTCCTTGTGACAGCGGAGCTGTTGGAGAAAGTGCTCCTCTGTCCCTGCAGTAGGTGGTGGAGAGGGTGGTCCAGGTTATCCAATATGGATAATAGTTTCTTCAGTGTCCTCCTCTCCACCACCTCTTCCAGATAGTCTTGTTTGCAGCCAATGATGGAGCCGGCCTTCTTAACTAGTTTGTTAAGTCTGTTGGTGTCTCCGGCTCCAATGCTGCTCCCCCAGCAGACTACGGAGAGGTACAGTGCACTGACCACAACAGACTGGTAGAACATCTCCAGCATCTTGCTGCACACGTTGAAGGATCGAAGTTTCCTCAAGAAAAAGAGTTGACTCATCCCCTTCTTGTACACAGTGTTGATGTTGGTCTTCCAGTTCAGTCTGCTGTCGATGGAGACACCCAGGAACTTGTACTCCTCCACCATGTCCACATCCTCTCCCAGAACTCTCAGCGGTTGTGGAGCCGTCGTCTTCCTCCTGAAGTCGATCACCATCTCTCTGGTCTTGGCCACGTTCAGAAGCAGGTGATTTCTACCGGCCCACTCCACAAAGTCATCCACTACTGCCCTGTACTCCTCCTCCCGTCCGTCCCTTATACACCCGACCACTGCAGAGTCATCAGAGAACTTCTGCAGATGGCATGACACAGAGTTGTACTGGAAGTCATTGGTGTACAAGGTGAACAGGAGGGGAGACAGAACAGTTCCCTGTGGGGCTCCAGTATCACTGACCACCGTATCAGACAGCACACGGCCCAGTCGGACAAACTGTGGTCTGCCTTAGTCAGTGATCCAGGAGACAGTGGACGCGTCAACCCCCACCTCCCACAGCTTCTCACTCAGCAGCACTGGTTGGATGGTGTTGAATGCACTGGAGAAATCAAAGAAAGTGATTCTCACAGAGCCACCGGTTCCATCCAGGTGCGACTGAGCTCGTTGCAGCAGGTAGATGATGGCGTCGTCCACCCCCACATGAGGCTGGTATGCAAATTGCAGAGGGTCCAGTGAGGATTTCACCTGCGGTCGGAGGTGGGCCAAGACAGCCTCTCCAGCACCTTCATCACATGAGATGTGAGGGCAACTGGTCGGTAGTCATTGAGGCCAGATGGTGTCGTCTTCTTAATCAGCAATTGGCTAAACTGCTTCATAGACCCGCTCTTTTGGACCAATTCTCGATGGCCCCAGCGCTGTTGAGACGTGCACACAGGCGGAGAGGATGAGCAGACAGGCAGAGAGAACGTGCAGGAAAAGCATTTATTCTGCTCAGATATCATATTTTACAAATATTACTGGGTGTATTCCATATTTCAAAAACACAAATATTGACAATTTGTATAATTTCTTTTTTTTTTGTGGCTCAAGGAGGGGCCACGCCCCATGGCCCTCTATTGGCCAGCCGCCACTGGTAAGTAATATCCCATGACTGTAATGTTATATTACTCTTTCTAACTGGACGTAACTGGACATAACTATTTTCCTAAGTTACCATCATTACAAATATTTTTAGCCCATTTTATTGCAGTGTCTTTTACTATAGTAAAATATTTGGCTTGATCTTAAGCATAAGCTACTGCAGTCAGTGTATATACTGAACATAATTTTGGTCGAAAGGAAGACTTTTAAAAAGAGTGTAGGAGCGTAGAAACAACCGAGTGCAACAAGTATTCCTTTTGGCTGCACCTCTTGTGGCCGTTTAATTATTTCCACTTACTCACTCACTTCCTTCTACCCTTTAACCCCTGTCATCACTAGGGTTACGCCCCTTCTCTTAAAGGGCACCCGTGAATTCGGTCCTTTAGTCCCCTACAAGAGTACCATTAAAATAATTCTGTAAAAATTGATAGTGACTATGATTTTATAAGCAAAAGAATGTCACACAATTATACAATTTTGATCTGAAATGCATTTTGTTTCTAACTAGAACCATTTGTCTTTTACAGATACCAAATTCTTTGAAGCATCCTTCCATCACGCTGTATGCCGGGGCAACCTCTTAGATCTTGTAAGTATCCAGGCTACAAAGACATTGATTCATAATAAACTGGAAATTCAATACACCAGATGATGAACAATCTCATTGCAGAAAGTACAGCCCTGGCTGTTTTAGTCTTAGAGTAATGCTTAATTTTAAGTTCATTATATTAAGTAGTATTCTAACTTTAAAAACAATACATTGACTAATGTCATTTTTGGGGGTGGGTTCTGTTGTTATGCTTGTTTCAAAATAAAGACATAAACGAGGCGCCTAAGTGTCTCAATGAAAACATGGAGACACTAGTCTAAAAATATGTGGTAAGTGTATGTCAACCTAGTATTGTTACATTATAAACTTGTTACGAATATATTTACAGATTAAACTATGCAGCTATCAGTGTGGAGTATGATTCATTTTACGAGCCAAATGAGAAACTTGCCAGCTGTAAATGACCCTGGTAACATATGCTAACGCAATACAAAGTATGGAAATTATGGAACATAATCATGAAACACTCAAACCATTATGCTAATCTCAGTAATTAGTCCCCTTTGATATGTATTTCAGCAGGAGATATCAGGGTATCAGGCCAGTTAATCACAACCACTGGAACATCCTAACTTTAAGTGCTTGCACCTTTTGCGCATGGTTATGTCTTATTATAGCCGGATTTTCTTCTTCATCTTCGCTAGTTTTGAATAAAAAATCAGTCCAAATTGTTTTTATTATGATTATAGTTAAAGTTATTAACAGCTGACTGTGGAGGAGTATTTGTAACTCTTGAAAGATCACAATGCATGTAGATTGATTTGATGACTTGCAGGTTTTATTTATTTCATTTATTTAAAAGGGACCATGTACAGTTTACACATAAATGTCTCCATTCGATGCACTGTACCAGATTGTAGCTTAAGCTAATTTGCATCTGCAGTCCCTTGGCAGGTCAACAAGGACAAGACAACAACACAGTAAAAGGAAAAGACATAATACAGAGATATACCACAAAAAACATACAAGACACCCAATACAACGCTACACACAAATAGCACATCAAAAATGAATGTGTGTCAATAAAATCAAGTCAGAAAAGACCACAAGAATAGAGGTCAGTGTGTGCAGTGTTGTGCAGTTTTTTTAAATACTTTTTAAGTTGGCTTTAAAAGTGCTAATAGTGCTGCAGCTCCTCACACCTTCAGGCAGGCTGTTCCACTGGTGTGTTGCTGTTACAGAGAAGGCTGATTGACCAAAAGTAGTGCGGCGAAATGGTATTGTACAGTCTCGTGTAGAGGATATTCTCGCTGATCTAATGGAAGTTGCTGAGCGAGTATATACAAAGTCACGGAGTGGAGGAGGGGCCAAACCATTTAAAAGTCTATAGACCAGGCACAAATTTGAGAACAATCTAAAATTGTTAAAGCTCAGTAGATTATGCTTCTCCAATACCCTACAATGGTGAAAGTGCAACAGCCTTTTGTCCAGAATTTTTATTGTTTGCTTATATAAAGACTCGAGAGGTCTTATGGCTGTTTCACCAGCCTGCCCCCAACATGTAATGCAGTAGGACATATGTGAAAGGATCATGGCATGCATAAATATCTTTGCTGCATTTGGAGAGAGACAGTTTCTGATGTGTCTAAAATTTGCGAGGTTGTATTTTATGGTTTTAACCATTTTTTTTACATGTTTCTTAAATGTCAAATTTTGATCTAGTATCACACCAAGATATTTAAAATCAGTGACTAAGTTTACAAAGGTAGCCTCCTACTTATGAGGCAAACTTAGTCATCGATGGTCAGTTGAGGTCATTTTATGAAAACTGTCCAGCTTATGCATAAGGACTGACTGGCTGGCCATTTTTATAAACTGATAAGTGATTTATGATCTTCCTGGGTTCTTTTTGTGAAGTTTTGAAAAATGTTCCATTATTTATATATAGATATATATTTATATATATCAGTGGCGGGCCGTGCATTGTATACCTGGGCCTTCAGTGCTGTCCTACTACAGTTGAACCTCCTCCTAATAACCTCATTATGACGCCACAGCTACGCTTATTACTTGTTTCTAGGGGTGTAATAATACACGTATTCATATTAAACCGTTCGGAGCGAGGCTTAGGAACCGAACAATACGTTTGAATAATACTAGTGCATTTGGAAAATGCAGAAGCTTAAATTGTGGGAAATATAATGTTTTCGGTGGACTGCGCTCAAACTGGCAACCCACATGACGTAACAGACAAGTGTCTGACACTCCGACCCCGGAAGAAAAACATTCTACACGTGACGCTAAACTAGCTTAGCAGGAAAACAACAGCAGCACACATGCTACAAACTCTCCCCGCAGCGTTTAGCTGTTCTCTACTGATTCAAACAGGGCTAAAGCCATCGCTACACAATCCCCATTTCTCCAGACCATCATTCTTGCTTTGTAAAAGAAAAGAAAACCCCAAACAGAGAAGCAAATGTCCGACCCTAACCCCGTGATGACGGGATGCTTCATCATTAATGGACAAGTCAGAATCAATGTAATTCACACAATGACAAGAACAAACTCACAAGAACCAGTCACATATATTTATATGACGGTGCGGTTCAGTTCCAGTCAGAGGTCCTCCTGCGAACGTATTCATTGAGTTGTAGATCCACTCGGGTCTCTCCAAAAGTTTTCAAAAGCACCGTAGCTTGTAAGTGTCCTGTCGTGTCGTTTTGCTGGTTAGCGTAGCGTAGCTCCAAACAGCTCCAAACACCAAGACGCTCAGTTGCAAATAAAACGCATTCCCAGCCATAAAATGTGCAACGCTTCTCTGATGCTGAAATACCGTTCGTACAAATCCTTTTCCTGGCTGGTTCAGGGCTGCTAGCTGTGGGGTTGGCCGACCCTTTGATACGATGTCCAGCTTTTCCTTAAATGTCCTTCTCCAGAATTCTCCAGTTACTCCTCCTTCAGCCATTGAGTGTTAAAAAAACAAAGCTAGGTAAAAAAAAAAGAATCTACACCAAGCAAAACGCTAAAAATGTCATGTCAATGTCATAACTTCTTACTACTAATACTAACTTCTGCAAGCTCCTTCAGCTTCAAAACAGTCACGCTGGCTCACGTTAATGCTGAGCCAGCTGCGTTAATGCTGACGTACTTGTAGGCCAGCTTGCAGGCTCTGGCACGTCAAAGAATACGCCCAACATGTCAAACTAAAGATCTGATTGGTTGAACACTATGACAATCAACAATATCGTCCCCATTCACTTAAAGTGCACATGGATTCACTTGTGAGTCTGCAGGCCTCGGGCCTCTCTTCTTACCTAGAGACACAGAGGTGAGATCTGATTGGATAAAAGCTCTACTTAAAACAAGCTGCACTGGAAGCAGAGCAACTGAGGAAGACAGTAGCTGTGCAATGAGAACATAAGATAATGGGAAAGATATTTTTATAAATTCTAATACATGTAGTGTATTTAAGAAAAATTATTAAATTATAAAATAGCTATAACTTTGTGATTCTGTTTAGGCCAGCAGAGAAGGCCTTTGCAGGCCCTGACGGCCCACCACTGATATATATATATCTGAAGTGTCAGTTTGAAAAACAGTGTACCTTAAGAATGTTTAATATCACAATGTGACCAGCATGGGGACACAGCTCATTGTTTTCTCTCTTTATCCTTCAGGACAGCCAAACTACAGAGGCTGTGTCGGGGATTGCACAGAAAATGATGGACATTCATTGGATGTGTGATACATTTTGGACTGATTCCTGCTACCCCAATGACCTCAAGTGTACATTCGAAGTGTTTTAGAAAATCCTGATGGAACTGGACTCTACCAAGCTTTCACCAAAAGTGCAAGCACTGAAAATTAAGATGTTCCACTGATTGAGTAATTGAGCTAATAAACAGATATTTCCCTTAGGAAAACTTGCATCAAAATGGGTGAAATGGGTCATCAGCAGAAAGTGTTAAGGCTAAAGGGGCACAGCTGCTCACCTGAGCCTCTTGATGTTTTGGATCCGTTACCTTAAATTGTTCTGGCATTTATTAAATGAAAGACATCTATTGTGGCAAAATAAGTACATTTGAAATAACCTCAATGTGCACATAAGTATGAGGGCATTTTCTTTATGATTTGTTTCTTTGCACGCAACACAATCAGAATCTGCTTTGTTGGCTCTCAACGTACATACACAGAAATTACAAATAAAACAAGGACAACAAAGCAGAACAGAGGTAGGCATAACATTTACGACTATGTATAGATATAAGTATAAGTATAAATATAGGCCTATATATCAACATGCTTGTATGAGCACTGGCTCTGTGTCTGCTAGCTGCTGTTGAGCGGAAGTGGTGTAGTAGTGTTGTAGTGTGATGCTGTATTGCTGTCAAACATGGTTGTCTGACTGTTATTTTTTTATGTTTCGTACATCGTTGTAGTTATGTATTGTCGTAAGTGTGGGGTGAATGGAATTTTTTTTTTAATTTGACATATGTGGATATAAATTTTAAAATGCATTGGGTTTATTAATAAAAAGTATATTAATTGTATGTGTTTTAAGTAAATTGAGTTTATTGCATAAACCTAATTATTATGAATATCAAACAAATAATTTGTATTAATACTGAATACATACACCTGGTTATGAATTTAAAGTAAATTAAATTTATTTATGGTAAATGCATAAACCTGTTTATTGGAATATTAATATTTTTATATACTAATCGTAATAGTCATTCTTGTTTCAATTATGTTTGACTAGCAAATATACATCACATAAAGTTTATTCGTTTTTTTGTGTTAAAACTATGTAATCCAAATGGATGGAAATTGTATATGCAGTTAATAAAATACATAATTCTTAAATATTAGGCCTAAATATTTCTTTGTGTATGTAAATAGTCTGTGGAAAGCGTCACATTGCCTCCACATTAAAAGGGACGCAGAACACATAAGCTCTGTGCCTGACTATGATTATTCCTTGGCACCTCTTTTGATTTTGCACCATGTGTGATCGAGCAGATTTCCTAATAATCGAGTGTACCAGAAAGTTGGACACATCGAGGTGAACTTGTATTTCAGTCCCTGGGAGATGTGGAGATTGGGATGCAAGACTGATAGCGTCTGTTCTGGGACTTCACTGTGGCACCTGCCATTGAATCCTCCGACTCGGCAGTTAGGATCAGCAGTCGGCTTTAAACAGATTAGGGGCTCTGGGGGAGGGAAATCCGCTGCCTTTAGCTGGCTCACAACTTATCAGTAATTAAAGTGGATGCCAGGTTTGTGTGTTCATTGGTGGTCCGCAGGGTGCTTTTATAGCTGTCCTCATTAAGGAGCTGCCTTCAGAAGTTTGCCTTCAATGCTCAATTTTAACAAGCCAGTAGGGGTTTGATAGTATATGGATAAATAGCATCAGTGTAGAAGCAAACATATAAGAAAACAATGCCTGTCAATTCTAACTGTGATAAACATGGAGCCAGTTTTTTAACCTCACAGCAGCTCCATGTAGGAGCCATTAGTTATGTCTGTTTATATTGGGAGCCTACCTCAAGTTGACCACAGGTGGCAGGTATATTCCATATGGGGCACAGGTGCAACAGACAGGCTAATGAGGCATAGGTGAAGGGGAGATCGCACGGTTTTTACCACTTGCACGATTGTATTCACTGGGCATCCACACCAGAAAGCCAAGTCAGTGTTTTCTCTGAAAATATACGATCGTCCAGTCTGTCTCCTCTGTCATTCAAGATGGCGCCGTCTATGACTGCTTGGTGTGTTGGTGCTCATTGTTTTGTGTTGTTTTTGTTGTAAATACTGTTTTCTGCTGCGATACCCGGAGCTCTTTCACCAGAGATGAGCTCGTAAACATCAGGGGAACAACTCCAGCGGACTTACTTCCAACTTTTCTTTTAACTTCTGTGGAAGTACTGGACATTCTCATCAAAGGTGCGCTCACCTTAGCCCATGCAGCGAGACGACGGAAGAGAGGGAAGCGGGCCGGCGTGCTTGTGCGTCTTCGCACACGTGGATTTCGCACACCGCTGCCGGGCATATTTCTCTCAAACGTCCGCTCACTGTGCAACAAACTGGACGAACTTCAGCTACTGGTGGGGAAAGACAGAGACTTTTCTACATCCTCCGTTTTGTGCTTCACTGAGACCTGGCTCTGTGGATCCATACTGGACTCCGCGCTCCAGCTGGCTGGCTTCCAGCTGTTCAGAGCGGACGGCGACACGGAGCTCTCCGGCAAATCGAAGGGTGGAGGAATCTGTTTTTACACCAACAGTGGCTGGTGCAACGATGTGTCAGTGATTCTACAGCACTGTTCTCCTGATCTGGAATCCTTCATTATAAACTGTAAACCATTTTACTCCCCCCGCGAGTTCGCTTCATTCATTCTGATCGGTGTTTACATGCTGCCGCAGGGTAACGTGCAGGAGGCACAGCGGACACTCGCCGATCAGATACGGTGTGTGGAGCAGACCTACCCGGACTCTCTAGTTATTGTCCTTGGGGACTTTAACAAAGGAAACCTCAGCCATGAACTACCCAAATACAGACAGTTCATTAAATGCCCTACCAGAGAGGAGAACATTCTAGATCACTGCTACACCACAATCAGCAGGGCCTATCACGCTGTCCCTCGTGCTGCACTGGGACTCTCTGACCACGTCATGGTCCATCTGATTCCTGCTTACAGGCAGAAATTAAAGCTCTGCAAACCTGTGGTGAGGAAATTCAAGAAGTGGACCAGTGAAGCTATGGAGGACCTTCGAGCGTGTTTGGACTGTACAGACTGGGATGTATTCAGGACTGCTACCAACAGTCTGGATGAGTACACAGAGGCTGTGACTTCATATATCAGCTTCTGTGAGGACAGCTGTGTTCCATCAAGCACCAGGGTGAGTTACAACAATGACAAACCCTGGTTCACAGCAGAACTCAGAAAGCTAAGGCTGCAGAAAGATCAGGCTTTTAGGAGTGGGGACAAGGAGTTGTACAAAGAGTCAAAGTACAGGTTTAGCAAGGCGGTGAGAGATGCTAAACGACTGTACTCTGAGAAACTGCAACATCAGCTCTCAGCCAATGACTCTGCTTCTGTCTGGAGAGGTCTCAGACAGATTACCAACTACAAGCCAAAAACCCCCCACTCCATGAACGACCTCCGCCTGGCAGACGAGCTGAATGAGTTCTACTGCAGATTCGAAAGACAATGGGACAGTTCTGACTCCATCCCCCACAGCCCCATCAACCAGCCCCCCCTCCCCCAGCTCAGCAGGGGCCCATGCCTCTGTATCACCCATCCCAGCGCCCCCCCCTCCCCAGTGACAACTCTCTCTATTCTGGAGAGTGACGTCAACAGGCTTTTTAAAAAATAGAACCCCCGCAAAGCAGCCGGCCCAGACTTGGTCTCCCCCTCCACCCTGAAGCATTGTGCTGATCAGCTGTCTCCGGTGTTCACAGACATCTTTAACACCTCCCTGGAGACATGCCACTTACCAGCCTGCTTCAAGGCCTCCACCATCATCCCTGTCCCTAAAAAACCAAGGATCACAGGACTCAATGACTACAGGCCCGTCGCCCTGACCTCTGTGGTCATGAAGTCTTTTGAGCGCCTTGTCCTGTCCCACCTAAAAACCCTCACCGACCCACTCCTGGACCCCCTGCAGTTCGCCTACAGAGCCAACAGATCTGTAGATGACGCAGTCAACATGGCCCTTCACTTCATCCTCCAGCATCTGGACTCCCCAGGAACCTACGCCAGGATCCTGTTTGTGGACTTCAGCTCTGCTTTCAACACCATCATCCCATCTCTGCTGCATAGCAAGCTCTCCCAGCTGCAGGTGCCCGACTCCACCTGCAAGTGGATCACAGACTTCCTGTCTGACAGGAAGCAGCACGTGAAGCTGGGAAAGCACGTCTCAGCCTCCAGGACCATCAGCACTGGTTCCCCCCAAGGCTGCGTTCTTTCCCCTCTGCTCTTCTCCCTGTACACCAACAGCTGCACCTCCACTCACCAGTCCGTCAAGCTCCTGAAGTTCGCGGATGAAACCACCCTCATTGGACTCATCTCTGGTGGGGATGAGTCCGCCTACAGGTGGGAGACTGACCATCTGGTGACCTGGTGTGGTCTGAACAACTTGGAGCTCAACGCTCTAAAGACAGTGGAGATGGTTGTGGATTTCAGGAATGAACGCAGCCCCACCAGCCCCTATCACCCTGTGTGACTCTCCCGTCGACTCGGTGGAGTCCTTCCGCCTCCTGGGCTCCATCATATCCCAGGACCTCAAGTGGGAGCTGAACATCAGCTCCATCACCAAGAAGGCTCAGCAGAGGATGTACTTCCTGAGGCAGCTGAAGAAATTCATCCTGCCAAAGTCAATGATGGTGCATTTCTACACAGCCATCATTGAGTCCATCCTCTGCTCCTCCATCACGGTCTGGTACGCTGCAGCCACAGCCAAGGACAAGGGCAGACTGCAGCGCATCATTCGCTCTGCTGAGAGGGTGATTGGTTGCAATCTGCCGTCCCTCCAGGACCTGTTCGCTTCAAGGACCCTGAAGCGAGCACGAAAGATTGTAGCCGACCCCTCTCACCCTGGACATGATCTGTTTGTGCCCCTTCCATCTGGTAGGAGGCTGCGGTCCATCAGAACCAAGACCTCACGCCACACAAACAGTTTCTTCCCGTCCGCAGTCGGGCTCATTAACAAAGCCCGGGTCCCCCACTGACTCTGTCATCCCCAGGACATTTCCTTCTGGGCTCTCCCCTGCACATCCCTGTTTCTTTATTTAAACACTCGTCACTTTTAACATTTCACTTACACTTCACTTGTTTTACAGTCCTGTTATCTGTTTTGTTGTGCACTTTGTTATATTTTATATTTTATTGTAAATTTTAATATGTTTCTATTTCTCGCACTGTGTTGATTGCTGATAGTTTGATGTTATTGTTTATTGTTAAATGTTACGCACCAACCGCCACGACAAATTCCTTGTAGGTGCAAACTTCCTTGGCAATAAATGGTTCTGATTCTGATTCTGAGAATGATGGGAGCAGACGGTCCGCACTGCCGTCAAACCATTTGACAGCATATCATAGGGGCTACATCTCAGAAGTTAGACTTCATTCTTGTGTCCTTTGTTTTAAAGAACATGGTCAAGGACACAGTTTGGTACACTTCCTTCCTTGTTTGAAATTGTTCGGACTTCAAGAACAGGCCCGGAGGAGAGAAGGCCAGAACAGGCTGTTTGAGATGTTACTGCAGAAAAATTATTTCCACTTAATCTGTTACATTGCATTTACAGGATGAGGGGAAAAACCAAGCCCCCTGTTCCCGGAGCGACTGTTGACCCGGATGGACAATCAATGTGTTCATAATTTGATTATTTACTAGAACAGAATGTAAAAATACTCTGTTTCAAGTAAAAGTACTGCAATCAAAATGTTGCTTAAGTAAAAGTGCAAAAGTATTGGTATCAAAACATACTTAATATACCAAAAGTAAAAGCATAATGCAGAATGGCCCTTCTTAAATAATATATTTAGGTTGGGCCTATATCATTGGATTATAATTATATTATGCATTAATGTGTTCATCACTTTAATGAGCCTACTCAAGTAAAGAACAAAAACCTCAAAATTGTAATTAAGTACAGTACTTGAGTACCCTGAATGTACTTACATTCTAAAACTGCAAGAGCACAAAATTGTTCACAGGCGCAAGTTCTTCATTGATCTAGCAGCTTAGTTTCACTTTCAAAGTGCACCAGAGTGATTTCATTTTCAAATGTACGATATTTCTCCAGGAGAAAGTGCCCCCGGATCCCCTCAGAGGGTCTGACCTCCACCCAACATAGACTCACAAAATACTGTGGACACTGGAGACAGAAGTAGAAGTAAAAGGTAATTATCCTTTAGTTAGGGAAACACTTGTTTACGATAAGGCTTTTGGATTGTGGGTTTGGTTAAGAAAAGCCAAATTTGTTTGTCTGCAAAGGGACGTGAACTATGTGCGTCACACATGCATCCACCAAGCCGGCTTCCTCACTTCAACATTCAATGTCCAATATGAGCACATTTTCGAGGGATACTAGCCTGGCTCTCCTCAAGGTGGATAGATCCCTGGAAAAACCAACAGTTTGAACCTTTGTCTACAAATCACAATAGATCAGTGGGGGTCCGTGCATTTTATACCTGGGCCTTCTGTGCTGTCCTACTATAGTTGAACAGCTACGGTGCAGATACATAAATCCGTGCATGACGGGACACTGCGTCATTAATGAACAATGCATAGACAAATCAACGTAATTAACACAATGAAAACCACAAAGTCATAAGAACCAGTCACATATATTCATATGACAACAAAGCACGACACATCAATCCAGCAGACCTGCAGCGGATCGACGCATTCCACCACACAAGAGCACGAGCCATCAAATATTATTCATAAAAACGACACGATAGACAAATGAACAGTAGTAACGTTACTGCAGATGTAAACAAACAAACGCAGTTTGTCACTTACCGAATGCTGTTCACTTAAAGACAAACTCCATCCTCCTTTCTTTGTTGACAAAGAGTTTAATCCCTGTACATCATTTTAGTTCCAGTAAGAAGTCCTTCTTGATTCATGGACAAATCGACTGCGACCGGTCACAGACCGTGGTTGTGGAGCTCCGTTTCCCTGCAAACGTGTTCGTTGATCTGTAGATACACTCGGGTTTCTCCAAAAGTTTTCAAAAGCACCGTAGTGTCCTACCGTGCTATGGCGTCCTCAGGTTAGCGTAGCATAGCTCCAAACACCAAGACGCTCAGTTACAATGAAACACATTCCCAGCCATAAAATGTGCGACGCTGTCAGCCAGGAACACAGTTCATAAAAATAAATAAACTACACCAAGCAAAACCCTAAAAATGTTATAATTTCTTGCATATCTTTCCATTTTAACTCTTACTACTCAAACTAACTTCTGCCAGCTTCCTTAAATTTCACATTGGTCACGCACTGGCCCACTGACCAATCACGGCGCACGTTAATGCAGACGTACTTAGCAGGCTACCTGGGTAGCATCGGCACGTCAAAGAATACGCCCAACATGTCAAACTAAAGATCTGATTGGTTGAAGACTATGACAATCAACAATATCGTCCCCATTTACTTAAACTGCAAAGTCTACCTAGCGGGCATCGGGCCTCTCTCCTTACATAGAGATATAGGGGCTGAATCTGATTGGATAAGAGCTCTCCTTAAATCAAGTTGTGCTGGAAGCAGAGCAACAGAGGAAGACAGGAGCTGTGCAATGAGAACATAAGATAATGGGAAAAAAATTATAATACATGTAGTGTATTTGTGAAAAATTATAAAATAGCTATAACTTTGTGATTCTGTTTGGACCAGCAGAGAAGGCTTAGCTGGCCCTGACGACCCACCACTGGAATAGATGCTTACAGCGTCTTATCTTATTTAAAGAACAACTGTTTATCTGACCACTACAGTATGTCTTATACACTTGTTGGATCTCAAATCTTCCCTACAGCTTACTGATACCCATGGTCAGATAGCTTGGACCAGAAATGTGTCAGGTTGATGAGCAGTTCTACATATGGTTTATGTAGTTTAAAGGGACACTGTGTGGAAATGCACTTCAGCCCACTCAGAGTAGATTTTTATCATCATAACACTAAGAGCAACAGAAGTCAGACAGCAACTGGCGGTATTACACTTTTGCATACACAGCATACACGTGCTCGCGGATGACCAGCTCTGCATGCCTTTACTGCTCGGTCTGGACTTCATGTGTGCAAGCCAAATTGTGTTAAAGCCACACCTGAGACGATATGTCATGCCAGGGGGAAAAGAGTATAAGTTCTTACCAAAGACTCGTGATGCACTAAAGTGGGGTCATGCAGACCCTGCAGTCAACTTTTACATGGCAGAAATGGAAGACTCCGATGGCAACCAGCCTGCCGTTCCACTTTTGGAGGCACAACCTGAGGTGGTCAGGCCTCTACTGAAGAAGTGGCCTACGGTTTGGACAGAGACCACAGGTGCCACTGATATCACACAGCATCAGATTTGGACTGCAGATGAGCTACCTGTGCGAAGGAGAGCCTACCGAGTGTCACCACAAAAGCAGGCGGTTATTGAGGAACAAGTGGAGAAAATGCTAAGCAATGGTGTCATCGAACCATCCTCTTGTGATTGGGCCTCCCCAGTAGTGTTAACCCTGAGGAAGGATAGGACACCCCGTTTCTGTGTGGACTACAGGGGAGTTAACGCTAAAACACACCACAATGCCTATCCCGTGCCTCTGGTGCATGAAATTTTGGAGTCCTTGCAGGGGGCCCAGTATTTCAGCTCCCTGGATCTCCGGAGTGGATATTGGCAGGTGGCGATGGATGTGGAGAGCAGACACAAGACCACCATGATCACCCATCTAGGCCTATTCCAGTTCAAGGTCATGCCATTCGGTTTGCGGAACGCTGGCGCCACCTTACAGAGGTTGATGGAAAGAGTCCTGGGGGAGCTGAAGGGCAAGATCTGCTTTGTCTACATAGACGATATTATTGTCTTTTCACAAACACAAGAGCAACACTTGCGTGACCTCGACGCAGTGTTTAAAAAACCCCATCAGGCCCATCTGACCCTCAATGTGAAAAAATGCCATCTTCTCCAGACTCAACTCATCTTCCTGGGGCATGTAGTGTCCGGTAAAGGAGTGGAAGTGGACCCCGCACAGGTTGGCGCCATCGCGGACTACCCAGCATCCACGGATTTGAAAAGTCTACAGAGGTTCCTGGGGTTAGTGGGCTGGTACCACAAGTTCATACCTAGGCTGGCTGACACTGTGGCCCTACTCAATAAC
Source organism: Anarhichas minor (assembly GCF_050575085.1). NCBI lineage: Eukaryota > Metazoa > Chordata > Actinopteri > Perciformes > Anarhichadidae > Anarhichas > Anarhichas minor. The sequence continues at coordinate 2,158,080 of NW_027466479.1, read as the reverse complement.
CTTAAGAAAAAAGGTGTGTCATGGAATTGGTCCGCGCACTGTCAGACAGCCTTTGAACAACTTAAGGAGTTGTTGCAGTCTCCACCTGTGCTGGCTCAGCCGAGGCCACACCTTGGGTTTCAGGTTCACTGTGATGCTAGTGATGTGGGTCTGGGAGCAGTCCTGATGCAGACTATTGACAGAGACGAAAGAGCAATCGCCTTTGCTTCACAGGCTCTCCAGGGTGCTGAATTAAGGTATTCCACCTCGGAGAAGGAATGCCTTGCTGTTGTGTGGGCGGTGGAGAAGTGGCGTCATTACCTGGAAGGGGAAACCTTTGATGTATTTACGGACCACAGTGCTCTTGCCTGGGCATTCAACTGTCCCAAAGCATCATCCCGTCTAACCAGATGGACTCTGCGACTGCAGGCTTTCTCCTTCCGGGTTCACTGTAAGAAGGGTTGCTGTAATGTGGTTCCTGATGCGCTGTCCCGCACACCACCACCACAAGAAGGTAGTGTCAGTGTGGCTGTCGCCAAATCGCACTGGTCGGATCTACCCAGTTCCCTTCAGGAAATTGAAGAGGCTCAGCAGACTGACCCGGTATGCCAGGAGTATGGTCAAACCATTTCCCAGCCAACACCCGGCCGCATTCACTATCATCTACAACAAGGAGTGTTGTACCGGGGTGTACCTTCGAAGTATGGTGGGTTCAACTACCAGTTAGTTGTTCCGGCTGTGCTAGTCCAAGAGTTTCTGGCTTACCTCCATGATAGCTCCTTCGGAGGTCATTTGGGCAGAATGAAGACGCTCTTAAAGATCTTAGAGGTGGCGTGGTGGCCAACTGTCCGCAAGGATGTGTGGAACCATGTCCGTGCATGTCCTACCTGTCAGCAATACAAAGGCTCCACCGACAAGCCAGCTGGTCATCTCCAGCAAACTGAGGTCAAGGAACCTGGTGAGATGATAGGAGTGGACTTCATGGGACCATTCCCACTCAGCAATGCCCGGAATTCAGTCCTGATGGTGGTTGTGGACTATTTCAGTAAATGGGTGGAACTTTTCACCTTAAAAGATGCCAAGACTCCAAAAGTCTGTCAGATCCTAAAAAATGACATCTTCACACGCTGGGGAGTACCAGAATACCTGGTCTCTGATCGGGGACCCCAATTCACAAGCCAGCTAATGTCTAGCATGTGTGAGACCTGGGGCGTGGCACAAAAGCTCACTACGGCGTACCATCCCCAGACCAATCTGACAGAGAGGGTCAATAGGACGCTGAAGACCATGATTGCTTCCTTTGTAGGCGACCACCATCAAGACTGGGACCGGTGGCTGCCTGAATTCCGGATGGCTATCAACACGGCAGTACACGAGACCACTGGCGTGACCCCCGCTCTGTTGGCTCTTGGCCGCCAACTCAAAGGTCCGTTGGAGCGTCTCGTACACAAGACTCCTGCACCCAACACATCTACATACCACATATTACACTCACACTCACAGATGCTGAAGGAGGTTGGTGTGGCCAAAGCCAGACAAGCCAGGTACTATAATGCACGTCGCAGAGATGTACACTTTGTGGTCAGTGATCTGGTCTGGATTAGGGCACACCCGCTGTCTAAAGCCTCAGCGAAATTCTCTGCCAAGTTTGCACCCAGATGGTCAGGGCCTGTCAGGGTAGAGAAAAAAACTAGGTCCTATAAACTACCGTGTTCGTTGGTTGACTGATAAGATGAAGGTGGACAATGTGAATGTGGTTGACATGAAACCCTACTATGGTCCCGATAAGCCGCTGGCTGGGGGGGGGGGGGGGGGGGGGGGGGGGATGTAATGATCACAAAAGTCTGCCTGGGTGTACAGTACAGCAAATGTGAATGGGGAACCTGTGGGTTATTTTCCTTCACCTATATATTAAGTACTGTACTGTTATTAGTTGCCTGTAAGTATAAACACAGGATATGAATAGGATCTATTATTGTTGGTGTTATTGTTTTGCATAAATTGTGTCGGGGGGGAAGTGACGCGAGGGAAGTTTGTGCGCACAGACCGGAGGAAGCAAGCTGCGTTCAGTGGGACTCAGGAGAGCACGGTTTGCCGGCGATTGCTCAGCCAAGGATCCGAAGCAAGCGGTTATTGGATTATTGGGCTGGAGTCTTCTCTGGGAACGGTACAGAGGGCCACCATTGGGACGAGCTGTGGTGAGGTAGCGCGAGTTCGGTGGACAAAGTGACCACGGCGTCTCGCCACGCTTCTGCCGGTATTGACTTTGCCTCGGGGATTGTTTTGTTCCATCGGACTGTTTTTTGTTACCTGAAGGAACTTTCGAACTAATGGGACTCTGGGTTTGGGGTGATCGTTGTTATATATGTTTAATTTATTGTGCCGTAGTACGGCAGGAGCCTTGCGGTTATTTTGGTTTTGTTTGTTCATATGAATATTGATTTATATTAATATACTGTGTTACATTTACTTGGCAGTGTGGTTTCTTTGGAGTCTGTTGTGGTCTACCCATAAAATAGAGAGATCATTTCAGTGTGGTTTTGTACTTTTCACCCTGTTAATCAGGCAGATATAGACTCTGTAAACTACTAATTCAGATCCGCCCGTGCCCTTAATTTTAGCGTATGTACTTTTCCCTTTTAGGTTTATATAATTAGGTGAATTGTTACAAAGTTAGCTTACTAGTGCAGGAAAGTGTCTCCCTACGTCTCTCTTTCAGTGCACTCTTGGAAGTCACGTACACAGGTAACGTTAATAACTTTACTGTGCCTAATTAACGTACAGTTACAAAATGCCTGGCAACAAGGAAATACGGAGGAATAATAATGAGCTTCGTTACCTTGCTGTTGCTGAAGTCGAAGTGTGGAATCTGGCCAGATATTTTGTAGCTCTTTAAATAAAATTGTGTTGAGAGAAGCAAGTGTCCATCGGTATATTCATTTATGGTCTACTGTCATCATTTGTGTAAGGCAACGGAAGGTATAGCTTTAAAGATGGTGTGTCTGTCTGCGTGAACAAAAATTATCATTTGTGTTGCAAATAATGCAAGATATTTCAAACTGATTGAAAACAATTCTTGCTCAATATTACTGTATTGTGATTTACATTAAAAATGGATTTACTGTAGGATTCACCTGAGAATGAATTTTGACCATGATGCTTTGCAGATCTACAGTATGCATTATTAATATACAGCATACAGTAATATACAGTATACAGTAATAATGCTGTGAAAACTACAGAAACTTGTTAGTATAGGTGTATATGTATAATTTTACAAACTAGATATTTAAAAAAAAAAAGCTCGCGCACCTACAAATCTACGCACATTCTTTTTTCTTTGTCCATAAGTCCATCAGTCTGACAGCCTACTATTACAAAAGGAAATTACAAGACAGCACAGCTGGTCATATTTTGCATGAAAACATTTCATGCCATGGTCTAAGATAATCAAATAATAATAAATAATTGGGCTTACAGGTGCATTCAACACTATAGTATCTTTTGCAGCCGTGCTAGCGAGTCACGTTCCAATAGACTGTCTAAAAGAAGTGGACTTACTCACTGTGACATCACTCATTGGTTAGTGGACTGCTGCTTTGAAGCCTTGTGTTTTGGCCTTCTCCTCTTGGCTCATCACGTTCAGATCTTCAGCATTCTCTTTATCTCATCATCACCACCCACTCACAACATTCTCACATCCTATTCTACATCACCCTCTTAAAGATATATGATATCACGATGGCGTCTAATCAAAGACTGTTCACATTTCTCATCCTGTTGAGGATATGTCATTGACAATATTAGTTCATTTTTACTGAACTGTCTCCTGATTGAACTGTGTACTCCTACTTCAGAGGAAAACATTGCAGTACTACATATTCCTGACAGATAAATGATACTGGTTATATATAGCAACATGATATAATATGATGCATTATTATTAATTCAACTATCCAGCATCAATTTGGAATTAAAAGCTCCACCTTAAACAGACATTGTGCTGATGATGCCTCTATTTCACTCTTCACTTGAAGTAAACATTTGAACACAGGACTTGGACTGTGTGGTATTAATATAGTTTCACTATTAATAGTTTATAGTTTTACTTCAGAAAGAAAGCTGTTATATATGTCATGGTAAATGGATGTACTTGTATCGTGCTTTTCTTCTTGTCTTCTGACCACTCTAAGCTTTAACACAACGTGTCATCATTCACCCATTCACACTCATTCATACACTGATGACAGGGCTACCATGCAAGGAGCCACCTGCACATCAGGACTGACTAACACTTTCACCCATTCATACACCACAGGAACAGCCTGCAGGAGCAATTTTGGGGTGAAGTGTCTTGCTCAAGGACTCATCGACATGGACGAGCAGAGCCGGGAATCGTACCACTGATCCTCTGATTGAAGGACGACCCTGCTCTACCACAGTCGTCATTAACAGCTTTTAAGTTTTAATATGTTGTCAAAGTAACTTTTTAGATTACCAATATGTGGTCAATTTATTCAAATAACTGGAAACTTGCTGCGATGATTTTTGGAGACGTGAGAGCTGCTACGGGGAACCCACAGTGTTAACAGTCTGCTGGTAAAACAATACTCAATCATTCATTCATAGGCAGAATGCAGTACATACTGATTGAGAATCTAGTATGCAGTAGGCCCAAGTTAGGATAAAAGATGTAAAACACAGTCAAGGGACTCACAGCTACAGGGGGTCAGGCACGGCTTAGCTGAGTTATTTTGCTGGCTGCGATGTTATTAGTGTTTTAAATGAGTATGGCAACGACTTGTCAGAAAAAATTGAGTTGCAATGGCAGAAAGTTGCCTGTAGACTGCTGGTGCTCGTCAACTCCAGGGAAGTGAAACAAAATCGTACAGTGGGCACAATGATCGTACAAATACGATTTCAACTGCAATCAAAATAATTAATGTCGTTGTTTAGCGTGTTTGTTTATATGTTGTTTGTACGGTTTGTTTTTTGAGAGCAAGGGTTTTCTTTTGTTTGGTATATGGGGGGGAACTATTGTTGCGTGTTTTGACCGTAGCACAGCAACAGGACACGTGAAGCGGCAGAAGTCGCTCGAAGTGTTAAAGTAAAGTAAAATCAAAGTGATATGGTTAAAGTGATCATATTTGATCGTGTGTTTCAAGTGGACTCATGTCACTCTCGGCTGTGTGCAGCCAGTGAGGGATGTTATTCATGTAAATTCATCATCGTGCATATTTGCATGCAAACTGTTTTATGTAATGTTAATGTCTAAATGTAGCTCAAGCGCAAGTTCAGTCAGGAAGACACTCACTCATAATCTCAGTCTCTCCTCTCCTTGTAATCAGCTGATTGGGGGCGTGCACTTTTAAGTAACCAACCAGATTCTGCACACCGGTTCCTGAAGCCAATCATATCGTTGCTGTCAAACTTTAAAAAGTGTTCTCCTCTCTGCTGCTGTCAGTTGTCATTTCAGCATTAAGCAGATGCGACCCTCCTCCACCCAGTCACCTCCAGTCAGCATCACAGTCAGGCTGTAACGGGTTGTATATGGACCCAAATGCAACACACAGGATTCCAGAGATCTTTGGCTTTTATTACTGACTTCAAATATAGCAGGCAGAGTTCAAACAGGGTCAGGATCAGAAGGCTGGTGGGTTTACCGGGAGTCAGGCAAGGCGGGTAAAACAGGGACAGGCAGGGTTTCCAGATACGGCAGGCAGAGTTAATCAAGATCAGGATCAGAAGGCGGGTGGGTTTACCGGGAGTCAGGCAAGGCGGGTAGAACAGGGGCAGGCAGGGTTTCCAGATACGGCAGGCAGAGTTAATCAAGATCAGGATCAGAAGGCGGGTGGGTTTACCGGGAGTCAGGCAAGGCGGGTAGAACAGGGGCAGGCAGGATCGGTAACAGGAGATCAGTCCGTGAGAGTGTGCTGGAGAGTCTGGCATAGAAAACCGAAGAATAATCTGGCAAATGTGTCTGGGAGGCAGGAGTCTATATAGGGGCTTGATTACTGATCAGAGGCAGGTGAGTGAACAGGTGAAGGGAGTTTAGACTAATGAGGAGGAAGTGACTGACAATAAGAGTGAGGAGGGTGTGGAGCTGAACTGTGACACAGGCTCCTGATCCATCATCAGTGCAGCAACTCCTTTCACCACCACCACCAGTGTCTGGACTCCAGGGGGATTAGGCCTATTGGACCTCAGTAACCCTACCCTCTGTGGTATACTTCAGGATGGAGTCCAATCGACAAAGACTTTTCATATTTGATGCATGTATAATAAATCTGTTAAATTATAAAACAAGTCTCTCCTGATTGAAATGTATTAATACAGTTCGACGGTGGATTGAGGACGGTGGTGTAGAAGGAGGAATAAATCCATCAGAAAGAACTAAAGGTGTTGTGTATTTCCTGGAGGGAGTGATAATAATAATCATCCTATTATCTGGTAACGCTGCTGGTTCTCTACTTAGGCAGAAAGGTGCTTTGAGCTAAATGCTAACATCAGTATGCAAACATGCTCACAATGTTATTCATAATTAACTTGCATGATTTTTTTTAAGAATGTTTTAGAAAATAATAAAATTTCAGAGCAATTCCTCCGTAAACTGTCAAGATATTTCAGTCTGGTGGTCATTACGGTCCCTGACCGACACTGCTGGCATGATGAAATTGACAACATGTGCAATGTAACTTGCATTCAGTATTGGGCTGCTAGTGGGCTTCAGATTCTGTTGCTTAACATTTTCAAACTTTCCAATTGTGTCGCTTATATGTCTGACAAGAAAATAGCTATTTTCTATTTGGGGCAATTCAAATATTTATGAACGTAATTTCATAATAAATATTACATAATTAAATACCCTAATTTGTTCCATCAAGCTAAAATATAACTGTTCCAGTTGCTGATATTTGGTCATATACTTGTGCATTTTTGCCAAAATTAATGCTAAAATATAAAAGATATAATTCAGTTTATCCACTATAAAAAACGAATTATGCAAATAAGTACTCTTTAGTATAACCCACTCTCTAGTTGACCTTTTTTTTGCTTAATCTAACAAAATAATTGTTTTCCTCTGCTGGCTCATTTTGTTCATATTCTTCAGCATCAACAAGTAAAATAAAAGAAAGATATATTTAGTATTGGTTCTGACACTGGAACATTCTAACACCTTCCTCTCCATTCAGCAGCACACAATATAATTTTATGTCCATATTTCCCGGCACAGGTTGCGTCCCACTCAGCTGTGTGATGATGCCTGTAATAACTGCCGATCTGATATGCAGCCTGGCGTCCTCGTGGTCATGATAAGGGGTCTTCCCATGGGAAAACATATCAGCGAAATCAGGGCATCAGAACAATGAGTTTGGGATCCTGCCCACATTAAGTCATCTTTGCCAATCCCATCCTGACCTAAACCCGCTTTTGCCCAAACAGAATTTCTGCTATAATCAAAAGCGGAATGGAAAAAGGACCTTGCATGCCTCTGGGATATTTTTCCATTAACCATTTTGACACATGACTGACTGTGGGGGATTATTGGTTTTTGAAGAACTATTAACAGCTGTACATTTGCATTTTAATACAGTTCTCCTCAACTTACTAATGCAATTTGCTTCTCAGCTTTGTTGCCACCCCATTCCTTCAGCATTTCAGAGTAACCGCAAAAAGCCCTCCAGCTTTAATCATTTTAATTGCCATAAAATCATTTTCTCATTAATCACTTCTGAATCTTCATAATTAAGACACCGGCCATTACAACTCTTCTCCAGACTGTTGCTCGTCACTTCCTGTTTTGGATGATCCACATTGAATTCTTAGTGGTAAAGAAAAGTTCATCTTGGGTCAGACAAGATCTTTTTTTGTTTTCAGAGAAACTGCTGAAGAGCTTTTCAGGAACAAAAACACCCGAAAAGTAACTTTCATTCAAGGACACTTTAACAATGGCATTCAACTTTACCAGCGCTAAACTAAACTCAATGCAACCAATATCATTAAAGAATATATTAATAACTCCAATTTCTGTTTTCTATACCCGGCTGCTTGTTGGATTGGTAGGGTGAAAGGTTCTTTGAGGTTGTTTGGTGGAGGTCCCTGAACGTTACCGCAGTGGAAAAGCTCCACTGTATTGTAGATGTCCTAGAATACGTTCAGCTCTCAGCCCTCGCTACAGAGAGACACGCTATCTCCACATCTGCGTTTCCCTCTGTGTCTGTCACATTTGTTCTCAGCAGGAGCTTGTACGCTTTCTTTCTTTAGCAGAACACATTAGTCACTGAGCAGGAACATGACGCAGGAGAATTTGCGTGACATTTTCAAAGGGCAAAAGTAAACTTTTTATTTCTACTTTCTGGCATTTTGTGAATTTGTTACCAACAAATAATTTGATAAAACATGTGTGGAAGCAGCAGTAACTTTCAATGACGCCCAATAGAAAAAACATAGGTGTCAACCAGCACCAGCAATGGTTTTTGAAGCTTGGGCCCAGTTCCAATGTCCACCCTGAACACAGGTAAAGGGACAGCTTTTGTCCATCACCCTTCTGCCCGATGTATATTTGCTCTGTCTCCATGCATTTCAAATGAAAACCATACAATGGACAAATTCCATTATGCTTTTCCTGTTTGAGTGAAATCTCTGGTTTTGGCTGATAATACAAACATTGATGCACTGTGTTTTGAAATAAGGTATGACTTTTTAGAATACAGTATCACAACTACAAACCTGATTGCTCTACGCAATATTTATTATTGCCCATGTTGGAATAGTGATATCACATCCTTTTTCAGAGATGAGTGCTAGGACGTTTCATTGAATGGAAGGCTAATGGAGCCAAACAGATTTTACAGAAATGTGTTTTGTTTAGCGTATAATCGCATGAAAGTAATATTAGTTGTGTTTTCATCAGCTGAGCCCTTTATATCTACATAGGGAGCTGGTCCACTTCACTTAGTCAGCTTTGTCGGACTGCCATGTTTCTGCAGTAACCCAGAAAGCACAAACTTGCCCTAGACTTTTGTAGCCACTGTAGTTGTCCTCCATGCTTGACAAGGGAGGTGTGAGGGGACTCAGTTGGTTGCAATGTGCAATCCCTCCACTAGTTGCCACTTAATCTGACATACTGGTCCTTTAAAACAGAGGTCTTCAACAGGGGGTACTGCAGTTTTTTTTTTTCTCGAAACATGAATGTGTCCATTATTTTAATAGTTCAGTGTTGTATGAAAGATAACAGGTATGTTTATGCATGGCAGTGGCACTAACATTGATGTTTAAAATGAAAACATAAATTTGAATAGCTTCTATGCATGATTATCATGCAATTGACAGACAATGTTGATATTGGCATTGGTATCAGCTGACAAGGTATGTTTATAAATGGCAGTGGCACGGCCTCCCTACTCACTGTACCTTGCACATGTTTAAAATAAAAACATGGATATATGAACCTGTGTATTATTTGAATAGCTTAGTATTTAATGCACAATAAAGAGGTATGTTTATACACGGTACTAGGCCCATTTAATATAAAACACAATTTCATACAATATATGTAGTCGGGGGTCCCTGCTCCATCTCTCTATCAGTTTGGGGGTCCTTGGCCTGAAAAACGTTGAAGACCCCTGCTTTAAAACCAGTGGTGGGCCGTCAGGGCCTGCAAGGCCTTCTCTGCTGGCCTAACCAGAATCACAAAGCTATATATATTTTATAATTTAATAATTTTTCTTAAATACACTACATGTATTATAATTTATAAAAATATTTTCCCCATTATCTTATGTTCTCATTGCACAGCTCCTGTGTTCCTCAGTTGCTCTGCTTCCAGCGCAGCTTGTTTTAAGTAGAGCTTCTATCCAATCAGATCTCACCTCTGTGTCTCTAGGTAAGAAGAGAGGCCCGAGGCCTGCAGACTCACAAGTGAATCCATGTGCAGTTTAAGTGAATGGGGACGATATTGTTGATTGTCATAGTGTTCAACCAATCAGATCTTTAGTTTGACATGTTGGGCGTATTCTTTGACGTGTCACACCTGCTAGGTGGCCTATAGCTACGTCAGCATTGCGTGCAGCTCAGTGTCCATGTGTAGCTCTGCCGCGAGGTACAGAGTGTGCTGTGATTGGTCAGTGGGCGAGCACGTGACTATCGTGAAACGAAACTTAACAGCAGAGGCTTAGTCGGGTAGTGAATCACATCACGTGATGCAGCTCAGCCAATCAAATATGGGCATTCTGACCCGAGTGAGATGTACCACACACCGTGACACAGGGCACTGAGACGAGGAAAGACATTGCAGAGCAGTACGTTTAATGTTCGAGTTGTGAAAGTAAAATCCTAAGACAATCTTTGTGGGTTTGTCATTAAGGAATGATGATGCCAGACACATGAGCGCAGAAAACATTATATTTTCCTGAATTTAAGCTTCTGCATTTTCCAAATGCTCGAGCATTATTCAAACGTATTGTAAGCCTCATAACAAACGGTTTAATACGAAGACGTATATAGTTACAGCCTTAAAAACGAATAATAGCTGTGGCGCCATCATGTGGTTATAAGGTGGTGTTTCAGCTGCAGGACAGCAGTGAAAGCCCAGGTATAAAATGCACGGCTCGCCACTGTTTAAAACATATACATTATAGCGGAAAGAAACCCGCTTTTGTTGCTTTGTCATGTTTCTGTGGGAGTTAACTTGGTGGCAAAAATAAGTTTGCTACCAATTTCCAATAAACCCCCCTTCATAAATGGTTTATAAATTGTAACGAAAGCCATAGCATAACTTGACAGCCATGTTCAACAAGAGTTGCACGTTATAACTCCATTTAGTCCATGACTCGAGCCCCATTTAAACTCGGTCATGAAACTGCTCCGACTTAAACTTGTCTCGTACTCAACTTACATAGGCTTGACCACACACCCTTGTTTAAACGGGGTTTTCTGAGAAACGCCTGGCTCTTTGCTGCTCCGTGCTCTGCTATCTGCGCTAGCTAGTCTTTACCTTCGTCTGTCTGCTGTGCTGAAAGCTGCTGGAAACAACAACGAGGAGTCATTGTGGACTTAAAAGCCAAAATAATTAGCTCAACCTTTCACATCAAAATGACTACAAATATATTTTCTTTATTTGTCATGTACAATTAAAACTTTGTATGGTTTGTGTTTACAACATCCCATGTTGACTGAATATAATGTTCTGTGGGTTTGAACAGTGCTTGAACATCAATTTGTACAGTGATGGCTGAAAAGACGAGGGGATTATCGCTTACATCCATTACAGCGTTGAACACCTTTAAGTACCTATTATGTTTTGACATAATCATTATATACACCATATGATAGCCATATAATAGGGCCACATCAGTGTGAATCATCTGAATTAATGCATTTTGACAAACTTTATCAAACTTAGGCCCTGTCCACACTACTCCGTTTCTCCTTGGATGCAGATTTGTCAAATAGAAACGATCTCCGTCCACACGGGAGTTTCAGCATCATTCTCGAGTTGATCTGCGTCCACACGGCAGCCTTCGAAGGCGGACAGCACGTGACCATTAACGTACACTGGGCATGCGCGTGACGGTGTAAACAGGAGGTGGATTGCTTGCTTAGTTAAAAAAACAAAATACGACAGAGTAATAAAGTAGTTTTTAATAATGAAAGGTTGTATTTGATACTTAAGATCTTCCTCTAAAATCTCCCTCTATTAACTCAAACAGACACAGTTCGTGGAAAGTTTTAGAAGTTTTATTTTTCAGACGTAGTTACAGCGCTGCGGGTCTCTCTCTCTCTCTCCAAATTTACTTTAACATCAACACTTACACATAAACGTTTACTAGATTATGGGTCCATCAATGTGGTCTCTCACTCGTTTCCTCCGTGTTGTTGATGTCTGTTCTCACTAGTAGCTCTGAACATCATGTCCGCCTAGCTAGCTTCTAAGCTAATGTTAACATTACCGCCAATGGAGAAATGCTAATCGCGATTAGCATTACAACGCTGCGGGTCTATCTCTCTCTCTCACATCAAATTTACTTTAAAATCAACACTTACACGTAAACGTTTACTAGAATATGGGTCCATAAATGTGGTCAACACACGTCTCTCACTCTATTCTGCTCTTGCTTCGTGCAGGAAAGCTTAGCAGATCGCTAACAGTAGATCCGTGAAATAAAGACCATGGAATCCATAGAAGAGTTTCAAGACTTCAGTGTGAATCTTTCTTATTTGTAAAACTGTGGAAACACAATATGAAATATGGCTTTACAAACTGTCCCTATACACATTACATGAATACAAAACAACAATCCATGATATAGCCAGCATGTAACATGTCCGCCTAGCTAGCTTCTAAGCTAATTTTAACATTACCGCCAATGGAGAAATGCTAACCGCGATTAGCATTTAATACAACACAAATGTTATACTAAACACGCGAATAGAATATATCTACGTACATCTTTTCATGCTTCATAAATACATACTTACAGACTAAGGTCTCTCAAGGCTACCAAACGGAAGAAGTAAAACGTTAGTGCAGCGTGTCTTCTCATTAGAATCTAAAAACAACGAGCTGCTCCATAGGGCTGATGACGCCGCTCGCTAATCACTCCAATAACAGCTGCTTCCTCCACAGAAATGCAGACTTTTACTGCACAACAGCTGCTAGCTGTTGTGCTAGCAGCAACGCTTGCAATTAGTTATCCATGTTGAAATGAATCGCTGGTAGCCCAGTTTGTTTTCTTCTGGGTACGGGTCACGTGATAGTGAGTGTGACGAATCAGGGACGGAGACGTCATGGTTGCCAAGAACCAATCCAGTAGCGAACACGGGTGTGAGCGTAATTTTTTCTAAGCACATCCGTATCCGACCGTCCACACGCAAACGACCCCGGAGTTCTCAAATACCTCCAGCCTCGGCGGAGTTTTCAGATTCCTCCGTTTAGGATGCTCCAAAACTCCGGCGTAGTATGGCCGCTCAGTGTAAACGTAGCAAATACGGAGTGGTGTGGACAGGGCCTTAGAACCCCCTCCCACTCCCAAATTCCATTAGACCTACATCAGTGAGTCTGAAATGACACGGAGATAAAGGTTACCCTCATATTTAATGATACACATTTCCCAAAGGACTCAAGGGTGCTTTCAAGACAGCTATAAGGGCCTTTAATGGGTGTTTGTTATCCTTATTAAAAGTTCAATAACACTATGGAAAACAAGTTCATTAATACTGATTGTTTGAAAGAGCACTGCCCCAGGGCTTTGGGAAATGTTTTATGAAACATGTAGTATTTTAATCTGGGAGAATTAATTACCTGCTGAAGAACACACCCCTCTTTGCCACATCCCTTCCCAGCCTTATCCTTTTGACCTTCTCCTCTCTCCGCCTCTATTTTCTTTATTTAAGCACTCTTCCTGCCATAACTACGGCAAAGTGATCCTCTCTATAAACTTTCTGGCTGATGAACTTGGCGCGAGCAGAAGTATCAGGCTGGGGGGGGGGGGGGGGGGGGGTAATAGAGTCGGATGCAGAGCAGGTCACTTTCTCCACACATTAACATGACCTCAGGGGTCAGACTTGAGTGCTTGGTAATAGCGGGGATTATACACGTGTTGTGGAGATACTAAGGCAAGAGGGACATCTGTTCTTACTTAAACTGACCTAAACCTAAACTGATGTATTATCCACTAAGCCCATAGAAAGATAAATGATGCTGCACTAACACTCTGCCGGCACACATAACAGCAGCAAAAGTGAAATTGAAATACAACACTAACACGAGCTACAATTTAAATCTTTTAAATGGATCAGTGGATCATACGCAGATGAATGGTTCTACCTTGGTACAGTTTATTATTGAGACTATTGTTACCCTTTATCTCAAGCTAGTGATGCTGTATGGATGTGATGTTAAGACCACATTTCACTTCAAAATCTCAAATCAAAGTCTTATTAGGACCCGAGCAACCGACGTCGGGCCAGCGAAGGCCCTATTGAAATTGTACCCGTTTGGGTAAACGTACGCATGGTTGGAGGACTTGCCATGCATGAAAACTCACCAAATTTTGGGGACTTGTCAGGCCTGGTAAAAGTAGCCATCTGAAAAAGAATGCATCTGTCTGTGTAAAAAATGGCTCTCGAGCGCCCCCTACAAGTCGGACCGGCGACGCCCCTCGGCCAGTATGTCCGATATACTTGAAATTCAACACACATGTCCACTTGAGCTAGATCTACAAAAAAGCCAATCAGACCCCTAAGCTCCGCCTACTTAGATTTTCCGCCATATTGAATTTAGTGTAAAACACATTTTTGCGAACTCCTCCTACATCCTGGGTCCGATTACTACCAAATTGGCTGTGGATCATTACTGGATATACGTCATCAAAAATTATCAAAAGCTTTTTGATAACTCTTTTCGTTTATACGATATGGACCAATAAACTTCTTAGGGGCGTGGCTTAATATCAATACACACAACCTCTCAACCGTTTGTCCTAAAATTACAAAACTTGCAGCATATGTGCACATCGTATCCTGTAACATACCTTGAGAATTGTTTTGCATTCAACCACTAGGGGGCGCTACAGTAAGCCTGCGAAGTTGTGCTTTTTTGTCAGTTTTTGCATTTTTCAGCCTTCGCACTTTAACGAACTCCTCCTAGAGATTTTAAGCGATCAACTTCTACTTTGGTCAGGATGCTCTTAAGACCTTTGTGATCAAAAGTTATCAAAATCGAGAGTTTTCATCAAAGAACCTTGACGTGGCGTAGCGGCCATTTTGCCTCATTGTTTATTAAAAATAAGTTATTATAAGTTGTTATAACTCCAAGGTACATTATCCACTCCGCACAAAACTTCTTCTGCATGATGCTACTTCAAGCCTAAACATACTTCAATTGAAATAAATTCAATAACTCATAGCACCGCCTACTGGCTAAAGGAAATGTCATATTTTATACTTTAAACTTTACACTTTATTTCTCCTAGCCAGGTGACCTGATGAGTCTAAAATTTGGTAAGGATAACCTTAAGACATTGATGATGGATCATCATGAATTTTGTGAGTTTTCGTTGAACCCTGTTGCCATGGCGACGCATCGTTTGCCATGAAAAAGGAAGCTGATGGTTTAGTGGGTTGGGATGCTCAAAAACTCATGGAACTTTGTACATGTGTCACAGGTCATTGGAAGAAATAGTTTATATGATTTTTTTTATTTGCCGTTTTAAATTGCCTCTATAGCGCCCCCTACAATATTTCAAAAGAGCAGCCCTAGCACTACATTTTGGCTACATGTATGAAACTTGGTAGGCACATGTATCCTATGGAGACTTAAAAATAAGTCTCTTGGGACCATGCTCTAAACCCTACCGGAAGTCGGCCATTTTCAATTTTGTATGATTTTATACAATATTTCGACGATGCAGCCCTCGCAGTATGTTTCACTATCTATATATAAAATTTAGATGTATAACATTTGGTAAACAGATGTATCACATGTAGACTTACAAAAAAGCCCCCGGAGCTCTAAGCTCTAAACCCAACCGGAAGTCAGCCATTTTGAATTTAGTGAAAAAAAACACATTTTTGCAAACTCCTACACGCTGGGTCCGATTTCTACGAAATTTGCTGTGGATCATAAGTGAATCTAGATCATCAAAAGTTATCAAAATCTTTGCGTTTACAAGATCTTTGCGTTTACAAGATATGGATCAATACACTTCTTAGGTGCGTGGCAAAATATCAATACACAACTTCTCAACCATTTGTTCTAAATTCCCAAAATATTCAGCATATGTGCACATCGCATCCAGTAACATACCCTGAGAATTGTTTTGCATTCGACAACTAGGGGACGCAACAGTAAATCCGCGAAGCCTACTGGCTAAAGGAAATGTCTGATGTAACTCAGCTGGACTTGTTCCAAACGGTCCCAAACTGCACATGCTTGATAACACTCATGGCCTGAGGACGTCTACAAGCTAATTTTCCCTAATACTCACAGCGCCACCTGCTGGCGAAAGGAAATCTACGTTTTTTTGACAAACACCAACCGATTTACATGACTTTTACACAATGTGGTTTACATTTGACACAGAGCTACATAATGCATGTTTGCACATGTTCTGTTGTGCCAGGCAGCGGATACAGGAAGCATCGGACTATTTGCAAAGCATCATTTCCAGCATCAGGCGGTCCACGCGGGATTAAAAACGTCTCACTCGCGGACGCGCTGTCCAACGGTCGCGGAAGTTCTCGGCAGGCCAGAGTCCCGCCGCCACCCCCGACTTGCTGGAAGATGCGAGGGCCCGTTCATCACTGCTCACAGCTTTAATTATTAGGGCCCGAGCACCGACGTAGTCAGAGCGGAGGACCTATTGTTATTCGATTGTTTATTATTATTATTATTAGGGCCCGAGCACCGACGTAGTCGGAGCGGAGGACCTATTGTTTTTCGATTGTTTATTATTATTAGGGCCCGAGCACCGACGTAGTCGGAGCAGAGGACCTATTGTTTTTCGTATGTTTATTAGGGCCCGAGCACCGACGTAGTCGGAGCGGAGGACCTATTGTTATTCGATTGTTTATTATTATGGCCCGAGCACCGACGTAGTCGGAGCGGAGGACCTATTGTTATTCGATTGTTTATTATTAGGGCCCGAGCACCGACGTAGTCGGAGCGGAGGACCTATTGTTATTCTAATGTTTATGATTATTATTATTATTATTATTATTCTTAGTGTTTCGTCGCAAAAAGGAGGTGCTTGGGATACTGGGAATTTTGTGAAATTTGGCACGCAAGCCAGAATTTGCGAAAATTGCAGTCTGATTGGGGTGTCCAGCTGGGCTATGAAATATTGGCTCGATAGCGCCCCCTATTGAGTAGCCCCAACATCGGGTTTCACCTAGCTGTATGAAATTTGGTAGGAATGTGGATCGTGATGAGACGCACAAAAAATCCTCTTGGAATTTTTCTCTAAACCAAACAGGAAGTCGGCCATTTTTAATTCTATGACGTTTTTGGACCGTTTCAAGGCGTCATACTTTAACGAACTCCTCCTAGAGATTTAACCCGATCGACTTCAGATTCGGTCAGTATGCTCTTGAGACCTTGGCAGTGAAAAGTTACTCAAAGATCAAAAAGTTCTCGAACTATGTATCCGTGGCGTGGCGTCAATTAAACACCATTCGCCGCGAAACAGGAAGTTGTTGTAATTCGACCGTACATTGTCGAATCTGCTCCAAATCTCTCATATATCATAACATCCTGACCCGGAACACATCTATAAGACAATTTAGAATCATAGTAATAGCGCCACCTAGTGGCAACCGGTAAGTTGTGTAAGTTGTGTACTTTGACATCCTGCTCCTCACAGATTAATCAGATCCCTCTAAAATGTTGTCAGAACAGCCTTAAGACTTTGATAATGCTTTGATAATCGTTCATTGTGAAGGTTGTAAGAAGTTGTTGAAGGGCGGCGACGTGGCGGCTCGGCGAATTTCGATCCTTCGCCATGAAGAAATAAACTGATGTAACTCGACTCCACATCATCAGATCTTTACCAGATTTCACATGTTTGATGAGACTCCAGTCCTGAAGACATCTGCAGGCCAATTTTGAATCATAGTCATAGCGCCACCTACTGGTAACAGGAAGTTAAAGTCTTTATACTTTGGCTTGTTTCACTTAGTAGGTAAATCAAATCAATATCAAATTAGTTCCACACAAATATAAGAAGTTCATAATGCCAGTTCATGAAGTTTTTGATGTTTCGTCGAACGCCATTGCCGTGGCGATGCAGTCTTCGCCGTTAACAACGAAGGTTATTTTGAGAGGCTAAAAATGCTCGAAACATAAGCAAACTTGGCAAGCAGATTACAAGTTACTAAAAGCTTTAGGTTTCATCGAACGACGTGGATATGGTGTGATGGCCATTTTACATGGTTCGCCATCATCCATCAAGCTGTTGTAACTCGACTGTACTTTGTCAAAACTGTCCCAAACTTGACATGCTTGTTGACTGTCATGGCTTTAGGACTTCTGCATGCCAATATTAACTCATAGCCATAGCACCACCTACTGATAAGCACGGACGTAAGCAGGATTCTTTAATTACAGCGACCCAAACAGTGAACTTATTGAAAGGGTTTGTGGGCACATCATGAGAAAAAGACTTCTCTGAACTAAATATGTGCAAACTAAGATGCTTGGAGAGCAAAAGTTAGATAACAGTGGATTTTCAAACCATGTCAGTGGGCATTAGTATAAATGATCTGTCCAGAGGTTCTTCATGACAATCAGGTTAAACGTTATAATGAATGCTTCACACTACAATCTAAAGTTACAGAAGAACTTAAAATGAAAACAGTGTTAAATTAAAATGTTCAAGTAACAGCAAATGGCACTACTGTTTTGTTAACTTTCATGTAAGTCCAAATACAATCAGCAGGACACTGCAGGGAGTTGAACCCCATCCCAGTAAACTGACAGTCTGTTATGTCACAAACACTGAAGCACATTCACACACATTCACACACATTCATGATCTTTAAAGGCTTACATTTATGATTGTATCGGATGTACACTCAAAACATTTGAGGCTTAAGACCTGGCAACATGATCTTGCTATGCTGCTGGTCTACGCAGGAAATATCTCACTCGTGCACGCAGAGTGTGATGGTCACAGAAATTCATGGCCGCGTCACCCAGAGTCCTGCCAGTACCAGGAAATACCGTTTAACTCGTGCATGCAGTGTATTACGGTCACAGAAATGCATGGCCAGAGTCCTGCTAGTACCCTCGACGTGCGTGAAGTTGCGAGGGCCCGATCAATGCTGCTCGCAGCTTTAATTATTATTATTATTTGTAACATATTGTCATATATGATGAATTCAGTACCGTAAACTGTGAAACCCTGTCAATCCAGCAGGATTCTCAAATCGATCCTCACAGGACACCGAGCTGCATCCCAACATTTAGTTGCATTTGTTTGCATGAACACCCACCATGGTCAAATGGCAGAAAGTCTTTTTAGTGTTGAAATCCAACATATTGTTTGTAAAGTCTCCGCTCCGTTGTTGGCTTGTCCGTCCGTACGTCCGTCTGTCCGTCTGGTCTATTGTGAACACAATATCTCAGGAACACCTGGAGGAAATTTTCTAATAATTTTGCATAAAATTTTTTCTGGACTCAAGGATGAACTCATTCTGTTGTCAAAGGTCAAGGGTCAAGGTCACTATGACCTCACAAACACATTTTTGACCATAACTTAAGAATTCATATGGTAATTATGACAATTCAACACATATTTCTAACAGGATAAAGTGATGACATTTTGGACAGTCTTGGAAGTAAACTGCAACATGATGGTAATTCTTCGTGTTTTTACTAATTATTCCAACAATTTCTGTGCATGGGAATTAAATAGTTTGATGTTGTGTGAAATATTCTTATTTGCTTTCTGGCAGAGAAAGTAATGTCAATCAGCTGTAGCTTCACTACTTGCTGCTTTTATCGTATAACAACATCTCAACACACTATTCACAGGATTTCACCTTTTTTTGCTGAATTCTCAAAGTAAACACTCGAACACTATGACTTGTTTTGCCCTGCAAACATATATTGGTTTTGAGGAACTAGATATCAGTAATTACACATTATTTAAATAAAAACGTACAGTTCAGCTCAGATAAGAACAGCGTGACAATTTTAAAACTTGATTCACTGAGAGGTCAAATTAAATATATTGACTGTGGCAGACATTGCATTTCATATATATCAGTCTGTTGCATCAGCACATCTAATTAATATACATGTTATGTTATTTGGAATATGGGAGTGTGGAGAAGAATACAATTTGAATGTAAAGACACGTTTTCAGAAAGTTGCTGTTTGTGCCTGGTTCATCAGTTCAATGGATTAATAGTCCGTATTTAGCAGCAGCTCTATATTGTAAAGAATGGCTTGAATATTCCATTTTTTTTTGCCATATATTTAGCTAAATTCTACTTGTAATATGTGCATTACTGAGTCTATTGTGAGAAGTATTGTTCCATTAAGATATTAAGATGTAACATCTGAAATACTTACTTTTTGTCTCTTTTACACACAAATGGTAAAACACGTTGACACAATATTATCCTGTTATATTATTTTGAGATAGGCAGGAGTCCCTCACCACATCTGATCAAAAGGTCTCCTTACATGTGGTTAAATGAAATGAATGGAGTGTTTTGACTCATAGACGCAATATATTGCTCCATGAAAAGCAAAGATTTGTCAACAGATACAAAGCAGAGAAAATTACTTTCTTCCGCCGCTGAGAAAGCCCTTGTTGTCTTATGCTCCTTTTGTTTCATTTTGATGGGGTTATCAATTACAGACAATAACAGGGGACCCGATGGGTGAAAAGGGTAAAAGAGCTATTTGGATTTCTAGAGCCACACTTCAGGCTTTCAATAACAGGATTAATGTAGCCCCTGGTGCTGCTGTTCCGCTTGGAAAAGGATCAATCGGAAAAAGGCAAAAGCGTATTAAAAGGATTATAGATTAGCAATTAGATGTCTTCTGACTGGGGGTTGGAAAGTGCTCTCGCACAGTACTTTGTGTCATAAGGTGAGTTGCCTGACGGCTGGCACTGTGGTCCACTTCATCACTCGCACTGTACCTTCTCTACTTTGACATCCAGAGGTTCATCTGAGTCCAATGACTGCCTGCTGCTCAGAGTTCAAACATGAGTGTGTCTTTGCTTTTTGTCACTTGCTAATCCTCCTATGTGTAGAACTGTACCTTTACATTGCTGTGCTTTTGTCTTCTTTTCATTTTGTCGAACAAAAATTATGATGATTTACAGAGGAAGACCTTTTTATGACAGAGTCCTCACAGAATTTAAATGGTTTTCATACAAAATTACCAATAAAAAGTATTAGTTCTCAAATATTTGTGACCGACTGCTCCCACTGAAAGTGGAAGAATCATGCTCAAGACTCATACGCTGTCATTTAGACTTGTTCATAAAGTTACAAATCTATTTGTTTGCTTGCTGACTGCGCCACCAACAAGGTTTAAGAGAGTTCTTGATGACAGTAGATGGTCATAGATGCCTGCAATAGTAAACCATTTATACTATCCATGTTCTTGCTCACTTTCCGTTTTTTTATTAGTATTCGTTACATAATATGTAAAGCCCCCTCTCTTTCTGACAGGAGTTTTTAGTTTCTGTTGGTATACGATCTTTTCAAGTATGAGAACAACCCGTAACCTGGAGCTTTCTATAACCTGAACTTGTCAGAACCCGTAAAGTCTCAGAATAGGGTCCTCTGTGTTTTACAAACTTAAAGAAATCGACGCTAGAGGCTTTGTGGGAGACTCAATGGGGAAGAGGACTGCACTAAGCCACCAGGGAGTTATCCAAAGAGCCAAGGAGGAAAGCTTTTGGCTCTGACCGAGAAGGTGGGATCCTGAGGTAAGTTAGCTGAAGGGGGTGTCTGTGAGACATCCCTGTTCACTGCCCGGCGACCAGGAGATAATGGGCCAACATCAAGAATGGAAGTCCCCCCTGATGACCCTGCAACTCACTGAACATGCACCAGCTGAGGTTCAGTGGGTCTAGACCAGACCTGGGCATACCCGGCCCTTTGGCTGTTGCTGACCGGCTCGCGGGCTGCCACTGGGAGATTTGGAATAAAACGTAAATAAGTGTATCATCATCATACACGGAATACAGCTGCAGTGCTTTTATTTTGAAGGTGACCGTTGCTGGTTTTTTTTGTTCTCAATTTACGTACGTTAGAACGTTGGTGAATGTGTGCGAGCAGCAGCGTCACTGCAACGTGTTGGTGAACTGAGCTTAGGGGAGATGTGAGTGAGTTAGCTGTTAACCTTAAAACATGTCAGCCCTATGTTAAAAAACGAGAAACTGATACAGAGTGTCGAGTTTTGAACAAAACATGGACTTCTAAGTATTTATTTACTGAAGTCAAAGGTAAAGCCGCTTGCTTAGTTTGTGGAGAACAGATCGCAGTGTTTAAGCAGTGGCGGCTGGTCAATAGAGGGCCATGGGGCCTGGCCCCACCTTGAGCCACACAAAAAAAAAAATGATAATAATCATAAATTATACAAATTGTCGATATTTATGTTTTTGAACTATGGAATGTACCCAGTAATATGTGTAAAATATGATATCTGCGCAAAATATATGCTTTTCCTGCTCGTGCTCTCCGCCTGTGTGCACGACACGTCTCAGAACCCGCAGCTAGGGGGCCAAATCGTTTTGGCCCAAAAGAGGCGGGTCTATGAAGCAGTTTAGCCAATAGCTGATTAAAGATATAAATGAGTGACATACAAGTTAGCCAATCAGCGCCCTCAAATAGATTCAGCGTGGGGGCCCCCCTAGCTGCGCGTTCTCGTCAGGAGAAGTCTCTACAGGCGAGCGCCAGCGCGAGCACTACTCCTCCAAGACCCGTTTGAGAGGAGAACTTTGGCGGAGATCCTGCAGGCCAAAGAGCTGATATCAGATCAGCCTGACCTCACAATCAGACAGCAGACTAGCGGGAAAGGGAAGCAGTACATGCGAAGCTTCTGTACTACCTGTACACCAGACAGGTTTGGCTAGCTGCATGACGTCATGCTAATAAGTTATTTAGCTTTTTAAAACAACGGGGACAGATCCAGCACAGACAGTTAGGGAGGGATGAGGAGGTAAGGAAACATGAGAACACCAGGGCACACATGGAGAACTCTGACAAGCTACATATTAGGCAAAGTGAACATCTTCTTCTACATAGTTGTCCTCAGTCTCATCTGCTTAACTTGGTCATGGAGGCATCAGCATTTAATTGAGATGGTAAATTAACAGTGAAAACTCATCATAGCTTAATTTAACATCAGTATTCATAATTACACTTCATGTTTACTTCTCCTGATCTTTACCTCCTATAACAAGGTCCATAGGGGCATCTCAATAAATAAACATGTTATAGTATATTATATAAGTGTTATTTACTGCTTTTTTTCGTGTTGGAATAAATGTTAAATATTTAACTGCAAAGTAGTAATGCGTGTTTGATACTTTCATTTTTTTTGCATTAAATCATACTGGGATGTTTGCTGAAATTGATAGGATGGCCCTACCTAGAACATTTTCCACCAGCCGCCACTGTGTTTAAGGATTACAATTTGAATCGCACGGAGAAATACAAAAACTTGACTGATGCAGAGCGGCGCGGACATCTGAAGCTGCTAAAGCAACATGCTCAGAAGATGTTGCTTCTCTTTGGATCGACCTACATCTGTGAACAAACGTTCTCCGTGATGAAGTTTAACAAATCCAGATCCTCTCTCACTGACCATCACCTGTCAGCTGTTGGCCTCCTGGGTGAAAGTCCTTTGTGTCACTTAGGTTTAGTCAATGAAACTACTTGATTAGTTTAAGTAAAAAAATCATGGTTTGGCTTAAAGTAAGTATGTTTGTTATGTAACTTCAATTATGTAGCCTACGTTACAAATAGGACATTAATTACATACGTCACATGATGTAACTTAAAATAAGTTAATATTGACTTGTGGTTTCACAGAGGAGTTGCACTAATATTAGTAAACCCATCCATGGTAATATATGTCGTGTCTAATATTGCCTCAGATGGGTTTACTGTCACGGTTGGGTTTTGCTATGTGTGAGTGTGGTGTGTGTTTGTCTGTGTGTCTCCTGATCATGCTTATTCTCTTCACCTGCCCCTGGCTTTTCCTTTTGCAAACCCCAGTCATCTCTACTCACCTGCCGGCAATCCGCTCATCAACCCTCACCTACTTATACTCTCCTGCTTGCCCTGTTCCAGTTGCCGCTTGACGATAAATTAACATGGAATGAGCATATTCAGAGGATAGTTATGAAATGTAAAAAGATTTTAAATGTAATGAGGTGTCTGACAGGGTCAGAATGGGGAGCCAGCAGGTCTGCAATTAAAAGTATTTATACCGCTTTGATGAGATCAGTCCTTGATTATGGGTGTGTAGTATTTGGATCAGATGCAACAACTTCACTAAAGAAGCTGGAAGTATTACAATCCCAAGCTCTGAGACTGTGTTGTGGTGCTTTTAAAACAAGTCCTGTGGCTGGTCTTCAGGTGGAGGTGGGTGAAATGCCGCTGCATTTGAGACACAAGCTTTTAGCTATGAATTACTGGGCCAATCTGCAAGGACATTCTGGAGATAAGCATCCTACTACAAAGGTGCTTCTGCCATGTTGGGAAAGAGAAAGGGCCAAACAGGAATGTTTTGCATGGAGCAGTGGAACATTAGCAAGAAATATGTCATTGGATCAGATAACATTCACTCCTACAGTACCGTTATCAACTACACCACCATGGCTATTTCCCTCAGTGGCAGTTGATAATTATTATTTGGACAAAACCCAGGCATTTAAAGATTTTGATAACATGGATGGAGTGGTGGAGGATAGACTACAGACAACATATCAGTCATTTACTCCAGCATACACAGATGGGTCTAAAGATCCTGATACAGGTAGAACTGGTTTTGCGGTCACCATACCATCCTTGCAATATGAAGTTAAAAGGAGAACATCAGATCATCTGTTTATACAGTTGAGACGTTGGCCATTATAACAGCACTGCAGTGGGTAGAGGAGGTTCGGATCGAAAAGGTCGTTGTCTGTTCAGATTCCAGTTCAGTATTATCCTCATTACAGTCATTCACATCTCATAGCAGGCAGGATTTAATTAATGAAATATACGAAACACTGTTCCGACTCAAGAATATGGGTATTTTAGTCTCATTTATGTGGGTACCAGCACACAGAGGGGTAGAAGGAAACGAAAGAGCAGATACATTAGCAAAACAAGCTTTAGAAAGGCAGCACAAGACAGACATTTTACTCAGCAAAGCAGAAGCTAAATCAATAATCAAAATAAATATTATTAAGGAATGGCAGCACAGTTGGGACTTAGGAGACACAGGAAGACATCTTTATGCTGTTCAGAAAGAAGTTGGCAAAGGGAGGCCATCCAGAAGAAGCACCATAGAGGAAAACATGTTAACCAGACTGAGGGTTGGACACACAAGGCTGAACAAAACAATGCAACTAATAAATAAACACCCAACAGGACTATGTGAGCACTGCCAGATACCAGAAACTGTAGATCATATCATATGTCATTGCCAGAAATTCTCACTTGAGCGAGACAGGTTGAAGAGGAAGCTGGGAGTTGAGGAACTAAACCTAAAAGAGGCATTAACCTTGGGGGCAGGAAACATAGTACAATATGTGAAAGAAACAGGATTGAGCAAAATAATTTAAGTCTCTGAAATGGAGAACTCCGTTTTGTTTTGTTTTATTTAAATTTTTTGGTTTAGTTTTGGTAAGGGGATAGGTTATCGGGTCCACACTCCAATTTAGTAGGTGGCAGTAATGCACCTTTCACTGGATGCCATCCGCCATAAAACAAAAAATAATAAGAAGAATGTTCCAGTTGCCGGATTATCATTTGACATTTTCCTCCCCGTGGACTCTTTGCTCTCCTGTGGACATCTCTCATGACACCGTGGAACACAGAGGGTCACCTCTGTGTTCCACGGTTTGTGACTGCCTTTTTGTGTCCAAGCCCTTTTTGTGACTTAGCTTTTTATTTTCAGTCTGGATTTTCCTCGCTCCCGGTTGGAGTAGATTTTGGTTTCTGTTTTTGTCTAAAGTGCCCAGTAAAGAGCCTTGTTTTTTCACCTCACCTTGTGTCCTGTGTTTAAGTCTGCGCCTGAGTCTCTTATCCACTCCTAAACCCACACGGTAAACCGTGAACCGTCATATTTACATTGGAGATACTTGTCTTGAGACACTAAAAGGTGCCTTGTGTTAGACGCATGGCCAGGACAAAACGTCTGTATTTAACGCTTTGGGAACGCGACCGGGCTGGTATCAACCAAATACAGCTTCTTTAACCCTCGAAACATCACAAAATGTATTAAAGTGCATCAATGCCTAAAAAACCATTGAACATTATTCTTTTTAACTTGTGCGATCATCAGGTCAAAATGTTAATTGTAATTTCTAATAGCTGTACTTATAACCATTGCTCATGCTTTTTGCGTTGTGTTTTTCTCATCATGTCGTCCAAGCCTATTTGAATGAATAGCAATCATATTCATATTCTCATGTCATATTATTGAGTAAAATGGAACATAAAAAACTGGGGCTAACGTTCATTGATTACTAGCTAGCACTAGCTGTTGATTATCACTCATGCTTGTGTAGCTATTGCCAGAGAAGCAAACCATGCATTTCCTGCTTCGTTAGTTTTTTTTCCATTGTTCTTCAGCTCCAGATCCATGTGCTCCTCATATAGAAAACAATAAGAAAGATCCTTCAACAAGTGATGTGTGACAGGCTTCACATAGCATCAGCTGTGTTTGCCGTCAATGTGAGCAATGTGTATCATTTGCTATGTCCAAGGTGACTCTGCAGGGTCAACACAGGCAGATAGGGATCCTGGAAAACAAGGGATATTCCTACAGCTGCACTTACATCAAATACAATTCAGAAGACCACACATCATATGTCACATTATTAAATAAAAGTAAAATAAAATAAAAGTCACCAAGGTTAGGACGGCTTTGACCTTGTGCGGATGCAATTCAACCATAGCAAGGGGACATCGTTGTTTTGCTTTGGTTGGACATCTTTATGTACATTTTGATGGGTAATAATTGCACATAATGAAGCGCAAATGTTCCTCTTCAACAATATACACTAATTGGTTGACTGAGCACCCGTTAGTCTTTTTTCATTTAGTCCCATGCTTTTTTTTTTTTTTACTGCTATTTATCTGTCAAGTGTCTTACTAGCTTTTTTTTATTCTTTGTCTGTATTCCTGCACAACCACAACCCACTCATCCTCTATCCAGTGCGCCACAAGTAGATCCAGGGGACTGGCCGTCTGTCCTCACAGATGTTGACAGGATGGCAATGATATCCAGAGGGTCGTTTTAAACCATTATACTCATTTACAAATATTTGCTCAATTTTATTTTCTTGGTTATTTATTTATGTCATATTGTGCTTCATTAGTTAACTAGTGCAGCGCTCGTTTGGAATATGTTCCCGTTCAACAGGGGCCGTACTTCCTGCAGCTCATCACTTGTTTGCTCATGAGAAGTGAAGAAGAGCTTAGTTGTAAGGTTAATATATCCAGCAGCAAATGTAAACTGCAGTCAATGATTTGCGGTCTGTAGGCGCACTGCAGCTGCTGCTGCATGGAGCGCTGTTGTTTGTTTATTCAAAGTTTATTAATATTGAACGTGTCGCATGTATAAGATGCCTCAACTTCGACACTGCACAACCTTGGCTCCAAAGAAATCCTCTAGCCAAGTATCTAGAGATACGGAAGGACACACACAAGTACACACACGTACACACAGACAGATATTACTTGTTTTATAGTAAAATAACAAAAACACAGACAGCTTTCCTCTAGCAGAGCTGACATGCAACACAACTGTCTTATGGACATTTTTGTTTGAAAATAATGCCAATGGAAAGTCAATGAGGATCCTTTGTCTTGGTGGACACACATTAAATGCATCCACATGACTAAGCAACAGCCGGAGCAAGTGACGTAATCATTATCCAAAATGACTACTCATGGTTGTGGACAGGAGGGGAGGTTGATGTGTACAACAAACACAGGATTTTTATCCACAAGACCGGTGTCACCGTATTGTTGCTTCATGTTTGTGGCTTTGTTGCCTAGACCTAACGTTTCAGTCCCAGTATGGCCCTGGTTATATATCCCTGTTCTAATTCAAGTATAGTAATTCTTCTTTGTCATGTGCTTTTTTTGGTCTAAAATGTGTGTGTGCATTTCATCCCCTCCTTTTCTATCTCCCTAAACTCTCTGCCAGGTAGTTCTGCTCTGACCAGATGGCAGACTAGTGCTTAGCCAGCTCCAATGAAACCCCTCAGCAGTCTAACATTAGACACCCCTCTGTCGTCCTTCAGCGCTCTGCATCTTCACTTATAAATCAAAGTACAAATTGTCTTAACAGGCTATAGCTTATCATGACATCTAGGGGTTTTCATTCCATCCTACACATAATAATTCAATTCAATTCAGTTTATCTTGTATAGCCCAAAATTACAAATTCTCCTCAGAGGGCTTTACAATCTGTACACATACGACATCCTCTGCAGGACCCTCACATCAGAACAGGAATACCTTTACTCCCAAAATACCCTTTAATGGGGAGAAAAGAGGAAGAGACCTCAGGGAGAGCAACAGAGGAGGGTTCCCTCTATCAGGATGGACAGAAGTGTGATAGATGTCATGTGTACAGAATGAACAACATAACAGAGTTACAACACATTCAATGCATATGACAGAACCACAGCAGGAGGCAAGACCATGTTCCAGGTGTAACCAGGATCCATGGAAACCTGTGAGGCGAGAAAGCACAAAGACTCCAGGGAAGAAGCCAAGTCAGTAATGTTCATGGTATCGGTAATAGAATTAATGATGTTAATAATAAAAATGGTAGTAGGTGTCAGCAGGGCCATGGCGGGAGGAAGGACCAGTGTCCAGATAAAACTACGATCATTTTTCCTTCAACGACATGTAATGTCTAAATACAAACCAATCAACCCTGGCTTATCTGTTCATTTACACACTTGGTAAAATACTTCTTCAGCTGACACCTTTTCACTTCAATTCCAACCTTGAGTCATAAAACTGACATCAAACTGAAAAATACAAATGATTGTTTTCTGGTTCCATGAACCTGCAGTTCTATTTCATCCTTACTGACTGCCAGAGGCAGTGCTTCACACTGGATATCTTCCATCTCGCGCAGGTCGAATATTTATACCAAAAAAGTCACCTGTGACCTCGGATGACCCCCGTCGTCTATAAGTTCCGGTGTCATCCCGAGTTCAGTCCTTTTTCATCTTCTCGCCACGCAGGTTAGCTACCATGGTAGCATAAACAAAGATGTGTCTACGATCAAGACATATTAGAGCTTGTCGCTGTAGCCTTGTGACCACCGGTCGGAGTTGCGGATTACGCTCTCCAAAGGCTGCGACGAGCTGTCCCTCTTCGGAGGGAGCGATGTGTTCGCCGTTCGGACATCGAGCCCCGGACTGGTGGACGCCCCTATCATCGGTCGTCACCAGTCTGCTAAGGGCCACCTAAGTCGTGAACACAGCAATCGGTGAGATCGATTAATATTGTTTTCTATAACCGTTGTTCGTTTTCCACTGTTGGCAGAGCGCTTCCGCTCTAGCTAATCGAGTGGCGTGCTAACGAGAGCGTAGAATATACGCTGTCGGGTCGCCCTTCACAGTGAGCAGAGTGTCCTGCTCAGGCTAACTTGATGAGATGAAAGTTAGACTAGATCGACATTAGCATTGTGTCCACTGGTTTCGTAACCTTACAGCTGTCACAGTTAACAGAGCGTCTCCGCTCAGGCTAACTCAGTGGGAAGCTAGCTAAACAAAGCTGATACTGGAACTGTGTCCATCAACTTTGTAACCTTATGGCTGTCACAGTTAACAGAGCGTCTCCGCTCAGGCTAACTCAGTGGGAAGCTAGCTAAACAAAGCTGATACTGGAACTGTGTCCATCAACTTTGTAACCTTACGGCTGTCAGTTAACAGAGCGTCCCCGCTCAGGCTAACTCAGGGGGAAGCTAGCTAAACAAAGCTGATACTGGGCTGTGGCCATCAACTTTGTAGCATTACAACTATCACAGTTGGCAGAGTGTTCTCGCTCAGGCTAACTCAGTGAATGCTAGTTATACTAAATCAACATTGATGTTGTGCCCATTGATGCTTTTTACGCATTACGGCTGTCGCAGCTGGCAGTGTCCTCACTCAGGCTAACCTGGTGGGACACTAACTAGGCTAAGTTAATACTGGGATTGTGTCCATTGATTTTGTAACATTACGGCTATCACAGTTAGCTGAGTGTCCTCGCTCAGGCTAACTGGTGGGTCACCAATATCTGCAGCAAATATTGTAGTGAAGAGAGTGTCCTCGCTCCCCTCTCACTGTAAGAACTGTTTTTTTGGCCTGTTCCACAGTGGCAGAGTGCTCTCGCTCAAGCTAACTGGTGGGACACCAATATCCGCAGCGACTGTCCTAGTGAAGAGAGTGTCCTCGCTCCCCTCTCACTGTAGGGACTGTTTTTTTGGCCTGTTCCACAGTGGCGGAGTGCTCTCGTTCAAGCTAACTGGTGGGACACCAATATCCGCAGCGACTGTCCTAGTGAAGAGAGTGTCCTCGCTCCCCTCTCACTGTAAGGACTGTTTTTTGGGTCTGTTTCCACAGTAGCAGAGTGCTCTCGCTCAGGCTAACTGATGGGTCACCAATATCCACAGCGACTGTCCAAGTGAAGAGTGTCCGAAAAGATACTCTCCTCTGACTGCCCCCTGCCTGTTCTCTCAACATTCAGCAGAGCGCTTCCGCTCAGACTGATTTGGAATTCCGCATCAACTAGTGGGACAAGGGTTCCACCAGAATTGCGGCCATGTTAAACTCTCCCGGCTGTAGGACCTGTATAGCTCCTCTTCAGCCTGAGGACGGCCCTGACCTCTTGCCTTAGCCTCGAGCATCTGAGGGAGGGCCTCTCGGAGAACCCAGGCAGGACCTGCGGCATCACGCCTTGAGCAGTAAGGTCTGCTAGGCTGGCCGAAGTGGAACACCTGATGCGTGAGGTCTACCTCCCCCTGTCAGGGCAGCTGAATCCAGCCCAACCTACCCTGATCATTTGTATGGCGCTGGCATGCCTACAGTGGGATACACAGCAGCTGGAACTTCCACCTGTGAGTGCCTTCTTCAGGCGCCTTCCCACCCTCACCACCTTTTCTGTTCCTCCCTCCGAGGAATATCTGAGGGAGTTGCATGCATGCTGGAGAGACACCAGGGCTCTCTCCCGCCTTACATCAGATGGCGAACCCTGACGGCCATGTAGGAGGTGGCAAAATTTGGCCTTGCACGTATGCCAGCCATTTAGCCGACTATTGTGTCCATCATAGTTTCCCCTGAGGAGACTCTGAGGCCTGATGCCAGATGCCCTCGACCTAACGTCGGGTCAAAGATGACCTGCTATCCAGGGCTTATGACACAGCAGCGCTGTGCACCATATCGACAACTCCCTCTCCCACCTCATACTTGCCCTCGCAGCTTCTCTGCAGCAGGCTAATTCAACGCTTCCGCCTCCAGCCTCAGTGATGCTTCATTGCAGGTGTTTGCGCTCATGTCGAGGGAACTTGGACGTATGATGTCCACCCTGGTCCAGACTCGCCGCCAGGTTTGGCTGGCGCAGTCACCCCCATCTGAGACATGTAGGAGGACCCTCTGTACTGTCCCAGTAGAACCTGGTGAGCTGTTCGAGTCAGCTGCTATACAGGCGCTTCAGCGAACTGTTGAAGCTAGCCAGACCAGGCAGCAGTTCTCTGGTCTTCGCAGGGACATGCCTGCACCCCGCAGACCTAGGGGTCCCACTTTGGCCCCACAAGGCCATTTTTTTTCAGCCTCCAGCTTACCCTATTAGCCGCAGGCCTCAGCGTCCTGCTGAGAGGCCGGGCCGCTACCCATACAACCTCCGAACTTGGGGACGAACAGTCCCCCCCCCAAAAAAGCCTCCAGAGGCAGGGGGACCAGGAGATGTCTCCGGGCCGGCTGTCGGGGTTTTTCCTCCCAGCAGCAGATTTCCAAGGGAGAGTGGTTCACGTCTATCGACGCCTATTCCCATGTTCCCATGGTGCATCACCACAGGCAGTTTCTACGTTTCGCCTTTTAAGGCCGCCACTTTCAGTCCAGGGTGCTTCCATTCGGACTCTCCCATCTCCCCATGGGTGTTCACAAGGTGTGCTACTGCTGTTAACTGACAGCTGCCTCAACTGTCGTTCCCTCGGGTTTGCAGATGGCTGAACAGCCTTCACTTGGATGCCAAGTGGCACAGATACAGGGCAATAATATTATCAAAACAGTGCCTACTCACTCTATCCCCATGGAGGGAGAGTGCATATCTGGCAAACAGTGTCCCCATGGGCTCTGTTCCATTCCACCGGGAGATTGTCACAACAGATACCTGCCTCTCAAGGCGGGGTGCAGTGTGACAGAACAGACAGTTTGGGGGCAGTTGTCTGCTCAAAGACCGCTGGGGCAGGTCAAGGTTCTAGAGCTAACGCTCAAGCACTTCCTTCCATATTTGAAGGGAAAGCATGTGCTTGTCTGGTTGGACAACACCTCCGCTGTGATTTCACATAAACTATCAATGGGGCACCAGATCTGCAGAAGTTGCTACGGGGATCACCGTGCTCTTCTGACTTGGGAGGCCCCTCGCCTGACCAGCCTGTGGGCAATGTACCCACCAGGAGAACGGAACCAGGTTGTGGTTTTCCTGTTCCGTCACAAGCCTCCACCGTGAGAGTGGCGGCTGCATCCAGACGTGTCGACCCACTGCCCCCACTGGGTCTCCCTGATGGAGAGGACCAGTCCTCTGGGTCAAGATGCCCTGGCTCACACGTGGCCAGAGGATCTTCTTTATGCCTTTCCACCATTCCCTCTGATTTTGCTAAACGCTTGTCAGAGTTCTTCCCCGACAGGAGGGATCTCCTGTCGCAACTAGAAGGTCGGATTTGGCAATCCAATCCCTGCCGCCTTCAACTATGGGTCACGGGAGGGCCCGACCGGATGCTGAGTGGCTGCATAGAACCAGTCAGACTGACTATTCTGAATGCCAGCGCGATCTACCTGCCTGCAGTACAAAAACAGGTGGAAGCTGTTCTCTGACTGGTGTGCGGCTCAGAACAGGGTCGCAGTACAGCGCCCCGTGCTGCTGTACTGAGTTTCTACAGTCCCTCCTAGATAAGGGCCGGCCTCCCTCTAGCCTTGGAGTATACATGGCCGCTATTTCGGGGCAGCATACTAATGTCGAAAATGACACAGGAGAGAACCACGGACTGGTGTCCCTCTTCCTAAAAAAAGGGGCTCTGCGATTGCGTCCCCCGAGCGCCCCGAAGGCCCCTGCATGGGACCTACCCTTGGTACTGGACACCTTATGCTTGTCTCCTTTTGAACCCCTGGCACAGGCGGAGCCGGGATGGC